>NC_142244.1:105070871-105724621 GCF_052056855.1 Sturnus vulgaris
CAAAGAGCCTGGAGCCATTTCCCTAGTAAGGAGGGAGATTTATCTGCCAGTGGACTTGTAGCAGAAGCATCCATGTCACTGTATGTGGCACATGGGGAAGGTTTTCTTTTCCCTGTTGTTCTTTACATTCATTCTCGTTTGGAGCCTGATCACTCATGCAAAGTATTTACCTTTAGGGGAAAATGTGTAACTAGATATGCTTTGTTATTGGACTGGATAGTAGGTAAGGGCTTCCAGTTAAAGTTCCTCTCTCCTGAATATCTAGACAGATGTAGAAATACGTACACAAAGTAGGATAAAAACTGAGGAAAGGGTAGATCTTCGAAAGGCAGATACAGGTTTACTGATGGCCACTATAGATGTGAAGTCTGAAATTTTCTAAAACTTCAGTATGTATTTAAAAAGTAAGTTTATTAACCTGGTGTTGTTCAACCTAACCCTTCTTTGAAAAGAAAAGTTGTCATAAACATAACATTTGATAATCAGGTGTCTTGTAGTCTGTTTAGGCAAAATATATAATGTGAAGATTAATAAGAAAGTGTACTCTTAAGTGATAGTTGTAAAATCTTGTGCTTTTTATTATGAAAAAACACATCAAAGTGAAAACCCTAACTTTATACCTTCTCATTAGTGACCGCTGGTGTTCCTTAAAAATTTACCTATTAATCGGTTTCAAAGAAAAAGAGTTGTATCACTTCTGTGCCACTTTCCTTACATAGGACTTCTTGTGTGAGAGCCATTTTGAGACCTTATTGATTCTGACTTTCAAGTATGTCTCTTATGAGAAATTTCTGCATCCCTTTGCTTACATTTTTATTGGCTTTTGACACTCGGCCTAGAAAGGTGTGCAGAGCATCCCTTTGCTCTTGCTTGGTGGGTTGATCCCAGCCCAGGTGCATTCTGTCTCTACCACTTTAGATGGGTAAAGAACCTCCTACTGCTGCAGGTTTGCTCAGATATAGGGTTGTTCACGTCCCACATGACCACATCAGCTGAAGAAATAGGCAGAGATTTACAGCAGACAGTTTTGTGTCCGTATCCACTCTGAGGAACTCATAAAACTCTTCTCATAATGCAGACATAATTTGATTGATAAATGCAGTAAGTTTACTTTGCTGTATTCACAGGATCACATTCATTTTTGTATGTGAATGGCAGTTTATTTTTCAAAATGTTTGCAAGTCTCATGAGTTTCATAAATTGTAGTGTCGATAAGTATCCGTCCAAAAGCACGTTGCTCGTTCTTTGTTATTTGTATTTGTCCTCCTTTAAAACAAATTTTAAAACCCTTAACTAAAAACAAAACCATATGCTGGGGATTTTTTACAGAAATAATTTTGCTAGTGTTAGTGATACAGAAAGAATAATGTGGGATTTGTGAGGATAAGGAAAAATAATTTTACTACTAAAAAGCAGATTTTCTAAATGCTTAGTTACTATCAGTAAGTGATATTGAAAATCTATTTAGAAAAGCCCCTTAGTGCCTGATAATATTTACATTAAGATAAATAGGACAGCATATGCTACCACTTACCTTAAGAGGTTAATGAAAGGCTCTTGATGCACAGTGACTAATACAAATTGAAATAGTGAAAAAATTACCACTATTTGATAGTTTACATAATTTATATAATAATCAAACCTTAGCAGTATTACTGAATAGTCTTTACAAAAGCGTGTCGTACTAGCAGGTTTTTTTCAGAAACAGTTTTCTAGTGCAAAATTTAGTTGAATTTTATGTACTTAACACAAGTCCTGTCCCACCACGTGTTGAAGGTAGCACAGTTCATCCACAGACAGAGGACATGTCCCAGCCGGACTCAGCTGGGCTTAGACATCTGCTGGACAATGCCCTTGCCTTAACTTCAATAACCCTACTTTATTTCACAGCCACCTTGTTTCACAAAAAGGCAAGTTCCTTTTGCCAAAGCCTGAACCATTGAAACAAACTTTCTGAATTCTTAGTGGTTAAGTTGTATGAACAGCAGCCATGACAGGACCTCCTGAAGATGCAGAAGTGATACTATGAGGCAGCAGTATCCTCTTTCACTTAGTGCCTTTTTCCAAATCAATCCAAGACTCTCTTTTTCAATGCTACAACTGTTTGTAGTATAAAACAGGATGAAATCTGAAAAACATTCCCTTTTGTACTCTACAAAGTCTCCCTTTCCTCAACCCCATGAGTCCTGAAATGTGCTGGTTTGGCCTTTTGTTTGTCAGGGGTTTGGGGTTTGGTTTTGGGGGTTGGGTTTGGGTTTTTTTTCATTTTGGTTGTGGAATCAAATGTTTTTTATTTTAAACAATAGGTTATGTAAAAAATTCTCTTGACTGCTATACTTAGAGTTTAGTTATATAAACTGTTTTCCTCACACTTCTTCTTCCTCCTCTCCTTGTTGACGCACAGAGTCCCAGGAAATCTCAGGAACAGAAAGAGGCTGAACTGGGTTTGAGTTCTGTGTAGCATTGCTCACCCTCTGCCTCTCTGAAACTCATTTTCCAGTTGCTGCCATGTATGGAGTAAATGATACCAAAGTTTCTATCTGGGATTCTTTCTACCTTGTGTTTTCTGTCCCTGAGACAACATTTCTTGTCTGCTTTCCAGACCTTCTGTGATATGTTCAAGAATAAAAATGGCAATGCTTGATATTTTCCTTCATTTCCATCCTGTCTTTTGGAAAAAAAACCTCTTTAACAGGAGTTAAACAAATCTCACCAGTTAAATTGGAATGAGTTTGTACGTCTTTACATTGTGCACAGTTGAACTCTTTCTCAAAATGTTTTTGGTTTTTTTAACAACAGAACATCCCCCAGCTTTTCATATCTGGGATTCAAAATGACAATGGATGTTAAGATCCATGGAGTTTCATTTTTTATTACAATTAAGTGTAGTAGGCAGTAGAATAGGGAATGCACTGAGAGCAGCCAGGCTTTTGAAACTGCCTGTGCAGAGACTGCATATCCACACAGAAACTCTAAGTAAACAATTTAGCTGTATGCTGTTTATTCCACCTCTCTCTTTCTCTTTTCTTTGCTAACACAGGTCCACAAAGATTCTCGAGTTCTCAAGCCCTAGCTTATGGAAGTGTGTAATGTCAGTGTGGTTGCAAAATCACATGATCTCCTAGCTCTGTATCTTATCCTTCACCCAACATTGCACAACGCTGGACTGTCAGCTAGGAGAACGAGAGGAGCCAGATTGTGTTGTGCCACCTCTTTTTCTAGTTCACGCATAAGTTGCCACCAGGATATTTTTCTGTGTTTGTAGCACGTTTGGTGGATTTGGGGCACATTCTTTGCTTCCATTCTCCTCATTCATGTGACCCTTTCCCAGTGCTTCCAAATGAGCTAATGTGTCTTCAACATGAAGAAAACCAACCAAGTTGGTTAGGATGTGTATTGTTCTCTTGTTTTATTTGTGGGTTGTTTGGGGGTTTTTTAATTGGTCTTTGTTCTGTTCTTTTTAAAAACATATCTACAAAAAGAGAATATATAACTTTCTGCCCTAAATACCTCTTTTGCATCAGGGATGGATATTTTAATGGAGTGAGGTGTAATAGCAGAACAGTGCCATGTCTCTGTCCTCACGAGCATAGCTGCATGCAGATTAGAAAGGCTCTGTAGTGCTGCTACTGTATGCCAGATTTGCTATTTGCTCTTGTTTGCATGATAGTATTTCTAATTTACTAATATGATATGGAAATAATGGCACATCACCGATCTTTCAACATATTGTATCACTGCTTTATCATATTAGGCTAATACACTGCGAGAGTTGATAGCACCTCTCCATGTCAAATGGGAACCACATCTCTTGGCACTGAACCGATTGGACTCAAAGGTTGATAAACTTATCATTAGAGAATTGGCACGACGGAGACTCAACTTCAGCCTCTTGCAAGCGACCTAATGGCCTCCGTTCAGAAAGTCAGTTCTTCTTGAATAACTTTGATGCTTATAACAGAGAACAGACCTGTTAAAGCATAGACAACCACATGCCTGAATATGAGGCCTCCAGGAAGGTGTCAAAGGGCATGGCCAGTCTTTTGAAGAATGCACCCTTTCCACAATGGGACTAGGCACAAAGTCAGATCCAGTCTACACGGAGCACATTTGCAGAAAATACTGCCCCCCGCACGGGAGAACGGAAGGGGAAGAGGGTCTTGGCAGGGGAAGGGCTTTGATGTCACTCAGTTTTGTTCTGCACACCTCGAGGAATTAAAGAGGGATTCAGCCATGGTAACTGTAATTTCCCATTGCTTGTACTGAACTCCAGTGAACCCATTCAGGCCAACCAGACAGAGTCGTGTCATTTAAGCGTGCTTCACGTTAGTGAAGGAAGTTTCCTTATTGTGTCATGCTAAACTAAGTGTATTCTGTCAAGTGGAGGTATGTACAGACCTTTCAGAGAACTTCCATTTATCCAATGGTTTGTAATGAATTCCCAGAGGGTACACTGGCACTCGTTTGGATGATGATGGAGAAGATACCTCACGCTGAGATTTATTAGACTCTGCAGTTAAACTCTGGTTCCTCTTTATCTTCTAGGACTAAAACATGTGAGTGATGCTGCCTGGCCAAGCAGGCACAAAGTATTCTCTGTGTAACACCCAGACTCCAGAGGGCTGTTTTGGGGCCAGTATTTGTCTGGATGTCACTCGAAGTAGATTCAGATATTGTATTTATCATTATGTTCTGAGTCCCCTATGGGTTGATGTTTGCCTCTATCTCTGTGATTAGAATGTGGATTTTCCTTAATATATTTGGCTAAGGGTGTATTGTAATAATGTTAATGCTAATTACTTGATATTTCATACTATCTTACGGGGAAATACTTTTAAAAAATGTATTTTGAAATGTTTTCTTTCTGTTTGCTCAATGTATGGTATTGCATTATGTTAATACCAATAAAATTATATATATATATAGTTATATATATTTCCCTTTTATAAAGAAGTAAATTATGCTTTTTTGCCTCACAAACAGGAAATGTGCAGTGAATAAAATTACATCATTCTGCCTTACAGCAGGTGACAAAGCTTACAATAGTTTTAATATTCTTTTTTGAAAAATAAAAAGTATAGTATGACATAAACTAGTTGGAAATTCATCAAAATGCATGTTTTATGTTTCTGCTCAATGGGACTGTCACAAAACGGCCTAGATATTTAGCAATGTTGTTTTGGCATCTTTAATTTTTTCTAATCAGAAACATGCACTGTATTGCTATTATTGATACAAAACTGTACTGTCATAATTTTTTGCCTGTTGGCCAGATAGACAAACCCACTGAGTTTGTCTGTAGGAATTGATTTTAAAATTTGATTCAGTGCTCTTTCCAATGCTTGGCAAAGGCAGAATTTATTTTTTATATGAGGTTGCCTTTGAAGTACCTGCCTCTGCCAGGAATGATAAATCACTGCTAAGTACATAAAGATTCTGCAACCTGAAGGATATGTGATTAAAGCCTTGTTGGAATGGCCTGCAACCCCAGCCAGTCCTTTACATTCTGTCATTAAATTCCATAATTAGTTAGAGGTGAAATGTTTTGGAAATGAATTAGAGAAGCAGAAGCAGGGATGTGACTCTAAAATGTCCTTTGGCTGCCATTTGGGGTTACACTGATGGCTTATTTGCTGCTCGTAGCCAAAGGCCAGCATATATCTGCACTAATGCCTATTAGATTGTCTTCAGCTTCCTCTCTTTCTTTTCCCCACCCTTTCTAACATATTGTATTGAGTATCTTTGTTTTGCAGAGGCATTCAGAAGGGCTGTAATTAGCAGTCCCTGGCATTTAATTGCATACACATTTGTTAAATATTTTTCTGTATGCCTTAAAATAAAGTATAGAAAATGGCAGTAAATGTTTCTTTAATGAAGGCATTTGATTTATTCATGAAGTCAGGATTTTTTAAAGGTGTTATTTTGGGCTTAATAAAGGAAATAAGCCAGCAAATTTTCTGTCTTGCTTTTGCGTAACCATCGTCTGCCAGGGCTGATGTTGAGTTCCTTTCTCTTGTTCCTTTTGTGGCAAACACCTTCTGCCCAGTGGGTGGGGAATGGACCTTTCTGCTGGCACCAGTCTCGTGCCAGTTTTGAGAGCACTTTTCACTGAGGTTCATACGTGTTTGCAAGTTCATTCTGACATCCGATGGCATGAGTGATGGCTAGAGAAGCCACGTGGAATTTTTGCATTTCACTCCTCACAGCAATAGCTTTGGTTCTGAAAGGTACTTTGAACTCTGTGTGGTGCTTACAGACCATGGGGGTGTATGGGCATTCGGCAGATGATGGGGGGTGCCTAATGTTTGGCAGTGTTGTACCCTGCATAAATAAGATGTAAATCAGGGTGCAGTTTAATTAGGTTGGAATCTAATCAGTGCAGCTATCATAATGTGCAATTACAAATCCAATAATAAATCTGAATATCTGAATAAATATGACATCTTCTGGGATGACATTTTGGGAAGTATTTCTGGCCCCTTTCTGAAATGCCTTGAGAGGTGCAGACCACAGTAAGTTACAGAGGTAACTGAGGCAGAGATTCAGTTAACCTGGCCCCTGCCCACACTAATGTTTCTCCCATGTTGAAGGTAGGATTGCAATTCCTTACTGATGAATTCTGGAAAACTTCACTCTCAGTGCTGGGAAGCTTTACTCTCGGTGCTGCATTTTCATAGATGTAAGCAGCTTGGGATGTAGCCCTAAGTAGAGCTCATTTTCTGGGTGGGTGTTGCTCACCAGGAACATGTTCCCCATCTGTTCAGGCTTGCTTTCAGGTATCAATCCCATAAACCTTGACAGGCACTGCTGTTGTGCAAGCGTGACTGTGGCTTGATTCTGACTGGTGAGTAATGTCGCTGGGTCCGTATCGTTTGTCACTTAACCTTTCACAACTCCGAGTGCTGCAGCAGCTTAGGTTTGTAAAAACAGTATTTTCCTCAAGGAGCAACTGCTTCTATATATTACTTGGGAATTATTATTTGTAGGGAACTCCTCATCCTGTTTAAAAGTTACAGAATCTCCACGTCTATCAATTTTGCCCAGTTTGCTCCAGTTCATGGCTTTCCTCATAAATATAAGTTTTCTGTTGGTTTTTTTCCCCAGGGCCCAAGGGGAAGTGTACCATCAAAATATGATTGATCTGTTTATTTCACTTCAGCACTGATAGCTTATGGTAAAAGTAAGCAGCACTTATATTGGTGTGTGGCACAGAAAAATGTCAGGATATCGTATTTCATTGTGTAAAATTCTCCCAGAGAGTCATTAAAGTTAGCAGATTAAGGTTAAACTGGTGCCTTCATAGGCAGCTTGATGAGAAGAGTAGCATATCCAAAACCAAGGAAGGATGCAGCTATAACCCTACTGCAGAAAAGTTCTGCCACTGATCAGAATTCCATGACTTTGGTAAGCTTTGGAGTGCTTTCATTCTTATGCGCTCTCTGAAATCACAGCCCACCAATATAACCTCATGAAACAGCAGGAGCAAAGAGGGAGCTACAATTGCTCATTTGAGGCGTGCAAGAGCTGTCAAGAGGCAGCACGAGCAGAAAAAGCTGATTATTCCCTCTGTGTGTCTCCTCCTCAGTAACACAGTAACCCATTCACTAGCACCTGTACTTCACTGCTAGGTGGATGTCAGCAGTGGCTGAGTGTTACTGTCAGCTCAGCAATGCACATCTGCAGGGAGAGGCATCGAGGGTTTTTCCTGATGCTCAGTTCAGTGTCAGCTGTGTTTAGTAAGCAATTCGAGTTGCATGGAAGAATGACGAGATGTGGCTGAGGTGTGTGTGAGGCTCAGAGCAAGACCAGCTCAAGTGTGCCATGAAGGCTGGAGGTGGAACATGTGAACGTGCTCCATCCTGCCAGCTGACACTCAGCCAGCAGGGACTGGAGCTGTGGGGCCATGCAGGGCTCTGCTGACCCAAAAGGAAAACTGCTCGTGCCATGAGTAGTTCACAAAAAGAATTAGACCTTCAGTGCCACAGCAAAGGCTTGGCATCTGTCAGGCCCTACAGAGGCTAGGGCTAGATCTTTTAAAAGATGGTACCTACCTCATTCTGATGATGAACTTGGCTGCAGTGGAAAATGCCTGAACTACCTTCAGATGTCTATTGTTTGGGAGATGAGTTTTCCACTTGCCTGCAGAGTTCACTTTATTTCAGGAAACCCAGTTTATGCTCGTGCATGTGAGAGGGGAAGCAGGTTCATACCAATGGGTGTAGAGCTCCAGCAGGTGCAGAACTCTCTTGTTGGTGCTTTCAGTGAGCACCCTCCCTAGGGAGTATCTTCTTTTGTCTGCAGGTTTACGTAATAGGAGAGAATAGAAACTGTGTACAACTATCCCAGTAACCCAAAAATACTTCCACTTTAGAGTAAATGGTGGTGTAAAATCCCAGATTTAATGCCTGATTGAATAAATACAAAATAATAAATGCAATAAATATAAAATTTAATGATCCTCCAGCTACTTATTATTTCACCCAACACATGGATCAAAGCTTGTTTTTAAACAATGCTCCTCCCTTCCTTGACTCAAGATTTTTTTCTGGGAAAATCCTGCATTTTCACATACACTGGGACAGAGGATTACATGAATCAGAAGAAGGCAGGGAAAGGGAAGAAATACCAGAGAGAAGGGTTGCAAAGACTGGGTACTGCACAAGAAGCCCCTGTTTTGCTTTTAATTTAGTTTTAATTCAGATTGCTTAAATTTTGCTTGTAGAAAACATTAAAATGCTCGTGTGTGTGTATAGATACATATATATATATATATATATATATAAAAATCTATGTGTGTGTGTGTATTTACAGGTGTAATCACATATCCAGTCAGGCCTTGATTTTAAGGTGGCATAGGACATAGCATAGGTGTCTGTTTGTACTTTAACAGGGAAATCTGCTCTATCTTACCCAGAGCAGATGATTAGCAGCTGTTTCCATGTAGACCTGCATTTTATTGCACCTCCTGCCAGCTGTACCATGCCAGGCTTAAATACTGTGTAGCTTCTTCCTTTTCTCGATAATTAGGGATGTGACTTGTAACATTTTCCTACCAGGAGCTGATTTTCATGTCGTTGTGGCTGGCCCCATACCTGTGCAGGAGTGAGGTCATGCACAGCCACAGCTGTACAGACACCTTCTCCTTTAAGCCTTACACTGATTTCACCACTTTGTTCCTTTTAGCTTGTAGGTGATAGGGGAAAGGAAACACATAGCTTACTCTGCCAGCCAGCCATCTAAATAGTGTTAAAAATTATTAATTCCTGAATCTTTGTATTAGAAGCATTTGGGTATATCTCACTCTTGGACGGTTTGGACTCTTAATGATTACCCCAAACAGTAGCAAAGATGGATTTAAGCCTTGCACTGAGAAACCAACTGCTTCTTCAGAGGATTTATTTTCTCCCTTGCACTGCAACACTGCTAAAATCCACTCTCCTTTCATCCTTCTACTTTTTCACCTTCTATCTGGGGAGATCCCTTCAGTCTCTCTCCTGTTTGCTGTGGTTTACAAGCCCAGCCAGGCTGGCCACAGCCCTTGTGTGCCTGCTGGGCTGGGCTGCAGAGCTTGCTGCAGGAGTCAGCAGGCACCTGTGTGCTGCTCTGCCTCCCTGCCAGTGAGACCACTGCATGCCCTGGCGAGGTTTGATAGCCCCTCTTGTTAGACATGGCAGAGAGAACCTGCTGTGCCATAGGAAGATTACAAATGCTTTCTTGCTGGGGATTATATCAGTTATTAGTTAGCCTGTGGCAGACCAGGGTGTCTGTTCCCAGCATAGACACATCTGGGCACCCAGAGATTTGTGCACCCAAGGCTGTTTTATTTTACTTGAGACCATTTCCCAAAGGCCTGGGAGGTTTCTTCTTTGGGGGAGTATTTACTGCATTTACTGTCACTCGCAGAAAGTCTCTGGGCCACTTGAGGTAAATGCTTCCCCTGCACAGAAGGTGAAGCAAAAAGGTGTAGCTCTCAAATTGGAAGCAAATTTTAGGGATTTGGAGGGAGAAAATAACGTGGCAGCTGTTTAACAATGTAATTAGTGATGTATTCTAATAAAATTGCCTCCTTAATAACCTGAGAAAGCTGAGGTTAGCTGGTTCCTCTGCCAGTGGGAGTGAGCTCACTAAAGGGAGTGAAAACGGGAGTTTAAATTTCAGTGGAGCCTGGAGATTTGAGTCTGACTGTGCCTTCTTCACTTCCTGTCACAGACTTGGCAGCAGCTTGGCTTTCTGGGGATTTGCAGAAGGTGGTACTTGTGTTCAAATGCAGGGCTGATTGCAGGGAGAGGAGTGGGCGTGTGTGAGAGGAGTTGCACAGCAAAGCACAGTGCGTCACTGAGCAGTAAAGGTGGCAAACAGAAAAGAGGAGAGTGGAAAAATGGAGAATTCCATCAGAGTGGCAGTGGTGTCCATCAATCAGGATAAGGAGTCTAAAGACAACAGGGTTGAGTCTGGAAGGTGTCTGGAGGCACTGGCAAAGACCAGAGGGCCCCCAATGAAGATCTTTGATCCTTGAAAAATATGGCTGTGTCGGCAGGGTAGATGACAAAATTTATTAACTATCCTTACATAGGCAGTTCTATTCACTCGTGGCCCCACATGAAACCATGGGCTCTTCTGGTACCTCACTGAAAGAAGAAAACCATGCAAGATTTTGGCAGCTTGAGCTTTAGCAGAAAAGTGAATTACAGAAGTGCAGGGAGCTCCACTGAAAACTGCTGGAGGTTATTCCATATATTTAGAGCAGATTTATGGGAAGTGTGTGCCTAGAGATTCTCTGTGTCCAGAGAGCAATGTGTTAGCCAGCTGGGCTGCAGTGGTGACCTTCTACATGGTTCTAAATCAGTACCATCTTCCTGAATCATCAGTTTACACAGACCAATCATCTCTTGATCCGTGCAAATACCAATGGTAACTTTCTCTCTGGTCACTTTTCACATAAGTACCTTATGCCCTTATGAGCTTGGTTTATAAGAGGGAAATAATGGAATGACAAATTGCCTAACAGAGCCAAGAGGTGATTACATTTAGTCTATCACAGGGCTTGGTTCGTGCTCTTTTCAGTAAGTGTCAGCACAGTATGAGGAATCCCACTAATTTTTTCCTGAATGCCAAGAAAGTTCCTGAGCTGTTGGAGTTTCACCTACTCAGCTGTAATCTTCATCTCTCTCTCCTGAGAAAATGTAGTTACAAATATTTACTGTATTCTAAGAACTGAAGGCAAAGTACAAAAAGTTCAGAAACTTTTCCTATGGAAAGCAGAATAGTGAAAAATATTAACACAACATTTACTAGACAGATATATTCATTATCTCCAGAATTGAATGCAAATACCTCTGCAACCACTTGAAGACAGCAGGAGATTCTTTGTTACAAAATTCAGTGCCTGTATATTCTTACATTTGGAAGATAGGGTTCTCACCAGATTTAGATCCCATGTGTTGCAGTTTGTGCAGCTTTATTTCTGCTCCTGAGTTACAGAGTTGTTCAGGCTTGTGTGAGAAAGGGGCCAAAATTACAGCTTCAGAGAAGAGACCTGCTTTTCAGCAATATGTGGAAACTGCGACCTGGCAGTGCATTCAGAGAAATAGGAGAGATGCAACCTGCAACTCAGCAGCTGAATGAGTGTGGAAAACAACTGCTGTGCTGGCTGCAGGTCTGAGGTCACCTGCAAATCCTATTAGACCACATTTCTTTCTTAAACAAAGCATTACCAGAGGTCTTATTCTTCCTTAACAAGACAGCCATGTTGTAACAGCATGACTTGCATACAAATCCACCAATTTTAAAAAAGAAAATATGTTTTAAGCTTAGCTCTATATCTAGCAATACCTCAGATGCTTTATGGTGCCAAGGGTTTCACCAACACCTACGGGAAATCAATCAAAGGCTCTAGCAGAAGGCTGAGGGAGGGGAGATGTGTGTGTAATCTCATTCCCACCTACTGAGAGCCACTGAGAGCAGCAGCACCACCTTCAGCATTTCTCTGGAAAATATTAAGGGCTTGGGATGTGTTTGTGTGACGCCCACTGCCCTCTCCCCCACCACGGGTGAACAAGGCGCCTTGCCTTCTTTAGAGCTTTCCCAGCCTCAGCAGCAGCAAGGCGTTTAAGGGACTTGTTTTTCTTCCCTCATCTTTCCTCTTCAGGAAATCCTGTCCCCTTTTTGACGTGCTGCTCCTGGTGACATCACCAAGTCAGTGACAGTGTGGGGGAGGCAGCCCCAGCCATGTGGAGGTGATGTGCTGATGTGTTCCAGGGCCCTTCTGTCAGTGTTGTGCTGCCTAACCCAGCATCCTGCCCCTGAGCAGTCCCAGAGCTGCTCCCATTCAGGCCAGGCGGGCAGTCCTGTGTCCGTGCTCCCTCTGAGGTCCACGCTGAGCAGGGGGTGCCTGTCCCAGGGATGAGCCCTGAGGAGCACCAGCCATACAGATCCCAGGCCAGCAATGTGGGGAGGGAGGGCAGGACAAGCCCCTGGCACAGGGTTTGTACTCACAGAGGTCATGTTGCCATCCAGGTTCATTAGAGGCACTTGTCGTTCAGTATTGAACCTTAGGGTTGAACTCAAATGCTGTATTTTGCCTTGGTGGGGAGTTTCTGTGTTTTAGGAAGCCATGGGTTTTTGATGGCAAGCCTGGATGTGGTGGCTGGTTGCCAATCCAGGCTCTAGATCACTCTAGCAAAGTAAATTTAGGTGGTGTGGAGTCAAAGTGCTGGCCTGCTTCTTCAGCAAGCCATCCCTGTCCTAATCCCCTCAGTGCAACCCTGGCAGTGCTGCTGGGGAAGAGACACCTGAGGAAAGATCCCTTTGCCTTGCATAGCGAGAGATAAGCAGGAGAGAGAGAGAGAAGCAGGTGTCAAATACTCCTGTGTCAGACCAGGAGGGAGTTTTCCCTTTGCCCTTTAGCAAATCACCCCCTTCCACAGCTGTCAGACTGGTGGGCATCAGCATGCAGCAATAGGAACTGACAGAGAGATCCCAAACTTCTGATCTCATTGCTGCACAGACTTCTTAAGAAAGCATAAAAATCAGGACCACACAAGATTTTAACCACTCTCATTATTCAGCTACTGAATGTTTTGTCCTTTACCCCATTAGATGTTTTAATAAGAAAGAAAATTACAAGAAAGAGAAAAGCATCTGATTGTATTTTATTTCAGTCCTGGCTACCACTGAAGTGATGAACCCAGCTCACCAAGCAGGGTAGCACAGGGTGGGATGATTTAGGGAGCTCTGTGCAGACTCAAAATGCTTCCACTGATAATAAGTCTCCAATCCTTCATCACTTCCATGTCTCTTAAAAAAATGAATATGTGTGCTTTAAAAACAGCTGCCCTCTAAAAGGGCAAAGGAATAAACTGAGGAGAGGTGAGGCTAGATTAGCTGCCAGTTGCAAAATTCTTGGATTGTATAAAGGTCTGTACAAATGCAAACACTTTTTGTGATGGGGTGAGGAGATTTGGATTTCTGGAGTTCTTGCCTGAGCCTGAGGAGAGTTGTTGCCCTACTGCATAGTATGGGCTCAAATGGGAGGTGGCCTCAGGTAGCTCTTGATGGACTAAAAATGTCACTTCAAAACACAAACTGTCTTCTCTCTTGGTGAATGACAAAAATCCCTCTATTCACTGAGGACACTGAGGTTCTTTACTTGAGGGTACTTCAGATGTGGTAAACTTTCAGCCAGTAGAAATTCCTGTCTTGGAGCAGGGTCAGTCACAGGCTAAAGCTAATGCTTGAAACGAAGCAGCCTTCCTACCAGAGCTTCAAGAAAGGCTCTTGAGGACACAGGCACCTTGAGCCAGGACAACAGGCACCACTGTGAAAGCCCAGACTGGCTGGGGGATCCCAAGGGCTCTGGAAGCAGCCACAGGCAGTGTCTGGCTGTTGTAGGAGCATGAGCGTGTGTCAGTGTGCAAGGAGCAGCAGGGACAGAGCTAAGGGACACAGCTAACACTGTCCCAAGGGCTGCCCTGGCTAATCCTGATCCCCACTCTGCTAATCCTGACTGCACTGATGCTTGCAAAGCTTGCAGGGAGTCACCACAGGGTTTCCTCTGGGAAACATTGTGTGAAAGGTTGAAGTGGTTCGATGTATTCTAAATGAAGCATTTCAAATGCTTATATCAGAGTAATACTTCATCCCCAGCTTTTGCTTGGTTTGTTTTTAAATAAGCAAAACCTTTTTTTTTTTTTTTAATGCTCCCAGTACTAGTTAGAACAAATATTTTAAACCTGTAATAAATAAATATTTCTCATATTTTTGTATTTTGATACAGTATATAATAAATACTCGTTTTTTAGAACCAAACTATAGTGCAAACAGCTCTGTTTTGGTTTGCCATGCTGCCAGGTCATGGTTGTGCTCTTATATTTAGTCTCTAATCTGCTGCTGAATCTTCAGGTAATAGTAAAGTAACAGACTAGCATAAGTGACAGCATTGCTGATTATTGAACAACAGATGAGTATCAAAAATAAGAGACAAAAATAAGGAGACTTTCCTAGTATCAGCACTTTCAGTCCAAGATGTGATCCCTGAGGGGTTCCTTAGCAGGAAGCTTCCAGGGCTTCCTCTCCTTGTAACAATAAAGTCACCAGAATATATAACTGCAATACCAGAAGTACGATTTCTGGTAGTAAGTCACTCTAATATTACTGCACCTTGCACTGTTTCTCTTTTTTCCCCTCTTTCTCTGCATGTCAAGACTTTACATTCCTGAAAGTTTTTCTCCCTTTCTTCTGAAGGCAATAGCAAGAAGGAGCAGTCACAGCACTCTTTTCTGGAACTTAGGAGGTGTGAAATATTCTCTTTATGGTCTAGTTAAACCTGTTAAAGCCTTTTGCAAAGGTTTTTGATAGGGCTTCATGTAATCACATTAATGATACATTGTTGCTTTCTCTATTTCTTCCTCCTTTTTTTGTTTTTCCCTTTGTCTCATTACAGTTGAAACTATAGAGGAAAAAACAGCAGACTCCTTGCAAGATTTGTACAGAGCCTTGGAGCAGGCCAGCCTGTCTCCTTTAGGAGAACACCGGATTTCCACTAAGCTGGAGTATAAGAAATCTTTTATAAAGAGATGTAGTGATCCAGTAGTCAATGAAAAACTGCACCAGCTGCGAATTCTGAAAAGCACTTTAAAGGTGAGATAAAACAGAGAGGAAGAATCCTGCCCCAGGGTTGGATGGGGCTGTACTGTAATCAGAGATTACTGTGTGCAGCTGGAGTCCAGGCTGAGCCCAGTGTGCAAACAAGGGAGACATGGGGAAGCAGTGCCTGAAAAGCAGAGAAAAACGTGCCTGGGAGAGCAGTCAAAGTGAAGGGATCCGTTTTAATTTCTTTATTTTCTTGTATTTCATCTTAGTCAGCTGCTCCTCCCCAAGCTAGTTTAACAGAAGTTGACACCAAATTATTGGAGGAAACCTTAATTCCTTTTTTGTCCCTGAACGTTTTGATGTACGAAAACACATTCACTCTGTAATTGCCAAAGTCTAAAGGTAAGCAAAGCCAGCCTTCAGAAGGGAACACTATCTCTTGCAACACTCGACTGTTTTCTAATTGACGAGCTTGTCCAGGAGGAAACTGTGTGCTTGCTTTCTGTGTAAACTGATAGGATCATTATATTTAATCAGTAAGATTGATGAAATAAGTAGTGATAATGATAGATTTGAAAATTTTAATGGTAATTTTAAATGTACCAGAGCTCATTTAGCCTCCTTGTCAGCTTCCTTCGTTTGTTACAGCAGTTTCAGTTCTGTCCTGATAGAGACTTCAGCAAACAATATGTTGGATTTCCTCAGGGACCCTGCTAACTATATTAAATTACCACATTTTAAGTCACCACATAATTGTACAGTGCATTTTGTAACAGTTTCATCAAAGAGGGCTTTATCAACATTAATTAATTTAGTATTCTATCACCTAGAGAAGCATTTAAACAATATTATTTTCATGCTGTGGGGCTCCCATCCTGAAAAAGAATCCTACATGTGCTTAACTTTCTATACTGTATCATCTCTTTGAAGGCAACCTGCATTATTATCTTTGTATGTGAGTCTTTGCAGGATTGAAGGGTAGCAAAAAAGGGCAACATTCATGGCTGTCCATGACTTCTACAAGCATGAGAAACTGAAACAAAATCACAGTGCTCTCACACACATCGGGGTGGCAGGAGGTTCACGCTGGAGTTGTGGTTTTGTACCACAATGGGGTCACACCCCACAGCTATGGTTCACATCGGCAGCCTGCTGCCATGCTTAATTGTCTCTTTTGTTAGTAGTTCATACCTGAGATACTTTATACCAATAGTTTCCTGCAAATGAAATTGTTTTCCTTCAGAGAAGTGAAAAAAACAGTGCAGCCCCTTGATCCAGCGGGTGCCTGTTTTTGTGCTTCTCTTCAACTTCTTTCCTTTGGACCAAGCAAACACAATTTTTTTGTTCTCTGTCCATGAGCCATATTTTCTAAGCCTGTCAGCACTCTCGTTTGGACTGTGGTTGGTGTAAATCATTCTTATGTACATGAGACCAATAATGGCAAATGCAATGGCAGCAAGGAGCAAAGACAGTTAATTGTTATTTCCTACATAGAGAAGCAGTGTAGAGACACAAGCTTGGTTTGCAGTGACATCATGGTACCTTGTGACTGGCTGCATTACAGCCCAGAGCTCCACCTCTGCTGCACTACTGGCAATTGTATCAACCAGCGGCTACTGCTATTACCTGATCAATTAGTCTTCTTTTTATCAGTGCCTTTGATTTCTCCTTCCTGAATGCAGCCAATTGCGCTGGCCTGTTGGCACTGATGTTCTGAACTCTCCTTGAATTTTATCCTATGTACTAACATCCAAAGACAGTCTTCCAAACTGCTTCTAGTTCTTGATGTCCTATCTTCTGAGTCATTAATGAAAAACCCCTGTGCTCTCTTTCCTGTGATAACACACAATGATTCTCCTGTCACTGAGTATGAGCAGCCTGGCTGGTAGAGCAGAGGTGTGGGACCAGCCACAATCTGTGAGAAGTAAATTATGGTAGCTCAAGCAGAGATCTGGTGATCAGGAGGTCCCATAGTTTCTTTTCCACAGCTTGTTCTCAGCTTCCCCTCTCTTTCTGGAAAAGAGTATTATAGCAGGTAGTGTTAATTGGCTGTTGTTTGCACAGCAATGAAAGCACTGCTTATGGAAGATGTCTCTGACCCTTCTGATCTGTCCCATCATACACAGCTTGATATTTCCCCTTGCCATGCTGCCCAGAAAGATTTAACATCCTCATGGTATGGCCATGGAAAATGTGAGTTATCCATGAGTGTGAAACCCATCTCCTAGGGAGGTTGGAGGGGAGATTGCTGGTGGCCACACCATTCCTGTGCTGAGGAGCAGTGCTGCAAACCCGTGTGCTAGCTGTGCTTCCAAGGATTATGGCTGTGGCATCCAGCTTCTGCCACTTGCAAAACCATGAGTGGCTGTGGGTATATCTGAGGCTTACTGTGACCCTCAGCTCCATGAGCCAGTCACCAGCGAGGGGTTTTGGTACAGGAACTTCTCCTGCCTTGATGGGACATAAGGAAGTACCAGCAGCTACCTGGTATTTTCCCTTTTCTGCCTTCTCTTTGCCGCAGTGTCAGTGGTAGAAGAGGTAGCAGCCAGCCAGGCCATGCATGCAGTAGATCTGTAGTGAAGATGAGTTGTCATTCCCATGGGACTCCTTGCAGAAGGCTTTGCAGGGCTCAGGTGCCCCCATGCCAAGCCTGGGGAAGAGGCTGTGTGTGTGTCTGCATCCCACACACCCACAGTATTTCTGGTGCTGATCAGGAGCAAACAGATGGCACTTTGTTGTGTGAAACCCACCTTGAGAAATGCAAGCAGCCAATAGTAAACAGCACAGGGCTTGCTGTATCTGGGGCTGAGCAAGGGGCAGTGGGGGAATAGGGACTCTTACTGAGGGTTCTGGACAAGGTGAGGGAAATCCAAGTCCCTCAGGGGAATGTGTGACACCGTGTGGAAAGGGCTCCTGTTTGTGCGTGCTCCTAGAGCAGAGTCCCTGTGCTTTCAGGGGCTCTGGGGCTTGTACCCCCCATTCTCTCCTTCCACCCACGAGATTGATTTTGCCAGTGACTCATCACTTGCATTAACTCTTTGCTTGTTCCTTTTCTCTCACAGGCCAGGGAAGGAGAAGTAGCCATTATAGATAAAGTTCTGGATAATCCAGCCTTGACGTCTAGAGACTTTCAAGAATGGAAACAAATGTACCTTGATCTCTTCATGAACATCTATGAAAGCAGCCCCCGGAGGGACTCTGTTGATGGCTCGTCTGAGGTTGAAGCACTTATAGCCTCGTTAGCACACACTCACTCTTACATAGAAACACATGTATAAAAGTCTTTCTTTTTGTCCATTTGCCACACTCCAACTCTTTACTTAAGTGCATAAAGTAGTTTTTATATCAACATGTGAGAGCTCTAGTAAATTATATTTTAATGTCACTCAGCTGTGTGAAACCTTCAATGATCAACGATACTTTAATGAGGATTTGTATATTTTATATGCTACCAATGCTCTGCTTGTGTTTACCTTCTGTGAATTAAAAAACATGATCTTTAGCTATTGAAGAAAAGGATTTAAAAGCATTTTTGGAAGACTGTGGCCTTCATGCCGGAAGTTCCACGTGCTAAAGCTTTTGTTATCAAAGGTCAGTTTTACAATGATATTTTATATTATATAATTCCAGTATTGCATTGCATTTCTGGAGTGCAGGTACTATTTTGGTGGTGAGAGAAAACCAATTTTTATATTTCATGAGAAACTCTAGGAGTTTTCTTAAATAACAGGGAGAAAGTTTAATGCAGTGGTTGTGTTTAAGTTTTGTCAAAATAAAAGGGTGAAAATCGGCAGACAAAAAAATTACTAATGTGAATTTAAGTGTCGAAAGGTTAGGTCTTATTTCCTTGTGCTTTTTTAAAGCCTGTTGCTAAGGTTTACCACCAGAGCAACGGGATGCTGGTTTGTATTATAATTAAGACCAAATTGTGTGTTGTCTCTTAATCACATTAGGTTGATTTTTAAAAAAATCAGTCATGGTACTGTGATTGATGATGCTTTTGCACTGAAGGTATCAGTATAATGTGCAGATTTTGCAAAAGAGAAAATGCAGACTTTCAACATCCTTGGTAGCCGTGTTTCTTTAGCCCTTTTTAGAAAAGCAGCAGTGGAAAAGGTTTCCAATGAAATGTTCCAAATCTGAGATGCTTTGAAGATTCCCACAATAGAAAAGGAGTGAATAGGATTTTGCAAGTAGTTTCCTATGTTTTCTGAGCTGTGAAATTTGGCTGCATTGTATGCAGGGATAATGTGTGATGAGCAGAGCTGAGCACAGAACCTGAAAAATAACCGAGGAGTAAAAAAGCCTCTGGTTTGCTTTTGAAGGGGAGGGGATGTCTCTGGGTTCTGCTGAGTTCACAAGCCAATTAAAATGTTTTAAACTTCCATGAGATTTGTTATCTGCTGAATAAAACCCAGTGACTATGAAAAGAAATAGCTCCTTAGAGTTAGGCACATGCCTGAAATAAAAGTGAGAGGGAACTCTTAAATCATATATTTACTTTTTATGGGCTTGATTTTGAAAAATGTTAAGAGCATGACAAAATATTTCTGCTCCTCATCAGTATTTTGCTGCATAAGTTAGGACTCATGACATGATTTAATAATGCTCATGTGGAAAGGAAAAGCCTCCTTTGTACTTTAGTGAGTTGTACTCTTAACCAACTTGAGACTATTGCCTGTACAGCTCAGTGAATGTACTTTTAACTTTATGAACTCTGATATTTCCTGGCAGTTATATCCATGAAGGGATGAAGGAAAGAATGGACAGATTTTTTTCTCTCTCTCCTTTCTTTCTTTCTTTCTTTCTTTCTTTCTTTCTTTCTTTCTTTCTTTCTTTCTTTCTTTCTTTCTTTCTTTCTTTCTTTCTTTCTTTCTTTCTTTCTTTCTTTCTTTCTTTCTTTCTTTCTTTCTTTCTTTCTTTCTTTCTTTCTTTCTTTCTTTCTTTCTTTCTTTCTTTCTTTCTTTCTTTCTTTCTTTCTTTCTTTCTTTCTTTCTCCCCTTTTTCTCACTTGCCCCCTTTCTCTTTTTCTTTCTCTTGCTCTTTCTACCCCTCATTTTCTATCTTGTTATTGCATTTGGATTGCAAATGTTCTGCAGATTTTGCACAACTGTACAGAAGAGTGGCCTTTCTGTAGCCCATTTTCAGTAATCCTATATTCAAGTCGTATGGATGACAAATCATGTATTAACGTTTGTATAGAATTCTGGATCCAGTGTAAGATTTGTACTATTAGAAGAATATTGTTTGTATAAACTGGACATTTATTTACTGCATGGGTACTGACTTGTATATTAAATTTGTGAGGTTTTTGTAAATTTCTCTTAAAAAATGCTTGACTTGAAATGGATTGTGCTATTGTTCCAAGCATTTAGATTCTCTTGCTATTGTTTTACTGGACCAAAAGTAAATATATTCATATGAAAAACTCTTTATATCTGATGGATGTATATGCACATTGTGTAGTTGATTCCTTGTCAAAACCAAGGCAGTTCAGAAGACTTAGATCTGTTGCTATGCAACAGCCATTCTGCCTGCACTTTACGTTAGTAAAGTTAGCTTGATTGCTTTAAAGGTGAAAATTAAACATTACAATTTTTTAAGCTAGTCTAGTGACAAAGAACATGTGTCCTCTCCATTGTGCTGCCTTCTTTTAAGACTATTAAATGTTCTTCTATATATATTTTTATTGTATTAACTTCAGACTAGAAAGGGAACACTGTAAAATGAAATACAATAAATTTAGCTTTTAAATGAACATTTATGGCTCAAGATTCACTTTACTCCATACAGGATTGATTCTGTGGCATCTGACTGTTTTGTCTGCATTTCACATATCCATGTATCTTAAAGTACCCCGGTGTGACTTAAATGCTGCCAGTGTGGCCAACAGGGACTGACTCTATTGTTGATTTGTATGTAGGCAGGCACTGAGTAGAGACTTCTGAAAACCTTCAGTTACCTCCCTTCCCTTTGTACTCTTTGATGAAAGTAAACCTTTTTTGACTGCAGGGTTCTCTCTTGCAGCAGTTCAACAGCAATGAAGCATTTTACCCTTAAGAACAGGTGTGATAAAACAGCGTATGGTGCCAGGGCATCAGTAACAGCCTGTTACTCCTGTAAGAAGCTTCTTGGAGGCTAACTATAAGGGTACCCATTCAGCTCTGGCCATCTAAGCTAAAACAGGGTCTAGATACAAAAGAAATGTACATCACCAGTAGTGTGTGTCCTTAAAAGAAAAGAAAATAAACTACGACAAAGACCACTGAGAGAGAAATGGCTTCTATCAAACAAACACTGTTTTACCTTTCAGCTGTACCTGAGTCTATGTAGTGAAAAGTCCATGCTTTCTGTCCAGTAATTTCATGCTGGTTAACTAAGACATTCATGCCTACTACATAGGATATCAAATAATACCTTTCCTTGGCAATACTTGCTACTAATTCTTCTAGGCATCAGTTTTCTAGTCTTTATACAGCTCTGTTTCCTTTTGCTTAACCATAGCATAAAATCTCAATAGCACTTACCAGCTGGGAGAATTACCTCTGATTAAAAAAACATAAAAGATGGATTATATTTTTTAATATTTGAAAAATCCGACTTGCAACACCTACTAATTGCTATCTAGGTATTATCCAAAAGTCAAGGATTACAGTTCTCACTCATCGCCTCTAAAAGTGATACTTCCTACATCCTTGCTCAGTGAGATCAGCTTCCAGCTTTATAAATCCTAGATGTGTTTCCTGTGCTGGAGACAGATTTTCTTGCCTGTTTCCACCAAGCATTTGGCTTATCCAAGTAAAACTTCCGCTCTCACATCCAGTGCCAGTGCAATTTCCTTCTTCTCCAGGATCTCCCTGCTCCTTCATCTCCTGGGATGGCTGTTCCCAGCACGGCAGCTCAGCAGTTGGGCAGATTCTTGTGCTGGGTGTCACTGTCCTGCTCTTCAGCCACCTCGGAGAGCTGGAGCACGGCACACTGCAGCCCCCACCACGGCAGAGGGGCCTTGCAAATCTCTTCCCAGCCATCATTGTCGATGTCATAGCCAACCACGTCTTGTGTGGAGACCTCCAGTGAGTTTTGCCATTTCTTCCCCCCAATAAGAAGAGCTGTTTCCTCTACCACTGCCAGGCCGTAGGAGAATCGATCGTAGACCAGTGGTTTTAACCGAGTCCATTGGTTTTGATCTGGGTCATACCTTTCTATTTCAGAGAAAGGTTCATATAATCCCAGAAAGGTGAATATGGATCCCCTGATTGTTGCCATCTGATGCCCAAACCGAGCAATGCTCATTGGGGCACGTTTCACCCACTGCCCTTCAAGTGAGCTCAGGGAATAAACCTCATTGCTTGTGCTGGCTGGGGCCAAGTACTTGCCCCCAGAGATGTATATGGTGTTCTTGCAAACAGCACTGGCATGGCCATGTATCCTGCATGGCAATTCCCTGGCCTTCGTCCATCTGTCCCTGCTGATGTCATAGACTTCCACAGATGAATGCAGCGACCCGTCCTCACCCCTTCCACCAATGGCAAAGATATCCTTACCTAGGACACAGCAAGAAAACTGGCATCTCTTTTCCAGCATGCCCGTGATTTGGGTCCATGTGTTAAATCTTGGATCATACCGATGGACCTTATTTGTAACCAATAAAGTCTGTCCAGTTTTAGCATCACCTAAGGTACCACTTTGTATTTCCCCACCCAGGACATAGAGGAAGTTCCCCACCACACACACACTGTGGTTCTGCACTCTGTCCTGCAGCTGCGTGAGGGTTCTCCATTTGTGATTGTAAACATCAAAGGCCACCACATCAGTGATGAGCCCTTCGCTTGCTGTGCCTCCCCCCAGCAGAATGATCCGAGTTTTCTGGTTCCTCAGTGTCGTGGACTTATCCTGCAGGACAGGCTGTTTGAATACAGATGTGTGATAATTTATTGCTTTTATGATCAAGCATTTAATAGCTGGTGAGAGGGACACTTCTGACTGTGTGTAGGTTTTTCTCAGCTCTCCTACTGGGATGAGACCATATCTTATGTGCTCTAAAAGGCTGCTTGCATGATCCAGCCTGGATTTATCATGCTTCAACCACAGCAGGACAAGATTCAACAGGCGGCATTCTTCCACCATGGGGAGATCTGGTGATTGAATCACTGCTAGCAAAGACCTGAAGTTCAGCTCGAGAAGTCCTGACAAATCCAAGTCCAGCAGCTTCCAGATGTTTTTGATAATGTATTTTTCTGTGGCTGCTAGGGCATCTGGCAGGTAGAACCTTCTGGCCACGTTGGCAGAGTAGCAGCAGTTTTCCAAGGCAAGATTGTTAACTAAGTACTGATTGCACAAGCCAATAGCATCAGTCACTTGTAAGTAGCTTGCAGCTTCCAAGGTATCCTCCAGGCTTTCAAAGGAAAGGGGCAGCAAGGATGTGTAAATGAAATCCAGGATATGCTGGAGCCCGGTGGGTGAGACAACTTGCAGGTGAATGACACTGGCTTTAGACTCTTGGGTATAGCTTTTGAACATGGCTCGGAAGTAGTCGCTGGAGCATGCCAACAAGGACTTGTGTGCAGGAAACTCGTTTTCTTTCACTTTCAGCAAAATGTCACAGAGAAAGCCCTCTGATCTCAGGCTCTGGTATTGGGCAAGCACGGCAGCGCAGTGTGCTTTGCAGTAGGACAGGAAGTAGCTCATGGCAGACAATGCAATGCTTTCCCCTTGAGCTATTAGTGCTAAAATGCAATTAGATATTGAAACAGCTGCCTGACTCAACAGCCATTGCTTGAATGCCCAGCAGACCTCCAGCTGTTAGAGAAAAGCCCAGCTCAAAGAAACCAAGTCAGTCTCTTGCCTGGCATAGGGGGACCGTTAGTAGATTTGTAGTGAATTCAATTCATTCCTTTATAGAACAAATAGCTATTGTCATATCAGCTGTAGGATGCTTACTTTTCTTGCCTCCACAAGAAGGATGAAGAGTCCACAGTTGTGCCGAGCACTTGCTTGGCTGGCCATCAGGTGACAGATGAGGGAGCTAGATGACAATCACAATAAATGGCCCTTCGTGTGTGCTCAGCCGTTGCCCCCAGCCCTCCTTGCTCCACAGGCAGATCCCAGGGATCCTCTCTGGCTGCCAGCGCGCGGCTCTGAGCAGACACAGATGAGAAGGGAGCGCTGACTTTTCTCCTCTTGTTTGTAGTTTGAACTCCAGTCAGTTCAGATGTCCCCACCCCTGGGACAGCAGCCCCCTTTCTGTCCCTTTTCCACACGGTCTTGGGAAGCCTCAGCCGGAGATCAAATCAGCGCCCAGGGATTATTACGGGAAGATTTTCTGAGCCCATAAATCTTTCCCCGGCAGCCACTAAGACAACCAAAATACCATGATTAGTCACTGGTTCGATTTGACATGCATTTCTGGCTCTTTGCTTCACGTGACACCTCCATAGCTCACAGCTACCAGAATAGCCACAGCCTCATCCCCTCATCCCCCTCGCCTGGGAGCCAACCCTGGGCGGATGAGAAATGGGGCCAGGGACTGGGAGGACAGAGGAGCTTCCAGCGACAGCCACAGCCAAAGCAGCTGACTTGGAATGACCTGGCTGGAAATCACAAGGGTAACGCGTTCGCACAAAGTGGTGACAAAAATAGATTCCCCCAGTTCAGCCATAATAAACCAAATTCTGTTTATAGAGGAGGCTTTGCATAATTGTGCTCTCAGTTACCAGCTGGGAGCAAACCCAGAGCCCCCAGGGATGGGCCAGAGCTGTCTTGCTCAACTTTCTCACTTTCCGTTTGTCCCAATTAGAAGCACTTATACAGGGATTATCCCTGATTTTCACCTGGGCACTTCAGGGTCTAATTTCTACCAGGAATAGCAGCTCTGGGCAGGCTACATATTCTGACCTCTTAAAGCTTGCTTTTATTTCTTCTTTTTTTTTTTTTCCCTGCATAACTCTGGGTGGAGGTGTTCAGGAATCTTCTCTCAACACCTTTCTTTCAAATCAAACCCTCAGGACTTGCAGACCCCAGTGTTGATAAATGCCTGATCATTTTGCTGCACTGTGAGCCAGCAGACTTGAGAGCAGAGAAGGATCCCACAGGACTGGAAAATTTCACTTTTTGCTTAAGCCCAAGGTAAAGCCTTTTTACTGTATTTGTTTATATTTATTTATGTGATGTCATGAAATTCTGGCTTACCCCTGTAGCTGAGCAGTGTTTGGAGCTGACTGGATCCTAATAAGGACTCTGCATGCTGTATGACTGTTCCAGCTTAAACTGTCTTGCTAAACAGACTGATACCTATATATGCTCTGTTTGTGGGGAAGAACTCCAAAAACATCATTTTTTTGTTGCTGTGTAGCTCTGAAAATTTATTTCCTCTTGAATCCGCTTTCTGTCGTGACATTATAGACCATGAATCAAGATCTTGCTAAACGATCTTGCCCTTTGCTAGCAAAACAACATGTATGGGCAGTAGCGATGAAGGAGAAAAGGGGCACTAGTATTTTTTCACAGTGGTTTTGCCTCTGTCCAAGTTGGGGCAACTCTGAGGTATGTGAGGTGTTAGTGAAGCTGTGCGGTTGATTCCAAGGTTCAGTTTTGATATTTCTCCTGTTTTGGAAGTAGAGACCAAAGGCCAGGTGCCTCTGTCACCCCTCAGCAATCATGAGTCCTGGTGATGAGGGACCAGGCCTTAAATGCTCCCACTCCTGGAGACACTGATTTCCCAGTTTAACCCCACCAGGTACCAGATTTCTGTACCACAAGGTGCAGATAAACCTCCACTGTTTTGAAATAGCTGGGTGAACACTATCCATCACAATTTCCCTGGGAGCTTGAGGTGTGAGACACGAGAGCACAGGAGCTGTGCCTGCCCCACAGGGCTGAGTTTGAGGAGAGTTTTGCAGCAGTTCTGGCATGTGAGCCTCCTGGCATCACCTCCTCCTCACCAACAGCCCTTGTCCTCCAGCAGCCCTTAGCCTGTGCTGCCACAACTGCTCTGACACAGCCGGGAACTGATGCACAGGGAGAAATGGGGAAAACCCAAAAAGAGAAGAGGAGGGAGGCAGGTCTCTGTGGCCAGGTCAGCCTTCCTCACTGTGAGCTCCCAAGCAGATTGAGCACAGCAGAGCTGAGCCACGGGCTGGGCTGGGGCTGCAGCTCCAGCAGAGACCCCGTGCACAGAGCTGGGCTGGCTGCCCTGGAGCCAGGGCCACCAGCCCCAGGGCACTGCTGAATGTGTGTGCTGGTACCAGCTGGGACCCAGCACACATAAATAAATCCTACTACCCCGGATCCAGCTGTACCAGAAAGAGGTCAAATTATGGCTTGACCGGCTGAGGGTATTGCCAGCAGCAGCCAAGGAATATTCCTGACCCCCATATGACACTCCTGCCTCCAAGTGATGCACTCCCAGTCAAAGGCAGTGTGCCTTTTCCTCACCTCCAGTCTTGTACCAGTTTGGCTGACACGTGTACAGTACCAGCACAGCTCTAGCCACTGTTATTTCTGTAATTTCAGAGAGGCCAAACAAGGCGCAGTCTGAACGTCCCTGCCTGTGCCCAGAGTGACTCCATGTCAACCCAGCTGGTTGTGCATCACTTGCTTTACAAATGAATTCCATCCATGGGTGGCTGTTTATACAGGTCAGTTGCTGGCACTGATTGAACTGAACTGATTTAACACCAGTGCCAGGGAAGCGGGTGCTATAATTGTATGCAGATTTGCTGTGCTATTCCCTCTCAGACCTACTTCATCTTCATGGCAAGCCAGCTAATAGAAGTAGTAAGAATCATGATCCTTATAAAGCTGTTTATGTGCCTGGAGGTTTTTTTTTTTATTTTGGCTTATAATTGAAATAAAACCACATCCTTTCCAGTCCCTTGCTCTGGAGTGAAAAAAAATCATTATCAAAATGAGGTTTTTCCCTGCTTCACTACCAGGCAGTTAGCCTTGTCTAACTAGGGAGCCTGCTTAGCCAAGACTCCTTTATCAACGAACAAATTATCTTCATGCAGCAGCTCAGGTCTCCAGCACCTTTGGAAGAATATTTGATGTCCATTAGTAAGAGAACAGACAGTGACTAAACAGCTAACTTGGGAATCTCAGCACGAGACCTAGCACTAAGTGGGATGCAGTCAAACCAGGATCTCATTTTCCTCGGGTGTAATTTCGAAGATCAGATCTAATGTTTGACTCAGTAGATGGTGCTTAAAATTAGGGAAATACTAGTGTTTCAATGATGTTGATTTGTTGGGAATAGATAATACATTTCTAATCATGTGCATCATTTAGACTTTAAATTAGATTTAGATTTCAAGCTTTCAGTATAATTTCTGTTGAAGTGATTGCTCTACTACAGTAGGAAGTCTGAAATAAAAAAGAAAACATTTAGATGTGTGCTGTGAAAAACATTGCCTTCCACACACACAGAGGTTTTTTTCCTATACAAAATTGAAAAATGGCCTAAGTTGCAATGCCATGTTCAGTTTAATATTGCAAGTAGGCCATTGGTCAATGTTGGCCAATAAACAATGGAATTATTATTTTATATTTTACCAATTATTTTTTAAGAGTAAAAATTATAAAGAGTTGTACAAGTGATATTAGTCTCATTACTAACAAGTGGCTTACTGTAAAATACTCATTACAAAAATCCACAGCAGAGAATTACCAGGCTACATTTTGTTCCAAAAGAAATCAGTGCATTCCAGAGGACAACAGAGTAAATATTTCAGATGCTTGATAATGTACCACATGAACAAATAACAGCAAAATGAGCCAAGAAATGAGTATAGCCGTACAGGTTTCCTAGAAGTGCTAATCAGAAAAATTGTATTGATTTAAGTTGTCTTGTAAAAATCTTTGGACTACAGTCTGTTCTTCATCCTTGAATAATCATTCACAGTAGTATTTGGGTCAGCATATCTATTTAAAGCAAAGGATGTTTAGCCCAGGAAAGCAGTCCTTAAGAGCAAAACAGCAAGAGGGAGGAATTTTCTTGCAGCTAAAAGCAATGTCTAGTGAGATCATGTCTGTGTATGAAAGCAAAACAAGAAGGTTCCCAGCTTGCATGAGGTGGGCTTAGGCTGTGAGGTTTCCATTTAGGCAGGGGGAGGCTGGGGTCGCCTGTGGCCACAGGACACTGTCCCTGTGAGCTGGGGAGCAGGAAGGCAGCACAAGGCAGGGCCTGTCCCAGCCTGGCAGAGAGGTTCTGCAAACCCTCAGCACCCTGCATCCATCCCTGTGCCACCTCAGAGGGGTCTGTGTCTCGGGACAGTGCTGGCAGCAAAAACCTTGAGTGCAAGGCTCCATCTGCCTCTGGGGAGAAGAGAGGTTTGGTATGGTCAGGAGTCAGAGCAGGGACCCCAGCCAAAGCTTGCTGCAAGACCGTGGCTGCTAAACCATGGCTGTGTGGAACACTTCTGTGGTTCTGGGGAAAAAGAGAAGGAAAGGAGGAAATACTGGGGCACACCTGGGCTGGGAGTGGCCATGTCCCAGCTGGGTTACTCCAGCACTAACTACACCTGTGCAAGAAAGTATCCTGTGCCTAATTGTGAAATATGAAATAACAGACTTTCAATCAGACAGTGCCTCATTTATTTCCTCTCCCTGTTTTTTCAGGTTTCGTTTGCCTTCCGTGAAGACAAATGTTCCAGCTTCCATTGCCACCTCAGTGGGTTAGACATGAGCTTCCCTGGTGAATAAAAAACAAATTGGAAAATGTTTAACTTGGGTTCCCATTCCAGAGCAACTGCAATGGGATGAGTCACTGTGCAGCCACAGGATAACGAAGGAGAATGTGTATTTTAATGAGCCCATTTCAGAGCAGATGCACTAATAGCTTTCACAGCATCTCGCAGCTGAGGGTGGAGGGCTGCTTGGGGTTCATCTGTTCCTGTGATGGTCAGGTGGCACCAGAGATGCTCTGCATTGAGCCCTGGCTTTCACCCCTGGGCAAGCAGTGCTGCCTGTGCTGTTTTGGGGCAGAGAGAGATCTGCAACCCCTGCCCAGGGGGATCTTCCCTCTGCATCCAGCTCAGGGATGCTCACAGACATCTCTGGCTGCTGACTTTGCACAGCATGGGTATGTACAGCCCTAGCTGAAGCTGCTCTGCTTGTGGGTCCCTTCTGCAAGTATGGAAGCCTCCCTGCTATAAAAGGAACATTTCTGACCCTCATGTGGCACTCCTGCCTCCCAGAGACCTTGAGGCTGGTTGAATTGGGTTCCCAACCTTTATTTGCTTAGGAACAAGCTGCAGCTTTGGGCTGTATGACCACTGCTGGCAGGAGAGCTGGGCTCTCCCTCCTGCCCTGGCTGGGCACACACACCCAGCAGCTCCCAGCTCTGCCTCCTGCACACAGCCCCTGCACCTGACCTCTATCCAGCACAAACCCCCTGTGACTGGGATACATACCTCAGGGTAAGAAAGGGTCAGGAAACTGGGACTAGCCTCCCACAGTTCAGTGGTCTTTGAATGCATTTATGGTAATTAGAAGGAGGATGAGTTTTCATAGGGATTGAGATGTAAGGAGCAAGCAGTGCTGAAACCACAGAGGAGAAAACTCCTCTGATATTTTCGTGTGTTGGGACACCATAGAGATGAAGTAAAGCTGCAGTGATGAAGTAAAGCTGTATGTCTCTGAAACCAAGGTGCTTTTCACATAAGCTGTGAGGATTCAGCTCCACCATCCTCTTTCATCCTAATTCACATTCAAGCAAATGCTCTCTGAGACATGGACTGCTGATGAGCAAAGTAAAGGTTACAGTGTAATGAGCTGCTGTTACTGCATGGGATAAGGAGATCCTGATGTCTACACTCAGCTGATCACTAAAAGTGTTCCTAGAGTCTGTACACTACTGTCATCGTTGTTGTGATGGCTGTCGCTGCACCACCACATTACCTACTGACTTGGGCTTGGTCCCTCCATGCCGTGTAAGTATCAGGCTTATCCGTGGGACTGAAAGGATTGCACCTGCACATGCTGATCCTTTTTCACTTACAAGCTCTCAGGTTTGAGAGTGGGAGAGCACCCATGGGTGAAGTGCAGCTGGAATTGATTGCACATGCCAAAGGATGAAGGATGGATGACAAACCACCAGGTGTCTAGAGGGCTTTTTTCCTCTCAATGACTCCTGACTGAATAAAGCCATACTGGAGTGTGACAAAGGCATTGATGGAATGTGTGTCGTTTACCCCCCCCTAATTTTCATGAGCGACTGACTGGTGTGTGACTAGCAAGCCTCTCTGATCAATTGTCAGGCTGATCTCAGAGCCAGTCCATAGTGGCATAAGGTACTGGAGGCCCTGCTTACCACACAGGGAGAGAGACAACTCCCTCCACACCAGACATAGTCCCTATATTCCACTCCTGAAAGAAATTCCTAGGGTAGTTACAGAAATTGTGTATGCCAAATTTTCTTCCCCAAGCCCCAGTCCTAGAAGACTGTGAAGGATTTCTGTTGTCTGCCCTCTTTCCGTGGTATGATCTGGATGCCAGCTGGGCATGAACATAAACTGTGGATAGCAGTGAGCCAAACCCCTCATCTCCAAGGCGCTCTCCAAGAACTAATGTACTGTGAGATCACTTTTATTAATTTTAATTTAGAGTTCATATGAGAGGAACAATGCAAATATTGACTCTGTCATGGAAGTGCAAAGGTTTGCCTGCACAGAAAAAACACATAGCATGCCCAAAACAGCTTGAAAGGCTGTTCTATATTCAGCAAGTTTATTTTGGTCTCATCTGTCTAGGATAAGGATTGACATAAGTGCGCAGTGTGCACCTGGCATGACAGTGCAGCAGCATCTTCCTGGTACAATAGCAGAGTTTTTAGGGGACCTTTGCATTTTGCCTGAAGCAGGAAAATCATTGCTCTATGTCAGTTCTTCTATCACACTCAAGAAAGGAAACTGCAGACAAGTGAAGAAAAAGCAGGTGAAGAGGACAGATGGACCTGAAACTCTTTGGGGGGAAACACAAACTTTGAAATGTCTAAAAGAAAAACACCTTGCCAATACTGCAAAGACTTACCTGTCCATTGACCCATCTCTCCAGGGCAGGTGGTATCTCTCAGCTGGATCATGGGACTTGTCTGACACTGTAAGTCAGCAGCCCTTGGATGCAGCACTCCAGCCTTGCCAAGGCACCCAGCAGTGCACCTGGGCAAGGTGCATTCCTGACCCTCCTCAGGAATGCAGGTCAGCCACAGGTGTGGTCTGGGGTGGACTGGCAAACTCCTCCTGCAGTAAAGAGACAGTGGCTTTGGAGGTGATGGTGGGGAATACAGTTCATCAGGATGCCAGGTTCTGCCAGGAAATTCTCAGTGCTCACACATAAAAAACCAGAACAGTTGCACCTTCCTCCTCCTCCATTTAAGAAAGCAGTGCTGGTGTCAAGGAACCTCCTCTGGTGCCAACAGAGTCATGTCCAAGGGGAGGATGAGAGCTGAGCTAATAAGAGCTGAAGTTCAGTGAGAAATGTGGTTAAATGGAACTACCACACAATTGTGTCAATTGGATATCCTAGGATTGAAAGGAGGGAGAGAATAAAAATAAATGTGTATGCCTCCATTTTTTTAAAATTATGAGTAATTACATAATTAATATTTTCTGGAGGTCATTCAAGGACAGCAATGCAGTAGTTTAGGCCAACTTGACCATCCTGAAAAGGCACAACTGTGGTTTCCCTACCTCTCGTTCTCTTCCAGTCTTCCTCTTTGCTGAACTATGGTCCAACAAGCAAGTTACCATAAAAAAAATTTCCTGAATTTGCACTGTGAAAATGACAAATGTGGTCAGAAGAAACCTGATTTCGAAAGGTAATTAGGTTTATATATGAAGAACAGTAGATAATCTATGTGCCTGCATCTTCATTTAGCTCACAGTAATATGAATATGCCTACAGCCCTGGCAAAAAAACAAACCCAACCAAACCAAACTAAACCAAATCGAACCCAAAATCAGAAATCACCAAAAGAAAAGTAAAAATATTAACTTCACAAACTAGACTGGAGGCAGACTTTCAGCCCATCATTATGCAGGCAGATACTGTGCACTGCTGGTATAGCACTTCATTATACCAGCTAAGACAAAACTGTTGGATCTCAGAAATCTGGAGTTTTTGAGCTTTCTGTGCTTCCAGGCACAGAATCCCTGGAAAACACTGCTCTGGACCTGAAACATTAGAGAAGGCTTGTAAATATGAATAATGAGTTAGAAATCACAAATGTGTAGTGGGTTAGATGTGTGTGTTTTCACTGGGTGATGAGTGTTAAATTTGAGGTTTTTATAGTATAGTGGTTATGAGACAAGATGGAGAATTTTGGGTGGTGTCTTTTTCTTTGTTCATCTTCTTCTCTTCCATCTTCTTCACAGAACTCAGGTAGTAACCTCTGGTTGGTCAGTCAAAAGTCATTCTAAGGATCATGGGAATCTACTATTGGGTCAAAAGGATAAATAATGTAGGTGTTAAACTTTTATTGGTTTGTTTAGCTTTAAAAGGCCTTGAAGTAGGCTCAGCTGGAGGCCATTTTTCCCACTTCTAGCAGGAGCAAGAGGTGCTGTCTTACTTTCTGTAAATTTTGATAAGAAATAATAAACATCCAATTCCAAACATGAGAATTGTCTCAATCGCCTTTCTAATAATCCTGGCTCTGAGGGAAAACAGATGACACTGATGACAAACCACTAATAAGTGGTGCAAAGCCCAGTATGGACCCCTACAAAAACTTCTAAAAAAATGGATTGTATTAAGTAAATTCTCCCATACTTCCCAACATCAGCACCCTAACATAATTTCCAAGGTTTGAAGATTACACTGTCTGGAAAGAAAACACTCAAATTCAGGACTTACCTTCACATAGTCATATCCACTCACTTTTCACACACACCAGCTGTACATGTAAATAAACAGTCTATGCAAACAAACTGCACATCCTGATATTTCTACTACTCCTGACAGTGGTTTAGAGCCTGCAAGTTGAAATTATAGACAGAATATGAAAGCAGTCACCATACAAATCACCTGTCTATCTTTCCCCAAGAAGGTTTATTTGCCTTTGATGATATAAAATTGCTGTTAGAAGTCTAATAGATCTTCTGCAGGGAGCTATATTTTGCAATTTTCTTCAAATGAACTTTGTGGTCAAGTGAGTATTTTTCAGTCCAAAGTTTACAGTGTTATATGGAAATAGAGACAGATTTTATTTCCTTCAAAGCCAATAGAAATTTTGCCATCAACTCTGGAACATGCAGAAACACAACTTTCTCAGCACAGAGAAGCTTGGGAGGCTGTCTCAGCTTAATTTTTCAACCTTATATGCTGGCTTTCTCACCTGATATGCAGGGTATAATCAACTCCCAATGGTTCTGTTAGAATAAAGGTAATTTTAAAGATCAGACCCTTTACTACTGAGCCCCTTATCTGCTATAGAAGAGAGTCTGGTGAGTTTCTACCTACAGAACTTTATTTTTAATGGGTTAACTCTTGCTGTGTAGAGATTGTCAGTGGTTTGTGTGGCATGAGCAGGCCCTGGTGAGCAAGGATGGGGAAGGGCAGCAAAAATCTCTGCTAGGATGTCCCCATTCTGCAGCCTCCAGTGATGCTTTAGGGAGCAGAGTCCTCAGACACCAGCGTTATGTGGGTGCTCCTGCCGATCTCACCTGGGTTACTTCAGAAGCAATATTGTTTCCTACTCCTTCAACTTCTGGAAATGTTTAATTAAGTGATAAAAAGGTTGATTTTTTTTTTCCCCTGCTAGTCAGATCAGGCATTGTCCTGATTTTCCTTATATTTTCAGGAAAGAGTTACTGGAGAAAATACTGCATTTCTACAGCTTCTGGAATTGCAACGGATTGCCATAAATCCAGAAAAAAAATACTGCAGAGAACTTCAGTTCCTATGGGCCATTTGTGGTTTCCCATGTACTGAAATTCTCAACTAAAAAGACAAACAAGAGGATAAATAGGTATAGCTAAGACATCAGAAACAAAAGTATTAGGTCACTTTCAAAGGCAGAAAGAGCAGTTAGAGGCCAAGGTCCTGTCAGGCAGCTAAACAATCCTAATGGCCATTGCTCCTCATGACAATGTCCTTCCTGCTTACTAAAATGCAGTGATTCTGTTATCAAGGTGTCACCAAACTGTCTGATTTGTTCAGGACAGTGCTGTGTGCAATGGGCACTTTTGAAACACTCACAAAGTGCTGGAAACTGCCCTCCCATGAGGCCACTGCTGTAAGTCACTGCAGTCAATAAATCCTCTCGGTCTTAATTGTTTGGGTTTCTCTTAGAAACAAATATTCACCAGCTTCTGGTTTGCACAGTCTTCTAAAGGGCACAAATGCTAGCTCCAAGGGGAGCCAGGCTATTCAACCCTAAACTATTTAACCTTGGCTTCCTGTGGCAGCCTGCACTGCCATAAAAGCAGGCATCACTATGGGACGTATGTGCAAGGATGGAGGGGTAAAGTTCTTCTCCCCTTGGCCCATTTCAGCATGTTATTTTTAAAAGCTTATGTGTTCCGTGATGAAAATAGACATCTTCATTCTGCTTTTCCTTTTGGATGGGTTTGATGTGTTGGATGCTAATGGTATGCTGGGAAATTAGAATTACTTTCTCATTCAAAAAATGTGGATGGAGGGAAGAGAAAAGGATTTTCTTGTGATTGATATTAGTGGTGAAAGTTTTTAGTAAAAATAAAAAAAGTTCCAGTTTTCCACAACAACTTTAGTCCTTCCAACTATATGTGGGAACATGTAGCTCCAGAAAAGCTTCAACTCAGCTACTAGTCTCAACTTCCTAAGACTATTCAGACATAAAATGACCTCTATCAGTATTTCTTATACTTGCCTTTCATCTCATCATGACCAAAAATTCCAACCAGGAGAATTGCTGGGGAAGCTTTAATCCAATTTTGTGCCTTGGCTCTTTTCATACTGACTCCTTACTTTTGAACAGCATAACTTCTAATTACACCAATCACTGCATAATCATTTGGGCTCCTTGCTTGTGAAGATAATAAAACATGTTCTGAGCTACACCTTCTGCATGGTGAAACAGTTTGGGGTGTGATTTCTAAACTTTTAGTCATCTATCATCTTCCTTTTTTCCTTGTTTTGGTTTTGGTCTGTTCTCTAGTGTCACTAGAGAAGGTGGAGCCTCCCAGGAGTGGGAACCACTAATTCTTCTGAGTGCAATCCTTCTTGCTTGGGTTCAGCAAGAGCCAGCTCACTTTCCTTTAAGACTCATTATTTTTGTCATCTGACCTAGAAAAATCACAAGAGACCAAGGATCCCCTTGCATGTAGGTCAGTCATGTCTTGGGAAATACAGGGTTTGCTTTCTCACTTCTGGGATGGAAACTGATATGGTTGTCATAATTTTCCAATTTGATTGCTCTACTGAGTGTTGTATGTTTCCTGCAGAGGAGTAACATGCAATATCACAGATATATGTTATATATATGCAGGTCAATAATAACAGCTTTAAATTAGGAAACAGTTTCTAACAGTAAAAATAACAAAAAGCTAGGACAAGTTGCCTAGGGAGGTTGTGAGGCCACCATCCATAGCATCATCTTTAAAGTGTACTGTAAAGAATATATTCCTTACAAATCTGTCTGGAGGCAAGGAGATGGGTTAGATGGCATTTTGAATCCCTGTGAGGGCTGTACTTAAGGATCTTCTGCTTCTAATAAGTGTTCAGTCACAAAGTACTCAGGCCTTGGTGATTCACACAAGGGATTTTCTAAATAGAGGTGCTTTACTGAAAAACAAAAGCCTTAAATAGGAGAAAGCCTGGGATGCACGCTGGTGTGTGGTGTTTTGGAGATATTGTAATTGCTGTTTGCAAAATTTACTAAGCATGTCAGTAAGCTGAAAATGCACAGGACAAAGGGCATGCAAAGTGTCTGCCTGAAAGCACTGCCTCTCTTGGCAGGAAGAGCCATTGGAAGGTCAGTGCCCAACACCACTGCTCTTTGTGAAACTGCTTCCCAGGGATGTCATCACTGGAGAACTTCTGCTGAGAAAGATCTATAAAAATGCATTTTTGACAACTGAATGCAGTAGTGTGGAAATGAGCTTCCCTACCACTGATGTCAGAGCTGGTTTTTCTTGTCTTTTTTCCTACATGACATAAAGATAAATAAAACAGGTAATTTTCTTTTTCAGATTGGTAGAGGAGAAATATTTTTGTTCTGGATGTTACTAATTTGCATTTCTGGACACCACTTTCTTCTCTCTTTTCTTGAAGAGACGGAACAAGGTGTGCAAAATATCACTAAGCCAAAAAAACAATAAGCAAGACTAACAACAGCCATATTCTTCTACCTGATTAATGCTGTACCATACCAAGTTGAAAAAGGTGCAGAAGAGAGACCCCCTTGAAGAACTGGAAGCTGCTCTTGGTAAAGGTTTGCCAGACGATCCAACACCAGTGAGACTGCTGGGATACAACAAATTCTGGAGGAATTATGCCTCAACATTGATATACATTGTGTTTCCTGAAATCCTGCAATGCAAAATCACTTCCCCAAAGTGCTGGTGCACTTGCTGCTCCAGCAGGACTGAATGACTTCCGGGAGGAAAACAAGGAAAACACAGTCACACTAAAGAAGCTCACGGAGGGATGAGATAGTCCCAGCTTTGTGGGGAGGACTAGAAATCCTGGGCACTAGGCTTTTCCCCCACAGATGTGAGGAGCTCTCTGAATTACAGCAGGGCAGGAAGCCTCAACCAAGCAGGCTAGATGGGTGAAATCCCAGGAGAGACCAGGCCAGCAGAGCCTGGGAATTGCTGGAGGGAAGAGGAGGGAAGGAGAGGAACTTTCCTGGCCTGTCTCCATCCCAGCAGGAAGATGTTTTGGAAGCTGTGGTCCCACCTCAGGTCTTTCTGAATCAGGCTCCTCCAGAGCCTCATGGTCTGCTGGGGCTCTTTTCCAGGTGGAGGCTGGTGATAAATCCATGGTGCAAACCGGCAGAGCTTCACTTACACCTGCAGCTGACTCGGCCTTTGGGTTTAAGTCAGAAAAAAGCTGATTTCAGCTGCCTTGCTGGATGTGTCACATAGGCAGAGCATGTTCCTCTCCTCTCAAGGGCTAGGGAAGAGCCCACATGTCCCATCTGAGTCATGTCTATAAGAATTTGATGTCAAATGAATTTTCTCAACTATGTGGTGCCATCCAGTGTCATTTTCCCAAGCTCCACAGAAGTCTTACCCCTCGCACTGCCCCCTCTTAGATTGAGGATGCTCAGTAACATTTTATTGGAGAAACAGCCATAGCAGGGAATTAAGGGGTGGCCTCATTCAGAGGTGTTAGTGGCTGAGTCACTGGGATGTCATTCAGGCATGAGAACAGACTGTGAAGGCCTTCAGATCACATGCGTGCATGACATTTAGAAGAGGTGGGTGACCTCACAGGAGATTATCTGAGAGATCTAAATTGGCCATAGAAAGGGGCATTGGAGGCCTTCATTTACCCTTGATAACCTTCAGCAATAAAAACAGAGGATGAGTGTAGGGATGTGAATGCAGGCAGTGTGCAAGAAGTGCTGAGAACATTGTGAAGGCCAAAGGGCTGGTAAGCCATACCCCAGCTCCAGTGACACGTGTCTGTCATGGAAAGAGGGAGGAGGAGGAGGACACTGTGTGCTTCACAGGGCACAGGACTTTATTTGTTTTCTTTGATTTTGTGTGTATGTGTGTGCGTTTGCTACCTGTCTGTGCCATAAGACATTTAAGAATCTGTGCTTTTTACCTAGTTTCTGTAGGAAAACACAAATCTGGATATTCTCCTGACCCTTATAATTGTAGCTCACCAGGCCTGGGCCAGACTTGTCAGCAGCAGTGACAGCAGCCAGCAACACTGAGAAGTAGAGCTGTATTTATTCAAACTCTGCTGTTTCTTCCATTGCTCGGCAGTGTCTCCTAATCAGCACCTCAGCACACACAAGGACTGCTGGGGGAAAGCAAGGAGAAATATGGGGGTTTTATTTAACTAAGTTTAGTAACAATAACGATCTAAAGGGCCTTATGATTTTTCCTCATGTCTTTGGCCTCCTCTAAGCATTTATCTGTCATGGTTCAGTCCAGCACAAATCTTTCACAAACACGCTGGACCTGCCCAGGTGAGCCTGCTGAACTATCTGTTCAAAAATTTGGGAAGAAAGAAGTGGTATGGCAGTAGGGATTTTAGAATCACAGATTCTAGTTGGTTATCCTGTCTACACAATAGTTTAGTTTGGAAAAGACAGGATCACCAAGTCCAACCTTTAACCCAGCACTGCTAAGTCCACCACTGAACAGTGTTCACTGCCCTTCTCTGGACTCGCTCCAGCCCCTCAGTCTTGTAGTGAGGGGCCCAGAACTGGACACAGGATTTAACACTTTACTCACCTGTGCTGAGTACAGGGGGACAGTCACTGCCCTGCTCCTGCTGCCACACTATTACCAACACAGGTCAGGTGTGGCACAGTTGTAATTTTTGGCCAGAGAAGTGTGGAGTGAGAATATGCGAGGGGAGCAGCTCTGCAGATACCAAGGTCAGTGCAGAAGGAGGGGCAGGGGTGCTCCAAGCACTGGAGCAGAGATTCCCTGACAGCTCCTGGTACAGCCCGTGGTGAAGCAGCTGTGCCCCTGCATCCATGGAGATCCATGGGGATGTAGAAATCCACCTGCAGCCCGTGGAGGAGCCCACACCAGAGCAGGGGGATGTCTGAGAGGAGGCTGTGATCCTGTGGGACACCTGTGGAGAGAGGGCCCTGCTCCAGGCTGGAGCAGCCTGTCCTTGTTGGGCTGCACCCCGTGGGAACAGAGCCATGCCCCAGAAGTTTTAGGGGGACTGTGGTCTGTGAGATGGACTCAGGTTAGAGAAGCTCATGGAGAACTGTCTGCCATGGCAGGGACCCCACGGTGCAGCAGGGGAGTGACTCCTCTCCCTGAGCAGCAGGAGAAGCCACAGGAGATGAACTAATCATTCCCCATTCCCTGTCCCCCTGCACAGCTGGAGAAGGAGGTGGAGCTGAAAAGAGGGAGGGGTGGGGGGAAGGTGTTTTTAAGGATTTACTTTACTTCTCATTATCGTGCTCTGATTTTGTTAGCAATAAATTCTCTTCATATCTCTAAGTTGAACCTGCTTTGCCCTTGATGGTATTTGATGAGTGATCTCTCCCAGTCCTTACCTCAACTCCTGAGCTCCTGAACCCTTCGTTAAATTGTCTCTCCTCTGTCCTGCTGCAGAGGAGAGTGAGTGAGTGGCTCTGGTGGGTACCTGGCAGCTGGCCAGTGTCAGCCCTTGGCTTCCACTCACATGGCTCCTCCTCATGCCCCAAAAAAAGTGTGAATCCTGCCCCTTGTGCACAAACTTGCCTCACATGGTCAACAGCTTTGTTTTAAGGATAGAAATAATGTACTGCATCATTACAATGTCCAGTTCAGCTGCATGCTTACTTCTGCATTTCTACTCATGCCAGAGCTTGGATTGGCAGCCTCCTGTTGGAAGGGAGATGTGTTATGGACCACTACAACTCTGCAATTGCTCAGCTAGGAAAGCATTAGATGGAAAGGAAGAACCACTGTATCAGATGAAGATTACTCTCAACAGAAACTATTGCAGTACCTGTAAAAATCATTCACTATGGATGCAGCATCTGTAACAAAGACAAATTTAGTTCCAGTTTCACTAAAGATACAGCGAAGGATTAAATCACTTTTCACAGTATGACACCCAGACAGAATCAAATTTAATTAGTTACCAGACAAGAGTTAGCATCCACCAGTGCTTTAGAAACCCACAATTGGTATCAGGGCCAGAGCACTCTCACTTCATTTGCACCTGCAGTCAGTCACCAGTCTTCTGTAGGATGTCTTTGAAAGCATCCACCTCACAGATTACTGCAAAATAATGCAGTGGGAAGTAAATATAATATATGGATAGGTGTGCTTATTTTATAAATGGCTTTAAACTTCTTTTGAAGACACGGGAAAACTGGATTTTACTAGGTTTGATCTTACATCCAACCCTCAGCTCTTTAGTCTCTGAATATTTTATCTTGGGGCTGCAGTATTTTTTGAGGACTGAAAAACTAGCTTTAGGGGAAGTTTTCTTTGTATTTATTCATGCACCAATAATACTAGGCAGCCCAAATACCAAAATTAGGATCTTTCTTCCAAATGCATTATTTAATCTGCAAAAACTCATTCAAATTAAATATGCACACATTAGAGAAACTGGGACTTAGTCACATGGGCAAAAGAAAATTGTTTCAATATTTTGCCCCTAAAGCTAATGAAAACATACAACTATTTTCCTTGGACCATCTTCTGTGATTATCTTCTCTCAACATCAATTTTTTATAATAAAAAATGGCCGAAGTTCCAGATTTTTTAATGCCTTCTCATAAATAATTTACAGACTGCATAAAACAAGAGATAAATAAAAGGACCTTCTTTATCACCCTTGTGAGTACACTGAGCACAGTCCTAGTGAGATGCCATTGGAGTCAGTGAACTGTGCCTCAAGGCTTTGATTTGGGGAACTCACATCCATAAACACAATTGCATGTAACTACAGATATTTTACTGATACAGTATGTAAAGCAGTACAGTGGGGCCTTGCTTTTACTGCTTTTTTTAAACTACTTGCTTTTACTACTAGCTTACACCATCACAGAAAAGACAAAACTAACAATTTAGTTCTATAATTCAAATGAATGCATAAATCCAAGCCTCCAGAGTTTTAAGACAAATAACACTATTTGCCTCAGAAATGCAGAAGCCATATAATCTTTAAACTGAAAGTGGTTAAACCAGAGTAACCAATCGGGATACATTCAAACTCCCCAAAATTTTCAGGTAACAGTAATCATTATTATTTTACCTCTGTCTTTACCTCTAAGCTAAATGTGTTTGGATTTTTCTGTGCAGATAATCAGAAAAATCCTTAGAGTTTGATTTTGTTCACTGGCCAGTGATTAAAAACTCTTTTCCCAAATGTGTTGGGGTCGTGCTGTCTCATTAGACTAAACCCTTTGCTGTGGGTACTGCATGATACCTATTTCTGTTTTTTTCTAACAGAACATATTGCTACAACATTGTTGAGTAATTTCTCTTAGATTAGAAAAATCTCTTTTTTGGCATTAGGACAAAAAAAAACCCTTACAATGCAGAGCAGGTAGGGAGTTAACACAGGAAGCTCTCCCCCACCTTTCATGCCCAGTGCTTGGTGACACAGGGGCAGCACTGACCCTTTGATTGACTCTCACCCAGCACAGTACAGACACCAGGACACTGGAATCCAGGGGTTTTATAAATCCAGCTTCATATCGTGGGTCCCCCAATGAACAGGTCAGGATAGAGGTGGAGGGGAGTGTCTCTGCTTCAGCTGTGTTTGCTCTGGTGCAGCCATTCCCCTGGCTCCTCTCTAGGGGTGCTCACTAGGGAGGTGTTAATGTGCATCTGTCAGTGACTTTGGCTCACACCCTCAAAGACTCCCATGTCACCACGGGAAATGGGCATGATTTTAGCAGGATCTGTTATTATGTATCTCTGTGCTTGTTCTTCTTTATAAGACCTCAATCGTTCTCTAAATTTGTGCCAAAATCTAACACCTGGGGGATAGAATTTCCCATACCAGAAGTACCAGACTGCAGAGTTGCTTGGAGTGTATTTCACTGGCCTGTGTGTGCCTTACAGTCAGATTAATACAGCTGAGATGAAAAATAACCTCACTAGCACAAGATGGTTCAGACCAGTTGTAAACTGTTTGCTGCGGAGACACACAGAGTCTTCACAGCCTCCTTTTTTTCCTAGTACTTGTTTGCAAATTCCATGTTTTATTAGGAATCTCTTGTACTCCTACTACTTAACTCAGAGTTCTCACTAATCCCCACTCCCCATTAGCTGCCAGTCTCAAGGAAATGAAAGAATTTTCATTTAAAATAAAAACAAAGCCCAGAAAAAGTGTTCTTTGCCTCTGACTGGTTCCTCCCCATTCTGAAGATGTTTCATGGCCCCTGGGGGTACCCCCTCCATTTGGAAGCAAGGATTTGAAATCTGGCAAAAGAACCACACTTCCCTGTCAGGGATGGGATTTTTTCTTTCACCTACACGTTCAGGTGTGAAGACTGGGATGTGGCCCAAACTCTCTCCATCCCCTGGAATTTCCACTGTGAAGTTTCCTAACTATAAAAAGAGGGGGGAAATGAGGTTTAACTTTCCCCAATTCTCTGAAATTAGTATTATTTAGTGAGTAAAGAAAACTAAAGCCAAGGCCCTGACTCATCTCACCTTCAGTGTGCTTTTGGATCAAGGGATGATGTGTTTTCTCCTTTTTATCATTTCCAGACTGGTAGGAACAATGCAGTCCAATATCTGATAATGCAGCGTTGGGGAAAATTGCTCATTTTGAATTGAACAGACATGTTCATCTCATTGGGATGTAAATGAAAGGTGCTCCTGATTCATTCCATCTCTTGACATTTCCATTTCAACCTGTCCTTCAGGGATGCTCACCTCCATGAAATGCGTTAAGAGAAATCAGAGCATATAAGGATGAAGCAGGACAGTAAGCAATGTTGATATTGCATATTCAAAGTAAAAAATACAAGAATGCCATTTTAATTGAGCTGCAGTGAGTACAGCTCCTTTCTCATTTCCTGTACAAAGTAATGCAAATATATGGAAACTTAAAATTCAAAACTAATTTCAGTTAGATCTTGTATTATCTGGTGGAGCAAACAAGAATTAAATGGATGTCATTGTAAGTAATATTCGACTTGAAATCTGTTTTCTAACCAGAATAATTATCTTTATTTTATTTGAATAAACAAGAGCCAGGCAGAGAGTTTTAGAGTATGTAGAATAGTTTCAATCAGCATTAGAAGAATATTATTAAAAACAGCTCCTCTTATCCCTTTACAGTAAGTAACATAAAAGAGACCACGGAGACACAGTGTATTAAATTTCTCTAACAAGAAGATCTCATTTCCAAAAATAGAATATGCATCAAACAGTCTTCTTTTATGTACAGTCCATATAAAGCAAGCACCAAGGATTAATCACTCCATGTAAGAGGTGCTGTGATCATACATTACTTTAGCCCAGCATCCATATCCCAGTGTTCCCTTTTGATTTGCACTTTTGAAGATAATGATCCTTCAAGCTATATTCATGAACATGTTCCATCAAGGCTGGATGACTGTTTATTTGAATAAAGGTTGCAGGTTTTCTGTCAGTTACCTCCCATCTTGTATATTCATTGTATAAAGGTGATGCATAAGTAGCAGAACAGAAGTGCATTTTAGATTCTGGAGGAAAATAAACACTTTGTCTCTACAACAAAAGAAAAATTAAGCTCAGCTCACCATAAAGATAATTGCTTTTAATATTTTCATTTCCTTTACTATACATTATAAATGATTCTTCTTCTATGATTAGGAACTCACAACAGGACATAACATGTTATATTCCTCATTTATTCTGCATTTTGTGAAGTCATTTAAAAACTCTTTTGTACACATTGACATTTTTCAAAAAGAAAGGAACCAAATTAATTGAAAATAATGATGTGTTTTTTAAAGTTTCTTCTACTTTTGCTCAAACTTCAAATTACACTACTCCCCGTTCTCAGGTCAAAATTATTTCTGTACATACACACATTCATTGCTAGTTGCTTTGTTCTGTTTTATTTCAGCACTACTTTCCTATGTTAAACAAAATGGACAACAAGAAAGCATTGATATAAATGTACAAAGATACTTCCTATGGGGTATTGAAGAATTCGGAAGTTCAGAGTCTTCATACAAATATATAAAATATTTGAAATTTTCTCCATTCATTGGAATCCATTCAGTTTCACTTGTCAGACCTGTGCAACAAATACAAGACCAGAAGTTAATCATTATCAGTGCACTCACAGGTATTTTCAGACCATGCAGAAAAGCTGTGAGAGGGAGGACACTCCCCGGATCTGCAATTTTTCCTTTCCTGACAGCACTTGTTTACAGCCAGGCTCAGGGAATACAAATCTTTGATCCCCTAGCTTTTCCCACCTACTCTCCAGATCTCTGTCTGATGAAACTTCATGATTCTGCCAAGACATGATTCTGGAGTTCAGCCCTTGGTGCAGGTGCTGGGGCTCTGCCCCACCCCACTGCCCATCTCACCCCCAGCCTCCCAGCAGAGTGGGAGCTGGGCAGGTCCAGCCCTTCCAGCCCTGCCACTGCTTCAGCAGGCACAGGAGGCAAATCCTGCCATGGATCAGCAGTGTGGCCATGTTGCAGGCTGTAGGGATGCAGCAATTCATAAAAATCGAATTGGTATTTAATTTTACCGTTAAATACTACTTACTGATAAATACATATATATATCTGTGCATTTTAATTTTTTTTAAAACTGCTTTGGTTATCCTCTTCTCTTGCCTTTTCTGTTCTGCTCATTAGAGTCTTCACTGGTGAGACTCCATCCAAACTGAACAGTCCTGGGGAATTTTCAGCCTCTCTTCTTTTGGTAGTGTATATCTCCCTGTAACTAGTTTTGTCACAACTCCACTTCTCCCCTATTTCTGCTTTAATTCTCATGACTGAGCAGCACTGAAGACAGTATTCTAGACAGAGTAGCAAAGTATTTTCTGTGTTCTTTTCATAAATCCCACTGATTTATTTATTTATCTAAAGCAAGGTTGGGGGGCACTTAGCTTCTGTCTGGGGGTGATGAGCAGCTTCCTTTGACCTGGCTACAGTGACTCTTTCCTGCATAGTCACAGCTAATTTGAAGCCCAGCACAGGGCCTATTTCTGTTCTCTTTGAAGTTAAGAAATACCATGGCTGCTATTGATACCAGCGGTTCCAGACAGCTCAATATTGAAAACCTGAAAACAGGCTTTGCAATTAACTTTCAGAAGGTCAAGTCACTAACTTTCTCAGCATATATGTTTAATCAGCAAAGATATAAATACTTGAGGTGGAGGAATATGTCTACTTTTGTTAAATTTTATTGAACTCATGAACCTTGAACAAATGCTAAGAAAACAGATAAGAAGTTACAGGACAGAACAAAAAATGACAACCTGCTATATCTCACATGTATCTCACATGTATCTGTTACATGAAGGGAGTTTACACTCCTGGACACATGCAGGCTGTGCACATTTGAGCAAACAGTGGAGGGACATTCAGAAGGCTGGCATTGCTCAGCTTCCAGAAGAAACTCTTTCCTGGAGAAGAGAGGTGCTATTAAGAGAAACGCTGCATGACTTACACCAATTGCTTGAAAGTGATGGCAGCCTTTAGAAAAAGAAGTCAAATGTTAATTAACTTGTCTTGAAAGAAAGTGAGAGGGTGTCATTGCCCACAGTGAAGTGGCCATAACACATGTAGTGCTACCAGCACTCTGTGGCCATCAGCAGTCAAATGATGTAGCCATCTCAGCTGGCTCAGTAAGGCAATGCACTCTTCTGTTCCAGCTGAAATTTCCTTCCAGTCAGGTAATTTTAGGTATTTCTCTTCCTGATCTCAAAAGCAAAATCCAAGTTTAGGACTGTATTTGATGGCTCCCTGGGATACACATGCACATGTAATCCTGTTTTGTATAATTACCTCCTGCCTACACATGCTCTCCATGTGCTTCAGCATTCAGGATTATTCTCCTTTCTCTTTCAAAATCTGCCGTGCCTGTTCCTGTGTATCATAGGGTGGCTGTTCTCAAGTGGTATGTGAATAACATTGCTGGCTATGACTGAACACGAGGCCTCAAGCCTGGGATCAGGACAAAGAGTGTGCAGGGCACAGCAGGCAAATCTGAGCACAGTGTGGTCCTCAGCATCACAGGTGTTTTCTGATTCTTCTGCTGAAAGAGGCCAGTGACAGGTTCTGCCTCCAAACACACCATGGGCAGACTGTGGCATGATGGACAGCTGTAATTTAGAATTCTGGGTTTTAGGATTAAATTTTTTTTGGTACCTTTCTAGCAGATTCTGCATCTTAGATTTAAGGCTGTGTTTTCTGCCGGTGTCACCCTGGAGGAGACATCTGCCTTGCATGGGAGCTCCATGCTTATCTTCTTTAAGTAGTTTAGCCTTTCCTTACCTCCTGACAGCCATACTGTGCTGGGCCCCAAGAATTGTGATAACACAAAGAAGATAGGTACAAAGCCTTTGGGTACAAAAAGGATGCAGACAGACTTTCCTTACTGAGTGACAGGAAGGGAGACAACGGGCACAAACTGAAATACAGGGAATTTCATCCAAATAGGAAATAAAACAGGGCAGTCAAACTAGTCTGGGTTGCCCAGAAAGGTTGTGGAGATATTCTTGGAGATATTCAAACCCTGACTGGACATGGCCCTGAGCAATGACATTGGACTGGATGTTTTCCTGAGGTGGTCTGGAGGCTCAGGCCGTCTGTCAGTCTGGCAGAGGCTTTGCTAGTGCCAGGGGAAGCTGTCCTCTACTCACAAGGGCTAAGGTGGATTCATGGGCCATGTGCAAGGTCCTTCTTGCCCCTGCCTGGCTGTGGAGCCATCAGTGAGTTTACAAACTAAAACAGCATGGTTTTTATAAACTGTATTACTGTTTTGCCAGTAAGACAAGTAACCTGGTTGATGGCATTACTTTTGGTCACGTGCTCCATTTTTTTCAAATACTTCTTTGTCCTTTCTTTGTTTCCTCATAGTTCCCACACCTTTGACCTTCAGCTCCCACTGAAATCAATATTAATATCAATATCCCTTAATACCTCAGGGCTGAAAGGTCCAAACTGGCATTGTACCCCATTCAGCCAAGCAAGCACCTCTCTTCTTCCCTCTTGCCATGACATAGGTCTCTCACTGGGCAGTGGACTCACCAAAAAACCTGTTGTGTCCAGTTCTTCCCCATCACAACTGGGACACAGCAGCTCTAACCAAAGGATACCCAGCCTTCCTAGGAGACCACGTGCCTACAAGAGTAGCTAGTTAGCAGGAGGAGCAACAAAAACCAAAAACTATAGCTCCCAGGAACCCTGACACTTGCCATCCAAAAGAAGCAAAAAATCAAGTTGCCATGATGATAAATCTTTCCTTAGGGCTCAGGTGCTGAGGAAAATCAAGCCCACTTTTCTCAAATTTTGTCTAAAGCATGCTGCTTGCAAGTGGTGCTATTTTAACACCTGGTAGCTGTATTATCTTTCTCTCAGGTATTCTCTCTGCTCTCTGGCTGCTTATAATTACTACCTAAGCTCCCTTTGCAGTCAGTGGACCCTCCATTATCTCCCTGTGATGCTCTAATCCACTCAGACCTCCCACTGGCCAGCTCCAATTCTCCCTGTCCCAGCTCCCAAAGGCACGCTATTTATAGAGCACAAACTCCTCCAGAGATCAATGGGAGCCTGTAAACTCAAGAACAGGTTGCTTATGGTACATTAATATTCCTCCCAGTTATGTTCTCTGGTGACTCTTTCAGCTGCTGCAGGTTATCACCAGACTCCCTCGCTGCTCCATTCAACCTTGCACTGAACAACCCTCAGTCATTAAAAAAAAAGAATATACTTGAGAGCAAATGCTTAAAGGTTGTCCTGATTAAGGGTGGACATAAGCACATGCTTAGGAACGCTTTGAATCATGGAATTAGAGGGCTTTTCAGCCCTCAAGACCTTCTGCATTCCCTGAGAATCTGCAAGGCTATGATTGCAGTCAGTCGGATGCCAGTGTCAGCTTCTGGAATAAAAAAGACTGGATCCCTGAGGTTTCTGACCACAGAAAAAAAGCAGTAGCTATTTTTATATAAGAAATTATTTAACGTAGATGCAACTTCAAAAATAAATGCAAGTAAAGAAATTAATTGCATAATCTCACTATTTTTTTCCTTTTTCAAAACTACAGTTTTTAATGCTGCATCTCCCCTTTATTCTCTGAAAACATTTAACTAGTTAACAGCAAGCAGACAAAATATTTCTTTTTAAAAAAAACCACTAGTAATTCCAGTTGTCAGTGTTTTCTGTTCTTAGAGAGCATGGTAGCTGAAAGAAGAAGAAACATGGAATCCATCCAGATTTTGGCTGTATCTCCATATATGCAATAAAATTACCACATTTGGTGCTAATATTATATAAGTAAAGACCATGCATGAATCACTTGGGCTCTAATTTTTTTTTTCTTTATTTCAATAGTTTCCAGCCCTATATATTTAACCCCAAAATTCTGTTAAGGCATCCTCTTTTATAAGAAGCAATTTAACACAGGAGAAAACAGACATTAGCACTTCAAAGTAGATCAGTGATTATAGCAAGTGCACCAAGGTTCAGTAAATGCCTCCCACTCAACAAGCTTCCAAAGTGAACGGCCACATGATGTTTACTCCTCACCAGAACCCATTTATAGATCTCTTACTCACCACTATCTCAGTCATAAATGCAGCCCTCAAAAAGAGGCAGCAAGGAGGGCTCTATTTGGGAGCAGACACAGAGTTCACAGGGGGAGAACTGGCCCTTGCCTTCACAACACTGTTTAGCCAGGCTATGGATCATGATTTAAGTCATCCACACTAAAGATTCCAAGCTACTGGAAGTGTTTATTACACATCTTGTGAATTACACACGAACAACGGGTATGGCTGCTTGAAGAAAATTCTGCACCATTTGGAAAAACTGATAAAAAGGGTTAAAAAATGCCCCTTCAGAAGTGCAAGTGGGAAATGAAGGTAATGACTTCTTATGGAATTAGGAGACCTAGGAAATAGTTTTGTTGCCATTATGTCATTTAAAAGACATCTGGCCATTCCCAGCAGATAGCACACTGGGAATGAAAAGGGTATTGGTTACAGTAAGGTAAGAAGGGGACAGAGGTCATGAACGTCTGTTAGTCTGGAGCAGAACTAGCCTGGAATTACAAACACACTGCTCTACAGAAGGAAAACCTGGGCAAAAGGTAAACCCAGGGACATGTCTCCTTTCATTGCCCTAGTGAATTGTCAAGGGGAAATAAAGCCAGACTATCTCCTTAGACTCTCTAATTCTCCCACACAGCTGGTAAAAGCCTTGACCTTTTGGAGACAGTAACCTGGAGTGCCAGTGGATCTTTAATTCCTCTCCCTCACCCCCCTTTGATGGGCAGCATTTGCTACAATCAGCTTCACCCATTCAACTACTTTAATATTTATATTAATTAAATATATTGATATTTATATCGAGATCACTGTCCACACAGATGCCAGAGAAAGCAGCAGGAAGTCAGATGTGCTCCAGGTTAACATATTAATACCATGATGGGATGCCAGAGAGATGTTTTACGTTGCAAAGGAGAAGGAGTTCATCCTTTGACTCCTTTCCAAAGATATCTGGTTGACTAAATGAAAGATCCTACTTTAAATTAAACTGGGCTTTCCTGAATGTGTTTTTACAAATTATTTCAACACATGTGTTATATCTCTGTCAGAATAATGACAGCAACTCTCATATAGCTGAGCATATATCATATGTCTTTTAAAATATGTTTTCTCTCATTTATATTTTCTGGGCATTGTCCCTGTGAAATACTGGAAAGATAAACATTTAGGCCTTTTTTTAAATTATTTTTTTAACTGCCTTTTTTTTTTTTCCCCCTTTACCTACAGTCAATAAAAACATGTAAGAAAGCATGTGGAAATAGAAATGCACACACACATACATGCAGGGTTTCAAAGGAAAAAGAGAAAGGTCAGAATTTTTATTCTTTCAATTTGTCTGACAAAGAATGCCAGGTAAAAATTATTTTCCACCAAAATGCAAAAATAATCTTTTTAATAACAAACTGGTATCTTCACTATGAAGAAATTGTTGAAGGCCCTGTGCTCCTTTTGACATACATATGTTCTTTCTCTAATTTACATCTCAGTTCAGACAGTGTGACATGGGGAGGGAAGGACAGTTTTGACCCTTTCACTGTTTGCAGCTCAGTCGTGCACACACAAAGGAGCTGCAGCCAAGTGCTGTGTAACAGCAGGTCCAGTCACACACAACACACCCTTTCATTTCAGACGGGAAAAGTCAGGTGGAGACATTCCTCCTGTAATACTGTTATCAGGATTTCTTGGTACCTGCACCGATACAAAGCTTTCAGACCAAAGGAACTTGCAAAAGGGACACGATTTCACTCAGTGGTTCTGAGATGACAGCTGACAAATAAAAGTCTTTCACATCAACACAAATTCTAAATTTTTGTTCCTGAAAGACCTAATGCCCATAAAGACATGATACTTGTTATTTGTTGTATTGCCTTTTATTTGTAAGTGGAATATACGTGGAGTGTAAGATATTGCAATAAGTAGTAGTTTCAAAAGTGAAAAAACCCCCTCAGATATCAGCATTTCCAGAAAAAAAGAAACAAATATCCCTACCTCCTGACTAGTATTAATTGAAGAATTTTGGCATTTGTAGTATGTTACAAACACTACAACCTCTAGAGCATAGAAATATGTTCTGAATTTCCACATCTCTTTAGCCTTACCAGTTATAATTTTACTTTTGTTTGGGCATTTCTTGGCTGAGATCAGAAAGCTGCCTAAAACATTATGCTGGGCTTCCAGTTCTCGCTTACATGAAGTAGAACCTTAATGAGCATGGGATTTTTTAGCTAATGGATTCACAACAAATGCAGATATAAATACATTGTTTATAAAGATAAAAACCAACAGTTTCTTAAAGCTGGCAAAGCATATCTTGAAGTTTATAATATCTGAGTACATAAAGAGACTGAATTTTAAAGGACTGATTATGCAGTACACTTTGAAATGTTATTACAATGAAAACCCTATATAAATTCTGGTATACTCTCTGTTATTGGTATTATTACTGCTTTTGTAGTGACTTTTTCTGGAGCTATCCTTTAGATTTTTCTCTCCATACTGTACAGGTTTTAAAGCACAGTGGCTGTAACAGATGCTTACCTCAAATTAAAATCAAGTTTTCATTTCAATTTTCTGCTTTTCATTAACATTTTCACTACAAATTCTCATAACTTAAAGTGTCACCCCTATAAAAAGATTTTGCAGACCCATCTTCAGTTGCTTTGGGACTGTATGAGGTCATTTGTGATTCATAATGGCTAGCAAAGATTAAGCAGCATATGCCATATGCTGTGATTAAAGTTGTTGGTAAGGAGCTGCAGTGGCTCTTTTTACCTTTGTTAATGAGAACTATGCTGCAGCACTTTCTCCCTTTTAAATTAGTGTCTTCTGAAGAAAAAAAAACTCACTTTTCCTTTCTAGCACTTTAGTAAGTTCTGCCAAGTCCATGCAGGTGTGTGCCTATAATTATTGTTCTTTGCAATTATTTATCAATATAGGGAAAATTGTTCTCTGAGGTTATGTTAAGTGGTTCTCATTCACCTATACAATCTCTGCATTAAAAAGCATTTGATTTCCAGTGTAGGCATCGCTCAAAAGCTTGGTCACTGCTGTCAGGTATCATCCTGACCATATTAGCAAGTACACCCAAATAGTCTCTTAATGAAGCCAAATGACTTAAAGAGCTTAAATAGCAAAAACTTTATATTGGTAAGATTAGAGAGGGATTTCTTGGACAATTTAGTTGTATTTAATTTTCATTCCCCATAACAGCAGACGTGAAATTTCAGTAATTATCATTGTAGCAAATTCATCAGTGAGGAAGCCAAAGACTAATGGCTGATCCTGCAAAGTGTTTATTACCTCCTTTAAGATGCAACAAATCCTATTGATTTCTCCAATGACAAACAAAACCACTCAGCTGCTTGCAGGCACAGGGTGGAAAATAGCCAGTAGCAATGCACCTGGGTGGTGGTGTAGCTGGAAAAAGAAAAGAGGTTGCTAGGAGCCCTTATGGACTGATAATTGTGATGTCCACAAGACAAAGATCTATACAGAATGGACCAGACAAAGTAGTAATACAAATAAAATAATAATTGGTCAAATATTCAGTATAGAAAAACAAACAAACAAACCCAAAATAAACAATAAAAACATTTAAAAAGGAAGTTTAAAATAAAGCTGTGACATTTAAAACAATGGAACATCTTTCTCGTACTGAGAGTGGTGATGCAATATGAAATGCACCCTCTGAGAGTTAATTGCCTGACTGGGGTTTCTCAGCCAGGGCATGTCTCTGAAAACAAAGCTTCCAGCTAGGAGAAAATGTATATGGTGGTGAGAGCTCTTGCTGCAGAGGCTCCCTGCAGTCAGCACTTGGCAGCCCACCACAGAGATGACGTGGGGAAAATACCTCAGAGGTGTCTGCAGCTGAAGTACAAAGGCAGGAACACGATTATTGGTACTGAAATCCATAACCCGGATCAAACATGGGCAAATTATTATACAGCTAAAACACGGAATTCCTGGATTGCCTCAAAAGTGACTTGAGAGTGTGGGGGCCACAGATTCGGGCTGGATCGTGAGGGAATGTGAAAAATGAGCTTCACTTTCTTGGTAGATTTTCAAAGGTTTAATAACAGACAATAAGAGACAAACAATAAAGCAAAAGTTTATAATGGCCGGGAGCTTGGCATTCAGCCAAGAGCACCCCTGCTGTTTTGGAGACACCCCTTAAATTCATCAGCCTGTTGCATATTCATAGACCCATCATACATTTCCAAACTTTTCTGTAAACTATTTTCTATATTCCAGGAACTGTTTTACATGGCCACTCCTTGAGTCTGCCTTTTTAGAGCATGTGTGTCTCTTGGCTGTGGTTTTAATTTATTTTTTTATTAGTCTTAATTTGGGCTGTGCTCTTTAATTTCTATAGATGGTTGGTGCTGGTAATTGGTATGTTAGAAGCAGGTGTTTCCACTGGGTATTATCCAACCAGGCAGGTAGTTCACTTACCACAAAGACACTTTATCAGCCTATGTTACTGCTAAGGAAAACTATACCTTGAAAAGCATCTCAACACCACACATATATCCACCCTAATATTTGCAAAAAGCCAATACCATAATATGCATTTATAACAGGGAACCCACCAGAAGCATTACAGCTCCAAAAAGCCAAACCCTCTCCCACCCCACCTAGGACAGCACCATCAGAGGGACCAAAGCCACTTTGCACCTCCCAAGCCCTTGCTGCCTGCTCTGGAGCTGTGCCTGGCACAGAGGGAGGATGAGGATGGTTGCTGAGGCATCTCCCAGCCTTGCAAACCCTCCAGTAGCTTGGACTGTCAAATTTTGTGATGATCTTAATGTCTTGTGTCTGCACCAGACCCACAGCATCAAGGGTTTGAAGCTGCTGAACAACAGCTGTTGCAAGTACTCAGAAATGTTATTTGGGGTGGACAGAGAGCTGGAAATCTAACAAATCAAAGCTTCTTGACAAAAATTTGGATTCATTCTCAGGAAACTGAAAATCCCCAGATAGTCTGTGCTTTTCTGGGAAAATTCAGGCCACCCAGTTTTGTTTTTCTAGAAAAATATTTGATTTGGGGAGGCTGAAATTTGGAGAAAGATGATGTTATTTTTACTGATATTTTTATGGTAGGGTAAAGACACTTCCAGGTGAATCCTTTCAGCAGTCTTATTGTAGTCCCTCAAACAGTGCAATAAAAACTACTGTAAGGGTGGGCTATCACTTTCAAGATTGTGCTGCCTCATGCCATATGAACTCTAAAATGCACAACTGTGCTACATAATTAAATTATGAACAATGATTTTCAAGTTGTTTTGCACAAAAGAGAAGGCACTGGCCTTGGACTTCTTTTATGCTGGGACTTCATTTGTGCTGGCTCTCCAATCAAATATTAAAGCTTTACCCGAAATTATGTATGAAACATTCTCATAAATCCAAATGCATCCTATCACACAGCAAAATGCTGCTGCTGGAAAGGTTCTATGATTTCACACCTGAATGCTCATGTCTTTTGCTATTGTCATGCTGGCTGCCACTTAAAACTCCTGATAAGCTGGCATTTTCTCCAGAGACACACGCCCAGTGCTGAGCAACACTGCTTCATGTCTGCATGGTTTTCACATACAAAGGGTTTAAATACTGTTTGTGTTTTTTAAATTAAAAAATGGTAAGCAAAAGGTAAGAATTATTTTTTTTTTTTGCCAGAGATGGTAGAGCTGCAGGGACAAAGACTGTGGAAAGTGAAATATTTGGCACACTGCTGATTCCTATGGAGTCCCTCTCTAATGGCATTTCTAAAGTGCCATTGATCTTTGTTGACAGCTGACTTGTGTGGAGTCAATAGCTTTTCCTTTTTCAAAAAAATTGAGGAACTCAATGATAAAAAGCACATACTAAAATAATATTGAGTTGATAAATGACTCACATAAGCATCAGTTAATCAGTCAAGACTGAACATGAAGTCTAATAGTGGTTATTCATATTCAAATATTAAGATATCAATACCAAGTTTTCTTTCCCCTATACTTAAAGTGAGGTAGGCTACTTCAGAGACCTACTGGTATGTAGAAAAGATGATTCAGCATTGCTGTGCTTGTTTTGTAACCATGCATAATTTTGTAGCTATGAGATGGTATGAGGAAAATTGCTATGAATCATAAAATTCAGGCAACACAATATAAGGCAGACTGTAGAGAATGTTAATCCATGTGCAATGACAAAAACACAAACACTCACTCTTAGCTTCCATACTGCCTGATTTTTCACTTCCTATCAGACTTCAATATTGTCTGAAGATTTTTATTTCATTACCCATAAGAATTCACATATTGTCCAGGATCCTAGCTCTGCTACTCATTTTTTATTGCAAATACTTTCCATTTTTAAAGGTCTAAGCACTGGGTGTTAACTGGTTAGACTTTCAAAAGCCATGTGTTTAAACTTTGGCAAGGCAGACTGTTGTCTTATGTTTGTCCCTGAAAAACAGGCACATTTAATGTTTTCAGAAATTACTATGTTCAAAAAAAGTTTTATAAAACAAAGTCTGCTCATGTGTATCCTGAAGGTAATTGATTTTGGGGTTGTTTGTATATGCTTACTTTGGGATTAAAATTATGTATATACTGATATCATGACTTTTTATGAATTTCAAGTTCCAGGGCAATGAAAATAGAAGTAAACAGCATCTTGGTGTACTGCAAACACGTCCTTTCTTCCTTCAGTGAAGCAAAAGGGTGAAATGACAAGAGAATTATCAGGTTGGATAATTACTGGAGAAAAGACCGAGTTTGCTTGATTTGCTGCTTGAGAGTTGGCATGGGCTGAGACTGCTGAAATTTATTTAAAATGCAATGAGTTTTTGTACCTAAGAGTATGCCAAGAGTCAAAATGGTCCAACATTTTTCTGATGGAACATTTCTCCACTGGGAAAGTTTTGTGCTTTGGAAATATAACTTTTTATGGAAACATTTTGCTTTCAGCAATTCTCCTGATGCAGAATGGAACACTGAGCATGAGTGATCTGGCCAGTTTTTATCCCAGCAGCTGCCCAGGAGGCTGGTGCTGCTCTTTGACTTTGGGGGCTTCCAAGGGTCAGTAATTTCAGGTCTGACAGACTCAAACCCCCTAATCCCTGAACAACACTCCTAACATTCAGAAACTGCTGGACATAGCTTCCCAAATCAGAGGAGAAACACCCTAATTTTTCACACTGTAAATAGCATGGTTTAACCCCAGCTATTCCTGCTCCCCTGGGGTTCAGGTGAGGGCAGGGTCTAAATCTGCAGTATGAAATAAACTTGGCATTCCTAAACTGGTTCCACAGCCTCTGCCTCATCTCAGCCTCCTGCAGGATTGATCTGCACCTTCATCCAGGTGTGTGATGCCAAACCCTTTAACGCTGCCCTTCAAGATCCGTTTGGGCAACTGCGAGCTCTGGAAATGAGCTGTACACCAAATTTCCCCCAGACTCAAAGACTGACCCAAAGGAAGTGAAAAATTATTTTTATGAATGGGTCAGAAGCCAAGCCCCATGTAGATGGTAAGCAGTACTCACACATATAATAATGATAACAATAATAATAAAACCCTATTTGGCCCACGGTGATTTCTAGTACACAATAAGACACAATTCCTGGCAAGAAAATTTGAGACAAATGGAGGAATAGGCAAAAGACAACTCAGTTACATTGGGTATAATAATCAGCAGACTTACAATAGGAGCTGCTTGACTGCTGACACACAGCAATGACTATTATTTTTATGCAGCAGGCTTCCTGAGCCCTCCCAGGGCAGTATTTTGAAAGCGTTTAGCTGATTAAACATGCAGCCCCCTAGGAGTGAGGCACTTAGCACTTCTTTGGGAAGCCGAGGAGATACCTAATTGCAGGTTTGCAGAGCTCAAAGTACTTTAGAAGCTTGCCCTCTAGTTTCCCTGAAGAGTTACTGCCACGATGCAGTATTTACTGATATGTTTTGACTGAGGTTTATTTCACTGTAACAGTTATTTCCCCTTCCCGCCCCCCCCCCGAAAAATATAAAAATCCCAAAACTACATCCTATCAACAACCAACAGTGTAAATAAACTAGATTCACCATTAACCCTTTAGGCAATGCTCTGTACTAAATCATTATATCAATAGAGTTGACAAAACCACAATTCATTTGAAAACCAGGGCTTGGGAAAAAATAGTCTTTATTAATGGCAAACCCAGAAGCACAAGAAGACTGTCAGAAAAGAGTCTTCTGCATTTTTAGCACTTCAGATTGCTGAAGCAGCTGAAGGACACACTGTTCCTTTACATTACTATTGAGAAGAGGCTGGGGAAAGTAAAACAACCACATTTCTGTGGTAGCCAGGGAAACACAGAAAGGCAGCAGCACAACCTACCTGCTTCTGCTACTGGAGTTAAAGGGAAAACATGCAGCAGTGTAACCTCTACAGACCCTTTTTGAACAGAGGGCTGTGCCCCTTGACCTGCCACCCTGGGAAGGAGGAATCATCCTGCAGATGCTCCCCTGCTGCTGCCTGATGTGCTCCCCACTTTTAAACCAAACTGCAATTAAAGTTACAAAGATAATCCACTTCAGAAGCTTCCTAGAGCCAAGCACTAGCAAGGGCTTTGCCAGGATCTGTGTGTGTTTGGAAGCCTCAGGAAAGGAACATAGCTCTGCTGTAATTTTGGCTCTTTCAGGACTTTTCAGGGATATCCTGGGCACTTGGACAGTCTGAAGCTCTGTGACAGCAGCACACACTGTAGAGTGTTGCTCTGCTACTAAAAGAGAAGATATGCCCAGAGGTGCCACTCAGCTGAAGTGACATTTAGTGGCTCTTGCTGGGCTCTGAAGGCAGGGGAGGTTATTTCTCCTCAGCTGTGAGCTCCTCAGTAGAGCTGCACTGCAGGAACAAGGATGGGCAGATGGGGCGCTGGGGTTGGGACCAGCCAAGCACTGCCAAACCTGAACCAGTCCTATCCCTAAGCTCTCCCACACTGATTTATTTGCTCCCAATGCATCAGCAGCAAGTTCTGTGATCTTGAAGACACTTCCTCTCCAAGAAAAAAAAATAGAAATCTCAGCTATCTCTATTTGGGCAGCAATATCCAATTTATCCATCATGAATCCTGCCTCTTTTGCCACCTTACCCAGCCTGTACTGCAAATAACCCATATTTGATTCTCTGTGCTAGTTACAGTTTCTAAAAATGCTACTTTCTCCTGGTCATATGGCTTCTTCTCACAGAATTCATAATGTATGAGTGAGCGTTGTTCCATATAAATATAGTGTACATCTGATATGCCTACAGATAATATCACAGCACGACTGAACTGTGATTAATTGTGGTACTAATCATCCACCTGTTTTCTTTCAATATAACTCTAGCACGTGCAATAAAAAGAGGGCCTGAGACAATGGTCACATCCCTGCAAATATACTCACAGGTGAGACAGAAGTTGGCTGTGGTTTTATTTTCAATACATTTAAATCCAGGCTTAGTGGTCTCTGTGCACTTTGCAAATACTTTTCCTGAAATTCTTAGCACTTTGTATGAAGCAAAATATATTGAAAAATACAGCAAATGGAAGGAAGAGGCAAGGGTGGTAAGAAAATGATTGCCAACTCAAAACCCAACCTAGTTTTTCATAACCCACATTCTCTGAAGGCTCCTCTGCATATTTAAGTCTCATCCCAGATTTTATGGCTCCTTTGCCATGGAAAAGTGAGAGTTCTTAATCAGCTTGGAAAATTTGACAGCCGTCTTGCACCTAACCCAGAGGATCTCCTCAGAGATGGAAAAGCATGAAGCCAAGACATCATATCCAGGCTGTTAATTTAAACTGACATGTTACTGACTGCATTAGAAAACTGTGTATTCTGACATCTGGTCTATACAGGATATGCTCAATTCTTCACATTATCTTGCTTCTTCAAAGCTACTGCAGGTAGTGGGACAGTTTGTCTCTGTCTGAGGACAACTCGCTTAATATTTGATACATAAATCTACATTACTCGTGTAGTCTTTTCACATCAGTAACATATATATATATATACATACATGCTGTGCATACAGGATTTTGTAACTTATTGTGGTTTCAAAGGTAAACCCATCTTTTGCCAAGGAATAGATCCATTTCTTCAAAACACAAATGAAAGTGTTACAACATGTTGCCTGTCCTGTTAATACTTGATTTGAATCTGTGGCAAATGAGCATTTAGAAATGAGTTATTAGGATTGACTGGAAGACATATGGGAGAATTAAACTTTCTCACAGCACCGTGTTTCAAAACAGAAAATTGTTTTTTGACTAAACAAATTGAAAAGGAAAAAAATATATTTCCACAGAGAAATAGAAGGAAAAGCTAAGAGGAATCACCTGCTGTTAAAAAACAGGCACTGGAGACCAATTGTATTTTGGTTTTGAATTTGCATGGCCATGATCTACAGTTTCTGTGGGAAAGATTTCTTTCGGTCAGCAGAAAGGCTCCTCTCAGAATGTGTGCAGCAGCTCCTGCTGGAGCACTCACACAGCTGTACCAGATCTGACTGCAGACACACAGAGCCCCACTCGTTATTAGCAGTGAGCAACATGCAGTTTGAAGATCCAAATTTGGAGTGTGATTTTGAGATCACTTAAGTGATTTATGAGCACAGTTCCCACTGAGTGGCCTTGGTTGAGCTCCTTACCACTGGAGGGCAGTCCCAGCAATTTGGATGCCTCAGGTGCAAATGGGATGCAGGTACTTAAATCCAAAATTTTGGTCCTCAAAACCATGAACCAGCAACACTGTAACCTCAAACTGTGCTCATACCCATGTAAAATGATCTGAGTTTAAATAACCCTGCTCGTCTGAGTACCAGGGAGACATGTAAATCTGAGCAGCACCCAGAGGCTTGGAGGGTTTCCACAGAGACTGTCCTCCTCAGCATCTACATAATTGCATCAGACTCTACAAAAACACAGCAGCAGCCACCCTGGGTTCTTTCAAATCACAGCTTGAGGGGACTGCTGCTACACAAATTAGCCTTTAGACATGGTACACAGCAGTCTGCAGGATAAGGCACAAGGAAGCAAGTTTCCTTACTGCCAGTTGAGCTCCACATGGCGAAGCTGCCATCAGGCTGACTTGTCTGCAGATTACTTTGAATTCATTTCTGCACAGTGGCTCAGCTTTAGATTGAAGTCTAGAAAGGGCCCCCCTGCCAAGGTAGTCTGCAGTCTCCAGGGAAGCAAGAACTGTGGGGTTTAATCCTTTTGAGGCAAAGAAGGACCTGACCTGGTTTATTCATGCTTCCTGGCTGTGTATGTGTGATAATCACTGAGCCAAGGCAGAAGGGAGGGGCCCCCAGCACATGCTTTCTCTTGCATGTTTGCAAATTTTTCTACTTGTTTTTAAAAAAGTTGGAGCATATCTGGAAGAGGCAGTTCACACTGTTTATCCAAGGTGATGGGAAATGTCTCCTGGCTTTACTGAGGACATTGCTGAAGCCCCAGGGGAAAGAATCAGATTGTTTTCAATTTTTTTCTGTTTAGCTATGTCTAAACAGCTTTCCACACAAACTTCACCATGCTGCTTGCAGAAGCGTGTCAAGGGTTTGTAACAGCACATGCAAAACCATCTTCTCAAGATGGCAGAAGTGTGGGTTTCTGCAGGGCAGAAAGTTTCTGAAGGGACCTGTGTGATCAGAGGCACTGAGGACTCAGGGTGGGTGAGACACGACTCTCTACCTCCATTTTCCTCTCTCTGTAACCTCGTACATCTCTTTACAGACAATTTCCTGTTGGGAGGAACCAGGACTTAACCCTGAGCAATGCTAGAGCACCCTGGCAGGGGAGGACAATGCTGACCTTCATCCATCCCTTGGGATACAGCAATTGAGGCAGGAGGCAGTGCCATAGTGTGGGCCAGCTGCTCTCCCCTCCTGCCCACCTTCCCTCAGGCTCTGAGGCACTTCAGCTCCCCCCTTTAGTGATGAAGCCAGTGAGCCATAGGTGTTTGCAGAAGCTGGAGTCCAGGCAGCTGTTCCCTATGGTGGATGATGCAAGTGGATCACCTCCATGGCAAAGGGCCCTGGGAGACATGGAGTGAAGTGTTTGTCTGAGGCAGATCAGAACACAGCAGTGCAATGTGCTCTCCTGCCATCCTTGATGGCTGGCTGGAGCTGCCTGCATCATTCTGCCCAACATGGATCTGCTGCTAATAAAATTCCAGACACTGCTGAGGGATGTGAAGGAATGCTCCATTGGCTCAAGGTACTCTACTGCCATTGCACATCATCTTCATACCATGGGCTTGCCTTGATGAAAATGGCTAAGATGTCAAAAATCTCACTGCAGATGGAGCCCCAAGGACTTGACTTTGCTGAAGGACGGTTGATCTTTATCTCAAAAATGAGGTTTTTAACCCCAGGTCAGCACAAGCTTCTCTGAGAGCCAGCCTCCACTCACCTCTATGGTGTCTATTAAAGCAAGGCACTGAAGAAGTCGGAGCTGATCACTCTGTTATCCTCAGGTTTTTTAAATTTGAACCAAACTGCAGATAACTTCACACTTGGACATGGCCCAGAAAGCTACTGCTGGTTAACAGAGTGGTGTTTGGTGGCCAGGTTTAACACAGGTTTGGCCAGGTTCTTGTTCTCTACACATGTAAGGCAGAACACAACCATGATTTGTGACAGACTTTGAAGCATTCACGAGCTCAGCAGTGGCTCAGGTGCTGTCTACTAATGTGTTAAACCATAGTAACTGGAGACAGACAACACTTAGCTGCAGAACTCATTTGCCCCAGAGTAATTATTCACATATATGATAGCATATCTATTCTGTTCCAGAATAAAAATTTTAAAAGCATATATAAAGCAGAAAGAGATGCAGTACTACGTTGTTTGTTACTTTTTAAATGAAGAGCTTAAACTAAAAAGAGAGTACGTGTGATATACCCATCCAGACTCACTTTACTTTCAGCAAAATGGACTGAAAAACTGAAAATATGCCTCATCTTCACACAGAGAGCTCTTCTTTTCTTGAGAACTAAAAGAGAGAAATATTACATATTTTTCAAAAATAAATGCTTCCATTCAAAGCCTGAACAGACAGATCAATTCAAATATTTTCAGACAAAACCACAAAACCAAGGAAATTGAAAAATTCAAAATTAAAATGTTTGAGATCCTCCATTAAGTATTTAATGGAGGTCTGAGATCCTTTGTTAATTTTAGCAGAGGACATCCTCTATTCTATCTTGAACAATTTTTGGAAAGGGTACTGCACTCAGGAGCAGTGTGATTTGTAAAAACGGGAAAATTGAAGGTGTTCTTTTCCCTGTATTCTGCCTATTTTAGCTCAAATATTTGGTTTCAAGTCTTCAGATATGCTTTTTTTTTTTCCATTTCAGTACATACTTTGTGTTGGTTTCATCTTCTGTATAAAGGCAGCACGTTTCAAAGCTTTGAAACAGCAATATCCAGTTATTGTCATCATCCTTCTCTCAGAAGAGGAGCAGTTTGGCTGGGGGGGAAGAGTTTTGTTCTCTGATGTTTCCCCAGTAAATGCAATTTCAGGAGCCCTGCTCTGGCTTTGTGCACAGCAGCGTTTCTGTGCCAGGGCTGCAGACACAGCCCTGCTGCTCCTGGGATTCATTCCCTGGGAAGCAGGACAAGCACTCCCCTTCCCTAAGTGCATTCATAGCCACAGCCTTTATTTGCTCCGAGATTGCTTTTCTGTGCCCTGAAAGCCTCTGCAAATTCACGTAGGAGTAACAGCAATTTTAAGACAAGGTGTGCTCCAAGGCAATAAATGAGAACAAAGACCCAGGAGAGCTAAAAGCTGAAGGACTCAATTTATTTCTTTTATCCATTGAATAACTGAATTATTAAATTAAAAGCAATGCTACATCAACTTTACCAAGGTGGGGGAGTAAGTTCTAAACACCAAGACCGAGGGCTTTATTTTGCTTTTATGGAACCCGTGTCTTGTACATGAATCTCAGTCAATTGCAGTCAGAAGAAAATAGAGTCCTACTGCTATAACCAGTAAATGGCAGCACAAAACCCAGGCATTATACTTGTTCCCAAATGGAAGTAAAGGTTAGTTCAGCTGAGTCTCCCTTCAGCTGGCTACAACCTGCAGCAAATCAAATTTGAAAAATAAATTACGACCAACACTGAGAGTAAAACTAATAGATATTTCTGCAGGAAAAACCTCATTTATTTTGTGTCCTTTGTTCACATGGAAATACAGTGTATTTGAGACTCCTTTGGCAAATCTAAGGGGAATTAGGAGGTTAAAACAGCAGCAGATAGGGTCAGCAAAACCCAACAACACTGGAAACTTAGGGTTTCCTCAGTACTGTTGACAATGGGGCAATGGATGTGGGTGTGGTGAGCTCTACCTACATACGATGCTCTGCCTACACACAGTGAGCTCAAACACTACAAAATGTTAGTCTCTGAAGAAAAATTTGCAAACAAGTGTGAAACAGAGGTAGCCTTGGCACTAAAAGAGCTACATTTCTCAAAAGGCACACCAGGAGCAATTTGGTGGCTGAAGCAGGTGTAGTCCTGAGTACAAAGCAGGGCTTGGGACACTTGTAGATGGCCTGCTCCTGGACAGGGGTCACAAGGCTCATGCCACATCGAGCCAGTTCTGCAAGAGATGACAAAGTACAGTAATGCAGTAATTTATGCGGTTTTTAAGCACAAGGCTGTTAGAACATAATTAGGTAGTCTTCTACCAAATGAAATGAATAAAAACTATAAAACAAAAAGATGAGGCACTAAATTTAGAAGAAAATTCGTTTGATTATCACATCAGAGCTGAGATATTTCAGATCATACTGTCAGCTTAATTTGCTATAATTTATGTAGATTTGATAAAACTATCTGAGCTGTTACTAACGTGGGAAGTCACACTTCATGTATTCCAAAGCAGTTAGCCTTTTCACTCTGATGCAGCACTTGAAAACCTTGTGCTGAACACATTTTGAACTGTATAAGGTGGGAATGACTGGAATTGCTTATTATTTTGTGTTTCTGATGATTTCTGTCATTACAGTGTCTGACTGCTCCAGGCATACCTAACACTGGCAGGACAGCTCCCAGGAACAGAGAAACAGCACTGCTCTCGTCTCACTCATACCTCCCTAAGAGTGATCAGTGTGATCTTGTTCCTGCTCTCCAGTTTCTAATGCCCACAGTCCCCTGGGTGCATTTATATGCATATGACTTGGGAAAGGTGTTTTTCAAGCCACAGGACCTTCTCCTGAATACTTGGATCTGTTCACACAACAAAGTTTTAGGGATTCCTGGTATCCAAGAGGAGTACATTCCAGTGGTACCTGTTGTTAGATACTGTAGTTCATGGACTGACTCTTAACACATCTAGCAGAGATAAGCAAGAAAAAGCTTGTTGACTGTATTCCTTCTTCACACTTCACTGATCCCCCAACATCTGGTATCTTCAGGAGGCCTCCTGCCTTTCTGAGCTTCTTTTCAGGGATGTCACCCCAGAAATTGCATCTCACTCAGGCAACTTAGTGCAAAGTTTATTTTTCATGAAAATCTGTCATGAACAGCACCAATGGAAAGAGAGAGGTTATTTTACAAGAGAGTCTAACAAAAGTTCAGGACTAAGTAATCAACAGAACAACCACAGGGAAACAGTTATTAAATAGCAGTGACCTATGAAAATTTTCAGCTTTCTAACAAAACTTTTGGACCTTTCTTCCAGAAATGGTTCTCACTTGAGAACAGAGCAGAGATTTTTGGGTCTACATTTCTAGCACCGGAAGTATTTTGTTACTTTAAGGCATTAATATTTCAAAGGGAGAGGCTCAATGAAGCCATTTCTCCTGTCTGCATGTAGAGGTTAAAAATTAGGAGAGATTTCTTCAAATTATTACTTTGTGCTTGTCTCTTCCAGTAATAAAAAAAAAGCTCTGCTTGAATAAACAGTATGGAATAAAAGACTTTTTTCTTTTGAAAAAATACAAGCATCCGTTCTTGTAGTTTGCTTTGACGCAAAATGGTTTCTGATTCTTCAGTGTTTGTTTTAAAGTTATTAGTCAGTTTTCAAAACCACAAAGCATAATCTTTTCCTAACTAGTTTATGTAGAAGCATTTGTGGTTTATAAGAATATGCCCTGCTTTTTACTTGGCAAAAGTAACCTCCTAACACAAACCTTCAAGCTTTCTTAGGCCTCTAGAAAGCAGACTCTCTCTCCTGTCTGTTCTCCCCTCTCTCTTCCACATTTCAGCTAGAGAACGAGAAGGAAATCTCTCCTTGACTTGCAAAGGACTGACGAGCTGGGAGTTACCACAGCACTGTTTGGGGGCAGAGACTCAATTCAGGACAGACAGCTGCCAGCCACATCAGAGAAAATTGTGCTGGTTTGGCCGGGGTGGAGTTCATTTTCTTCACAGTGGCTGTACGGGGCTACATTTTGCATTTATGCTGAACACAGGGTTGATAATACAGAGATGTTTTTTGTTGTTGCTGAGCAGTTCTTACACAGAGCCAAGGCCTTTTCTGTTTTTCCTACACCCATGCAGGCAAGGGGGGCTGGGAGTGTATGGGGGGGACACAGCTGGGACAGGTGACCCAAACTGACCAAAGGGATGTTCCAGACTGTATAGCATCATGATCAGTATATAGTGAGGGGAAGAAGGAGGAAGAGGAGATGTTTGAAGTGATGGTGTTTGTCTTCCCAAGTCACTGATATGTGCAATGAGGCCCTGCTGTCTTAGACACAGCTGAACTCCTGTATGCCCTTGGAAAGCTGTGAATTCCTGGTTTTGCTTTGCTTGTGTGCATGACTTTTGCTTAACCTATTAAACTGTTTTCATCTCAACCCATGAGTTTTGTCACTTTTACCTTTCCAATTCTCTTCCCCTCAACACTGGCAGGTGAGTGAGTGAGTGAGTGAGTGAGTGAGTGCGTGCTTATGTGGTACCTGGTGGCTGACTGGGGTTAAACCATTACAACAAATTTTTTTCTTCTGATCACAGAAACTCTGGGAAACAAAAACATGAATAACTTTCTTTTTGTTCTCAAGGAAAAAAAAAAAAAGGAGGTAACAGGATTACAACGGTTCTTCTGATACTAAATGATGTCCTGAACATTCCATTTTTCTCTTTGAAAATAAATTCCTAGTTCTTCTGTTTTAAAGTCTGAAAGCACATCTTAAGTAAACACAAAAAACTGGCAAACCTAAAGAAGTTTAAATATTCTATTAAAAAATCCTACAAACCTTCAACCCTAGTTTCTTAGGACAATTTCACAAGAAGAAGGGACCTGACAAAATTGATGGCTGGCCATTAAATCCTTGAGTGCTGCTGGTCTGGGAGTTCTGAATAAAAAACAGCAGGATGGTAGGAAACCATAGATAGAAGAAGACAAGAAGCACTTTGAAATTACCACAGACCACCCAGTGAGTATGTTGGGGGATGTCCAGTCACTGGGCACACCAAGAAGGGTCTGGCTCTGCCCTCTTTGTACCCTGCCTTTAGGTCCTTATGCACACCAAGGACATCCCCCATGACCCCTCTGACTCTGGCATGGGGGTCCTGCAGAAATTCTTGATGTACATCCTCCTTCTTCACCCCATAGTTCCCACTCCAAGAGATCTTATGTCCTGACCCACCTTGGCATCCTCTGGATGCAGGATTCCCTTCTCTCACACAAACTTTGGCTGCTGGGACTCAATCAAATGAACACATTTTTCTAAAACTGCAGTGCTCTTCCCAGAGCTCACAACATGTCAAGAGTTCCTCCACTAACAAAGCACTGTTGTGTTTATGGAGAAGAAGCAATAACCTTGCTTGTAACTGTACTGCAGTTTAACTACACCCCTCTGATCCATGTGAGCACAGGAATAAAGTGCAAACTCTAAACTGTGGCTCAGAGCAAGGACACCAGGAGAGGTAGATCACTGCTGTTAACTGAGGGGCAGCTTAAGAGCAGGATATAGCAGGAAATTGTAATTAATTCTTTAGTGGTTCTAATGTGCATTTTTAGCCCAGGGTAATCGACAATTTTTTTATGTAAATAATTAATAGCAACGCCAAGGAACATCTAGTGTGTATAGATACAAGACCTTTATTCCCTAAAGGACTTCTGTTAGGGTTTTTCCCCCTTCTTATTCCTCAAGTGATGCCAATCTCAGAGGCTGCTCTGTTGACAAGATTTCTCATTTTATGTGGGGCAGAATTCTCTGCATAATGCAAAGGCTAGCTGGCCCAGGAAGTTTTTGCTAGTTCTTCAGCCTTCAAAATACAGGTCCCTTGCTTCTGTTACTTGAAGACAGAACTACCTTCTGTAATCAAATCACCCTCCCCAGTAGAACTCCAGGTAAAGACAACAATTTTTCTCCAAGTACCACATCAGATGGTGAGAAACCATCTCATCAACATTGTGATGGAGATCCAGACAATTCCTTTCTCAAACACAACCAGAACACAGTGCTGGGAGTGCTACCCCTATGTCCATTACAGACTGTTTTGTAACTTTAAGACAGTAGATTTCCCTTTTTGCCTTTTGAGAAGTTCTTCCACTAAGAAAGTCTTCCTCAAGAGAAAAGTACTAGACCACTTTAGCTGAAGGTTCAGGTCCTCTGAAACCAAAGTCTAGCACTTAAGGTCTGTGACCCTTCACCATAAAAAGATTTGTTACACAGCACTCCACACTCCAGGACACAAAAGGTGAAGGGATACAGAATGAAGAATGGGTTGCAGAAGTAATTGGCTGCCATTATCTATATTCTCAGGTGAAATGTCAGTTTGTGCTCAGGCCCATTTTCAAGTACAATCACTATACTAGTTATCACACGAGATATCACAACAATCTGTAATAAATCTCAGCCACAGCAGGCTCCATTTGTTACAAAGTAAATGCTCTCTACCATTACTTATTCAATAGGGCATATATTTTTAGTGTATTATATTTTGCTACTATTTTATTTTGCATATGCTTCACTCCTGTGCATGTATAAACATCCAGGTGTGAAGGGAGCAGAAAAAATTATTGTAGATGAAGCAAAGGGAAATGAATCATAACTCACATTGTATATTAAAACTAGCTACATCTAACACATCATCTACAGGTGTGGAAGAAAAAAACTCTTTACGACAAAGTGGAGTATGCTAATTAGCTAATTATAGATGATAGATCCAGATCCCCATAAGGGATGACTACAGGAATATCTTAACTGAGGAGCACTTGATGACCTTCAGTGGATCCAGCTTCATGACATCTCCCTAATTACATTCCTCCCACAAACCTATACTCACAACTATGATCTTAGCAAGTCTATTCATGTTTCCTAATTTGGTGAAGAGCAAGACCGAAGATATTTAATAGAAGTTACTCTAAAATGTAAATTATGTAGGAATGGGTTTGCAAATAATGAACCAACCCACTGCTTTGCAGGTTTCTTATTTTTGCTGCTGGGTTTGCATGCTAAACTGAGCAAGAAAACATGGATCAAAATTAAAGCAAAATTAATCATGTTAGCTTGCAATTTACTGAAACTAAGCATGAAATATGACAATACAGGAGGTAAAGTTGGAAATAGCTGCTGTGGTTGTAAATGCTTTGATATTTGTGACATGTTAAAGTGTATTTTTTATGTTTTTTATTGTAGCATATTATAAGATCACAGAATAATGGAAATTATCCAGAGTATTTGGAGTTATTCCAACTGTTTCAAGAAGGTATTTCTGATAGAGTATCACAAGAAAGAAAAACATAATATCAAAGGGAAATCCCTCAGTAGTGAATATCCGAGAAGATTATAGTAGTGATGTAAGAGAGAATTAATTTTCAAACTGAAAACCAAAGAACATCCTCATCTATCAGTACACACTCTGCACAGGCATATTCTATTGACCAGTCAGTTCACCATGCTTTTGAGATAATCACATCCAAAGGATAGGAAGGTGTTTTCCCATAGATGGAGCAAAGTATCAGGCAGATGTGAGTGTGAATTTCTTGCAGACTGATGTAATCTTCTCTGGATTTGCATGACCAGTCATAAAACAGCTTTCTGACAATATGACCTTTTATACAAGGCTGCAGGCCACAACAGATCTGATGAATGTCCTCTTATAGGGGACAGTCCTTAGATTTAGTATCATTCAAGGCTGCAGAATGTGCCATGTGATTAATTTACATCTCAATTTTATATGGAATTCATGCACACACTTAGTTCTGCACATCATCCAAACTCACAGGCTCCAGTGAGTACTGTACCTGCAACTCCTGTGGAAACTAAGTTCTCAGATATGACCTGTGACTGCACTACCCAAAATCTAGAAATCTGTATCACTGTCAGAACTTGATAACCAATATATCAAAAGAAGGACAGAAATTACTTCATAATAACCTCACTGCTTTCAAGATGCCCTTTACTTTGCTGACCTTTCTGTAGAAAACTTTAAAGTGAACATCTGAGCATGCCCTAAATGTTTCTGTCAGATTCTCCATAAGGTAATTACTAAAAACCTTCTAAATGTTAAAAAAAGCAATCATCTTAGAATAAATATGGGGCTAAATTTACGTCGAAATATCTCTTACAGAAAGAAAACTCTTTAAAGCCTCACATTAAAAATTCATATTTCTCTGGGCAGTGCTTTAGTGAAATGACTAAAATGTTATATTTTACAAAATGTTATTTTTGCCCCTCCCAAGTTTCCTGAAGAGAAGACTCTGTTGCATCTTTAAAATATCAGGAACATTATGACACAGCAGGGTAAAAACAAGAAAGACTCAACACTCTTTCCTTCCAAATGGCATATTTATGCTGTACATAAAAAATATGTTAATGATGCAGTGTGCACTGGGGTAATTCACTCAAATTTCACACCATTTCTTATAAGATTCCTGGCTCTTAGCACTTCTGCATTCCCAGAACCCCTTTGCATCGCTATCTGTTTCCCTCTGTTCTTCATTTATGTTTTTGTGACAAAAATTCCAGATGATTTTCTCCTGCTCAACTTAATTCCTCTGCCTCTCTTCAAGATAAAAAGGATTTATCAGTCAGCATGCACAACTAGCAATTCATGTGAATATTATGTGACACAACTGTCTTTTTTTTACTGTAGCCAGGATGGGGTTTATTTTTGTATTAAAACTTCTCTGCACATCTGTTTTCATTGTAATTACCTGATGCATCTTTACTGACTTAGGCTTTTCAAAGGAAATCAGAGGATAATTTCATGAACAGAAATTACCATTAATTTCTATCAGGTTCAGAACGTAGAACAACAGAGGCTTATGGGTCTTGTTTGAAATCAGATATACATTATTCTGAAGTTGGCACTGAAGTGCTGAATATTTCCTTTTAAATAAAATGAACATAGAATCATGGAGTGGTTTGGGTTGGAAGGGATCTTTAAAGACCATCTAGTCCAACTCCCCTGCAATAAGCAGAGTCATTTTCCACTAGACCAGGTTTCTCAGAGCCTCATCCAGACTGATCTTCAATGTTTATGGGGATGGGGCATTTACCACCTCTCTGGGCAGCCTGGTCCAGTGCTTCATCACCCTCATTGTAAAAAACTTCTTCCTTACATCTAGTCTGAATCTAATGTCCTCAAGTTTAAAACCATGACAACAAGACCTACTAGAAATTCTGTTCCCATCTCTTCTATAAGCCCTCTTTAAGTACTGAAAATCCACAGTGATTTCTGCCCAGAGCCCCCTCTTCTCCAGGGCTCTCTCAGTCTGTCTTTCATAGAGATGCTCCTGCCCCCTCTTCACCTTTGTGACCCTCCTTTGGATTCACTCCAACAGGTCCATGTCCTTCCTGTGCTGGATTACAGCAAGTCCTTGAGTGCCACAAATAGCACTGGATATGTTTGTGTGATCAAATATACAGAACCATTAGCATGTCAATTTTGAATTACATAAATAAATTAATATTAAAAAAACTAATGTTCCAAAGGAACTTTTAAAAAATACTGACCTACTTGTCCATCACTGCAATAAATTTATCTGCATTGTAAAACATGTATTTGTAGTTAGATTGTAAAAATACAAGTTCTATATTTTGCAAAATTGGAACTTGTGCTTATGAAGCAATATGTTATTTTTAAGGTGGCTTCGATATTCCAAATACACTGAATTCTTAATATGCTGAATAGACCACTTCAGGCTGGTGATGGGTGCCATACATCATTGGATATAGTCTCCAACATGATCTATGTTTGAAATAACAGAAAATCCCAATTATGACTTCTAATAGTTTTTCTTTGAATTATGGGGTGCAACTCCAGGTCCACTGAAGTAATTGAAAAGCCATCTTTTCACTTAGAGAGGTTTCTGGATCAGCCTGCCTCTCCTAGAGCCATGCAGAGAACCTCTCTTTTACTCACCTGCTTCTTCCAGCTACTGTTCAGCCTTGGGGACATATTTCAGCTCACTCTTTATGCTCTGAATCTCTGACAAGTTGACAGCAGGACCCGGAAGTTTCTTAGCTCCTGGGAGCAGTTTCTTCTCTTTCTCCTCCTCTGTTGAAGCAGGAACATTCTGCACAAAAGGACACCAGTGACCTTCTTGCTGCAATAGCAATCTCTTGAACATGAGCATGGATCAGTTATTTGAAAAACAGAAAATTATGTTTTTATACTAAAGGCAATCACAGTGGAAAACGGGGTGGAGGCATGAAGAGATAGGTTATTTTGCTGGTTGTTGTCTAAAATGTCTAAAAACAGTCTCAAAAGAATAGAAGGTGCTCAGTGTAGAAGAATGAGGATTAGAATGGGTAAGAATTTACAGTGCTAGGCAATTAGTAGAAAATAACTGACTGGAGAATTAAAGGCAACTCCAAGTCCCATATTTCAGATGACAAAAAAGTAGAAGAAACATTTTTATCATCTAATTCCTTTGAGAGTTTCACAGTTGCCAGACACTTGGAGGGGAAGATCATCATGCACTTCTGAAGCTCTGAGGAACAGATATGATAGCAGGTTATGGATTCCAAAAGCTCCATGCAAGATCAACATGAGTTGAAATTTAACTTTTCATAACCGCAGTTACAAGACCAGAAGGGGTTCTGTCATTTTATGTTTGAATTAGGGTAATGCTGCATGGCTACTTTGCTGACAGTGTAAAAATGCCAGTTAAATAACAGCAATTACACAATAGTGAGAAACTCAGCTAATTTCCCAATGGGCCACAGTATTTCAGCCCTTGGTACTTCCTCAGCTGTACTATTGCTTCTAGCTGAGTAGAGCAGGTATTTTAGACCATTTCTAATCTAGACTGGGCAATGTTTTGAAGGCATAGATTTCCAGACATGAGTTTACTGTTATTCCAGCCTGTTGTGCATTTTATGAAGCTGGCATACAGATGGAATCAAGTTCATTTAGAGATTAAATTATATTTTACTATAAATAATTCCATGATGATTTTTTTTTTATTTTTGATTAATCTGTGAATGTCCTCTTGTGATGGGCTTTTTTGAGTTCAAGAATGATTTAGATTTATTAGCCACCCTTTTTGAAAAGGTGCATTAACTGTGAACCGTCGATTCTTAATATTTAACTTAATTTTTAAAATTTAAAATTTTAATTTTTTTTTAATTAAAATTTTTTAAGTAACTTAAAATTACTTGTCAAATATTATTGGCCAGTAAACTCTTCTCTTTCTTTTCTCTGCTGACTAATGGACTACATGCTGATCAGGAAGAAGACTTTGCAATGTCAAGTAGCAAATAAACAAGGTATTGTAGAAAACTGACATTTTCTTCCTATCTGATCTTTTAAGGACTTTCTTAAGATCACCAGATATAAGAAAACAGAAATGATAATTACATTTCTTGGCTTGGTAAACCTGTATTATCTTTTCTCACATTTTAGCCAATACACTATTAATTAATACAAGACAATACTAGTAGTATTTTACTATTGGTTTTGCTAGATAATTTCAAATCTCAGCCAGTAACTCAGCCCCAGGTACTGTATGTACTGCCTAATATCTGGTTTAATGTTGTAACATCCTGAAACAGCAGCGGAGCACAGCAGGAGAATAAGTAAATTGATACAGAAGCTGTTTAGAAGAATGCATGAAATTGTATCAGTAGTCAAAGATACCATGAGCTTGTATTGTTTCCTTTGACAGTTTTCCTAGGTAATCTGAATAATCAGGGTAAACAAGCACTCCCTGGACCCCATAGTACTTATTAGTACATAGCAGAAACTGTGTAAAAAATACCATTTCAAGTCATGTGCAATACCATTCCTCTTGTAGAATAAGCAGTGCAAGCTTTGCTCACATTTTGGAGACTTTGAGGTCCATAAATTGCTGTCAGCTTTCCCTTCCAACCTCAGGTGTTTGCTATTTATGACCTCACGGCTCTCTATATCACTCACTCCATGTGCAACACACAGCTGAGAATAGACTATGGCCTTCAGTTCTAAGGAAGGAAGCCTGAAGAGTGACTTAGATATACAATAAGGGTTAAAAAGTACAAGCATTGGAATGCTCTGACTGAAGAAGAGTTATTTTCTATAATTCCCACCATCCATTTCCTTTCATGTTAACCATGTCTGTTCCACTGACCTTCAAAACTCTACATTCCTGTCTGATTCCACCACCCCTTTGAGTAAGATCCATATTCCCCTCATCTCCTGCACCAAGGCTTTAAAATACAGTGGAAAATGCACTGTTAGCAGTGATTATGCACTGTTAGCAAAAGTTACATTTGTCTAAAACTGCTGTGAAAAATCATGAGCTGTATGGCAGAACTTACGGCAAAACTTAACAAGATGAGAAAAAATCTAAACGACAAGTTCACTGGTAGCATTTTTATTCTATTCCTTGAACAAGATCTGTTTCTTCAGTACTTAATTGCATTGGTTTGGTTGAGTATTGGCCATAAAATCTGGGCCAAGAGCTTCCATAATGCCTGTCTCATATAGAGTATTCATGTAGCTGAGAAACAAAGCAACATTCAACTACCCAAACAAATGTAATTATCAGCACCAGTCATTTATTTTATTTCTCGAACACTCCTAGAATTCACACATGCTATATTAGTTTCTGCTTAATAACATGCACTCCTTCACCAGTTTAATTACTGCAGAGTGAATATGTTTTGATTTCTTTCCAGGGGAGAAAGCCACAATAAATGTTCAAGGTCATTTTGTATGTTTGTTTTTTAAATCTTCTTTAGAGCCAAGTCAGCCTAGGTTTGATTACTTCAGGAAAGTTCTATGTAAACAGAGCACTGTTTATATCAAAATATGGCAAAATTCAGGAAAAAAGAATCTGTCTGAGACAGAAAAGAAGAATAGGCTCTTACACAGCCTTTCCTGCCCTTGGCTGTGAGGAGCAGTGGGAGCTCTGGCCCAGCAGGATGAGTTTTCATGTGGGGATTATGAATCCAAACTAAGTAAACTGTCCAGGAAACCAGGAGCACTCATCTTTTTTATCTTGCTTGGAGTTAGCTAACACTACCTTTTCTTCCACTGTCGATGTTAGGGTCTCATTTATTATCAAAGTTAATGGCAAATAGGATGCTTTAATATCAGTCTGAAATATGATATGTGTGTTTAAACATAACTATTGTGATCAATGTTAGTTAAGGTATGAATTGGATTTTATATTCAAAACTCAGTGTTAAACACATCCTGTAAAATACAAGCATGGAAAAACAGAATTCAGTCTAAAATGGAGTATTTTCACCCCCAGGCAGGTAAATGGGTTTGGAATTTCTTTTTTAAGTTGCAAGTGTCTTCACATTCAATTTCTTCTTGTTGATAAGCCTTCCAAAAAGTATTGTGTTTGAAAACCTGTGCCAATACTGTGAAGCTGTAACAATAAATCACACCACAGGGTGACAGGTAGCAGCAAAGTCTTCCAAAGCCTTGTTATAACTTTTCCTGCTGTATCTCATCAGCTCCCATCTAGGCAAATACTGCTGGTGAAATCCTGTCTCTCTCTCCTGACAGCAGATATTATCCCACTGGGGAAGCAGAGCTTCACACCTTCAAAACAGTTTCTATTCCTACAGGTGCCTTAGCACCAAAAGCCAAAAGAGCTATTTATTCATGAAGTGTTAGTAAGTAGCCATTTATTTCCATGAATGGTCAGTGCATGTTCAACTGTGGTACCTAAGATTGGTATGTGGAGCTATAAGATCACTTTAAAGACTTTTTTCCGTTTTACAGCAGGGACTCTCCTCAGAAAAAAAAATCAAAAAACTTTTTTTGCTTACCTCCTCCACTTCTTCAGGTGTAAGTTCTTTTCTTTTATGAGGGTGGCCTGCACCAGGTCGAAATGCTCCCATTGGGATGTTAATATTAGCCTGTGAGAAGGAAATTGTGATGCATATAATAGTGACTGATAAATAAAGACACAGTTGAAAAATGGCAAAACTCAAAAGGAGTGGGACAAGCATATAGGCATTATCATGGTTTCCAAGCACTTATGCCTTCATTGTATGCATCATCACACCACTCCTGTGCAAAGTGCTTTCATCTCCATTTTAAACACAGAAAGTCAAAAAACAAACAAGAAAGCTTTTGAAGTTCTAATTTTAGATTAATGCTTCCTGATTTTGTTGGACTTGATACGAATGACACTAAATGACACTGGACACTAAAGTGTCTTTAGGCACCTGGGTTTGCTCCAGTTTTCTCAAGGTCAAACAAAAGTAAGTGCCAAAAGCAACATTTAAGCGTAAATTGTGCAAATCCTTCAGTAACACCCAATCACGGGACCACTCTTCATTCTCCAATGATACCAGTTTTCACCTCACTTTATCACACGTATCTTAGAAGGGAAGCCTGCCCTGAGTCAGCTCAAGCCATAAGTATTTAAAATGTGATTTTACCAACAAAATTTACCCACGGTTGCTACGAACTGCAAATACTTGAACCAGCTTCAACCCTGGGCAGACCACTGGCCCCTTGCTTCTCCAAACTCTTTCCAGAATGATATCCACACAACTACATCAATCTCATGTTTTATCTGGGGCAGAAAGCCAGTAGCTATAACATAATTTGGGCTGATAATAGGTATCTTGAAAGTAAAGATTTTGGGGAATAGAACAGCACAAAACAGTGGTTAGGAAAGAGCAGCTGAAAAGTATCCATTTCCCAATGTGACCCAGCCAAGATGATTTTAAAAGTCAAATGGCATGATCAACTAAATGCACAATTTATTCTTACTCTTATCTCGTGATCTCAGAAGAGAAGCTGCTCTAGGAAATGTCATCAAAATATCACGACTCCCACTGGTAAAACCAGGGGGTGAATTGGTAATGTTAAGGAGCGGAAGCTGAGAACCTTCTAACTGCCAGCTCTGTTCTTGTCCTTTACCATCTGACTGATGGTAAATGGAGACAAATAATCCCACCCTTCTGCTCAAGTTAGGGTCTCGCAGATCGTGCCCTGCTTGAGCAACTACGGGAAAACAGCCACAGTTTTCAGTAACAACTGTGCTGACCACTGTAATCAAATGACGAGCAAATTAAGAATCCATCTGCCAAGAAATGAATGCTTTTCCCTGTGTTCGACTTACCTGTTTCCCATTATCTTATTTATGCAAGATGATACTGTAATTTCAGCTGCCAAATATCGAAGGGTCACAGATAACCAGGTATTTGTTTCATAAAGCTTTTTCACTGGGAATTGCTTTAGATATTGTGAAACTTTTCACCTTCACTTTGTAAGTTCCCAGGAGACAGGGCATTTACAGCCTCACAGTTCCTAACTCATTATTTCATGTATGGGTGGAAAAAACCCAGCTTTGCCATTTCTAATTTTAAGTAACTGCCCCATCAAGCTCTGATATCTCCAGACAGCTTCGATTTTTGGAATGGGGATCTTCTCTGCAAATTACAGCTAGCATGGCCATACAAGTTTGCAGAGTTAAAACTTTAAGAGATATCTCTCCTTGTGGTGCACATCCTGAACTTGGACATTCCTTTCCCTTGGAGGCAGCCAAAGCTGAAGCCAGCCTCCCACAGAACACTACAGCCCTTGCATTTCCCACAGTGATTGACAGACCAACTGCGACTAAAATGGTTCAGAAAGCAAAAATGAACCACTAAGTCCCAGGCTGCTAATTAAATTCAATAAACCACTCTTTGGTCTGCTTCAGCACTTTCCTAGCAATCTGTGTCACACAAAAGCAGTTGGTACTTATTTATCTGCAGTAGGGACATTCACGTCAGAGTTTGGGCAAGAAGTACGCAGTCGTGACATAGTAACTTGGTAACATGAGCATCCTTTAAGGCACAGTTAAAAACTCTCTGGCTCTGATAAGACATACTGTAAATTAAAATATTTCCAGTACGAAATGAGCAGATGACATTTCTAAACAATTCCTGATCATAGTACCAAAGTCCTGAGCTGTAAATCTCTCTTAATCCAGTGCTGGTCCTGACTTGCAGATGAGCAGCTGTGTAATGGGTGGGCCAAATTCTGTACACCAGCATAGCTCTGCAAGGACTTGTGCTGTGATCAGCACAAGATCACAATTTTGTTTTAAAAGTATGTTTCAAGGCTTTTGCTATCTCTAAGCTGAGATGGACATATGACCCTAGGGAATCTACATCCAGTAAAATACTAAATAGGAAATTTTCTGTTCCAGACTCTGAAAATCCTAAATTATAATTGCTTTAGACAGACTTTCCAGGTGTGATTGTTATGTTTAACCATACTAATTATGAAAACTAGTGAGTTTGCCTCTTCCTTTGTTTGAAAGGCCTATCAAATTGTGTACCATTGCAGTTTTTACAATGAGTGGGTAGGTATGTGCACTGATGTAGCCAGGGTCCTTCTGCACAGACTAAAGGAAAGACACCCGTAAAAATGACACACTAATATATTGCTGGTTTGACTAAATTGAACTGGTACTTAGAGATTTTTTTTGGTGTGTTCTTCTTTCTGTTTAATGGAGAGAAGGTATTAAGGTAAAGATAAAACTGATGCAGCTGAGCATGAGTTGAGGACTGTTATGGGTAAGTCCTTCACAGCATCACAGCCACTTCTGGCTGTCCAGATGGATAACTGAGTAATCTGGAAAGACAATTTTGTATAGACATAAAAAAAAAAAAAAGAAGGGAAGAAGAAAAGAAAAGAGAGAGGAAGAGAGAGAGAAGGAAAGAAGGAAAGAAGGAAAGAAGCTATAGAGAAAATGGAATGCAACAGAATGCAAACAAACTAACAAAAACAAACAACAACAAACAAACAACAACAAAGCCTAGAAACCTCCCCATCTTTACCTCTGGGGAAAGCCAACAGTGTTTAAAGATAGAATAATTTTCAGTTAGAGCTGTTCACAGCCTTTTGCACACTGAGAAGGGGAGGCCAGCAATTGTTTCCAGGAATTAGCATACTTTGGTCCTCTTGCCCCAAACTACTCTTGGGAACCAGTTGCTACCTTTAACTCTCACACATCTGTATTTAGTAGCTATTGGGAAGTGAAAATTTTTGTCTATATCTAGTACAGTCAGAAAAAAGCCATTTCAGACACAGAACACCATGAAACACTTCAGTTAGTGAGGTGCTTTTACCTTCCCATTGCTACAGCATGAAGTACATTCCCCAGGGCACATTAGTGTTATTATACCAGTACACAATAGCAAAGGATCATAATATATGAATCACAATGTATAGAAGTAATGTGACATTTTGAGTCATAGTTCTCAGACTGCTCAGAGTGTTATAAGTATCAATTCAAGTGCAAGTCTCCCCACCAGAACCACCTTTGACACAATGCTTAATAGATACATTTCAAATTTTTGCTGTAATTTTTCTCATTATTTAAATTACCATTGCAAAAATTAGTTTCTTAAAATATCAAACTTAGTGCTTAAATTTAATGCGTTTTTTAAATGAACAACCGAGGAGAACTGTTTACATTTAGAAGTTGGAAGTCATCCTAGAAATAAAATGCAGCCTATCATTACATATTTAAGAAAAAAATGTAAACCAATTAATTCCTTAAAAATGTTTGTATGTGCCTATGGAGTCTAAATGCAAATAAATACCTTTCAGCTATTAAAGATCTCTATTTTTCATTAATCCTACAAACATTTCTATAGTCACTGTAAAAGACAGATGAAAATTTGAACTGAGTGAAATCAAAATTCTGGCAAAATTTTTCTAATTTGAAGAGAATTAGAGTACAGTAGTTTGCATGCCTATTTTGGTAAAGTGATGATGATGATGCTGAAGAGAATCTGCATTTTCACAATGCCTGGCACCTTCAGTATTCAGGTAACTAATCTTGATACTCCAATCCATTGCATTAGTATTATCTCAAGAAAATAGATAACAAAGAGGACTTCAGAAATTCCATTTTATGTTTCTCAGGTAAGGCTACTTGAACTCGTAGCAAAATTTCATTGGAAGTGTTTTTTACAAAACACCTAAGAAGTCTGAAAAATTCTTCAGTTCAGAAGATATTTTTGCGTTTTGACAAGAACCACTGATAACATGAACTAAACAAATTCTTCATGACGTTACTTCATGATGATGTTGGGCTAATTATCCAGCTGTTTCTTTTACAAGTATGCAACAATGAACTCCATCCTTACAAGCATATACCATTGAAGAGGTATGTGGCAGACAAGAATCTTTCAGATTAAAAAGATCAACACTTTCCTTTGGCTTCTAAATAAAATGCTTCTTAAACAATTATTTGAAGTTGAGGGTTTTTCTCCTAAGGAATGCAGACATGAAAAACTTCACAATACCCATGCTATCTTTTTTTAAAATCTTTTTTATAATTCTCCTAGCATATTGGCTTTGTGGAAAATCTAATGGCTGCAGGAGTTATTTTTACTTAACTTAACAGTTGTGCAGATGCATTACCATGTTTTGCTTAGATGATCCTCCAATACACATAACCTAACACGGCAAAGACCATGCAAACAAGAGATTAATGAACCTATCTGATCCAGTTATTTTATCAGCTCAGATCAAAAGATGATCTCCAGGTCACACTTTTTCAATGCTTTCATATCTACCAAGCTTTTCACTTTAACAGAATAACCCCAGATAGGACTCCTAGAGTGCTTTGTCTGAGTAAAAATGCAGTCTGCCAACCAAAGGAGGTTGAGATTTATTATTTTATTCTATTAAAAACATAAATGCTATCTCTTACCTGAATGGCTTTGACATGTGATGCTGGTTGTTTTGACATTTTTACGACAGAGGCTTATCCCTGCAAGCAAAATTGGAAAGTGTTACAGGCTCTGACATTCTGATAGCTATGGAAGACAAGCTAGAACTTAACCCATGCTGCCTCTTGACAGGCATCCATTTCATCTGCCCAGCTCCTGTTTCCATCTCAGTTTCCAAGTTGCTTAGTTATTCCTTCTGATATCAGAAGGAGACAGAACACCTGAGCTTCACCAATTAATCTTTCATAGCCACAAATGAAGCTATCTCTTTCACACTAAAAACAATAATGAGTAGAGATAAGGAATCTCTCAAACCTTAACAGAACTGTAAAATGAGTAAGAATTAAGGGAAGCTTTTGAGGATAAACATTGTATGGTTAGCCCTGTCACAGTAGGTATGTGGGAATTATTAGAACTTTCAGTTTAAGCCTTCTCTCAAATAAAATGCAACTTGTTAGAAAATATTGATAAATGCAGACATAACCTCGCATAAATCCTTGCAAACATTTAATGCTTGCGGACTGAAAGTGATCAAGATGGAAAAACAGAAAAGTTCTCCTTGACAATTGCTAGTGCACAAAGTAGCCTCCCTTCAAAGTTTTACATCATATAGAGTCATCTTTTTTCTTTAGCAATAAGATAAAAAATAATATATTTTTCCATATAATTATATGCAGGTGGAGAAATATGGACTGATACAGTATTAATATATAATAGCAAAGGGAAATACACCAGAGTAAAAAGGAAAAAAAAATTGTTAGCAGATTATTTGAAACACAATATCAGTCTTTTATTCTCTCACTGAGAAGGTAGATTTTAACTGGACTAGACTTTCATCAAAGTCTTGTTATTTAACTATTATAATATAAAGTAATGTAGTAATTCTAAAAGCTGAGAAATTAATTCACCAGAGAAATCACTGATCAACACAAACCTACAGCACATTTTTGATACTGTATTTAATCTTAGATAGAAAGGGAAGTAATGAGAACAGAAATAAATTAGATAGGAGAGAAAAGCAGAAATACACTGAGAAATTAAAGTATGTCAAAGACTTGGGTACTCCAAAGAGCATAACTCCCTCATGAGGCAGTCCCCAAAAAACCATATAGATGAGTTGTATGTCGGCTTCAGCTTGGAGTATCAGCAATATGAAATTGTATTGCTGAGACTGACTAGAAGACTTCCTCCTGCATATTCTCTCATCAGTTTTAAATCTGTTTACAATGCTGAGCAGAATTAAAGAACAAATGACCTGCCATTAGAGGTCTCCCTCTGGTCACACTCTCAGCTTCAAAAAGTGCTGTCCAAACTAACACAGCATTCAGTCAGAGGACAGTTATGTTCATAAATTGCTTCCACTAAATTAATAAATCAGAAAAAAGTCCCAACTGTGTAAAATAAAACCAGCATTCTTTTAATGAGTTTTATATTGTGGTTTTATATACACAATCTTGAGAGAGAGCTCAAAAAACTTCAGAATTCACTTTAGGGGATGCAATCTCAGCCACTGACTTTCATGACAAAATACAAACAGATTTAAAAAACACAAAAGGATTTACTACACTCTGTCTCCTTTAGTTTTGAAAATCTTTATTAGGAGTATAAATAACTGTTCCGTTGAGCAGTGACTGTATTGCAAAATAAACATAAAACAATCCCCCAAATGACTGGGAAGATTAGAATCATAATACAGAATGTTTAATTAATTTTTTAATCAACTTCTCATCTTTCTTATCAGAATGAAAAATGGAAAAAAAAAGCACAGGAAAATAATATTAAACATTTTGAAACACAGTGGATCTACTTCCCAAGCACTGTCACAAAGAAATTCTTGCTAAGATGTACTTCATCTTGCATGCCTGTGCATTGGAAAAACACCCATACACAGCTCTTGGGCCACTTAGAGATAAATTTACCCTGAACCTCAGCTTCAAAACAGGCTCAGCATTAGTGCTCTTTGGCGAGGTGCTCTGGGTTCACAAGCAGTCAGTGTTTGAAATTACTGCAATCAGACACTGGTTCCTAAAGAGGGATGCATGATACAATTGTGTAGGACTGCTTCTGGAGGAGGTGATTTTCCTACCAGACCGTGCTGTCCTCATTACCGCCAGAGAAATCAGGACAACAGCACACCACAGAATAAAAATAGATCTCTGGCTCTTTCCCCTTCCCTCCTTTCCCTGAATTTCCTTACAGAGCAATACTGACCACCAGTCACAAGAAAATAATCCTTATATTACAGAAGCATCCATTACAGACGTGATCAGTTAATTTTATAAATTCCTTTGTTCTTTCACCATGTGTCTCAGGGAGACAGTCAAGAGTGCTGCGCTGATTGTAATAAGTTATTTCTAATATTCCAATCAGCTCTGCAAACTTGAAAAAATCCCACTCCACCCTCATTTCCACAGCAGGATTTCACGTCTCTGGCAGGCAGAGAAATGCAGACACACAGCCTGTATTTGCCGGTGCCTTTTTGGCCTCCCCACACCTTACCTTTTACCTTTTATGGGCTGCATGCTGAGCCAAACTTAGAAAGCAATGGCAACGTTAGTTCAATTTGGAGCTGGTTTATGGCAGCCCTCCCTTGCAAATTCCCTTGATTTGCAGTGAAAGTACTCATGAGCAGGACTACTTGTGAAATACAGGGTTACTGCAGTGAAATAAATGAGGGTTTTGAAGCAAAACTTTCTAAAACAAAGGAACCTATCTTCTGTCTCACTGCTAAAAATAATTTCTGACAGAGCTGCAGCAAGATAATAAGCTGATTTATTCAATTTGCTTTAAATACGATGAGATATCATAATGCCATCTTTTGTAATGCACACAAGAGATGTACAGTAGCACACAGACAACAGTAAGAGCCCTCCCCCTGTCCCAGCTGGAAGCTGTCCTCTCCCCCCACTGCATGCATGGCATCAAGCACAACAGGCATTTTGGAGACAGAACTGCAGTGTATTATCTCATTAAAAGGCTCTGACAGGAACTACACGACTGTGATACCCAGCCAGTACAACGAAAGAAGAGAAACCCCTACTCTGCAGCTTTCAGCCTGTTACACGAAAACTTACTACAAGCTCTAGGCAAATGTGGTCACATTTTCTGTAATACACAATAATCTTCACTACAGCTGCCTGTTAAGCTTAGTGAAAGAAACCTCTCTTAAGTCAAAACCATAATGTAATATTTCACTAACTATAATAAACATATAGAAAACAATAATCCTCTGCCTATGTACCACAATATTCAAACTCATACACACTTCTTATGAGTCATGAGGTATTTAAGTGACTTTTTGTTTTAAATCTTTAGATCCCCACAGACTATGAAGCAATAGCGATCTGCTCTGAATACTCTGATGCACTGCATCAGACATTAAAATAGGCAGAAACCCACAACTATTGTAGTAAACTCACAGCAATTACTAGAGAGTTCTCATGAAGGTCTTCAAGATTTTAATTGACCCCTTCAAGATTAACTAACTTATTTACTTATATAAAAAAAGTTCCAAACCGTCAAGTGAGTATGCACACCTCCTTTTGATGCTGAAAGAGGTACCTTCTTCTACCAGCTGAGGTATTGACTGTGACCCTTTTAATGTGTCTGAAATAGCTCCGATGCTTTCAGCCTGGACGGCACTGAGTGCTGCTCCAGGCTGGAGTGGGACTCAGCAGAGAGGCGAAGTGTAAAAGGGAATTCCTGTCATAGCTTCCAGTTGTTCTTCCTAAATATAGAGTTTGATTCACCCTGTAACTTGGTCCCCTGTGACACTTGACCATGGTAAAGGCAGGGCTCAACTGTCAAGCAGGAGGTGTTGAAGGAACACACCTTTAGGTCCTTTTCCTGCCCTCCCTCTCCCTGTCATTCCAGGCTTTTCCCAAGTGCCAAGCAAACAGCAGTAGTAGGTAACACAGAACTCCTCCCATGGCATTTGGGGCAGTCTGTGCCTCCCTACACCACACCAGAGACGGAAATAATTATGGAGACGTAATTATGAAGAAGTCACATCGGAGGAACTACCTAGGGGAGGTGAATGACAAACCAATGTGAGCGTGGCCATATTGCTGCTGCTTTGGGAGCAAATTCCCACAACAGCTGCCTGGGGTGTGGGCAGAGCCTTCCCCCCTGCAGGATAGCCCTGCTCACAGGGGAGGTTCCTGGGCATGGAGGTCATAGCGACCAGCTGCTGAGCCTGCAGGCATGGGGATGAAGAAAAGCCAAAGGAGGAGCATGTATGTGTGTGTGAGAGAGAGTTGTTATGGCTCTTGGTTGGTATAGCTGTTATGTATATGAGGGAAGTAAAACATTACACAGTTGTGCTCATGCTGGCTGGAGTATTGTCTTAGTGAGGGCTACTGATGGAGATTTCACAACAAATTGTGTCTGGGGCACATCCTCAGGTTTCCACTTGCAGGAGTGCAGACTCCTGGTCATCTATGCATCTTCACAAGAATGAATTTCCCTCTTCCTCACTCCTCTGCTGTACCTGATCTCCACTGAACCCACAACAGTAATGGTGACAACAGCAGTGTCATTATGGGCAGTTACTGTCAAGGATCTCCCTTGACTTGAACTCATTTGACCAATGACCCTTTTAATTTCAAGCATCTCAAAGACGAAGGTGAACAAGCAGGCTGCTTCATTAAGCCTGTGACTCACTCTCCACTGCCCTCTTTCCCAAATATGTTGTCATCTGGAAGCTGATAAAGCTGATGACTTGCTCTGGGAGATTGCTGACTACTTAGAGCCACCCCCTTCCCAAGCAGCCACAAGAAGATGGACCACACAGAGCCAGGCACACAACCAGGACATGCATTTGTGCAGGTCAGGACCCATGGAAGAACACACAGTAAACAGCTTGTTCCAAGGAGACCTCTATTCCTCAGAAAGGCTGATTGTGCTTGTTGCCAAAAAATTTTGAGGTATGAGAGGACTACTGCCTTGAAAGGTGGTGGAGTTCCCAAGAGGGCTCACAGAGCGGTTCTTTGACCTTTCAGGTGGTTGAGACCACATTAAAACAAAGCCAGAATCAGGTAAGTGACTTTACATACCTCCTTCTGAAGGTTCATATTTACAATAAAAGTACCAGAAGGCAATGGAAGAGGCAATATATTTTTGTAACATGGTCCTGTACATTAACTTCTTTCAATTCCAATTACAATAGTAATATTACAAACTAAGTCTTGAATACACAGTTCTTTCTTCCATATGCCATTAATTAAGCAAAGGTAGGCCACTGTTTAGATTTTATAATCTCTTCATCTTGCAAATATGCCTAAGAAATATCAGCTTAACACTATTCCCTTCAACAAATTTTCATAGCAGTGACAAGTAATTCAATAATCTTAGCGACATGTAAACAAGAAGAGTCTGTCACCTACCTAACACCCAGTAACTATCACCTGAACTGTATTAAACTGTGAGGATAAAAGGAGTAAACTTAAATTTTATCACTAATATCAGAAAATGCAGATCTGAGTAAATTTTGAAGGGAAAAATAGTCACTCTTAGCATTCTTTTGCAGCATACCATTGCCTTCGAATAACCTCTGGGGTGCATAGCCCCATGACTTGCAGAGTCATCTGGTAAACACGTGCAGCAGATGAATTAGTAAGTAAATAAGGAGGCATATGAGCATTTCAGGTGATGGATTCAGTGTCTGGCAAGTTACGGCCCTGTACATTGACACACGTGGCATAAAATTATTAAGTCTCGTGTATAGAGATCCAAAAGATACAGTAGAAATGCATGTATTTGAAGTGTAAATTCCCAATATAGTTTAAAATAGACTTTTGTGGCATTGCTAGAAGCTTGTCTAATTAATATGCTTCCTGGCACAACTTACTAGTTTTGAAAGTGAAGTTGATGGTTAACAGAAATGTGTATGCGTCTTACTTCTCCACTGAGATATTTCACTGCATAATGTCAGAACTGTTTTTTAAACCTGTCACTACCTAATACATTTGCGTAAATGTTTTGCTTTTTGAGAAACCTCATGAGCATAGATAAAACTTCCCTGAGCATCCCAAAAGAATTTATTTTTCTATTGTAGTCCACAATGTTTCAGTGTAATGCAAACAGTGTAATACAATTGAAAATGCAAGTCCACACATAAGAAGTCACAACCTTGGCTCACTTGAAATAAGACTTCTTGGAAGTAAGAAGTGAAAAAATACATTTCTGGAGTTTTGCTTTATATTACCATGTAGTAGCAACATATTATAAATCTTTATCAAAGCAAAACTTTGCTTCTCTGTCTTAATCTTAGCTCCATAAATTACAGTTTATTATCAAGTAAGAATGGTGGGTCCACAATATTATTTGGCTAATTAATTCATATCTTTACATTCGATTTTTTTAATGAAGAATATGCAAACTAAAGTTGCAGTGTAACTAGCATAACTATTCTCTTCAGTCAACATACCGAAATTAGTGTTTAAGATGTAAAAATAAGAAACCTGCTATCAGACAGATTTATCAGAGGACTTATGCAGAGGATCCTGAAAAAACCCCAAACTCACCATCCATTTTCTATCTCACTCAGGTTTTATTTATATTTTTGGGCTCTTTCCCCTTAGTATAGATGCACCCATGTAATACTGACTTGGCACATAGACCTGATGAAAGGCAGAGACTTTAGCAATGGTAGCCAGTCAAATAGACAGAACTACAGAAATTTAAAATATAGTGGAGCCATGAATTTTACCAGGCATCACAAACCATTCCTATGCTTGATTTTAACAGAAAGCAACTCTGAATCATAGATTGCAGAAACAGTATCAAACATCAGCGATTTTGTCAGAAGAAAAATTGTTTGAGGAAGTATCATCTACTGCTTGTATATGTCTTCTCATTTTCCCCAACCTCTATTTCTTAATATAAACAAAAAAATCAAGCACTTGCTCTTGAGTTTCTATTTGTATAGTTATGCCAACAACAGTAACATCAAGTTATTTAAATAATTAATGACATAAAGTAGCATGCAAAAATGTTTGCTGTTATCTAGTAGGCAGGAAATCAATACAAAACATATCTAAATTATCTGATTTTGTTCCTGTGACATTTCTAGGCTACTCAATATTAATTCAACTCCTGCATGCTCTCTTTCTTTTCCATAGAAAAATATGATGATTATTATCACAGACTGTTCCACAGAGAAATAATTAGCCTTGTATTAAGGAGATGGTCCCATTAAAAGCTCGCAGTGACCTTGTTCTGAATTTCAGAGTCACAGCATCATTAATAGTGTTGTTAGCATCATCTATGAATTTGTATTAAGTTCTGAAAACTGCCTTATGAATATAACTCATACAAATTCTAGAACATCATAGTTTTGACCACTATTACATAAAGCCATATTCTCTGTTGCTTAGTATTGTATAAAATTAGTTCTAGTTACTCAAATATTTTTGGTACCTGAAACATCATGATGATGATGATAACGACAACGATGATGATGAGATGACGACGATGACAATGATGATGTATAAGCAATTAATTTGTTTCTACTTTTCTCCTTTTTCTACTTTTTTCCAGTAGATATACTGGTAAATTTTAACCAGTATATCTAGCTAAGCTAGTAGCATAAGAAAGAGCAAGGCTAGTGGCAGATTTTTAATATGAAATTTAAATTACACACTGATTTTTGTAAACATCCTGTCTACTGTAATGATTCAGAATTATCTGGAAAAGAAACAAAAAAATGACACTGCACCATCAGATACTGTTCTCAGCAAGTGATTTTGACAAAACAGGAACTGACTAAATCACTGTTGAAGCTTTCAACAGAGAGTACTAATTGTTTTCACAGATCAGGATAATTCAAGTAAGCATGTAATACCTTTTTCAATCCCATCACACACTTATTTGGATGATGCCCATCCCCATCAGCTGATCGTATCAGCTGTGCACTATCAGATCTTGTCAGATTAAGACCTTAGCTGACTGCAGCAGGGAATTTTGCTGCTGACTCAAGCCATAGATATATATGAGAACTAAGTACAGATATACCAGACGACTTGGGGACTCAGCACCACAGAAAGTAATTTATTTCTCTGTTGTGATAAAGCATGACAAAAAATTGCAGCTATGGTCCCTCCGTGAGCACAATCATCTGAAGTCTAACAAAGAGAACAAGAGACTAAGTTCTGCTGATTTCTCATCTGAATGGCATATTGAGAGGAAAGAAATATATGTTTGAGACATTAAAAATCTCTCTGGCAGAAAGATGCAACCAGAACAAGTAAGATGAGGAAATGGGCTGGAGGAGAAGCAGAATTACAAGGACATTATAAATAAGTTAATGCCTTTAGACAAGAAGTTATTACTCAAGGACAACTAAACAACCTGATGAATTATATGTGATTTATCGATTGGTATCTTTGGTTTGTACCTGCTGAACAGAAAATAAAAGATTAAGATCATTAAATTGTGGGTGTGAAGATTTTTAAAGTTTGAATCAGCATCAGGACACTTACCTTAGTTTTCAAGAGTCATAAGGAAAAAATCCTTACCTTGTCACACCTCCAATGTTCTGAAAAAATAAGAATTAATGCTTTCCATGGTGAAGATATGAAAAAATCTACTAGTCATACCTGTCTATCAAGTAGTCAGACATCATCGCTATTAAACTTTATTTTTATTTAATCAAATCTGCTACAGAAACATTTTTCAATTATCTGTGGCCTCCTGCCACACAAATATTGCAATGTTCAGAGAGAAATTGCCAAAAGAATTCAGTGTCGGCACAAAATGATAATTCCTCCAGCTGCTCCACTGGGCAAAGATGTTTTCCAGTACAATATCAAATCTCCAGGATCAGAAAGCGTTTCTCTTAGGAAATTACACAAAGTAGTTTTTCAAATCTTCATATCGTACTTTACATCCATGAATTAGAGTTGTGGACAGGCAGTATCTTCTATACAAGGATGAAAACAAGCCTGGATAAAGAAACCATATTAAGCTGTTTCACTCCATCTCCTCTGGCTGTGCAGCACCAGCTCTTTAAAGTACAGTTCACTTCTCAAGGTCTGGAGCTAAAAGTGATGCTTGAAAATCATTTGTCTTGGAAATTGCTTTTGAGAACTGCAGGCTGCTCTGTGTTTTCTGTGCCCACCAGCTGTTGGTGAGGTACTGACTATACTCTGACTAGAGTATCCATGAACATGTTCCCTGTTCTATTGAAGCCAACTGTTAAACTATTTATTATAAGAAAGGAAATGTTCTTAGCTTAGGCTCCTAACACAAAGTGGTCTGTATAAGGCAGACCCACAGTTTTGTCATGGATAGTTCACAGGTGCTCTGGCTGACAAGGGACAGAACAGATTTGTAGTACTGGGACACCAGTTAAAATTAGTTTATCCACTGTGTGCAGTGCTATGTAATCACAAAGCTGCTCCCTTCTGTCCCTGAGGTAGAACAAAACCAGTGCTGGTTTAACTCAGTGCCATGCTGCATGATGAAGGAATTCAGGAGCTGCTTCAGCCACCTGTGCAGTCCAAGTGGACAGTTCTGGGGATATCCTCACTGCTTCATCCTGTGCAAGACATTCCTATTGTTCGGAACAAAAAAGTATCACATATGCACAGATGAATCCAGATTGGATGGAGCCCTGAGCAACCTGGTCTAGGACAGGGTGTCCCTGCCCATGGTGGGGGATTGGAACTAGATGGCTTTCAGGCCCCTCCCAACCCAACCCAATCTATGCTTCTATGAAGGGAAATGTTTCAGGCTTTAATACATGATGAAATGATGAATTACTGACTACTTTGTCTCAAACTGTTACCTCACTTCGACTTGCTCATGCTAAAGCCCCTTCTTTCCCTAGGGTTTAAGGCTGCCCTACAGGTTTTGGGGCTCAAAGTAAATACGTCTAATGCTATCATGTGCATTTATTTCAGGTTACAGCATACATTAAACAATATCTGTTAGACTGAATCTATTTAATTTATTTTGCATTCTGCAGTAGAACACAGGACTGTGTCCATAGGGACTTCACAGGTAATTTAAAGCAAAAAAACCCATCAAACATTGAAACAATTGTTTGATATTATGCCCTTTTATGGTCTCCTCCTTCACTGACTAAGCCCTTTATTTCCTGTAATTTAGGTAAACTCATTTTCATGGATAGACTTTTAAAGTTATAAAGGGCTCCCAGCATAAGAGCTAATGCTGAATAGCTGCTCTCCAGTAGATTTTCTTCATGTGTAACTGCTAAATGATTACAGAGGATGCAAGCAAGACTATAATATAAAAATGAGTAGCATAAGCCTGAAACTGATGTTTTCGTTGAACTATATTCTAGAATAATACTCAGGCCACATCTCTCAAGTTTCTCCATTTTCTTTGCTTTTCTTTAAAGTCTGAAACTTATTTCTCCTTGGAACGTGACAGCTTTGGAGGACTCTCTTTTAGATGTAATTCCAGCTGAGATTTGCCTAACAGAGTTAATACAGATGGATAAATGCTGCAAACTGACAGCAAATAAGAAAAACCTCTATTTTGTTTTGCTATAGATCAACACTCTGAGACAACTGGTGAAAAAGCATGTACAACTATTGTTTTTTGCAGAATAATCCAGTAAAGGCATACTTCTAGGAACACTTGCACTTTTCCTTTACCTACGTTTTCAGATGAATAGTGACTTAAGAACGAATTTCAATTGTTTTAAGAATCAAAATTCCACCTTTCCAGCAAGTATTTTTGGTAACCAGGTTAAATACTGCACATAAATCCTGAACTGTAACAAAGTATTTCGATCTCACTTCTATTTAAATTAAGCAAGATTTTTTTATACTGTAACTGGAACACAAAAACACCCAAAACAATAAAATTGTGTTATGTTCTGCTCTTATCTTTTTTAAGCAAAGCAAAGATTAAAGGATTTTTTTTAGATTCTTGTTTGGGTTTCAGTTTAAAAGATCACACATATATCTCCATAATTCCCACCACCTGAGTTACTCCCCGATACTGATTTTTTTTATACAATAATATTACTAAGGTAATGAACACACATCTTTTCTTCATACTTCTACAACCAATGCTACACACATCTCTGCAGCATGCTAGTCTCTATATGTTTCCTCTCGTGTCTTGGATTTCTTCTTTATTCTGATCTCTTTATTTCCTCCAGAAGCAACCTCCCAACTTGCAGAACTGCTTAATGGACCATCTATTTCATCTTCCCCCACGGACTTCTTTCATGCATTCTAGTCTGTACTTTAAATTCTCAGGTAGGCTTGGAGGCTCATTCTGGAAACATCCATGTACTCTGTGGAAGCACCCCTTCACTTTAAGTTACATTGACACAGTAAAAATTTGCAGAATCACATTTTATCCCAATTGTCCTTTCCTGTCCTTAGCTCATCTCCATGCTCAACATTCTAAAGATGAAGACTACTCAGAACATATCAAAACCCCATTTTCTTTCCCCAAGGCTCAAACACTTATCCAATCAATTCATGTTGATTGTAGTGTCTTCTTCAAACTGAAAAATTTACAACCTTCCTCGACAAAATCAACATTTTAGCTGATTTTAGGTCTGAGTCTTTGATGAACTGCAATTGGGTAAAATTTCCCTGAAACCCTGCAAACCCCTCTAATATAAAGGATTTTGATAGTGCTGTTCAGGGTAGTTTTACTCTTATTTAGCAACTTGTCTTCTATGGTAATATCTGAATAATCACATATCTACTTGAATAATAGATCAAAGTTGAAGACATTAATAATTAGACATATTGTTAATCTCAAATAAATACATTTACCATGTCTAGGAAGAGATGCCTACGATATTAAATCACTAATTGAACTTGATAATATCTTAATTACTGTATTATTAACAGATTCTATTTGGTATTTAGGTTTGATAATTGATAAATTATATTTAATCAGTAATATTGTTCATAAGAGAATTTTTTTCCTGTCTAAGCTTTTTTGCATGGACTAACATACTCTTGTATGATGATTGATGTTTAACCTTTTCCAACATTCTTAGATACTTGCCCTGCTGAGGTCCAGTCGTGCCTCCCCCGATGCACCCCTCAGCTGTGACTCTGACACTCTGACAGCTGAATTGCTCTGGAACAGCGTTTGGACACTGAGCACACACACGGTGACTGCAGGGCCACTGCTTCAGCTTAATACCTGCCTCTAAATAAAACCAAGCAGGGGTAAAATGTGTATCAGTATCTGTGCTACCACCTGAACCATTTTAAAGTGGAAATCTTTAATCCTGAATACCTTTACTTTTAAAATGCAACCACTCCATGTAACACATCACAGACCACAACAACTTAATTCCATGGGAACAAGAATAAACTCTGCCTCTGCCACGGGCAAAACAGCTCTCATGTTACCCAAGTCAGAACACTGGGGCTGGCAGTTCACTCAGAACATCCATCTTCTGCATTCTAGAAAGTTCTTATTTTTGTTTACTTTGTTGAGATAAACTTTCCAGCAGTAAAATATAGATTTTATATTAAAAATATATTTTATTTTCATGCTTTTTTTAAGGTGCACTTCATATTTCCAAGAAAACTTAATAAAATTCAAGTCTGTATTTTTATGGTACACTAACTGAATGTAGAAGAAAAATACAATAAGGTTACAAAACCTGGTCACCAACTGGTTCACTTAAACATGTTCATTTTAGTTTGCTTTATTTCAGTGAAGGTATGACACTAGTAAAAGTATTTGCTTTCTCAACTGTTTGAATACAATTTCCCTCCATTGCTTCTGAAGACCATCACTGGTTTATAGCCTGTATATTTATATTAAATTCATGTTGGTCTATGGAACAACTTGAGTTTTCAAACAATAAAGTGTAGAATAAACCATATTTGCATGATTTTTCAATTATTTGATAAATTTATTAGACTGGGAACCAGTGCAGAAAAAAAAATCATTATCAGATCTCAATATTCTGTGTCTGTTTATAACTCTTTTCAGGTGCTAGGAACATCTCAAAGTCTTCAATGCCAGTGCATAAACTCAAATTCGGTTGCATGCAGGGCTGGATACACTTCTGTAATTCTTCAGATTTCATGTCCAAATGAAGTTCTTTCCAATGTTCTCAAAAGGCATCACTCAACATGGACAGCTTCCATGAAAGAGCAGAGTTGTTAGAACGATGGAAAATCTAAACGTAGGGGGGGAAAACAATCCCTGAGTTAAGATGAAAGACAAAGGAATTGAGCAAACAGAAGTGAAAGGCAGCATTCACTACTAGTTCAATTCCTGCTCTGTACCCGCAAATGCCAGTGATGAGAGGCTGCCCAGGGCTGTTTTCTCTCACTTGCTCTGGAAGTCAAACACTGAAAGTAACAAATGCTTCCTCCTCCTTTGCTTAGCTTTGTATCTGATGCCACGTGGCATGGAATATCCCTTTGGTTAATTTGCTGTCCCAGCTGTATCCTCTCCCAGGATCCTGCCCACCCCCAGCCCATGATGCTGGAGAGCCAGTGTGGATGCTGTGCCAAGCCCCGGTGTGTTACCAACACCTTTCTTGGTACCAAAGCAAAGCCATGAGGGAAAATTAACTCCGTGTCAGCCAGACCCACTACAGGCACACAGCTGGAGAATCAGCACTGACAGCGCCTGGGAAGGAAACATGGGCCCAGGAAACATTTGTTTAAAAGCCACTCTCACAGGCAGCTTCATAGAATGATTTTGTTGTGCAACGAGGTCGGTGCTAAATTTCTGAGAGAACGTCAGCGGTTAAAGGGAATCTTGTTACTCTCTCGTTACTGAAGCGCTTCCACAACGTGCTCTGATCTTGCCACCACAAACAGCATTTATTCCCACACGCAATCTCCCCACTGCTACCACTGCAGCCGCTCCAACGAACACACTGGAGGAGGCAGCTACGGCGCCTTTAGGCAGCGGATCAGGAACTATCCCGACCCCCGCAGCCCTCAGCGCCCAGCGCCCACCACCGTCAGCCCGGCCCCGCCCCTCGCCCCCGCCCCCACTGCGCACGCGCCCCTCCGTAACGTCCCGAACGCTGCCCCGTTCCTCAGCCCGTGACGTCATGCCGCCACCTGCCCTCGGTCGACGCGCTGCCCGGAAGCGTCCGCCCGGGCAGTAGGGCCGGTCGGAGAAAGGTTCCGGGCAGGTTGGGTTCCGGGGCTGCCCCGCTGAGGCGCGGCGCGGCCCGCGATGATCCCGGTGCCGGTGGTGGTGACCGTGCTGGGCGGCTGGTGCGCCGTGTACCTGGCGGACACGCTGCTCAAGGTGAGGGCCGAAGGTGCAGAGCCGGAGGGGCCGGGAGGAGGCAGCGGCAGCCCCGTTCCCCCCCGCGCCGGGAGCCCCGGGCGGCCCAGGGCCCCATTGCCGTGCCCGGGCTGGCGGAGGGGCCGCGCCCTGCCCGGGCCCGCCGCGCTCCCCCGGGCCGTGAGGCGATCCCAGCCCCGTGCGCGCCGCCCGCCCCGCAGCCGAGCCCGCCGGCCCGCAGCCCCTGCTGTGCTTCCGCCCGGCGCCGGGCTCCGAACGCCTCCCCGGAGGGTGCGCGGGCTGCGCTCTGTGCCAAAAAGCTTGTGCTTGGTCTGTAACCAAAGCTGCGAAAAGTTAGGGAAAACAGCTTTTAATGTACTGCTTAAGTGGTCCCGCGGCATTTTAACTTGCTCTCTGGAGCGTATTATTATTACTATATTGACAAAACCTGAAAGACAACCTTTTAAGTTTGCGTTTTAGAGTATGTGCCTTATAATGATGATTTTCCTAAAAAATGTAAAATGTAATGCGTACTTGTTTCTATGGAATGGCGTTAGTTTTATTGCAAAAAAATTAAGTGGAGACAGAACTCGATACAAATACTTTTTTAAAGAAATAAACTTGATCCTCGGAGAGTATTAGGAAACACGTAATTTTCCTCCTGATATAGGGAGGAAGGTTTAAAAAGAGAATACACCAAGACAGCATTTGTTATATCTGGGATGCATCTGTGCAATGCTCAAGTTTCATTAAGTGATGTGGCGTTGTTTTAGGTTTTTTTGAAAGATTCAGAGATAGGATTTCTAAGACGTGACCAAAATTGCAAAGAATGCAGACAAAGTAGGCTGTGTGCTGGTTAAATTTGAGGGTAAACGAAATGAAAGGTTTGATCTGTAATTCTTAATTTTACAGTCCAGGAGCTACATCTGTTTCTGCCAAGGCAGATAAGACTCAGTGATATGAAAGTACAAAATATGCGTTTTTTCACTCCTGCAAAATAGAGGAAGAAATACAAGAAAATTCAGGTGCTTAGAAAACTTGGAAAAGTGTCTCCCCCTGCAGCTAATTGGAGAGCAGATGTAACTCCGTTAATGATGAAAGCTGATAATTGCAAAATACTAGTCTGTACGTAATGACAAATACCTGAAGTCATTTACCTGAAGACTTCTCAAATTTTCTTGCAGCAAATCTGTTAAGTATTTGGAAAAAAAAAATTATAAAATAAATTACAGCATTGTTTTGAAACACGTGAGAAGATTGGCCAGGTACCAGAAGAACGTGCTGTGACTGCAGTGAGGCACACCAGGAAGGTCAGCCAGGAGGCTGCTTCCCTTGGCAGCAGCTTTGTGTCTGCTGAAGACTTGGGCTGTGAAGCAAGAACTGAGCTCAGGTACCAGACCTGTTGTGCCATGGTGCTGAGGCTATTTGCATCTCTGAGAGTCTGGATATCTCTTTCTGCATTAGACCATAAAATCATTCCCTTTTGTAAATAAGGAGAACCACTGCATTTCTTGTGGCAGCAAGGGAGGGAAAATACCCCCTACATTGGGGCCTATTTAATGCCTGTTTTTTGTTGAAGAAGAAAGGGCAATTCCTAGAAATTCTATAGCAAGCATGAGAGTCCAGGAGTTAAATTTTAATTCTGATCTTTTAACTAAAAGTTGACCAAGGAATCGATTATTAATCGTCAGGAATTATGTGGGAGCTATTGAGTTTCAGTGAACTTACTGGTAGATCTCATGTTGTACATCTCAGTCGTAGGTTTCACTGTGAGTAACACAGTTGAAATAGAATTTGGATTAAATAACTAGATTTATATAATTAAGAAAGGTTGCTTGTTTTTCTGCTGGTACACCACAGTCACAACCCAAGGCTAGCAACCACAGCAAAATTGTACTGTTTAATTAATTATACTGTTGAAATCTCAAATCACTTACAATGTAATTACACCAAAAGGATGTACAGATCATGAGTGAAAAATAATGTGGGAACATTTTTCCATGTGCGATCCTGTTGATATTTTTGGCGAGAGAAGGACGTGTGCTGTAACTTGCAGTTAATGTTTTATCTGTAAACCTGTTCAATGTGCAGTGTTTTTTGCTCAATTTGTTCCCTTACTGATTTAATTCAGATTTCAAATATTTTATTTTGGCAGTTTGACTCTTAGACTACAGTCTAGAAAGTATAACTGTGTATAAATGTATTTTTGCCCAGATAAATCCACATATTACAATATTGCTAGAATTAAAAGATACATTTGTGTCAGGAAACTAGAGCTATGCCAAGTCAAGATGGAATTTTTAATATTAAGTCCCTCGTGTTGCTCCTTATTGTACCACTGCCACCATTTTTATTGAAGCTTGGATTCTGTAAGAGGGAATCACTCAGACCCCTAAAGTCCTTCTCCCCAGCATCCTAAGTCATCACATTTCATTCTGCCTGAAGGATCAGGAATGAGTGAAGGGTAGATTGTCCCTCCTTCTGCTATGAGAAATAAAGGATGCATTAGACACATTCGGTCAAGGTTGGCTCTCAGCTTTTAAAGTCAGGAAGCTGAAATGATGCAGAGCTCTTGAACAGATTTTGCCAGCAAAGAGGATCGTTAAGGACTCCTGCTTGCTGGCAGATACCCATGGAGCTCCTGGAGCATTTAGCAGATGTCCAGCAATTTAAAGGCTTGCATAAATAAGTAGTTACTGCTTTTATAGTAAAACTAACAAAGATTCCTTAGATCTCTAAGAAGCAGAGCCAAGGCCTGTGTGAAAGCAGCTTGAAATGAAGCACACAAGTGCTTGAGGAGTTGTGTATAATGTGTGATCCCACTGGGATCAGGACAGAAGGAGCAAAACTTTGCAAAGAGCTTTTTAATATATTTTGCAGTCATTTTGTGATCATGAATAACATTTACACAATTTGTGAGGAAAATACAGAAGGAAAATTGTATGGTACCTTTCTTTTCCTCATTTGACAGCTGTATGGTCAGTGATTCCATATTTCTCATGGAAAACTTCATATTTATGTCTTGCTAGGACAGTGGGGCTCTGATGTTGTTAGAATGAATTTGGAGGGATGAATTTGTGGCATTTCTAGGGAAAAAAGTGGAGTTTGCATGTGCTAAAAGGAACATTTTTAAATGTTTAAGTGTCTATATATCTGATTCACTTTATTAGAATAATGTATTAGGGTGCCTTTGAGGTTTTTTTGACTGTGAATGAATAGGATTTTTTTTTAATTCACAAAAGACAGTTTCTCGTGTCAGAGGTAATTAATGATGTATGTATTTCTGTTCTTAATTATCTGGTAGATTATGTGAGGAGGTCTTTTTCTTTGTTTCCTTGGCTTGTGTATCACTAATTGTGTACAAGTCTAATCATCTTTATGATCTCTTCTGTTAAAATTAGCAAAAGCTGATATGATTGTGGACATTAAACTTAATAGTGCCATGGGGAGTGAGTGGTGCTGATGGGAATGCATTACAGTGAAAATTTCTGATGGTGCCCTCAGATGACAGAACAAAAATGTGGCTGAAATCAGTAGGGTGAAGAGGAAGGAAATGACACAGAAATATATAGGCAGAAAGGATAAATGGTGTAATGGGTGATACGTGAAAAATGACTTAAGTAAATGGGTCTCAGATCTGAGGAAATTTGTTTTTTGAAATAAACTTTTAGTGTTCAAGTTTTAATTCATTTGACAAAATGAGAAAAGCTGTTAATACAATTGTGCAGTGTGAGATCCTCAACCCCTACCAGCACTGTGGTGCAGGGCAGGAGGAATGTAAGGAATTGGCAAGTTCTAAATTTGTTCAGAGGACCACAGACAACAGCCAGAAACTTGTGAAGTTCCTTGTGGGGGAGGAGAAGGGAGCCTGTTGAGAACTACACATTCTGGATGTCTTCAGTAGGTGCTGCTGCTTGTGGGAAACCTTGGGAACAATGCTCCAGTTCAGACAGCTGCAAATACTTGTCTGGGTTGTGTCAGAGACACTCCTGCCTTGGGAACTGCCCAGTGTCAGAAGGCTCAGGGCTCATCTGTGCTTTTCCTGAGCTCTGAGTTCCCCTTTCACCTCCAAGGAAAACATGCCTTCATCTGGAAACAGGTCACCATGAAGCAGGTGACTAAAGCCTCTTGAGAATGCAGGTGCCATAAAGTAAAGTTAGCAATTGCAAAAACCATGTCTGTTGGTCTATAATTCAAGATAATGCTGCAGGTAAGTATTCATAGGTCACATTTCTTATCAAGAGAAATCTTTGGAACTACTAGAAGTATCTTGAAATAGCAGTAAAACTGCTATTGCAATACAGGTTGATAATTTTAAATTCCTTGTAGTTTTTTGTTACTCTGATCAGATAATCCAGACCCTCTTTAAGCATAGTATTTGTGTTTGAAAAATAGACCTCGTTTTCATCCTTACTAACAGGTATCTGCAATGCTGAGCCATATCTCATCTGTATTAGAAAGTTTTTTTCAGCTGGAGACAAAAGAAACATTTTTCATCATTGTAGTTTTTAAAATGTTTGTTGGAATGTAACTGCATGTTGAAAGAATACCATCAACAGCCTGTAGCCTTCTAACCAGAAAGTAGAACTGCTGAAAATGATTTAACACTGGGAAAGATGATGCAAGACCTTGTTTGTCAGATAACTCTGGATACTCAGTCTCTCTCACAAACCTACAGTTGTTGGAAATGACATCAAAACAGTGGCATAACTTTCTCATATTACATATCACACCTACCTGTATGTCAAAATGTAAATAACATGTAGGACATCTACTTGGAATTATACACCTGTTTTTATATAAAGAGATCGACTTACTGCTTGGTCCCATTACAAAATCTTCCTAGAGTGTTTTGGTCAAGCTGTTTTTGTGTTCCTTTGCAGTCCTCCAACTCCCTGAAGGCGTCGTACGAGGACTGGCTGCTGACATACGGCTTGAGCGTCTCTCCCTTTCACCTGCGGTGGCAAACAGCGCTCTTCAACCGCCAGTTCTACAGCTGGGGGAGATGGAAACCCAGATTTCTCTACTTATGGTATAAATTCAGCGTCTTTTTTCTTCTGTCAAATACAGAGTCAACAATTGAAGCATGCTGCATTGCAGCATTAGAAGGGCAGTGGGCAGATGTGGTTATTTTAATAGGCTAGTGGAAAATCCAGTTAGAGTATAAGTATTTATCCTCTGCTAAAAAAGACATAAATGTAATAGAGGTTGCGTATTGAGATTCTATAAAACTAAAAATCCTTAAACTGTTTTTACCTGTGGTTTGAGCTATGCATAGTTCTGAAGAGTACAGCTATCATATTCAGTACTTCATACAGAATAGGTCTGAAAGCAGCTGCTCAGATCCTCGATCTTTCCCAATGCTGTAGACTTAGCTCTCCCAATCACTAGAGTTTGCAAAGTATTCAGAGACATCTATACTGAATTGTTAATCCGTATAGATAATCCCTGTCCCTGTCATTGCCCAGACATTCAGCAGCAATCCCTGCTCAGAAGCACCTTGCTTACCTTCTGTCTTTTATCTGCTCTCACCTTTCCATACGAAGGTTGCATAGTGCTGGCAATGGGTAGATAAGCAGAGTGGTTTAGTATGGGTGCTCCTGGACTGGTTTAGAAAACTATTGTTCAGTTGCCTTCCTAGCATTATTTTGTATCTGCTCTGAAAATATAAAATGAGTAAGGTTTGAATTTCTTTTCATTTCCTGTATTGCTACCCTCAGTGAGATAGTAATAAAAGAGATCTGCTTCATATTGGTTTCTCTAGTATGTAATGATTTTGTAATAATCAGTCTGAAATAGCTCTATATCAATTACAATTTTTAATGTGTATAATTTATTACAGTATAATGTTTCCACTAGTCTCTTTAATTAACATTACGAGTACATGTTACTTAAAATAAATCTTCTAATTCCCAGTGAGCTCCATTAAGGCTGATAAGAGAACAGTTGCACTGTTGTAAGAGGAAGAAGGACTGGTATTGAAGTGTTTTAGAAAAAAAAGTTATCACATCCTTCAACTATAGCACAGTGTAAAATAGGAATAATAATATTAATGCTGAATAAAAATTTGTTACTAGGTGGAGTGGCATGAATTGAAATTATTTTCAACATTGATTTTAATGAAAAATTGGTGAGAAGAACAGTGTTGCTTAAGAAATTGGTGTTAATGTGGTCTTGCTGTTGTACTTTTTAGTTGCTCTTTAAAAAGGATTCAGTCTCATTTATTGTTCTTTAGCCCGTTTTCTTGTTTGTGAGAAAGATGCAAAATGTACTGAAGAAGCTTACATATATAAGTACATAAGCTGCCCCATCATTTGATCCAAGTCTCTAAATATATGATATTGTGGTGCAACATGGCCAATTACACATTGTTAGTTATATTTCTATATTATAAATTTATGTATTCATAGCTAAAGCAAGTTACACGAATTGTGTAACTGAATAAAAATATTTAAAAATTGATCAGGATATGGTTTGGATGTAAAACATTTATTAAACAAGGAGAATATATGTTATTGGTGTTATTATTGTATATTATTGTTATTAGTTTCCTTTAGCGTTTTTGTACTGGATTGTTGATGAACTGTGGTAGCATCAGGTAAGTATTGCCTTGTGTTTGTGTAATAACTTGTGCTGTAAAACAGAGATTTACATAGCCAGAAATGATACCCTTTTTCTCTTGTGGCTGTGCATTGTTAACTGTTTGCTTCTCTGTGTAGGTTCAGTGTAGGAATGGTGTTTGGAATAGTTGCCATGTTTGGCTCTGTTATTCTGCTTGGAAAGACCCTGCTGCAAACTCTGACCCAGATGCTCACGGAGGCTCCTAAAGCCCAGAATGATCGAATGCTGCAAGTTGTGGTGAGTGTTCCCTCCTCAGGTCTTTGAGACCTGTGTACAGATCTAAAGCAGCTTCTTAATGGGGTATGGGATGCTTAAATATTCTCATGCAAGAATAACCCAACTCCTGATGTTCGTCTGCATGAAAGTCTGCTGTTTTTTTACCCGCCTTAAAAATGGGAAAGTGGGTATAGTAAAAGGGCAAATGGAGGCAAACACGTGGAGGAGTTTATATTAAAAATCCCCAGGAGTGGGGATTGGATGGTTATTTTGAAAAGCCCTGAATTCCAGTACTAAGAATAAAATTATAGTTCTAAGAATATAAAACGAGTTAAGTACTCGTTTCCTGTGAGCTGTGCAGTGTAGATGCTGTGGTGACCCTAAAGTTTGCAGAGCTCATACATAATTGACAAGAACAGACAAGTTCTGTTTCTTTTAATACAATACAAAACAGCAGTGGAAAAGGAAAGAGGACAAAAAGCTTTTTGTGATAGTAGAAGCAAAGAGTCATTAGTGAGGAGGTATTTTTTGATATTTCAAGGACTTATGACTTAATTTACTATGTGAAATTTCAAGTGCTGTTTCTGGCAGTATCTACTTAAATTCCAGTTATATGTTTAATTGTTTTATGGATTTCTGGTGCTGAACAATATATTCTATGGTTTTAGAAGGGAATGCATTTCACAGGATAGGAGAGATTGCAAATACTGTCTTTTTAATGTCTTCGCAAGGCAGTAATGGAAGAACTGACATTGCCTTGCAACAGTTTTAACCTAGGAAGGGTTCCTAGTCACCTTTTTTATACCACGAGTGCAATCTAGCCAAAATGTATACTCATTTTCCAGAAATTCAGAAAGTCTTATTGGATTGTTCTGCCTTCTGCTACATGGCTTATAGCAGAGGTGCCCAGCCATGTTACTCTGTTTAAGTATTCAGCTATTCAAGTGAACAGATACTGAGGATTGTGTGCAGACACAATAGACCTTCCTCTAATCACTAAACTGACTGCATGCAGCTAGACTTACAAAATGGCATGAGGCAGGAAGCCTGATTCAGCAGGTGCCATCAACTCAGTGCCTTTGGATGGCTGGGTCTGTTTCCCACAGGCAGGGTTTATACAGAGTGCAGTATGTGTTGGAAAAAGCAGACAGTGAGAGCTGCTGTCACTGCCATTCCTGTCCCCTGTCCAGAGACTGCTCCTGACTTACCTCCAGGGGTAATTCAGACTGCATTCAAACCAATGATTGACTGGCACTGAAAACAGTTTGATAGGGGTAAAGTAATGTCATGTGTGAGGATAAGGTTACTTCTCCTAAGTTATGTTGTGGTTCTCTTCCTTTCTTACCTCATTCTTTCATTTCTGAGTGGTCACAGTTGTATAATTCTGGCTTTAGCAAGTTTCAGTATTCTTTTTAAGGGGAATGTGCTAGTGTAAATTGACACCAAAAAGAGACTTAAGTGGTTGCAAAGAGGTGAAGAATGACTTAGGAGGACCTTCTTATTTAAATTATTTGCTTGTATTTGACTGCCTAGAGAGAGTGAATTAGTTAAAAAAAAAAAAAACCTAGCAAAACCTCACTTTTTCTTCGTAAACTTAATTTTAGCCTGTGGCATAAAGCTGTTCAGGCTTTAGCCTCTGGGTGTGAAGAGAGGCAGAAACAGTTTTGCTTATATTTTATTAAGATGTTTGTATGCTTCCTCCTTTGTTCAGTCATGTACTTGATTTAAAACACGTGTTCATAGGTAACTGGGCTGTTTCTTTTCAGCTGACCCTTCTTGTCTTGGTTACCTACTGACAAAAGTAGGAAAGAGGCAGATTAGTTGCAAGCAAAGGATCTTTTACTAAAGGCATTTCCAGAAAGCCATAAAATACAAAACAGTATGCTTTTTAACAAAATACTGCTATTGGTTTCAGAACTCTTCATGAGAGGTAACTTCTGTTTTAGGTGAATCTTAAAATAGCTTCTTTGACATAGTCTGAAAGCATCTGATGCTGTGTTCTACCAGGCTGTAGTCATGGTGGAATTGAGATGGCAACTCTTGTCCTCCCACTGCAGAGGCAGCACCACTGAAGTGATGCATTAGTGCCACCAGCTGATGCTGTAATGCAAGTAATGACGTTTAAGAAATGAAGTGTGGCTGTCTTTCATACTGTGAGGTAGCACAGCTGAGGCAGTTAAGGTAAATTCCTTGGTCCCCATCACACTCTGGACAGAATTTGTGAGGTGGTTAACATTTTTGAATCCCTTTGAAGAATTTATTTTAACTAGATTGTCTCAACAACCTAGTGTAGGGTTCTGGTGCATGAGTAGGTAAATGCATATAAGTGAAGAATGTGCAGGACTGAACAAAGATAGAATCCAACCCACCTGGTTGGATGTGCAACATTTTGTTTTCCACCATGATGGTTTTTATAGAGTTCTGTAGATGGGCCAGGAGATTTTGCCCACAGCATCTCTTTTGTGAGACTGGATTGCAATTCAGGTTGTGTTTGCATCAGTTTTTAGTGAGCATACTGGAGTGCAGCCTGACTTGAGTAGAAAAAGCTGTAGATCTGACAGGAGAAATGCCCCAGAGCAAGCAGCAGGAGTGGCCTTGTCATCCCACTGCAGCTGAGGGGGATGGAGCAGAGCAGGATGAAGGTCCATCAGGAGGAAGGAGGATGGTTCCTCATGCCTTGACTAGAGACTGCTTTGAAGCAGTTGGTGTCCCGTGACAAGCACAGTGAAGGACTTGGAAGTGGTGGGAATCCACAACAACAGGAAGAATATGAGGGTCCTGTATTTTATGTGTTAGTTAAATTAAAATAGTATACTCATTTCAAGGTGGTGGTTTTTTAACATTAAATTGCCATGTATAGACTACCAAAACCTGAAGAATAGATGAAAATTACCTTTTTAAATTTTTTTTGACCCTGTAAACTGGGTTAATCTTTTGATTTATATAGGAAGAGGGAAGGGAGAGACTGACTGTTCAGCTGTCAACTAATTTTTGAACTTTTCATGTTCATACTCTTTAAAGTGCCATACAATTTTTATTATTTTCTTTTGAAAGGTGGATCTTTTCTATAGCTACATGACTGGCTGCAGGAAATTGTAAGCTAATGCTCACAGTGCCAAGCTTATTTCATTTGAATGGAAATCTATGTACATTTTTATAAAATTCTCGAACTTAATATAGAGTAGGATGCATTTGGTTAGAGCTGTGGGGAATATATAGGGCAGGGAGAGACTTTTGTGCCTGGAGAACATTCAACAAAAGAATATATTTTTAATATATTTTAAAATACACTGAATAAGTTGGTAAAAGATTGTGCTGCATGAGAACAGCCCCTGGTCTGTTGTGGGTCTGAAGAAGTGAGTGAGAGCAGCAAATCTAGGAGCAGAATGATCTGTCTTTGTACCTCTTGTTTTCCTCCTGTGTTTTGTTTTGTTGTCATGCCCACATCAACAGGTGCCTGGTGTCAATTTGCCGGTCAGCCAGCTGACCTATTTCTTCTCTGCAATCCTCATCAGTGGTGTGATACATGAAGTCGGCCATGGGGTGGCAGCTATTCGGTAATTTCTTTTTTGCTTTTCTCGTACTCTGACAACAAAGCCAAATATTCCAGCACAGTTTCTTACCCGTGGATGTTAGCAATGCCTTGTTTTATCTAGGGAGTCTGTTTAGTCTGTAATTCATAGCTTCCTTAGATTTGAAGTTTGGAAGGGGTGTACAGATTAAGGATAGAGTTTTAATACAGTGTCTATTATACAGATCATGAGAGGACTTCTGCTTTGCAAATACAGCATCAGGTTTAAAACAATTTTTTTAAGTGGGTCTGTTTGTTAGACAGCAATTTCGTTTCTGTGCCTGTGGCACTTGAGCTCATGTGCTATTGCACAGTGATACTTTAAAATAGATTTTTAATTGATTTGTTTAAATATAGTTTGTGAAATATGATATGAACAGGATGAAGCAATAACTTGTCAAATGTGATTTGCTCCTGTTAACCTCAGTGATGTATTATTTTTGATCAAAGATTCTATTTTTAATGTCTTTAACTGTGATGATTACTTCACAAAAATTATTTGACAGGTTAGTATAAAATGCCACTTAGTATAAAAAGGTTAAGCAGTGACTACTGGAACTGATGTTCAGGTGTCCTCCACATTTCTCCTGGACGGCATCAGTATCTCTTCTTTGAGAATAAAACCTTAAGTTGTTTCTCTGATTTTCCTGAATGTAGGGAGTCATGACTGCATTTTAACCCATATACTACCTTCTTTGTAACCCCAAAGTTCTTAGTCAAAGGACTGGTTTGAGACTGTGTTTCATATGCTCTGCTTGTCTTTCAGCTTTCTTCCCTCAAATATTCACAGGGAATTTTCTGTGGTGGATGAACCTCTTGCTTGTCTCATCACAGGAAGAAGCAACAAAATTTTCTTTATACCACATGTAACTGGCAGACTGCAGAGAAGCTAGGAGTTACTACAGAGCTCTTTTTAAGCAGAAAGAAAGAACAATTCTTGTGTCCTAATGGTGTGATACCTTTATTCAAGGTCTAAAGCAAAGGCTTTGAATATTCAATTTTGGGTTGTATTTTCATCAAATAATTGGTTTTCCCAGGTGTTTCCAGAGAAGAAATTAGTTGGTCCAATGTACATTGGCAGCCAATGTTGCTGCTCCTCTTTTCTGCTTGACATTTTATTTTCCTTCTAGTGCAGGTTGGGTCTATAGTGCTGTTACTGTAAATCCTCAGGGTTTCAGCTTCACTAAAAAGCTGTGCTGCAGGCAGATTTTATCATTCTGGCAGGTCACTTAGCCTTCCTGAAATCACATACACTTTTGTCAACTTCAGTTCTAGAAAGCATTAGCTGTGAACTATAAGAACTTAAATATTTGAGCTTTAGCTTAGTGAAGGCATGTACCAAATAAGTCTTTTTCTTCCTCCCTATCTTCTACCCAAGTCATGAAATCCTGAAAGGCATTGAACTGCCTATTAGTAATTGGTAGCATGGGATGAGTTAAGTCCACAGTATTAGTGTATGACTAAATTCTGAATAATCTTGTATAATTCTTTATCTTCTTTCGATGTATATACACATTAAATAGATAAATGTAAATAAGTGAAATGTTAGATCCAGTATATTGCCTCAATAAAGATATGGGATTAGCTGATCTGTGCCTGGTTTGTCTTGGAACATGATTTTGCCATGCCTCTCTTAAGTCCCTTATGCAATTTCTAGCTTCAAAAAACCTTAATGTATTTGCTCCAAAAAATTCCATTTAAAAGGAATTGCAAAACCCTTGGAAAAAAAATATTATCTGTATAATAGTGTCAACTACTAATATATTTAAATAGAATCATAGCTGTTATGGTTTGGAAGGGCATTAGCATTTGTCCTTTTAACCTCTTGACTTGTTTTCATTTTTTCAGATGACATTTTCCTCATTTTTGTTAGTTTACAACGTACTCTAAGTTCCATTTAGGAGAAACAGAGGAATTAAAAATTCCAGAACTGTGGAAGTATTTCTTTAAAAGGAAAGCAATTGCTTCTTGCAAATATTATTACATAGATGAGTTTGAAACTGATTCCTACGGACTGCCATTTTTTTGCTTAAAAGAAAAATTACCCCAAATGGTGAAATATATCTTAACATGAAAGTTAGGTAGGTTTTTTAAAAGTATTTTATGTGTTACTGTTACCAGGAGACAGAACAGAAGTTGAACTTACCTTTATGTTTTACTAAACTTAAAAATGTATACTGCTTAGAAGTGACAACTATTGTAGAAAACATCCTTTAGTTTCATTGTCTTTCAATTACTGATACTATAAAAAATAAATTTGACTAAAATTTTAATTATAAAACTTTCTTGTTGTCCAAAAATGTGTGCTGTGCAGAATCTCTCAGTTTTTCTTTTGTTTCTTTGTAGTCATGCCACTTGACTTTTCTTTTCTTCTTTTTAAGAGAACAAGTACGATTTAATGGATTTGGGATTTTTATCTTCATTGTCTATCCTGGAGCATTTGTTGACCTCTTCACAACTCACTTGCAGCTGATATCTCCTGTCCAGCAGTTAAGAATATTTTGTGCAGGTAATAGTTTGTGGTTTTTAATTAAATCTTTGTTTAGCACCATTACTTATGCTAAGGCATAATTTGTGAATTTTTGATTATTTAAGGTTTAGAATGAATAAATACCAAAGCTTCTCTTTACCTAATGGTGATCCTTCTGTTCTGAACCTGTATTGAGATCTCAGAAAATCATTGGATCATTACTGTCGTTATTGAGCTGCTTTCTGGAGTAGAGATGTCACTTTCTAAGATCTTAAATGAGTGCCCAGTTTCCTGTCATGAAAAACATTATTATATTCAAGATCCAATTCAGAATAGAGTTGCATAAGAAATTCCAGTTGTGTAGTTGGGGAAAAGCTGTGGTTTCTGATCTTCCTCTTATTAGAAAGAGCTCTTGCACCGAGTGCAGGAGTTCCTCTGTCTTTTTTGTTTGGTTGTTGTTTGGGATGTTTCTGCTTATTGGCCTAGGTAGCAAAACCTTGGAGCACTCAAGCTGGGAAATACTCAGCCAGAATGGCGCTATGAGAACAAGACTTCTGTCACAGGTCAACATCCTTGAACAATTCACTACTGTTTTCTGCAATAGGAGCAATCTATTTTACAGTAGTATTGTGAGTGATTTTCACTGACCTGTGAGTTGTGCTATTATACAGGTTGCTGTGTTTTCATGTTGCCATCAGGAGGAAATGAAGGTTAAAACACAAACATCCAAAGAGAATCGTAGCTTCTGGCTGCAGATAACCTCCAGATGTTTTTGAATTGATGTTTTTTGAAGTCTCTGGCTATTGGGAAGTAGAGCCTGGTTGCTGTGAATAGTCAAACTCAGACTGTGTTGTTCTGCCTGACCCATTTGTATGATTATTTCTAGAGACACAGGTGGTTCCCAAAGAACTGAAACAGAGATAGAAGAGTTATCATCTTGGTTCCATTCTTGATACTGGTGTTTTAATGTTGCAGGCTAGCAGCCAGCCTGTTGTAATGCTTAGTTATTAATGTTGTTTCTGGAGTATTGTATCTAAAACATCATATAGAGGGTGGACATACAGAAGCCTTTAGCAAGCATGTTTTCAAGCTTTCATAAATCAAGTAAATAATTACAAATGTTAGGTAAATAGTTATATCTGTATTCCAAATATCTGAATCAATAAAAATCATTCACTACAATAGGCTAACTTTTATGAAGGCCTCTTTCTCAGATTAATCTGTTTCCATTCCATCTACAGGGGACAGAACTGAAAGAAAAGGCATGTTGAATTTCAAAATGGTTTGCTTACACAGATTCCTGAGACATTATCTAGAAAGATAGAATTCTAAGCTGTAATAGGAAGTAATTGCTTGCATGTTTTGATGACAAGCAAACACCTGTAATAATGTTTTATGTTTCTTGGGAAACCTGAAATAGGGGAATACAGGGCAGGAGCAAACATGTTGCAAGACTAGTCAGCATGAATGGTTTGCTTTCAGTTAGGTATAACAAATAAATGCATTTTTTTACAGTTTGTGATAGATATATTTCAGAACTAGGATGTTTGATAATGATAAAATGCAATATTCAGTAAACAACCAATTTCTTCTATTTGTCAGAATAGTTGAATGAACCTATTCCTGGTGTTCAGAAGTTTGAATTTAGAGAGACATGCTCTCAGATTTTTGTATAGCAGATAAGTAACAGAACTAGACTAGAGGCCAATACCAAATATTCTTTTTGTAGTCCAGCTATAGTCTGGAGATTAAAAATATATTTTTTGTACAGCAGATGGCATCCTATGTTCAAGAATAGGAAATGAGTGTTCTTGTAAGACTTGTGATATTTATAGCATAATTCCATGCCTACTCGATAGATGAAAAGTAATTCTGTACAGCACATTCTTATAATTAGTTCAAATATTTGTATTACTTTGAGATAATTTTTAATACATTTAATCTTGTCTTTAACAGGAGTTAATTTTTTTTCTTTTTTTAATAATTAATAGTTAATAAATTATTTTAAGGTGTTTTAGGGTTGTGTAAAGTGTCCTTTTTTAAATGTGAGGAATTAGGTGTCCAAGGATGAGGCTGTTTCAGCAAGATGAAGTTGAAGGTAGAGTGAGCAGTGTAGCTCTACAGGTATTCTCATTTTGAGCATGTTTATTCATCACCTGGTTTATTCATCACCTGGGATGAGTTTGAATCCGTTCTATTTTAGACTTTCTGCTATATTCCTCACAGCAGATGATGTCAATTTTGGTAGCAAGGCCCCTGTTTCCAATTTCCTAGCTACTTGAAAGTATTCCTTGTCACACTCTAGCAGTTCCTTCACCTCTTAGTAGTATTTTAAGGGTTGAGATTTTTTCAGTTTACTCTGTGTAGCAGCCACAAAAGAATTTTATTTCCATTTTACATTTTTGTCTTTTGTTAAGCTGAAAAAATATTTCTAAGATAAAAAGATTAAAACAATAAAGTTAAAATATTTGCTCACTACTTCTGGATTTGTTGCAAATAAATGTGTATGTGAGATAAGAAGAACTGATTACAAAAACATTTCCTCTAAGTGCCTTCCCATGAGATACAATTAAAACTATAGAAAGAAATTCTTAAATACTTTAAGAAGCATCTACCAGTGGAAATGGCAACAAACCCTTACTTCAAGAACTCCAAAAATCTCTCATTTCTGCAGCATTAGAGGTGTAAAAGAAGGTGAGGTGAGGTGTGAGAGGGGAGATAAATCTGCCATGTGCTATAATTTCTGTGTTATATACACTGCAAGAAAGATAGGTTTCATTTATTTATAAATGTATTTAATTGAATTTCTGCACTGTAATTGCACTATGTATAGAATTGAATCAAACTTCTCATAACAAGATGAAGTACTGTAAGAAGGAAATAAAGGCTCTTCAACACTGAAAAGTTCTCCTGCACTGTTCATACAAAACTGTTTGTCCAAGAACACCAACTAAATCAGAAAATTGTGTAGTGCTGAATGTGGAAAGCCATAAAGCTTTGATGATGAGCACCAGCTGTGTCTTATGATAGTGGCTCATTGCTTCTTATGCAGACCTGCATACTACAAAGATGGCAATTGCAAATGTTCCCTAAGACAAATGTCAGGAAAAGCTGATTGTACAATTTCGCATCTTGATGGGGTTTTAGGTCCGTATATTTTCTTGTAGAAGAAACCTTTTTTTCAAATAATTTTCTAAATTCATTTGGCACATATACACGTAATAATTTTAATTGAAATAGTGTAGGTTACCATCGCAAGTACTGAATTGGAAGTAAATTTCAGACATCTTGATCTCTAGGACAAACAGTATTTATAATAAGCCCATTCATTGAGATTCTTAAATTCAACAGTTTATTGTGGTAGAAGGTAACGTAATTTCATTTCACTATTTTTTAATGTTTATGATTGAAGACAACTCTCTAGATAGAAACTGTATTTTAATAGTTGATTCAGTAGCCCAGTTTTCTTCTGGGTACACTGCCCTCTCATATTTAAAAAAGTAGTGGTACATGAAATCTTAATCTGTTAGAATGACATCTTAGAAATTGATTTACTGCTCTCCTGTCCTTTTTGATAGTATAATTCTCAGGGGGCTTAGAGGTTTGTTTAAAACTCCCTTACAAAGTGGCATCATAGAAGCTAAAGTTTGTAATCTATGTAATCTTCTCTTACGCCTATGTTCACAAATCAACTTTTCATTTATTCTTACAGTAATAATTTCAGGAAAGTTAATTAGAAGGTAGCTATAGGATCATATAAAAAGCAGCTTTTTGTTGTTAATGTTTATTTAGAAATTCTTTTTTGCCTTCTTTTTAGGGGTGTGGCATAATTTTGTTCTTGGTGTTGCCAGTTTCATGGTGTTGTTTCTGCTGCCAGCCATTCTTTTCCCTTTCTATTACACGGGTGTTGGGGCACTTGTCACTGAGGTTGCAGAGGTGAGAAGGTATTTGTTGTTTCCATATTATAAGGTTTGTGACCTGAAATGTACCTGTGGCTCTTATTATCACAATCAGATTTGGTCAGTCCAGCCCTTTGTAGAATCTGATATACTGAATTTCTTGCTTAAAGTTCTCCTTTCAGTCATATGGCTTAGTGTTAGTAAATCCCTTAGTAAATAAGGGAACATGGTGTGAATAATGATAGACTAGTTAGCATACTATAAAACTGTTGAGACATTTGAGATGAGTTTGCAGGTTTATTTCTGGGAGTTCTTAACTGTTTCTCAGTATTAGCACAAAGCAAATCTACTGAAAACTGCACTATCATTCTATTTACTGCTATCTGTTTTTAATGTTAAAGATTATTTTGAGCCGATTTCCTTGTTTGGTCAGCTGGAAGCAGAGAAGAGATAGACTTCTGGGATTCTGGAAAGGAATGATTTTTTTCTGACTTAATCAAATACAGCACAGTTGAAGAGCAGAGCTGAAAGGATCCAATCTCTCTTGGATCTAAAAGTCAGTTGAAAAAACTCAGGAGAGAATAACACTTATAATGCTTTATTACCTTTGAAAGTATAGGTACACCTGCTTTCTTGAAAAGTTCAGGGTATTAAATTAAGTTACTTGAACTTACTAATATGTTGTGGGTTTTCTTACCATTTTGACCTATATGAAAATAATTACTCAAATTTGAAGATGTCTCCAGGACATTTGAAGACTTCCCTTTCCCTCCCCTTCCCACCATTTTTTAGTGTCTTAACCTAAAGTTTTCATAGTATTCAGTAGAACTGTAAACTAAACCTTGTGGTTTTAACTTTAGTAATATGACTGACTTCACTATTCTTCTCAGGATTCTCCTGCCAATGGACCGAGAGGTCTTTTTGTGGGAGACCTTGTCACCAACCTACAAGACTGCCCAGTTTATAATGTGGAAGACTGGAATTCCTGTCTGGGAGACATTTCAGAGAAGTCACAGGTCGGCTACTGTGTAAGTGCAGCCACCCTACAGCAATTAAGCTTTCCAGCTAGAGGTATGACTTAAGGTGCTCTCCTCATTATTTTATATGTTAATTTATATTTTAATTTTATCATGTCTTAAAGACTATTTTGGATTTAGAATTTGTTATTGGGGTCAGATTTCTTGTCCAGTCAAATCTGTTGTTCTGTATTAAGCAATTACCAATGAGCCATGCTGTTTTTTGAAATCTGAAAGTGAGAGAGGGTTAGAAATAGGAATTTCTCTTGTCTTTCAGTCAACCTGTACAAATTTCCTGTATGATCTGAATAATAAAATTTGCTTCTTCAGGATATTGCAGAACTTGGTTCTTAGCAGTAGTACAATTATTTCTTGTATTTTAAGTTCTATAAAATGGATCAACTCAGTGATCTTTTGCAGATGTAAATTCCATGTTACTTCACAGCTTTGATCAGCATGACATTGCAAGTTGTATGATTTAACCCAATGATGTGCTTTATTATGGATTTGTCCATAATTTTCTTTGGCTTTGTTTCCCTGTAGGGTTTTATATCATTGCCCATAAACTCAGTTTTGTCTGGATTGCACATACTGCTTCTGGAAGTTAGTCTACTTCCTTCTGTTTCCTTTTATACATTAGAGTTGCTGTAAGGACTTACCCCCAAGAAACAAACAAACAAACAAACAAAAAAAACCCACCAAAAAAAAAAAAAAAAAAAAAAACCAAAAAAACCAAAACAAACAAACAAAGAAAAGAAAACCCAAAAAATGCAAAAACAACCCCAAAAATGAACTAAACTAGAGCAATAAACAAAAATTGAGTAGAACAAAAAAGAACAGTCAAGTTAAATTGGCTGAGCGTCTTGTGACATGCCCTGAAGCTCTCTGAAATTTCTTTCATGCAAGCATTCATGGAAACTGAATTCCAGAGGTGAGGGGCTGCTGCTGAGCAAAGCCTATAGGATGCTATTCAGACCTTTAAAATGGTCACTGCATTTTTCCATCATCCTGGAAATAAACAGGAGGTCAGGCAACTCGACTGTCCGTGGTTTTGTTGCACTGTACTACTTTCGTGAGGTTGAAAAAGTAATTTTTTTTTTTTTAGTGTGTAATGAAAGTGATTTTCTAGCTGGTACTGGATAAATATGTAAACTGGAAACTAGTGAGGTGTGGGTAAGAACCTGCTTTTAGAGATCTGACAGTTTGGATTGTGCCTCTGAAGAGGAGCACAACTTTGGCCCGTGCTTTCAGCTGGGCAAGGATGGCAAGAGCCAATTCCCAGATGTTGTAGGTATATATATCCTCAGATTCTGCTGTTCTCTGAAGTGCAGTTTTGGAGTCATGGGTAATAAAACTGCATATTCTGCAGATGAACCAGTCTTATTTAGATTGAAATACTAGAGGCTTAATGCTGGAGACTCAATATTGCTTTCAAGCTTGGTTGCTGTATTGTGTTAGCAGCCCATTGTCCCCACTGCTGCCTTCTAATCAGACCAGTCTGTCTGCATTTTCAGAGTCATAAGCCTCCAGCAGTGAGAAATATTCCTCTGAAATTAAATGAATTCTGTTTGGTCTCCAGCAGCTGTCATTTGTCAAAATCTGGACAGTTCACAACTTGGCATAAATACAGAGTATTGATAAAAATGTATATAGCAAATGGACTCCATCTAGTTGACCATAAAACAAATGGAGAGTGAACGGAGTATTGAAGTTAGAGAAAAAACAATACCCTAAGGATCTTCTTGAAATTAAAAAAAAAGTGTTTTCAGTGTAGTTTATAAGGAAACTAATTTCATGGTCATTTGCTATTCAAAAATATATGTGGTTTCTTAGCCTCAGGGTACTTGAAAAAAGGTTTGTACGGTACAGTGCTTGCACCTGTAAGCCCCAGGCATAAAGCTTTGTGTCAGTGGATTGCAGCTTATGCAGTGATAAATCAGCAACCGGTATCACAGGCTTGATCTGCCTGAGGAAGGGACTGCAGTTGCTGTGATACAGATCTTTACCATGGCCATTCTTTTGCCTCTGTGTGTGTTTAAGCAGTCGTTGGACAGTAAGTTAGGCTTAATTCATTTAAAGAGCATATGTACAAAGGTTCTTTATCAGACTAGTTAAATCATGGTTTAAAACATAATTTATTCACTGCTGCAGCTTTCAAGGCTTGGAAGGCTTTCGTGATTTAAAAAGTACATTTTGAGTCTTGGCCGGTTCCATAGCCAGCCAGTGAAATCAGTACAGTAGTAGCTAACCATTAGTACAAGTTAAGGACAATGGATATAAAAGTGTTTTGCAACTTGTAATACTCAAAACATTGCAGTGGTAGATCCCCAGCACCTCAAGGAGATTTATTAAGGTGAAAAAATCAGTATGTGATGTGACTGAAATCATGTGACATTCACATATATTGGTGGTGAAGCTTTTTTTTTAGTTGAGCCTCAGCTAGGCCGTGTGAATTACTGTAATTCTTGAAGGCTGCAGGATGATTGTTTTGCTTCATTCAGAGACTAATATTTTTGATAATTGTAAATAATATTATTTGCTCTATGCCTATGTTCTTTAGTCTACAGAAGACTTGATGGCACGGTTGAATGTTGTAGTAACAACAGCCTCACAGACATATGCTTTTCGTACAGCAATAAGTTGGACAGCCATCTGGTAAGTTACTTAAACTGCTATTTCTCTTTGGTAAATCTAATTTTTTTTTACTGAATTAGTAATATTTACTAACACCTATGCAGCATATTGAAGTGTTTAAGTACCCTTACAGTTTGTAATAAAGGTGTGCATGTATACTGTTCTCTGAATTACAGCTTAAAAAGCCACTTTTTTTAAGCCACAGCTTAAAAAATTTTATTTTTCCCGTAATCAAACAAGGCGTCTCTGGAAGAATCATAAAAAATCTTAGACACCTCATTCCTTTAGGCAGAAAGACACATCAGTCATTTTCGGTATTCTGGATGCAAAATACTGTGAGAACAAACAACTTTTGAGAAGAAGTCGAAATTGCTTATTTTGGTGTTCCAGTCTTTAAAGGTATTGAGCACTACAGGGAAAGCAAAGCCCTGGGCTGTCTGTTCAGTTATTTTGTCTGAAGCCAGGAGTGCTGCTCCCTAAATTTAAATAAAAACATGCAGGAGAAGGTCCTAGAGATTGTGCAGTTTCTCAAAATAAGGGCCCGTACTTGAATCTTTTTTCACCATGTTGATTTTCTTGTCATATAGAAACAAAGTTTCTCAGTGGAATTTTGACTTACTCCCTTACAAAAGGGTTTAGCAACATTCCAGTGCCTAAAGGGGTTACAAGAAAGCTGGAGAGAGACTTTTTGCAGGGGCATGTAGGGATAGGAGAAGAGGAACAGCTTTAAACTGAAAGAGGGCAGGTTTAGATTAGACGTTAGGAAGAAATTCTTTACTGTGAGGGTGCTGAGGCACTGACACAGGTTGCCCAGAGAAGCTGTGGATGCCCCATCCCTGGCAGTATTCAAGGCCAGACTGGATGGAGGCCTGAGCATCCTGGTCTAGGGGAAGGTGTCCCTGCCCATGACTGGGGTTGGAATGAGATATCTTTAAGGTCCCTTCCAACCCAAGCCATTCTGTGATTCTTTGAAAATGCATCAATGTTTGTTAAAATTTGTGTTCCATCCTGACAGTGATAGAATATTTCTGTTGGTTTTTTACAAGCAAAAGAGCACAAGAATCAACTGTGTAAGCTTTTCCACACATACCAGTTTGTTATTGTTCTGATGCTAGTGATAAATACCCGAAGGAATTCAAATGAATTTGTTCCAAACCTGCTGTGTTTACTGTTTCTACAGTGGTAAACGTCCCACTCCAGGGTGTTTTTGTGGTATTTAACCACTAAGAGTTGCACACATTTCAGTGGTTCATTTGAAATAGAGCAGTGACAGCAAGATTTGATAAACCCCTATACCTGGGCATTTTTAAGCCTGTAGCTGCTATTTATTAACAGGAAAGAAATAAAAGCATCAGGTAGCTTGAGACCTTGTGACTTTCAAGTGTCCTTAGACTGGCTGTGAGTTTTTGAACAGTTTTTGTAAATGACCTTTGCAGTGCTATGCATCAGTTTTTGAAAGTGTGTCCTCTCCCTCATTAGAATAGAAGGAATTTGTATCAAGGTTTATGGTGAGGGTCTGACACCCATGCATTTATGGGGAGTGCAATGATCAGGCTTTTTTTTTTCCTTCTAAGGCAAACAGTAGATTAGGATTCCTTGCTTCTAATTTTAGAACAAAAGGAAAAGTGTCACTGAGATTTTAGGAGAGACATGAAGTGGAAAACTAATTTCCTGTTCCCTTCTACTGTACTGTCTTTGGCCTGTGGGGAGCAAGAAAGATCTGGTCTGTCAGAGAGTGAAAGTGTTATAGGCAGGGATTGGAGCACATCAGTGCGTTGAGCCCTGGGTTCATCTTAGTGGAGAACGGTTTCTTAGCTACCACACACCTGGTAGGTTTGTTGGTTTATTTGCTAAAACTTCAGCTTGAACAGTTAAGTCCCTAGGATGTTGGTACAGGCTCTGTCCTTTAGAAATCAATGACCTATGTTTATATGTTGTGATTTTTTGTTGTGCATGTGTGTACTTTTCTAGAAATAGTTTGCTTTTATTTTGGTATATGTGCATACTCTCTCTTCCACACGACAAAGTTTGGAATGACAGGCTGAATATGCATCAGGTAGAAATTCATCAGGATTTGACAATTTAAAAATAGGGGGAAAAATCAGATTTTAGCTGTTTGTGGGTTTATAGCAGTGAGGCATTTCTTTGCTTAAAAAGATATTTTGTTTCTTTTATTTGCTCTGCTGGATCAAACTGTTACCTTTTGTAACGATTTTAAATGCCCTTTGCAGTATGCCTGTCTGCCAGCACGAAAAGTTATTGAAGCCAGCAAAGTTTGTCGAACCAACATGGACTGCCATAAGGACTTTGTTCCAAGCTTTTGTGTGACCCCTTCTTTGGAGAACCAAACAAGGCTAATCAGGGTAAAGCATCCACCCCATATTGACATGCTCTATGTAGGACACCCCATGCATCTTCAGTACACAGGTTGGTATTATTTATTGAATGTTTAGCACAAACAGTCTTTTATATGGTTTCTTTTGCCTGCCTGCTTAAACAAGGTCTTGGATTGCTTCTTAGTTAATTTGTTTAAAGTAGAATCCATTTCTTGTTACAGCCAGTGGAGAGACATGGACTACTCAGGCCTAAAATGAAAAGTTCACAGTGCAATAAGTTATGAAGGTAATAGAAACCATATGTGATATGAGCTGGTTGGTTTTTTTTCAGAAAAGTATGAAAGAGCTATTTCTAGAACACTTCTTATTCAGGTTAGTCATAGGAACCAGGTACCTGCATTTTCCTAGCACATAAATGTCTCAAAATGCTATTGTAAAATCTCTAGGGCACCTTGCTTCTCCTACACCTTGCCTGGAATATTAGCGTGACTGCTCAAATCACACCTGATATCCAAGTGTCTGTGACAGATTGCTGTGACTACTGAGCCACAAGTGTTACCACAACATAGTTTTTTCCTGATTTATTTTTTCATTTGACTGCCCTAAATTAAGTAACATATAAAATTTTAGTTCCTTACTTTGAAGTTCATTGTGACTCTCCTTTGGGCATCTTATATAAATAAAAAGTAATTCTGCTCCTAAAGTGGGTATGGAAAGAATTGAAAAAATTCATCAACATCCTACTTGATAGCTCCAGTGGCATGATGAAAATTAGCTGCAGATGGGCTTTAAGAAGTTTAAAGTGTTAAATTACTATTCCTTCCTGTGAGGAAGGTATCTGTTCTTCACAGGCAGCTGAAACTCTCGGGCCGATTTTGCCTCCAACACCTTGGAAGTATCTCCTTAGGAAGGCATTGTACTTTTCTGAATAAGCACTGGAATTAGGTACCAAAAAGCTTTAGAAACAGTAATGAAATCTGATGGTGTAAATCCATTAACATTCTTGGATACCTTATTTTTAGTTAATCTATCAGTCTTTATTTTTCTATACTGGTAATATGACACTCTGAGGAGTTATTTATTTCAACTTTTTACAGCATATTCTCATTTAAGCCCAAAATATGATCTCTTCATTTGTTGCTTCTGGCCTCGTGCCATTTAAGAGGAAAACATTTTTCACTTGTGTGTTACCAACACACACTACTATATCTGATTATATTTATTTCAAACACAGCAGTGTATTTTAAGAGTAGAATTTTATAAGTATTCAGAATTCTTTTTCTTGGTCTTTAACAATACAAACTATTGGTACTGAAGAACGGTTGATATTGGTCTTTTTTTAATATATTTGGTGCAATGGAATTTTTGTTGATGTTTCCCACTGCAGTCATTCTGCAGAAGAATTGAACCTGCCAGTCTTTCAGAAGTCAGGAAAGCATGTTATTGTTATTTAAAGAGGTAGTTCTTCTTTAAGAAGTTACTTGGCGAAAATACTGTTTGCATGCACATGTAGGAACAGAATTTTAAAGTGATTTACCCTTGGAGCTGTGCACTGAATGTATTATTTTGAAAGCTAGAAGTTTGATTTTTATTATCAGCTTTGCTGCAAATGCAATCTATGCTCTTATCTTCCATTTGGAAAAACACTAGACCTAAAATGATAGGATCCTGGCTTGGGTAGCAGGCTGTCTGATGTACCATCATAAAGTTTTGTACATTCCAGTGAAACAACTTCTAAATATTTCAGACTTAGCACTGCACTGTACAGGACTGGCTGGGGCCAACAGGTTTGGTGTCAGTTGCTTTTTTTCCCAAATGTGACTGATCAGAATGTGGTAACTGTTTTTTACAGTTAAAAAAAGAAAATAATTTCTTCCTCTACTGTGTGAGCTTTACAATAGGAATATGTTTTAGTAAAGTGCCTTATTCTTTAGTGTGATGTTTCTGCCTGCAGGAAACATTACTTTTTAAAGTGGTGCTACATTTAACACACAGCATAACGTGGGAGTTATAGTACTAGTGTGTACTATGACTATACTTGCTCTGGAAATGTCACTAAAGCAATGTTTGAATAACACTCTAAAATTATGCATGCATTATTTTTTGCTTAGGCTTATATTGTTGTCATGGTAGTCCTGATTTATGGAGAAGCAGTAATAATTTCATATTTTCATTTGGGCATAACTTCCACATGACATATTTTTAAAAAAAGCTTATCCATATTAGCTACTTAGAAGAAATAGTCTCTACAATTTTATTTCTATTAAATCTTTCTGTTGCCTCAAATTAAAATATCTTAGCAAAAATACTTTTGTTGATATGGAGGCTATATATAACACTTGTTTCCAGTATTTAAAAAATAACAAAACTTTAAAAAATTATAAACCTAAATGAACTTACAATTATAGAGATTTGGCTAAAACTAGAACAGAAGGATGATTAGGAGTGCATGTTGTTTGGGACAGACACATTGAGTAATGCTTTTAATTAGCATCCTTTATGTAAAAAGTATCTAATATTATCCAGTAGAAATTCATACTGTCAGTTCACTACATATGGTATTAAGTCTTCTAAACTCTTCTTATTGCAGGCCAGTTATATTTTAGAGTCTCTTCCTTTGTTGGGCAATGGATATGTAAGGTTGAAATGGAGGGCCCTGTCAGTGCTGCCATGCAAATTTGCAGTGTTTCTTTTTTATTATGTATGAGAGGTTTTATTTCCTCATGTCATCTCTAATAGTGCAACATTTTTGCTTTCTTCTCTGGCCCTTGTTGATTAAGAAGAATCTGGTGACTAAGATTTGTATTAGGAATTCACACTACTTGAGGAAACATCATATCCCTGAATGTTACTCTTGCCCATCACAGATCAAAAACTATAAGATTTTCTTCATGAAAAGAAGATGGAACTTACCTAGAAGACCATTTCCTCGAGCTTGACCAATCTCCTACTTCTGTTGTATCCGAGTCTTCTAAAAAAAATAAAAGGCACTTCCTGGCTTTGGGCATGTTTATGAGCAACAACAGCCACAATCCTTGGCAAAGGCCTTTCTGTTTTCTCAGTATTTTGATGCTTGTTTACCCTTATAGCTGAGGATGGTCCTTCATTGCTTTTAAGCCAGGTTTAAAGGATTAACCATATAGTTCTTCAGGAGACTGCAAAGAAATCTCTTATGGAGTGCTGTCTGTCTCTTCTGTAGCACACATGCCCTTTCCCCCACGAAGGAGTTTTGAAAAGCTCTTTGGTCAACCTAGTTTCCAAGTCACTTCCAATTAAAATTGTCTGTTGTGAATTCTTCTCAATATTTGCCAACACCATCTAGCATTAGCCAACAAAAGAAATGTTATTTCCAGGTCAAAGAATTGTTTAATTAGAGTGGGAAAACAATGACTGTTTTCTCTCACCTGGTCTCATTGCTATTCACCTCTTCCCAGCAGTGTCTTTATAGACAAGCCTGTAGAGCATAATTTCTGTAATTCTTTTGTTATTCTTCAGAGGATTCACCTATTACCATTAGGTTTGATCCATTACAACCAAAAAATTCAGTGCTTCATATTACAGTCTCAGAGCTCAGTCCAGCAACTTCCTGAAGAGTTTATCTGTGTTTGGAGCTTGCTTCAGCAGCAAGGTTTGGAGTTTAGATCCATGTCAAGTGGCTGTCAGTGACAACAGTTTAATGTAACAAAGAGGGAAGAAGATCAATGATCCGTTCTCAGTGTAGGCATAATTTCAGGTTCAAGATGGTGACTTGGTAGTGGCCATTAGGTGTTTGTCAAGAGGCAGTCAAGCTTTGAAAGTACAGTGATTTGCAGTGTGTGTCTTTTGAAACCTTTGAATACACTGGCTGTCTCAGCCATTTTGCTATTTTGGCTTATGAACAAGAGTTTTGATCAGGTGTTCTGATACCAGCCTTCAACTTGACAAGTTGTTTGCTTTGGATATCACTTGACCTGTGCATACAGGCAAACTGGGTAATGCCAGGCTGGAGAGCAGCCCTGCATTGGTGAATGGCAGGTTGAACATGCCAATGCCTTGGCAGCCAGGAGGGCCACCTGTGTCCTGGGAGGCATCAGGGAAAGCATGGCCAGCTGGGCAAGGGAGGGGATTGTCCTGCTGTGCTCTGCCCTGGGACAGCCTCACCTTGAGTGCTGGGGGCCGTTTTGGGCACCACAATATGAGAAAGATATAAAGCCATTAGAGAGAGTCCAGAGGAAGCCTACAAAGATGATGAAGGGTCTAGGCAGGAAACCGTGTGAAGAGCTGAGGTCACTTGGCTTCCTCAACCTGGACGAAACCTCAACATGGTCTACACGCTCACAAAGGGAAGTGGAGAGGCAGGCATTGATCTCTTCTCTCTGGTGACCAGTGACAGGACCCCAGGAAATGGCCTGAAGTGTGTTGGGGAGGTTTAGATCAGATATCAGGAAAAGGTTCTTCACCCAGAGGGTGGTTGGGCACTGGAACAGCTTTCCAGAGAAGCGGTCATGACACCAAGCTTGACAGAGTTCAGGCAGCATTTGGACAATGCTCTCAGCACATGGTGTGACTCTTTGGGATGTCCTGTGCAGGGCCAGGAGTTAGACTTGATGATCCTTGTGAGTCCCTTCCAACTCTGGATATTCTGATACTATGCAAATACTTATGTGAAGACTATCCCTTTTATTCAGACAAAAAGCCAATCCCTGAAGCTTTTGGTTGTGTTTCTGTCAGCTCATCCCCTACCCTGGCAGGCCCATCTTCAGCTTTGTCCGGAGGGCTGGGCCAGCAGGTTTGTGGCTGGGGCTGGGCAGTTCCCACAGCTGCTGAAGGGCAGCTGAAGAGGGGCATGGAAGAAGGACAGCTCGGGGATCACATGGGTGAGTCTCTTAGGGCTACTGCAGTGGCAGGGCAGGTTCAGGTGAACTGGGCTGGCTGTCTGTGCATGTGATCAGGCCAGTGCGTTCCTGCTGGTCTCCAGAGAGACGCCTGTGGAGAGAGGAGGTGGCTAAGCTGCAGGTGAGACACAGGGACTCTCCTCCCCAGCAGGGCCCAGAGCTGGCAGGGCTCACTGCTCTGAGTGGAGCTGCTGGCCTGCCTTGGCAGAGGCACCACCAAGCAGGGGGGACTCTAGGTTCCCTGGTCAGCAGCAGGTGCCAATGCATCTCTTGCTTTCTGGAGCAATACCACCCAACACTCTTTTTCATCCTGACTTTGTTTTGCCTCTGCCTGTTACTCATGCAAGCTACTCTTGTCCAGGGAGACTCAGTTTGAGCAAACACGGGCTCCAGTCCAAGTAGGCTCCCCAAGAGAAGACCCAGAAGATAAGAGGCTAGTTAAAGCTGCTGACAGCTGCAGAAATCTCAGCACAGTTTTTCAACCAACCACTAACTTGCTGGTGCACAGCAGCCTGACTAAAAATGCTTTGTGGCTGTGAGCTGCCTTTGAAGGAAGCAGGAGCTGTGCGGCGGATCAATGACTCACCATTTTCTCTCACACCACCAGCAGATTGCGAGAGAACAAAACACTGCCCCAGCTGGCAGGACAACCAGGACTACCAATATGGCTATCATACAGCCTTTTCCATTACAGAGGAAACTTTCAATGTGCTCCTGGGCTTTAGGATCTTGTTTGGTCGTTTCTCCAGCCATTTCTGCAGAGCAATTCAAAATGTTAGCCTGTCGTCTGCCAGTTTACCACTGGTAAACCTGCAGCATGTTTGATATCACCAGAATGTTCTCTGTTTCCCCCTCAGTGCTGGTCCTGGAGGCATACTCCCACCCCTTTGGAGACAGGTTGTCCCTCGGAACAGAACTCAAATGATCAGGAGGAGAGCACAGTGAGGAGCACTGCTGCTTGGCCAGTCACTCCTTTGACAAAAACTCACCAGGAAGTTCCACCTGCAACTCTGTGTCTCTGGGCCAGCTCCCACACCCCAAGGGGATGGAGTCAGGCCCTCACAGGAGACATTTGAGCCTTGCTCTCCCTGTCTGCCATTTCTCCAGCATGGGCACCCTTTGCAGCCACTCCCAGGTTTCAGGATGTGTCTCCCCATAAGGGACCCCAGCAGGACTGCTCAGTACCTGGGTGCTTTGGATCTGTTTGAGGAGATTCACCAGCTTTTTTATTCTGTTTTTCTCCAGACTTAGACAGCACTGCCAAAAAGTAGAGACAAATAGAGCCTCAGTGTGGCTCAGGCGTGGAGGATGCAGGAGGATGGGGAGATTCCCTCTAGCTTCCCTGCCCAGCATGCAAGTCAGAACACTAAAGTGGACCTCAGCTCATGAGAGGGATCCTGCTTGGGGCTATTTTTGTACTTTGGCAGTCTAGGTAGTCAGGGCAAGCTCTGGGATGAAGCTGCAGGGGGAGCTATGTTTGTGCGAGAGTCCTGTTTTTAATCGTCTCTGCAATGGGATCCAGATGTCTTGAACCTAACAAGCTTCAGCTTGGTCGCTGATGTGACATGCAAGAGTAGGCACTGGGGAAAGAGCCTGCTGCTCACAGGTGTCCTATGCTGACCAAAGGACAACAATTACCTGGCCATGCCAGTGGCTGGCATTGGCCTTGGAATAAGCAACTTGCATTTCACATGGAAGGAAGTTTAAAAGGTAAGTATACCTTCCTCCAGCTAACTTACCTGTGGGATTCTGTGTATGCTTGATGAATGGAGATTTCCACAAGCCATTGGCCTCAACATCTTAAAGAAAATTGCTCATTAATAAGCTATTGACACATTAGTGATAATTATTCTTTCAAAGGAAAGGATATGGAGAACTTACATGCTCCAGGCTCGCCCAAGGGTTCCAAACCATCTTTCTGCCAAGCTGCCAGAGAATCTGCTAGGGAGTCAACTAGAAACAAGCACAGAGAAATGTTTCCATTGCATGTTGGGATCTTCTGCTTTTGTTACGGAAGCACTGGATGAGGGTCAGGTAACAACGTGGGAGCCAGATGTCAGTGGATTGCTAGAACTGCAGAGGAGGACCTGGGGATCTCTGAGCTGGCAACTCAACCCTCTTCAAACACAATATGCAACACCTCTGGAGGAGAGATGGACCCTTGGGACAGGAGAGTGCACACACAGAGGAAACCCTCACTAAAGCACTGGAGGAAAAAACATATTGGTGAGAAGATTCCACTAACCCATGAAAGGCTGGACTTCTACTAGCAGCTTACCTGCTTCCTCTGATGTGTGTGGAGCATAGTTGGCAGTCCCGGGATGTAGGACCATCAGAAGGATGAGGAAGGAGGGGAAAAGATGGTGGACAAGGGCCATGGTCCCTTCCACAACACTGCTGGTGCTGCAGTCAGGAATGAGGGCTGAGCAGTTGGTTCTTATGGCCAGTGCAGTGCCATGGGGCTCTGTGACCTCATGGCCCCATGCAGCTAGGGCAGGACTGTGTGGGGATGGCACTCAGGATGCTCATGGAGAGCTGCTGGAGCAGCTCATGGCCCTGGAATGGGCAGGCAGTCAGTGTGGGGCTGTGTGAGCTTGGAGCTCAGGGTGCTCCTGGGAAGCTGCCCTCTCAGGCAGAGAAGCACATCCCATAGGGCAGCTTCACCCAAGGGCTGGGACACAGCCTGCCCACTGCAGGATCAAGTACACCTTCTACAGGTTTGCAGACAGTGCTAAGCTGAGTGGTGTGGTTGGCACATCTGAAGGATGGGAAGCCAACAACAAGCTGAACAAGCTTGAAAAGAACCCTCATGAGGTTCAATAAGACCAAGTACAAAGTCCTGCACCTGCACTGGGGCAAGCCCCTGTATCAAGCTGCAGGAGGCTGTGGTGTCTGCTTGGTTAACCAATGTAATTTTAAAAATAAGTCTAAAACAGTATATTAATAAAATATTGCATTTAGTTGAGTAATTCTGTGTGTATAATGGGTATAAGGGAAAAATATTTTATCTTTAGGGCTTTTGTGGTTCAACTATTTGTTTACCATAATGCCTTGGTACTAAAAACTACTGGACAAACACACAGAATATTTCAGAGAACTTCCCCATTGTATCTCTGATATTCAGTGGCTTTTCCTACAGGCTTTCTTCTAGAAAGAGATTGTATACAACGAAGTAGTTCTTCACTAAACATGGTGAGGCACTGAAACACGTTGCCTATAGAAATGGTCTGTGCCCCATCGCTGGTAGTGTTCAAGGCAATTATGGATGGGGTTTTGAGCAACCTGGCCTAGTTGATGTTCCTGCCTGTACCAGGGAGGTTGGAACAAGATGATGTTTCTACCCAGATCATTCTATGATTCTGTGATTGACTAGGATACTTCTGACTTTCTGAGCTGGATGGTATCCAAGATGTCTATCTGTTGTGTTTTCCACTCAGTTGTCCAACAGATTTATTTTCTCTCAGTTCCCCTAAATCAAAGGTCAGTCTTAAGCTTTAAGCAAAAACATGACTTTCACGCACGCTGGCAGTTTTGATACTGAAAAGTTCTCTGCTTGTTGCCACACCAAACTCATTATTTTTTTGGATTCTCCTTGCTGTCCATGTTTTTCCGACCCGCGGTGTGTTTGCTGGCTGGACTTATCAGAAGGACATCTATTAACAGAAGAAAATGTCTTCATATGACTGAATGGACCAGTTCTCTGCCTTATGTGCCTTTAGAACTACTTTCATTCACCTTTGTTGCTGTGTCCTTCAATTCTTTATTGAACCTGAAGAAATCTGATCTCACTCTTAAGTAAGATATACTTAGCAGCACTTTTGGTATGTTATGTTCCCAATGGTCTCTTAGCCTATGGTTAAAATTTCTCAAAGAGTGGGTTAAACTAAACTTCCTTTCCCAAGGGATGTTTGTATTGAGTGGGATTTGAACTCTTGCCTTCAAATATCTCTGTGGAGGTATGTATTTCTTATGGCTGTAACTATTCTCCACATAGGTAGGGAAAATTTAGGCTGTTGTGGCTGGGAACTCGCATCTAAAGTTGTTCTTTAAAGACAGAGTATTGGTTGTACTATGCAAATTTATTTTCAAGATGGTTTTCTAATTCTGCATTAATTTACCCTAACCTCTTTCTTCTGGGGATAAGACCCTACTGTACTTTCCTTTTAGTAGGAAAGGCATCTTTCTTGCAGCTGTCACAGAATGGTTCTCAAATGGTCCCTGGTGCTGGCAGCCCAGAATGCTGGCTACCCGGATGGAACATTCCTGTACTAACAAAGTACCTTCTGGCAGGTCTCAAACTACTTCACTTGCCTTGAAGAGTCTCTCAGAAACATTTGACATGCAGTCCACTGAAGGTTAATGTACACCTTCAAAGAACAGTGTGCACAGTAATAAAGTATTCAGGATCATGTGGTCCTTGACACTGCAATTTTCCAGTCACTTTTAAGGATGCTGAGTCCCACCTCCCAGGTTTTTGAGTTGCACCAAGTTATATCTTGAAGTCACTTACCATCTGAACACAGAAGAGAAGCTACTTACGTACTGGCTAACTGGTACTGTGTGATGTGGTTGTGCATCCTCTCATGGTCTTTGCTTTCTCAGAGGGACTCCAGATTTCTGCTCCCCATTTCCCCCACTCCTGTACACCATGAGCTCAGCCTCAGGTTAGGGGGAATCTTCTGCAGGTACTGCAAGAGAAAATTTTTCTGGCCTTCAGAGAAAATACAGGTGTGCACACACAGTATACTTGTGGACTGCATATGTTGAAAAAGTCTGGTAATTATAATCTCTCTTAGAGATGCCTCTTGAAATATATATTTTAGATTTAGTTTTGCTGAAATGGTAATTGTGCTTTGCATAGTGACTTTACTGTGATAGTGGCCACGTTTAAGGAAAATATAATAGCTGCACTCTTGTAAAAACAAAAAGCCAATCAAACCCTTATTGAGATTGATTATTTGTCCTGGAAGAAGGTCATTTCACATGTGACTTTTCTGCAAAATTATAATCTAAAATTCATAATGTTATAACCCTGGACGACTTTTCATGCTTTGTATATTTTCATTTCAGTAAGTCTCAGCAGTTTTGTGCCACGACAAAACTTTCTAAGTATCGATCTGCCTGTGATGATAGAGACATTTTGCAAGTATCCTTTGAAGTGTGTTCGTTCTTTTAAGGTAAGAAAGGAACTGTTCAGAATTTAGTGACCTAGCAAAATTTCAGTTGGATGTCATTTTAGACAGGATGCCCTGAAATATTTCTGTAGAGATTTGACATCTTTATCCCATCTCTGCATTGATTGTTGTCCATGTGCCAAGCTGAAAATGAAATCTCTCACTTTCTTGTGCTTTTTTAACTCTTGAGGATGAGCCTTAACAGATGTGACATAAAAGCCAAAGTAAGCCTGAATTTAAGTCAGGAAAAATGAAATGTTCTTGCTAGCTTTGCAATGTCAGACTTTTATTATTTTGTGTCATTATACTGAACTAAATAACAGGATATGGTTGGGTAGGTTTTTTTCATCAAAAGAAAACAGCTATTCAAAAAACATGATAATTCAGTTAACTCTTTGGTTATTAATGAACAAGATTATATATATATATATGTATACACATAGATTAATAGACTGGAATGTGGCTAATCTGGGAACACTTAACCTTAGAAATGGAGATGTTTATGCGTGGCCATAGAATAACTAAACTATGTAGTTCAGTTTAGTAACAAGTCCGTAGAGCCAGAGTAAAGGTATCACATAAGCTCCCATTTTCTGGGAGCACATCAAGGTTCATGCTGCCTCAGCTGCTTTCTGACTCGTGTCTTCTTGCCTGGCCATTTAGGATGCTGGTCATTTAGGAGGCAGGTACTGCAGTTAGCAAGCCTTTAACCAGCAGTAAAAATTACCTGCCTGTGCCTCATTCTCACATGCACACACATGTACAGAAATCCACTCAGTTTTTCTGGCTTACAGGTAAGTGGAGAGATAAGTCAGATTTCTGATTATATTCTAGTCATTTAGTGTTTTGGAAAATATTCCTAATCATGATTTCATACTTGGGTCTAGAATACCTTTTTATTTCAGGCATGGTGCCAGAGCTGTAACTTTCCTCCAAAACCACACAAAGCAAGCAAAGAGATAGTGGTTTTGATGTCTCGTGCTTTCACTCAAGTTGTGAAGAGTCCAGGTTTAAGTATCCAGACTTAGCTCTTAAAAAATAAAAATCTGTAAAGGCAATTCTCTTGAGTGGGTATGTTGTGGGCTAAAATTAATTTTACTTATATAATTTCTTTGAAGTGGAATGGCAGCTAGAAAAATAACCCTTGTATGTCTTTCTCTGCATACTAGAAATACAATACATGTATCTTTTTTTTTTTTTTTTTTTTTTACTTTTTTTTTTTTACATTTTCTCAGATACTCTTAATGAACCTTAACTACATTCAACCAGGTACCTCATCTCACTATCAGGAGCACTGGCAGTTATCAATGCTGTACCCTGCTTCGCTTTGGATGGTCAGTGGATATTAAATTCCTTCCTGGAAGCCACACTGAGCTCCCTAATTGTAGAAAAACAAAACAGAGAGCTTGTTGGCTTTTTGATTTTGCTTGCTGGTAGTGCACTTTTGGCTGCCAATGTTGCACTGGGACTTTGGATGGTGACAGCTCGATAGAGCATTGGATATTCTTCCATCAGTTCTCAAAGTACACAGAAATAATGAATCCATTACCTTTTAAAATTTGTCCAGTACTGAGATTGGAATAATTCCCTTAAAATGACGCTGAAAGAGCAATCAACTAGTGGTTGCTGTTTTAATTTAAAATTTTACAACACCATGCCTGTGGTCATGGGAAATCTAATAGGAAAAAGTAGAAGCCTTTTTATTTACTCTTTAAGCACTCTTTAGGTATTACTTTTGGAGAAATTGCATTTTAAGATTTCATAGGAAAAAAATCAGACTTCATTAATTCAGATCTCAAAATAAGGGAATTATTTTGCCTCAAACATTTTTAAAGTGGGAGGAAAAAACCCAGTTTTTCTTTGTAATTTAAATAATTGTCTGTATGGGCTCTGATCATTTCTCAATCAGCATAGTCTTCATTGACTTGTTTTGGTTTTTTTACTTTGGTATTCTACCAGACTGGATTCTAAGAAGCCTGAAAGTCTAGTCTCAAAATGGGGAAAAGCTAGGTAAAATGCCTGCCATGTGTTAATGGGGAGAGAGCAGCCATTTGGGTGAGTGGCTTTCCTTTTCACCTGGCCAAAATGACTGGAGGAATGTTGTCCTCAGGATGTGGATGAGAAGTGCCAATGTCTGCTAAAAATGAAGCATGTGGGAGGATAGCAAAGCCCACATGTTTGTGTTGCTTACACTTTAGTTGTATAGTCATACGCAACTGAAGTTTTTTTAAAGGCAATATTTGTCACCAATAGCTACAGGATAACTGAAATTTGGTTTGTGAGTGCCGAAGTATGCTGTGCACAGTTTTCCTAAGTGATATGTAATGTTTGTGGTGTTTTACTCAGAAAATAATACTGTATTCTACCTGTTCACAGTTGAAAGTGAAACCTATTGTTTTTATGGTGTCTATCTTCTGATGCTATGCATGTAATATGTACAGTAACTCACTGATGGTTTTCTGTATTTCAAAGGGTAATTTTATTTGGCTAGAATTCATTCTGTTCAAAGATAGCTAACAAAGATATTTAGCTCGTCTTAGATATAAATGATTTAGAGGAAGAATATGATTGTGACTTGAACTTTTTAAATATTTGGCTTTGCTTCCTGAGATGAGTACAGACCATATTCTTGTTCTTAAATGAACAGTGGAAGAGCAGTCAGTGTTTTACTGACTGAAGTATGTCTGACATGCTTTGAAGTTCTTTAGGTCTGTAATGTTTTGTACCCAGTAGAATTATGTATTGAATGCCTTTTCCTCCTGTGATATATTGCCTAGTTTATATAAATCAGGTTCAGTCAGAGTCTTGCCTCAATATAGGCTGATATTTAAACAAAAATGTTCTGGTTTGGGAGCCTCAATATTTGAAATAGGAAATTGCTGAAAAATACCCTGCAACTTCTGCCTCATACAGTGCTCCCCATAGGAGCTGCTGAAGCTCAGAGTTCTTTTACAAAACGAAGTGGAAGCTAAGCTCACAGATCCTGGCTTGCAGGGAGTACTGAAACATCCATGACCAGGTAAAATAGATTCTTTTTTTGGCACTTGAGGTGAAAGCCTGGGTAATTTCAAAGTGGAGAGGAGCCCAATTCCTTGTGTTGCTGCACAGTTTCATAACTCTGTGGCGTTTGCATTTGCCCACTGATGTGTACTTTTGCACAGTGGCTTTCACACTTAAGATGCACTTCTTTCTTACCATGATGCAAGCAGTAATGAGAGACTGTGTCTGTTTATTTGTCATGGGCTAGTTTACATCCCTTTCCAGTGCTGCCACAGGCTGGGTGAGCCCTTGAAGTTTACCTCTGTGAGGTGCCTGGCCTGTGCCTCTCCTTTTCAGTCATTTCAACCCAGGCAAACTGGGACGGGTCCTGGTAGGAGAGAGTAAATCCTCCAATCCAGTGTGAGCTGGCCCCTTTGGGGACCATTAAAAGTAACACAAAGTGCAAGAAGGAAAAAACCAACTATACCCTGTAAGTGTAACTTGTCATCACTCTTGGAAACATACAGAGGTTTCAGAGTAGCAGTTCTGATGGGTCACTGTGCCATCCCTCTGTGGACAGGAGGCCAGGAGCAGCCTGGTCCTTGCACAAGGCCTGGCTCTGAGACTCTGTTCCAGACTGTTTCTCTCACCTCAGTGGCTGTTTATTGATCTGAACTCTTCCTTTCAGTGGCTCTATGACACTTTCCTCTGTCTCATCCAATCTGTAGTGCAAAAACTTAATTTCCACTTGGAAGTTTAGTAAGACAGGATATTAATTTCAAAACATGTCAAGTTTGATATATATTTATTCATGTTGACGACAATGGCTTGAAACAATCCTTTAGCATAGTGCCTCTCATGGAGATGTAGGCAACAGATTTGGGGAAACCCAAAGCTTCTGAATTGACATACACAAATTTCATCTGCTGTAATGAGGCTGGCAGGCTGATCCTGGTTATTTAGTATGCTACCAAACATGAAGTTTTATCAAATGAAGCTATAGCCAGTTTACTTTACACAGTCATTGAAAGCCACAGCTCACAAAGTAGAACTGCAGTCTGTGTCTGACCTCATAAGCAAGAAGAGGTGGAGAAGACATTGGACATGGCTTTAGCAACACAGACACACTAGTGCACTGTAAAAGACCCTAGATATTATGTATGGAAGAGAGAGTACTAGAAGTGCTTAAAAATAATTCATGAGTCCATTCCTCCACATGTAAAATTCAACTGACTAAGGATTGATTTAGGTATGTACAGGTTCTTTAAATCAAGACTTTAAGCAAACTCTATGACCCAGCACATCTTAGATTAGTGTCATTAGAAAGTAATATTAGGTTGGACCACTCTCTAAAGAAGTTGTTCAGTGGATCCATTTCATTCTCTATAATCCTAACATATGGATTACATTTTGATAAGCATGTGCCATACATGCACTTACTGGGAGGATTTTTCCTGGGGTTTTGGTAATTTATTTAGCAAGGGAAAACACAAAAGTACAGAGTGATTTTTGTGTGTTGGATTTTTACTGGAGTATTTCTGATGTGTGTTTTGTTTTTGTAAAAATAGGAAGTCTTTAAATTAAATCCTTCTACATCTTATTCTAATTAGCCCCTCAAGATCTTTAATACAGAATCCATCAATATAATTATAGGGCATATTGACTGGACTATAAAATACAGCACTCTTGAAGATTGGATGGCTGCTACTATTTATGTATATACTATACATTTTAAATCTGTATCAGATGGAAAAAGTAATGTCTAATATTCAGAAATGTTATACTTAGCTTTTGTTTGAAAATTTCCAGAATAATTCCATAATTATAATCATTGTTCTACTTTGTTTTTTATGAAATTGTTTTTTATATCACCAAATATTTACATAGCATGTTCTGATAATGCATGATATAACATGAAAATGGAAAACTCCTTAGCAGGGGGGATGTTACATGCTCTTTACTAACTTAGGAAATTAAAAACAGCTTGCTTCTGAACCAATTAAATGAAAGAGGCTTCACTAGAAAAAGTATAGACAATCTTGCAGATTATTCATCCCAAATTATGAGCCACAGTGGAAAATTTGTTAGCTCATCCTTTTTATTTAGAATGAAACAACCATGTTGATAGTTTCTTTCAGTGATAATTCTACATTTGTGGATATGTGTGTATACATACATTTCTATAACAGATACATACATAGCCATAGGATGGATTAATGCTTTTTCAGGGATATCTTACAGCAGTCCTCCAGATTCTGCAATGTAGGCTTTTGTTTTTCTTTTTCCTTCTCTCTGTGAATTCTCTCTGTGGTTTTCTCTGGATTTGAAAATAGAAACTTGTTTTCTTCCCATAAGCAACTCTTAACTTCTTTATTAACAGAAGACAAGTGATGGGGATATGATGTAACCACACCTGCATGAGTTTTGTTTCAATGATGTTCAAAGAATATTTCTTACTTTCTGTGAAGCCTCAGCTACAAGCATGATAAACACAGCTTTTTCAGGGCAACTAAAAAAGGTCAGCCTTGGAATGCATCACTCTCCTACTGCTGCTGTTTGTGCTGTTCTGAAGAACTGGGATGAACAAGACTGTGTAGAGCATACTGAAGAAATAAAGTTTCAGGACAGAACTCTCCATGGCAGGGTGTTTCAGCTTTCTTTTAATAAGGATATGTTTTGTTCAGCTTAGCACATCAGCAATCCCAGCGTTCCCATAGCTTCTCATACATTTTACATTATGTCAAAGGGTGACCTGTAGGAATATTTTTAAAATAAATTATGTATTTCTTACAAATTCAGAGCTTTCATACAGATCTGAATATCACTAATGACAGATGAAGAAGGCTTGTTAGGGTTTATATAGCCTAATCTGTATTTAATTGTTTTAAAAATACGTGAGTTAAATGCTAGATATAAATAGCTATTTGTAAAATAAGCATTTTGTACACCTGCATTCATACCAGTTTCCACAACCAGTCTTGCCTCAGCTTTGTTCTTGTAATCTTCTGAGTAAGGAATCTTGAATCTTAACACAGGTAAGATCCAATATTGGCAAATATTTTATACCGTCTTTATTCTGAATTTCATGTAATGCTTTCTGTTGATTAGTTATTTAATGTGGCTGAGTTACCTGGGGTACACACCCTGCATCAATGCAGCATTTGGGAACATTGCACTGGGGACTGCCAGAAAACAGCAGCTCTGTGACTGCTGGTCCTTGGGCTCATCCACTCCACCATGTGAAGAGTCGATGGCAGCGTTTAAGGGCAGTGAAGGACTTCAGTTTATGGCAGCTTTATGAAACTTTCACACTGCTGACCTGGTGTGAAAGGACAGGAACAAAGAGCAGGATATGACACTGCAATTCCTTTCATTCTGTTTACATTGTCATGAAACCTGAAAAGAACTGGTAATTAACATTTCAGAGCAGGAAGATATGTTTTGCAGCTCTTCACTGAATCTTTCAGTGACTGGTGGTCAAACTTATTTCTTAACACTTTGTCATTCCTTCAATAAATATGTGCTGAATAAGTAGTGTGAGTAGTTGCAGCTTGTTTTGTAAAATGGACTTGGATATTTCTCACCTCTAGGTGTTCATCCTGGGATGGTTTTTGCAGCATCATAGTACAATTGATCTTCATTGATACCGGGTTGAAAGTTTGGAGGCTATTTCCAAGCCATCACTACGAAAATCTATTTCCAAGTTGTTCGATAATATTTTTAATTCATCTTTTCCTTACATGACATTGTTTTTAGATTTCATATACTGAGTTGATCTTATCTGAAGCCTGTCAATGGAATATGTATTGTTTAGAAATTCACTGTGGGGTATTTTTCCTCTACATGGCCTTATTTTTCACACTGAATCACAGCTGTGGAATGTTAGATTTCTAGACCCTTTGTTCCCACTATGCATTGTTCATGATCATGGGTTTTTTTAAAAAAACGGAAAAAAAAAAGAAAGCTTCATTTTGAAAATGTCAGCTAGCAAATATATGGAACACTGAATAATGTATTGTGGTTTTGTTTTCCTTTTATTCTCTATTTAATTAACCAAACAATAAGTATTGTTTTCTATGTATAATAAATGTATCCTGCAAATAAATTCATTGTCTGATTGTTGATGTGCTTAAGTCTGTTTTTAAAAATAAGGTAGAGTGAAGTAATTCCTTATTAGTGGCAATTGCTGTATTCTGTCATATATTCCTATTCTCTTCGTATGTCATTCATATTCTCTCTCTGGGTACCAACAAGATACACCATCCTTTTGGGTATCTGACCACCTCCTAAAAATAACTATCACTTTACTTTCCCTTATTTATCAGCTTATCACAGTAACAGTAGAAATATTTGACTATGGATGTCATCATCAAGGTAGGCAAAACCACTGCTCTGGCCAGTCCTGTGTGAAGAACTTAGAATGTCAGCTCTTCAAAAGTGAACTTACATGTGACAGCCTTGGATTTGTTTATGCAGGCCAGCCCAGAGCTGGGCACATCCCCTGCTGGTTCTGGACAGGTTTCCTTGGGTGTCCAGGTGGTGTCTGGGCTGTGCTAGCACAGCTCTGTGAGAGGGAAGTGTTGCTGCTCTGTTTCCTGAGCAAGCTCATCTGGAGCCAGCCAGGTTATTTGTTCTGAGAACTAAATCGTCCTTTGTTGCTTACTGGACACGCTGTTACTTTATACAAGCAGAGCTGTTTCAGCAATTGTGGCTTTGTTCCCAGATAAAAGATTACCATGAGAAATGGACACAAAGCACAGATTGGGCACATTGGTAGGATTTCCCAGATAGGTTGCTATGCAGTTTTTGTAGTTTTCTGAATTGCATTTTCCTAGCATGAGTAGATGCTTTTTTTTTCCCCTCCTATCCATGTTAAAGGTAGATACAATAGCATTTTTTTTCTGAAGCGTGTAAGCTTTTAGGAAACTTCTGAGGTTTTTCAGTTGGTTTTGAAAATGTTATCCTTTACTGTGATTAGGTATGTTGCTCTTGTAGTCTGGAAAAACAGTCAATTATATCCTAATGTCGTCCTGGGAATGTTGTCTCATTCACTAACGTAATTTCAGGGTAAAATTTAAAAAGAAATCCTATATCTATGAGTCTCATTGCTGGTAGCTTTATAAAGAAAGCTAAATATAATTCTTCCTGTGATCGTGCCAGTTTGAACCACTAAGCAGAAGCATTCCTAAACGTCTTCAGTAGATATGTGTGCACTGAGCTCACTTACATATGTTTTAAAGTATTTTTATGATCTTTTTATGTGATCTACAAAACAAAATACAATTTAAGGTTTGATTTTAATCTTACGGTGGCAAACTGAGAGAATCCAACATTTATGAGGGCTAAGCTCATAAGTGTCTTGTGGCTAGACTAAAATTTTCCCCTTTTTTACCTCAGAGATGTGGGTCTGGTGTTTGCTTTCATACTTTTAAGGCGCTGGTGTTGTTGAAATATAATTGGATATTCTTACCAATTATGTATCATATTCTCTACATTTATGATTAGTTCTACCTCTTTTTAGTTCTTTACAAGTATATTAGTGGCTGAATACTATGTCACTGCCACTTCTGACTGTTTTGAAAACACATGGTTCTACATCTTTTTTTATTTCCCCCTCAAAAGAATCTTCCCAACTGAAAAGAAATACTTTTTTTCTTTAAATGCCATCCTTTTTATTTGCTATTGCATTGCAAAAGCTCCTGTCCTTTTATCTTTCATGGCTCTTTGAGAACATCTATTAAAATACTACCAGATATTTTCAAATTTCCCCAAACCAACTGAATTTGATTCTGTTGCCCACGCAGGCATCTGGTGTGGTCTGAGATATCGGAAGGTGTTCTTAGGTTAAAAATCTGACTTGAAAAGACCGTTTTGAAACTCATCCCCCACTTGTCTCCTTTTGCCTCCTGGTGGATGAGTCTCAGGGTTTCTAAGATCTGCACATGGGGCTTCCAGATGTGGGTGAGACCCTACTGAGATCAAAGACATTCTGGACCAGCTGCTGGATACTTGGAAAGGTACCTGAGGGCATTTTATATCACACCAGATGCTTGCACGTGGGCAACAAATCGAGCCAAACAGATTCCTTTTCTTCCTTGCATTTTTTTCTTTTTGGCTCATGAGTTGCAGTAGTCTATGAGGCTTTTTGAGGAAGTACATCTGACATAAAATTAATCTAAGCTTTCCTGTTTATTCAGAATAGTGTGATCCAGACTGTTGTATAGAAGGCTAGCAGAATTACATGCATTCTCCTCCTGCACTGACCTGAGGCCTGGAAGCAGCAGGAATTAGTGTTGCTGCCTTACCTACAGCAAGAAAAAGGAAGGCTGATATTATAAGGAAAGTCCCATCAGTCTCAATCTATGGAGGCACCAGGTAGAGAAAAGGCTATGTGAGGGGCCTGTGATCATCTCTGCCAAGTGCCACAACTGTACATTTGACTGGTTTTTAACTTGCAGGAGAAAAGAAATGAGACTTCCAGTTAAGAACGGTATAAAGACAGGGAAGGGAGTGATAGGTTTGTTCATTAATAACTCCACAGTAAGATTTTGGCTACTTTTTTTTTTCCCATTGAAACATTTCTAGAGCTGATCTGCAACTAGAACTAACAAACTTCCATCCTTGGTAGAAATACATTGGTAGTAAGATCAGAGGGGCAATAAAAGCCCGTCCTTCTAGACAGCAGTTCAGGGTGTTCAGACTTTGGAGTCTCCCTGACTGAGGATCAGGACCAATCTGACTTTCAGTTAGTCTGGATGCAAAGTCAGAACTTTTCTCCTCTGTTTTTCCACATTCCCCCTTCAGCATCAGTTAACCTTACAAATGCAATTATTAAGAAAATCAATTTTTAAAATGTTTTGCCCCTTGGCTTTGTTTTCATTCCTGCAGCTATTTGAATAACTATTAGATACTTGGCCAAACCACCTGTATCTCTATCATTGCTGCAAAATCAACAAAGATTATGAACGTGCATTATAAACCATAAATTCCTGAGTACTTGCCACTCATACCAACAAATTTCTTTTTTTTTTTTAAATGTTATTTTTTTCTTTACTTATCTTTATTAGATGCTTGAGTTTATTCCCTGGAAATGTTTTGGCGCTTGCAGCGCTAAACATGCTGCAGTGCTGAAGGAGGGAAAAAATGGGCAACTCAAAACTTGCATAGTGTGCTTTTTACAACAAAATTCACTGTTTCATTTAGTGAACCAACACAGATAAGATTATTTTGTTGTAGATTAAGGGTCTGGTTATTTTTTCAGCATTTATATCCAAAGGCAGTCCTAAGGAGAGCACTTCAGTTGTTACCCTAACTGGCCTCTGTGTACCACTGACCTCTGCAACTAAATGGAGCTGAACCAGAAGTTGGACCAGAAGTTAAAATATTACTGTCATTGTTGTGAAAACTTCAGCATATTATCAAATGGTAATTTTTCATAAAAATGCAGAAACCTGTTGTTCATTTGAGATTTTAACTGACTGGAACTGCACATTTTTTTAACCTCTTTTTTTTTTTCCATTTTGATTGAAAATACCAAAAGCCATTCTGAAGAGAACATTTTAGCTTTCACTTACAGGGTTACTTGAGGGGTTCTCTTTTAGCATGTGCAAATGATGTTGTAAAAATAAATTTAAATAAAGAAAAGCGATACTAAATGTGACACTAAATGTAGAAATCACTCTGTTCTCATATATGTGGTCATGAAATCAGACCTGTCATGTTCTGATGTAAAATAGCAAAAATAATCGAGATAATTAATGGTCATGCAAGTTTAAGAAATAATTATTTTTATTATTAATTACAAGTAAGTAAATAAACTGAAGGGGAAAGCCCCTTAAATGAGGGCACTCTTCTAGATCAAAAAAGAGCTAAAAGGCAAAATAAACCTCTTGTCTTCTGCCATGGGTTTGTGTATACACAGAGATATGATTTTGATAAGCCCTTGGTTAACTTCTGCTAGCCTGCACTAGCATCAGTTTAGATAAAAGTAAGGACTGTTAGTGCCCTTAGAAGGCTGTGAACCATACAGGCTGTAGCTGCAGTGAAGTGGCACTGTCACATCTATAAAACACAACTTGCAGTGAAGAAAAGTGGTTGAGCAGCTCTGTCTGGGCCTGGGATGTGAGGCCACCCTGCAGGACAGGAATCCATCCCACTGTGCTTCCCAGTGTGACCTGCAGCACCTGCCAGGGCCAGCCCCAGAAAGGCACCTGCAGTCCTTAGCAGGGACTTAGGACAGTAGATCTCACTAAGCTCTACCATTATGACCTTTCTTACCCTGAAGTCAACAGCCCTCCAGAACTAGCTCAGATTTTTACCCAAAATAGCCCCAAGCTCTTCTGCACATGGCCAGCCATGGCAGCAGAAGAGCTCACATACAGCGTCCAGGCTGGGGCCTGGCAACAAGATGTGCTGCTCCTCTTGTTTGAAAGGCTCATCGTAGCACTCAGTGTGGAATTTTATAATCCATCATCCCACAAAATGTAGCAGGGGTGGTTGTGTCTTTGAAAATGGTGTATGCAGGGGTGGGAGCAGGATACAGCAGATGGGGACCAGCCTGGGTACAATGCAGTGTCTGTTTGGTGAACCATTGAACAGTTTGTGTAATACTATAGGTGAGTATTAGGTCTTGGCCTACTTAAAATCTCCAGGACAGAGCCACGAAGTTTCCAGGGATGTTTTAATTTGTGTCTTGGTTGTTGGAGTTTTTTTAATCTTTGTTGTATCTGCAGATGCATACAAACCATGTAAGAATGAGATGTTTCCTTGCTGGAGAGGAATGTTAAAGAGATGCTGCCAATTTTAAGCTTTGGGGGAAAATGCTTTTATTTTAAAGAATAAAATTGCTTTAATATTTGAAAAGCTGTTCTGCTTTTCTACAGAGTTTGCTGAAACATCTTATCAATGTTTAATAAAAACATTTTAACTTTTTTCCGAGTCTAGGGAGTGTGCAGCTTGGGCCATGGAAGCTTGTGAACAAAGGAGCTTTGAAATGGCTGTCTCCTCTTCAACTGCATGAAATGTTTGACCTTGTATTAGCATCAGTTTGGTGCTGATAAAAGCTTGCTGTTGTGTTGCTGTAAAGAAAGTCAGCTGTCTTAAGAACAGCTTAACTTATTAGTCAGTTGGTCATCTGAAACCAGAGATTTTTGCTTGTGCGTCCCAGGCTTTGGAATGCTGTCCTATGAAATCTAACACTGCAGCCAAATAATTAGACCTGATACCAGGAAATTGTAGGTCCAAATTAAATGGAGTCCTTGAAGTAGACTGAATATGATATGCATGTGAAAACAGAGCTAAATTGTTCATGAGCAATAAGACTCTTATTAATATGTAAATATGAAGAACTCCTTTTTCCATCCTTGTTCACCACAGACATGGTCTGGCTACACTGACATTAGTGGGAAACATCCTGGCCCTATATGGAGGGGGGTATCAAGTGTTAAAGTGATAGCAGAATAAGGTGGCATGGCCCAAAGAACAGTGTCAGAACTACTGAAGGAGGAAAACAGTTATTTCAACCTACAGAATGAAGTAAGGGGCTTCTCTTGTAGTTAATGCATTTTGCAAAGCTCTTCACTTCTGTACTATATGACATAGCCCTATTCTTCAAGCACATCTTGTAAAAGTTAGTTTATATTGAAGCATAAGAATGGAGCAATCAAATGGAATTTGGAAGGTTCTTTTGCTTTGGGGCAGTAACAAGCTTTGAAGGCTGCTTGTGTTTACTGAACAGGCTACTGCAATGAGGGAGGAATTCAGGGACTGAACCCCACCTAGCTTGAGTCACTTGGTTTAGACATTTGGAAAGTCATCCTAGGCTCTCTCTAGGGTTAACAAAGACAGACATACCACCACAGATAAGCCATCTGAGGAGCACCAGGCTCTGGGGCTGCTTCTCAACCAAGATTCTACAGACCCAGCCTGGGTGAGCAGCCAGGGCACAGCCTGCTCCACAGCCATGTTGCAGAAGAACTACATTAATGGATAAGATTGCTCAGAGCACCTACACAAGTAGTATAGAGTCAAACAGAATAATGAGTGCTGGTTCCTACACAGCCTTATTTCCTCTTTCTTTCTTTGGTCCACAGCAAATTTATGAATAAAAAGCTTTGTGTGAATAAACACTGGTTTGGGGCTGATTATCGTACTCAAAAGGTCTTTATTCATGTGCACCACATTCCTCCAGAGAATGCTCTAGAGCATGTTCTAAAAATTTTAAGTATTGGTCTTAATCATTCACAATTTAAAAATATTTTTGTCTGGTAACACAATATCTCTTCTTATATATGTGTGTGTCTTTAAGATCACTGAAACATGATGATGAATAATTTCTTATTGCTAGGTATCTGGAGCTTACAATCTCTTCTTATTTTTTGAAGTAACAATTACAATAAAAAGAGTTTAAAAAGTAAATAATGCTTAAAAGTACTAATGATGAAGATAATGATTTAGAAATCAGCCTATCTAGAACAGGCTTAGACATAAGGCAAATGTATCCCTGAAGACAGGCATTCTCAATTACATGTGTGGCCTCTCATCATCCCTGTCCACCTCCCACACTGTACATCTCTGCTGTAGTTGTAAATAATCACTTTTTACCTTCAGAATTGCTCACTGGCCTATTCTCTGTCTTTCTGCCAAGATCAAGCTTCAAGGCTGGAAAGCCAATTAGAGCTACAACTTCCCTGTCACAGCTGACTGCCACATTCATTCACTGGAAAGGGACTTTTCACAAAGATGCAGTGACAGACAAGGGGAAAAGGTTTAAGTTGCAAATGGGCACATTTGGGTTGTGTATTAGGAAGGAATTCTTTACTGTGAGGGTGGTGAGGCACTGGAACAGGTTGTCCAGGTTGGGGATGTCTCTGGAAGTGCTCTAGGCCAGATTGGATGGGGCTTTGAGCAACCTGGTCTAGAGGGAGGTGTCCCTGTGTATGGCAGGGAGTTGGAATGAGATGATTTTTAAGGTCCCTTCCAACCCAAACCATGCTGTGATTCTGTGATTACCAGTTTGACACTGAATTCACAACCTGTATTTCTTCTACCTCCTGCCTTTCTCAGCACCTCTCCCACCTCCTCACTTTGACGTTACCTTCTCACTAACAAATCCAGAACCATACTGCAGAGTTATTAGTATCTGCCTGCCTTTATTTTGTCAGTAATATATGATTTTTAAATGAAAAAGTGATAATTTCCCAACAAGCCATTCCTATGTAGTCAGGAGGAAGCAAAGGAGGAGCATGGCATCCGTGTTTTACTCTTGATTTAGCTGGGGAATTAATTAGCAAATGTGTTTGTCAGACTTTCTGGTTTTTACATGTCTTTAAAAGAAATGACTGTGGTGATATGACTGACAAGGACTGAGTAGAGAATGATGACTCCCAACATAATTACATGTCGTTTGCCAGCTGTGGCAACTATTTGAAAGGCTGCACTTCTGGCCAGAGATTATTAGCTTATATATACCAGGTTACATACTTTCATACAATCTATTGCTTAATGCTTTATCTCCCTTGAGGGCATTACAGATATTAGGCAAAAACCTGTATTCACATTGAAGGATGATTTGCTTTAGGAAGAAAGATGTTTTTACAGTGAATAAGCATTACATACAGCATGTAAAGATCCAGCCAAGATTCTGGAAAGCAATGACTGAATCTGGGTATGTTTCTAGAATTATCAGTCTAAAGGATTTATTTTTCCAATGCAAGAGAACAGAAAATGAAGTATTTTTAGAAGAGCTAACTTGCATACCAGGACCATTGCTTACCACACGCTAACATTTGTGTTTGTATATATGACTTTGATTTACTTCCCACTGAAAGAAAAAATAAAATGGTTGGAAAAACTGAGGACAGGTGCTATTAAGGTCACTAACTATATTATCACACACAATCATACTAGTTTCCTGGACAGCTGAAATAATAGCAGCCTGGTTTAGTGCCTTGGACCACTTTCTACTGGGTAACACTAAAGCCTGCAATGCGTCTGTCATCAGAATTGACAGCACCTTAAATGTGATGCTGAGGAACTACAGCAGGTGCTGAGAAAATCTCCACATCTCCAAGGCTTGGTTTTACTTCTTGGAGAAGCACGGAGATGATGGTTTGAGTAACAGAATATTTCCACCATTAACAAACTGGACTGTTTTATAAGACCTGAAATAAACTTTCAGCTCAGCCCATGCAAAAGAGGAGCAATAATGTTTTGATGTTTTGCTGATCCCTTTTATTTTCAGTATTAGGATCATAAATTCTCTGTGTCCCTTTTTCTGATTGCAGTGTTGTGAGGACATAACTCTCTTTGGAGAGATTTGTACTGATACAAATATGGTTTGAAAGTCGTGTGTCCTGGAAAAACTGGTTTCTAGAAAAGAAATATTAGGTCTTAAACATGATCTCTGTCATGTAGTTTGAACTCCAACAGCAGCACACATTTGGAAAATTAATTCAGTCAAGAAGTCAGCAACAGTGCAGGCAGAGCAAGAAAAGCAGTTGTAAACAGCAGAGAGATCAGAAACTGATGGAATGAACATCATACAAAAGACTCAGCAGGAGGGAATGCAAATGATGGTATCAAACAGAATAAAGTATGGTTTAGGAGGAGAAGAAGGAAGAAAGAAGCACTGAGAACAAGCAGTGCTGCTTTCAGAAGAGGTTGGGCAAAAGAGCTATAGACAGAAGCAGGGCTGGAGTAGCATGCAGCAAATGAAAAACCAAGTTAGTGGAGGGGTAATATTTGGGAGAGTATTGAAGAACGAGGCATCCAGTCAGTAAAGATTTAAAGTGATGATCCCAGAAAAGAAAGAAGAGAGAATGGAACTGAGGGACAGGGAGTTGAAAGGGGGAATGGGGAGATACGACTGGGACTTGAAACTGTAGAAAGAATGTGAGCATTAAAGAGAGGTCATATAGATAGCCATTGCTTCTCCTTCATTCAGAGGTATTTTTTTTTTTTTTATTATTTCTTTATCTACTTTCTCATGCAGTACTTTTTGTATTTACATCACAGTTGCTTTACATGTTTTTAAGATTCATTATTTCAAGCAGCTTGCAATATGACCTTAGGGGAGGCTTAAGGTTTTATAGCAACCTTTTACCTACCCACCACCTCTTCTCAGGAAATTTCCAGTTCATTCCTGCCATGACTGAAATACTGCATGATAGCATCTTTGAAAGCCTTCAGAAACAGCACCAGGCCAAAAGCATCTTATTGCTTCTCAGTTAGCATTCTCTCAAAGTCAGTTTAATCCCACATATTTAGTGCTGCAAGCAAGCAATTTCAGAAAATTAAACTGGAATTTCCCTATGTGTTTATGACATGGCAGTAACGATAGATTTTTATTTGTAGTTAAATATTATCCTGCAGTGTTTACCAATTAAACATTCAAGGCACACAGGGAAAGTGATTGTGGTCTTGACCGAAAGCCAGATGAAGGGAGAAAATATCATTTATTCAGCTATGGTTTAGAATTGATAACACCAGCCCAGAGAATGATTTGTGAATAAATGTGGGCATTTCACTAATATATAGGAAATGTGAATGGTTGCTTTTAAGGGCTGGAACACTTATGAGACATTTAACTCCTAAATAGTTTATAAATAGACCTCTGTGTTGTTTTCAGCAGAAGGATATACTGTAAACGTGTTACTGGAGGTGACCATTCAGACAGACTGCACATAATCCAGGCAATGGAATATGCCATGCAGGATGGATGTCATATGAATAGAACTACTCTGGCAATAATACATGCACTATCCCTTAAAGTTGAACTCCATGAATTATTATAAAAGTAGAAGTGAGGCTTACTGACAGAAGTAAGCCTAAAGCCAATGCTACTCACAAGATATAATTTGACCAGAAATATTACCTACAAGCAGAGAACTATGGTCTCTTTCCCATCAAAATGTACCATTTACATTTTGAACAAAACACAGGGGAAAAAATTGGTTTTTAGCTTGGTATTCATGAATGAGAAAAAAAACAATAGGAAAACCATTGAATGGTTAAGTCTGGAAAAGACCTTTGAGATCATCAAGTCCAACCATCAACCTAGTGCCACCACCATGTTCAACAGTAAACCATGTCCTCCAGTGTCCTACCCACATTTTTTTTGAACACTTACAGGTATGGTGACTCCAACACTTCCCGGGCTACTTTGTTTCAATGCCTTACAATGCTTTCAGTGAAGGCATTTTTTCTAATATCCGATATAAACCACCCCTGATGCAACTCAAAACCATTTTGTCTTGTCCTGGGTACCAACCCTCAACATCCTGTCACTTGCTACTTGGGAGAGGAGACCGACCCCCACCTGGCTACAACCTCCTTTCAAATAGTTCAAGAGAGCAGTAAGGTCTCCCCAGAGACTCTTTTTCTCCAGGCTAAAAAACCTCAACTCTCTCAGATGTTCATCATTAGACTTGTGCTCCAGACCCTTCACCAGCTCTATTTCCCTTCTCTGGACTTGCTCTAACACCTCAAATAAATCTATTTGAAAATAAAGCAAGTTTGTTGCCAAGTGGTCAGTAGTCTAAACAGTCCTATATGCAATAGTAATAATGGGCTTGCTCTCTTGTCCAGAAATCAAAAAAACTTTCCAGAGTCCCTTGAGTTTACCCTGCAAAACCACAATCATGTGGCCTCATAACTAGAAGGGATCCAACAGTAGAAATGCTGACAAGAAAATATTTCCAGGGAAGAAGAATACTTAAAGAGTAAGCTGCTTACTAGTATTTCCTCTGAGCATCTTGGCTTCTTCCTACAGCTCCATTGCAGCCCCTCCCATGTGATCCCATGGGATTTGTTTCCATATTACTAAGAACAGAAAGGGGGACCAGAGGGACCCCAACATCCGTACTCAAGCCTGGTTTATGACAGGATCAGCTGTTATCTCCCAGGGCTGAGTCTTTTAATCCATCTACATAGTTTCAATGCAGGACAGTGCATGGGAAAGCAGAGCTGGGTGCTGCTTCTCCACTCCTGCAGTGCTGCAGCCAGCAAAGGCTCCACACGAAGGCTGGCTGCATGAGCTGCCCATAACACAAAGGAAAACTGGCCCCATCGACCAAAAGAGCCCTGGGCTCCCTGTGCCAGTGGCTCTCAGTGCCACAGTGTAACCATGACAGAGTGCAACAAAATCTGTGGAAAAGTTTTCTGAAAGAATGGAGTCAGGCAACTGCATAATTTGTTCCAAGAAGCCTGCATGACATATTGGTTAAGCTTTACAGCTTTGTTTGACATACCCCAAAGTGGCTGTCACATAGAAGATGTATATTGTCTTTTCCTGAGCCATTTTAATTGCAAAATCTGTTATTCAGCATTTGTTGGTCAAAAACTGAATTCATACACTTTCTAATTAGTTCCTGCACACTTTCTAAGCAAACAGTAATATTAAAGGCTGGCAATTCATACTGTTTATTGTTACATGGGGCTATGTCAGTTTGAGTATGTGAAGAAGAGAAATACAATAGTGCACAATTTAAAACAGGAATCAGGAAGAAAATATAATCCAAGAGTTATTTCAGCATTCTCAAATATCTTTTTGAATCAGTGTCTTTTGGTATTGGCAATACACCAGCTTGAGCTCTTTTAGCACAAAGAAACACAGTGTCATTGATTATGACAGATGTAGCCCTTGAAAATGGGGTAAAATAGAAAAAAGGTCAGGAAGAAGTGAGCACTCAGAACACAGCAGCTTGAATTCATCAGAGTACAAAAACAAGGCCACCATATCACTGCCTAGATCAGAAGAGAAACCTAACCAGGATTTCTAGTACCCTGCAGGTACGACAATACATTCTTTTCTTCTTACAGCTTAACCCCTGCATAGTAGCAATCCCAAAACACTGGAAGGATAGGAGCCAGACCAAACTAAATTATCCACCATTTGCTTTAGGTCATAAAAGCAACCTTTCTGTCAAGTTTTAATTGAAAAATTAAAATGTCTCCACACTAGAAATTTTAATGACATTACCTATTCACTTACGTTTTTAATTTTGCATGTCATGCTGATAAAGTTGGGATTGGGAAATGATGGGAAACAAAATAGCTACTTGCTTTTTTTCGGAATTAATGCACTCATGGAAGTAAGACCCTGAATTGATAAACTTTAAAATACAGAAAATACAATTGCATGTTATTCCATAAGATATTGAAGTCCTTAGATTACAGTACCCTGTATGAATAGCCTTCCTTCATGTAGCTGAACAATCTTTGTCTATTGAAACAACTGGCATCTTCAGTGCCTAGGCTTTGACATAACTCTCATCAAGAGAGTTTTTTGCTTCCAGTTTTGTCCAGACAGAGGAAATTAATGACCATGTGAATTCTGTATAAGAAATTCTTTGGCTCTGTCTCTTTTTCCAAGTCTGCATTTATTTTACCATTTTCAGCCCAAAAGCCAAAATAGATACAGTACTCAAAAGTCCTAGCCTTGAAAATTATCCTCAGGTGTTACCAGTAGCTGCAGGTTCTATTGGAAATCCCCTTAAAAATTTGAAAATCTTCCCTCTCAAGATTTTCACCTCTCACCCCTTTGAAGAAAACCTTTCAGATTCTGATGCTGGGAAGAAATAAACCCCACACCTACATTTGAACTTTGCATAGGGTAAGTATTCCTATCTAATTACTTTTCTGATTTTCTTGTATTTGGGGTTAATGTTGCTGGCAATAATAGTCATTACATAAGCATTGCAGCCAAAACCTCTAAGCAAACTGCACTATCTTATGAGCAACTGCTCGCTCACTGACAATATCTTTACATGTCACTCTGTGTTCATCATAAGTTCTTTCAGTTTAAAAGTAACAGAGTAAAGAAGGAAACCTAAAAAAGAAATCTAAACCAACCTGTTAAATAACTGGAGAATATATTAAAGGCTGTATAAGGAATCACTCAGATAATATAAGGCAAGTAATAAAGAACCATTATGGAAAATTTGTGCAGAATACCATATACATTATTCACAAGAGGACTTTAGAGCTACCTGATGAATTTGTATTTTTTAAAGCATCACAGCTGAAACAGTTTTTGTCTTCACGAGTGTAAAAACTAACAGAAAGAAAGTACTGTTATCACCAATTTTTTGGTGGAATAATTATTAGCAATTTAAGAATTAAAACACTGATCTCCTCACTCCTAACCTACTGCTCTAGTTTCTCTCCAAGTATCAGCTGAAACATTTTAGTAAAGACTGAGTGGCACCAGTGGGGACTAACTTCTACAATCATTTTATCTTACCTGACAAACTTCTTAGTTGCAAGGACACATCAGTTTTCTGATGCTTACAACAGGCTGTTTCAGGCTGAAAAATTTTATGTCAATTCCAAAAGGCACTTTGCTGTAATTACTGCCAATTACTACTTTATTGAGTTCTGGTGAAGTTTTGGTAACAGATTGCAATACATTATTATTGTATTACCTTGTCAGTCGAGTCAGAATTTTTATGTAAATTTGGAGGATTAACAACTAGACTTCTGTTGGTTTCTCCAAACTTGGTTTATCCATTCTAGTTCTAATTGTGAAAGTATTTAGATGAGCTATAGATCAATAACTTAGGACTATATTCTTGACTCTACATTTTGATTTACATTGCACTTAAAAAAACATACAAATTTATGATTAGATGTTACCTGACAACTTCTTAGAGGAAATGACTGAAAAACCACAAAATCTTTTGCAAAGTCCTTTCAACTTTTTCTCTATGATGTTATTCAATGCACTCAAAGATGGTCTGACAGTAAATAAAATGAGATCATGGCCTGCTGAGTTGATCGGTATTATCTTACTGTATTGTTTTTTCCCCTGGAAAACTCATCTCTTTTTCCTAAGCACATGCTGTTTCTTATTTACAATAGAAAACGGAGAAGTTTGTGCAAAAGTTTCTGCTAAGGAGAAAAGTTGAAAAAAGGAATCGTGGCTCTCATCCCCACATGGCAATTCTTATTTCATGTTGAGAGAATCACTGAATAGAAGGAAATTAATTCAGTCTGTTCAAAGCACTCCATGAATGTGGAATTCACCTGAACTGTTCATAGGCAACTGATATAAGCAGAACACATTTTATCTGATCTGGTTTAAACTGCAGATGAGATGAACTACATCTTAAAACTGACTCTCTGTTGTTTCTGAATGCAGTCAAGACAACCAGATCAAATGCAGGCTTCTGGATTGTAGACATCCAGAGTTAGAGGAGATGAGTTTTCTGTGCAGGATGCACAGGAGAGCCTGATGTGCAACAGCTGTTCTGCACTGGCACCTTGGCCTGTTTCTTTAATCTGGAAATCCCTTTGCAGAAGTGAGCATTTTCTGACTTGGAATTCATATTGCACTTGCAATCCAAAGGTTCACTCATGACAGGCATAATAGTAATACCTTGTCTCACAATAAGAAAGCTGAACTCATCAACAAAGTAATACCCCTTATAGAGTTCTGAAGGGCTGAGTTGAGTTTATGACTTAATTGTAGCTAGTATGAGTTATTGGCATGTATTTAAGCATTTCGTTCATTCTACTTGGTTGTATATTTTGAATGATGTTACATACAATTCTGCCTGGAAAGTCAAATGACCAGGTGAAAAAGAGTGTTGTTCTAACCTTGCCTGCAGGCAAATACTGACATCCTGGCACCCTTGAAGGTAGCATTAAGTCTGTCTTTGACTTCAGAGGCAACAGAATTTCATGTAAGAAGCCCTGAATCCAGTATATAATACAGATATGAGAATAAAATTCACACTATCATTTATCAGCATTTCTCACAGAGTGCACACTGAGGCATCATCACTCAAAAGAGAATTGGTAAAGGTAACTAAAAGGAACAACTTTATGAGAAACAATATTGTAAAACATGTATATAAAGTACGTATTACTGATGTCTAGTTAAGGTAAAATATCTTTCCTATTTGTTTTTTTCTTTTTTTTCCACTCCCTCCCTTTTGCTTATCTGTTCTACTGCCTCCATGCTGTCTGGATGAATTCATTACTCTAATTTCAATCAATTTACCATCCATTCTTCTCTGTGCAGGGATTCTCTCCATCCATAAAAAAGCTTTGATCAGAAAGAATATTATCTTCTTCATGTTATGAGAGGCTAGGATTACAAAATATCATCCCACGTATATTTTCCCCTAATATAAAGAGTTTTACAGGGTATAAAAGAAGTTCTTTCACCCTGATCAGGTTGCTTATGGTTTTTCTATACTATTTACATTGTTTCAACTGTAACTGCTAATGTTGGTCATAAGAAATGAGAATGGTGTCCCCTGGATACAGAATGCTGTGATGAAAAAGATTTACCTATTCAGTGTATTTTCTGATATCTAGGGCCAACCACTTCCTGAAGTCACCTGCATACCATGGAAAATTTTAATCAATAGACAGGATGCTGTAACTTGAAGGGATTGGGGAAACCTGTGAATTATTGGTTTTGTGACAGTAATTATTAGGAAATATAAACAAAACAGAAGAAGAACAGGAAAAAAATACCCAAGCTAACAACTAAAACCAGGTTAATATAATAGAAAAATTATTCTTTTGTATTACTGGTGGCAACAAGGCCTATCCTGAAGTCCCAACCATCTCACACCCAGCCACCCCTAGCACTGCTTATCTGACCTCACCTGAGCTTGCTGTCATTCTGCTTCGTGCGTGGGGAAATGAGGCATCAGAGTCCAATTTTTTCTGTTACATTCTTTTTGATTGTGAAGCACAGGTCCTGTCCTGTACTCTGTAAGTCACCACTTGGGAGTGGTTTAGATATTCTAACAAGTTGATGCAGCCATCAGACATAACTTCTATAGCTTAGGTCATAAAAGAAGACTAGTACTGGCAGGCCCTATTGATCCCTGAGGAGATGCATCCAGACAATGTGACAAGCATGATAGAAGGTGGACAAGCCAGGCAAGTCCTTTGGTTGCTATGATCATCTGATGTGGTACTGGGAATCACCTGATGAGGGGACCTGATATGGCATCAGATGATGACTGGGGACAAAGTGAGAAATAGGGGAAATCATCTGATAGGAGTTATAAAAAAGGTTCCTCAAAGGCTATTTTCAAACACCAAGAGGGACTTCTTACAGGATATAATTATTCTGAGAGATGACACAGATTTTAAGGAAAAGCTTGATCAAATTTTGTTGCATCATGTGGTGAGTTCACAGGCAGGACTGTGTTTGGGATGGAAAACAGGGATGTTCGCCCAGCCTTTCCTTGTATTTGGTTTATGGGTGAGGAAATACTTATTAGGATTCTGGGGAATTCTGTCGAATGGTCAAACGTAGAGAAACACAGAAAGAAATTCTGTCAGGTCTGTGGCATTTTGGCAGTTAGGAAAAAACCCAACCCCCCCATTATATTCAGGTAAGAGGTATGATGTGGGCTAAGCCTAGAGGATGCTGCTGGGAAGGCAAATGTAAGCAAGGGTCTGTAAGTGGTTTCAGTGGCTACTTCTCAGTGTTATCAAAATAATTTGTTCGTCTCTGTCAAGGCTAAAACCTCACTAGTGAGTGTTTTAACACAAGCAAGGTGCCCCTGAAGAAGATGTGCAGGATGACCAGGATCCTAGCATGACTGGATTTAAGGTCTCACCTCCATGGTAAATAACCTCTGACCAAAGGAAGCTGACTGGAGTCTATTTGGACTAAAGGAAATCCCAAGGATTCACACACAGCACTCTGGCTGAAATCCAGCAGAGGGTTCTCAAAAAGCAGTGAATATAATAGCTGCTATAATTTATGGTAGCACTTATTTAAGTAATTAACTCTTATCTGAATTTGCTAACTTCCTGAAATTGTTCTCTTGTTCTGTGAGAAGTCTTACATCCTATGATATAATTTGACTCTCTAGGGTCTTTCTTTGCAGAATTAAAAAAAAAAAAGAGCGAAAAAGAGAGTCTTTATTAATCTTGTAATCTACCTGAGTAAGTTTCCTGTTGAATCAATATACTTTTCTTTAAAGTTAGAGATTTTTCTCATAACTTCCAGTAAGATGTAGACTCCACACTGCCTAAATTTAATTTTAAATGGATAGTTGTCTATCTTTTTTTAAGCCTCTAGAGCTATGCCCCAACAAGCCTACATATTAGGTAGAAAGCATCCAAGAGAGGGGGGATAAACTGTATTTGCTTTTGTAAACATGCTCAGGCACAAAAGTAGAAATAAGAATTAAAGAAGTAAATTCATTACAATAATCAGTTCTATTTTTTCTAGCTATATTAAACAGTTGTTCACCTCTAGAAAACACGAATTTAATCTTATATAATAAGATGTTTCGCAAAGTGGTGAATTTCAAGTTTGGTCACAATAGTGATATCACATTGTCACCTCAAATAATTTCTACAACAACTATTAACTTACAAGACCCTTTCCATTCCACCCCACCAATATTCTTCTAAAATGAAGCAGAATCTTCCCTCTCCTACCTCTCAAAATTTACCATGACTTCTGTCAATGATGAGCAAATACTTAAGGACTAGATCTGTGTTCAAAAAAATAAAATTCATAGGGAAAAACTGATGCACAAACAGTGAAGATGATGAAAGCACTTTCAGGGTTTGCACCAAGTTCTACCTCTCTTCTGTTTGTAGCCCCTGCTTTTCCCCCATTTTGGTACTGTCTTCTAGCAGGCATTTCAGATGGGGTTATATGTTTACACATGCTATTCTGCTTATTTAATTATATTGCATTAATGTTTAACAATACTTTGAGTATACAGAACCAGGCATGGAGAGAGAACTCAAGTGTACGTATATTTTAGATAAATATGTTTAATTTCAAGGTTTCAATTAGCATTGTGAGGTGGCCACATTATCCCCAAGTGATAAAGTCATGAGAGATACAAGTGTTCCTAAACAAGGGCTAACGCAACCTTTGTGAACTCCTGTCTTAAATGTGTCATCACTTTAGAAACCTTTTAGTTATTCGGGAAAAAAAGTTTACTATTGTTAAGCAACCCTAGTGAACCCTAGGCTGGACTCAGAAGGACCTGAAGTTAATGAATTTCTGAAGAGGTTATAAACATAAGGAGAAAAAATATTTTTCTTAAATGATGTTTCTTAGCTGTGTATGAGAAGTTGGGTTTAACTTTCATTCCTGAGGTGAACTTTGGATTGTGGCAGTTGTAGGTTAAATATTTTCAGAACAATGAACAGAGGGGGATGTAATCAGAGAGGATGAACAGGAAACCTGTGATTAAAAATGCTATTACACCCTGCTTAAAAAAAATTGATACTTGAAACACTGGGTACTTCAGCCTGCTGTGGTCCTGTATGAAGAACAGAGGTTATGCAGGCTAAAACACACATCTAGTGCAGGTTACTGCAAACTATACAAAACCTTTGTCCCAACTATTTTCCAGTGCAAGATTGTTCCCATCAGCTGGTATCCTGAATCTGTCCAGTCTACCTGTAGAGGGTATGGTCTCTGTCCTTGATTTTCAGCACAAAGCTTTCCAAACACAAGTGCCTCAACCCTTTTTTCCCTCACTTTTGCAGTTTCTACTAGTTTCAAAATATGCACGTAATCTCACACTGGATAAACTCTTTCCAAACAGTCTGTGCTAATCTTAACAATGTGATGTCATCCAAACTCCACAGCATTTGTGAAACATGCTTTAATATTCCAGATCTTTTGATCTTGTCTCATAAATCAATCCCTTCATCTCCTTAATTATTTTAATTGCTCTTTTAAAAATTCCCTTCAGTGTAATTTTCTAACAGGAAGATTCACAAAAATATCCCAGGCATGACCTAGTTAAGTAGTATATGCAGAGCAGTTGTGCCAAAGAAATGGAAGAGAATTTTGTTAGTTCCTTCCTCAGCAATGGGATCCTTCACATGGAGGCTTAAATTTTGTAGATTTTGTTTTTATGCTTTCCTGTAAAACCATATGCAATTTACTGTTTGCTTTCACTCCTACATATTGATATTGCATCTTTCTTTCTTTTGTTGATGGTTTTCTTACAGTTCTACCAGTTTCCAAGAGGAACCTCTTCTTTTTATTCTTTTCTACCCTTTATTGAATTTGTTCATGTTGTTTTGCCAGCTTTCCCAGTTCCACCTAACCCAATGAGCAGCTGTAAAAGCCATTTATGGATAATAACTGTCCTTTAAGTCAAAGTTTAAGAAAGAAAGACTTCATAGCATTCTTTGTAGTAAGTCATTAGCCTTTTCATCTCTTCATCCCACTACGAAACCATAAAATTCTCATCATATAAAAAAGGACACAGTAAGATCACTGTTCTTTTTTCCATGGCAAATTTAATTAAAAAGATGATGTTTCAACTTTCTCTAAGTGCCAATCTGAAATGGTTTGCCTTAATTTGCAAAACTAATTCCAGGAAAAGATTTGGATGACATATTGATGTTCCTTATTTTTTTTTTCCTGTAAACCCAGGAAAGTTGTTCATGTGTATGTAAGGGCATAATTTAGCAAGGCACTTGGCACGTATGAACAAATACATTTGAAGGTACTTAGATGGCAGCATCACTATTACCTCCTTCCAATTATTCCACAATGGAAAGACAATGTAATAGGTTGAGCAGAACACAAGGCATTGCTCCCACTAATGAGAGTAAAAATCAATCCAGTAAGATCCTTTATGGAATGAGGTAACTGAAACCACTGCAGCAGCCACAAGCAAAGGTGAGAGATGGAAGAGATTTTAAAGAGTAGAGATTTTTTATTGGCTGTCTTGTGGCAGTTGCATGTCTGGAAAAAAATGTAGAGAGATTGAAGTCGGTAGCAAGGAAGCAATGATTTTGGTTAAATGAAAAAAAAAAAGAAAAAAGAAAAAAAAAAAGAAAAAAAGAGATGGCACTAAGAAAAATCAGAATTCCTGATGGAAATCTGCCACCCAAACTATGTAATCTCCTATAACATCCAGGATTGGATCAAAAACATTGAATGGGAACCTGCAAAGCTGTATATTTTAGCTAATTAATCATAAAACCCCCCAGCCTCTCATGCATGAGCTGTGCCAAATTAAGACCATCTGAAGAAAGTATACTTACTACAGACCTGCAAATGTCTATGCATCTCCTGATGCACATTTCCAGTGAATGTTTCTGCTTTGCTCAGGGTGCCTGTGTGAACTATAACTGTTCAAAAACAAGGATACTGTAAGTTTGCCCTGAAAAAAATCTCAGTGAAAGTTATGGAAATAATCACGGTAGCACATTAGATTACACACTAACAATTACTTATAAATCTCTTCATTTAATTTTGGAATCATGTGAAACCATTGATGCCATGGCATTGTGCAATTCTACTCTCATTCATGCAATAAAATTAAAGGAATTTGCCAGCTGGCAAAGCTCCTGATAACTGACACAGCCAAACATCTTCCCCTGTTCTCAGCACTGGTGAGGCCACACCTCGAGTCCTGTGTCCAGTTCTGGGCCCCACAATTCAGGAAGGACATTGAGGGGCCAGAGCATATCCAGAGAGGGACAACGGAGCTGGGGAAGGGTCTGGAGCACAAGTCTGATGAGGAACAGCAGAGGAATCCGGAGTTGTTTGGCTTGGAGAAAAGGAGACAGAGGTGACCTTATGCTCTGTACAATTCCCCGAGACAGATGGGGCTTGGTCTCTCCTGCTAGGCAGCCTGCGACAGGATGAGAGGACACAGTCTTAAGCTGCACTTGGGGAGATTTAGGTTGGACATTAGGAGTAATTTCTTCACAGAAAGGTTAATGGAATGGGCTGCACAGAAGGATGGTGGAGTTACCATCCCTGGAGGTGTTTAAGGAAAGACTGGACGTGGCACTCAGTGCCACGGTCTGGTTGACACGGTGGTGGTCTGTCACAGGTTGGATTCGATGATCTCAGACGTCTTTACCAACCGAATTGATTCTGTTGTATTGTGATTCTGTGATCAGTCCTGTATCTATCTGCTTCTGGATACTATTCTTCTGGGCTTGTAATTGCATGTGATTCATGTAAAGTGTGTCTCCAGCACGCTGTTTTACAGTTATCCGTTATGAACAAAAAGACTTTAAACAAAAGACTTTACAGACTCCCTGGTGGTGATCCCTCTGCAGGGAGGGACAGCGGGCAGCAGGTGACACACAACGGCCCCACGGCCGCTGCCGCTGCGATCGCTCCCCAGCCTCAGCTCCGGGACACCATTACGGGATTTCAGAGGGCGGGTGCGGGTGAGCCGCACCCCCAGGGTTCCGCAGGGCTCTCCGGCCCCACCGAGCGGGGTCTGTGGGTCCGCCGCATCCCCAGGGTTCGGCAGGGCTCTCTGGCCCCGCCGCTTTCCCTGGCCCGCCCCGGCCCCGCCCCGCTCGCTCCCCCCCGCGGCGCCGCCGCAGCCCCCGCACATATAGGGCCGCTCCGCCGCACGGGCCGCGCCGCCGCCGCCGCTCCAGGCATGGCACAGGGCTCTATCTCACTATGGCAGCAGCAGCGCGGCACAGCACCCTGGACTTCCTGCTCGGCGCCACAGGTAATCGGGATAGAAGACGGCGGGGGACTCGCACCTTCCCCACCTTCTCCCCCGCCCCGTGTCGGTGCCTCGCCGGGACCGCCGAGGATGAGGCCCGCGCGGGCGCCGCCTCCGGCCCTTTCCCCGCCGTTCCCGTTGGCCTGTGTTTGCCCCCGGTACTCGCCTCTGTCCCTGGGCAGGCGAGCGGCCCGCTGCGGCCTCCCTCCCGGAGCCCGCCGCCCGGGGAAACCAGCGGGGCCGGGCCGGAGGTGCGGGTTTCCCGCGGCGGCTCCGGGCGGCCTCAGGGCGCGTTTTCCCCACGGGGGCAGGGGGCGCGGGCGGGAGGTGCCGAACCGCGGGGCCGGGGGAAGGGAAGGCGAGCCTGGCTGTTGGCGAGTGGCCGGGCCCGGGCACCCCCGAGGCCGCCCCGGCGCTGCGGCTGCACCGCGCTTGAGGCGGGTGCGACGAACCGGGCTGGCCGAGCGGGGCGGGAGTGCGGTGTCACTGCGGTGCTGCTCCAGCCTGGTGGAGGACGCGATTAGCGCTGGCCCGCCGGGCTGTGGCAGGCCGGACCCCGCGGGTATCTGGAGGGGATACGTTCGGGCCGGGAGCTGTGGCGACAACCACGTTTCGATCTGGGTGGAAAGGCTCGATGGGGGAAGGGAGGGGAGCGCCGTGGGCGCCAAAGCGCCTGGCTGAGTGCTGGGCCAGGCCGCGGGCTCGCTGTGGCCTTCCCGCTCCCGGCATCCTTCCCTGGGCCAGGGGATGGCCTGGCCTCCTGTGTCGAACGCCTTTATCCTTCTCAGTTTGCTGAAGGCAGTTCCCTGCATCTGCAGAGAAAATCTGTTAAAAGCTTGGCTTGAGAAAGAGGTTCCTGACCACAGGGGCTTTGCTGTGAGCTGTGCCCTTTGTGGCTTTGCTGCATGTGCACTAGGGAGAGGAGGGTGTTACTGCAGTTGTTCCCAACGAGTGCGCTTTATGATAACGTACTCTGTTTTTCACAGTGAATAGCTTTCAGTTTCCCTTTTACACAAGTTTTTTCAGGGCAGGTTAGCCACCCTAATGGTGTCCTAATAGCAACTGAGATAGTCCTGCTGTTTTCCTTGCACCTTCTGCTTGACTAGTATGAGCAGAATTGATAAGCTAGACTAGTGTAAAAACTAGTTCCTTAGACCCCAACCAGCCCCCAAAATGACCTCTTTGCCTCTGTAGTTGCCTTAACTATCATGGGTTCAAGAGTTATGGCAATGGCTTTCTCAGAAGAGTCAAAATTGCCAAGGATAAAGTAGGTGGATTGAAAATAAGCCATAGGCATGTTAGCTTCTCTATGATATAGGAAGCAATGCTGTTAATTAGAGAATGTGGTAAGGATCTTAACTGTTGCCTTGATTTTAGGTAGGCTTTTCCACTTACCTTTACTTTTGAGGGGAATGTTTGCATCATTCTCTGACCAACATGGACGTACCTAAACAGGGATGGGTTGATGAACCCACTGTAGAAGTGTTGCTGTGTAGATCAAAACAAGAAGGAAGCATTTTTCCCTTCTTATGTTTGTGCCAGCAAAACAGACATCATCAGTGAGACATGAAGAACTTTTTCAGCTGTGACAACTCAGTAGTTGGTTTGTACTTTTTATGTGGAGTTTTTTCTTCTCGTCTAGTGTTTATGGTCCAAAGCACAAAGAGTCGTCTCAGTAGAAAAAACTGTTGGTGATGTGCATGTATATTTTGTGTTACAGGAATTAAACCTTATACCTTAATCATAGACTGTCAACTAATTGAGTTTTTTCCTTGGAATTAGGTGGACAGTTAGACTTCTGAATGGTCTGGAATGCCCTGAAATGGCATTTAGTAACATTTAATGTGTGGTTTTGGATCCTCAGATCTTGTGAGGATAACATGTTATTTCTAGGTCTCAGCTAAAGTTGTTGCATCTTTCTTTGTTCTGGAGAAGACAATCTGTAAACTTGGTAAATGTAAACTCCTTGTTCCTCAAAACATTAACTGTATCCTTGTCTTTGACAAATGTATATTTTTGTATAGATATTAATATAACAAAAGTTGCTAGCTTATCATGGATGGATTAAAAGGGACCTTAAGGGTTATCTACATCCAATCTCCTTGCCATGTGCACCTACATCTTCAGCTAGCTCAAGTTGTGCTGAACCCCATTCAACCTGGCCTTGAACACTTTCAGGGATGTGGTATCCACAGCTTCTCTGAGCAGTCTATCCCAGTGCTTCACAACCCTCATAATAAAGAACTTTTTCCTAACATCTAACCAAACACTACTGTCTTTCAGTTTGAAGCTGTTCCCCCTTGTCACTCCAGGATCTCTTGAAAAAGTCTCTCTCCAGCTTTCAAGTTCCCTTCAGCTACTGGAAGGCTGTGATTAGGTCACCTCAAACCTTCTCTTTTCCAGATGGAACAATCCCAATTCTCTCAGCCTTTCCTTGTAGAAGAGATTCTCCATCCCTCTTATCATCTTGGTGGCCTCCTCTGGACTGGCTCCGGCAGGTCCATGTCCCACCTGTGCTGGGACCCCAGAGCTGGAGGCAGCACTGCAGATGGGGTCTCACCAAACCAGAGGGGCAGAATCCCCTTCCCTTGACCTGCTGCCCTCAGTGCTTTGGATGCAGCCCAGGACACTGTTGGTTTTTTGGGCTGCAAATGCCTGATCCTGGGTGGTGTCCCACCCACCAGCATCCCCAAGTCCTTCTAGGCTACTCTTGATCTTGATCTTCATCCCCAACCTTTGCTGATACAAGGAGTTGCCCACACCTGGATGCTACCCTTGTACTTGGTCTTGTTAAACCTCATGAGATTCCCATGAGCCACTTCTCAAGCTTGTGCAGATCCTCTTGGATGCCATCCCATCCTTCAGGTGTGGCAACCACACCACTCAGCTTGGTGCCTTCTGCAACTGATCCCTTTGTCTGTGTCATTAATGAAGATATTTAATAACTGGTGCTGGTATGGACTCCTGAGAGGCACCACTTGTCACTGATGTCCATTGGAACTCTGAGCCACTGACCATGACCCTCTGGACGTGACCATCCAACCACTTTCTTATGGGCCAAACAGTTCACCCACTGAGTCCAGCTCTCACCAATTTAGAGGGAAGGATGTTTTGGGAGATTGTGTCAAAGGCTTTACAGAAGTCCAGATAAATGACATCTGTACTTTGTAGGAAGGTTGTACAATGGCTTGTTTCATTGCAGTGCATCTTGCAATAACTGTATGTGGTAATGGTGGTTTTTTTTTAAGAATCTGCTTGATCTGAGGGTCAATATACATGTTTGAAATAATTTGTATATGTTTCTCCTTGTTCACTTCTAACATAGCAGCTATCCAAAGGCATCACTGTAATTGTCTACCATCAAGACTGAAGATGATTATAAAGGCTGAGATATTAACAGTTCTCTGGAATCTTTTTATTACTTTGTGCTGCTATTAGGAACTGCTTGTGCTGCAGAATGCTGTGAATTCTGGTGGGTTGTTCTCACTGGCTGACTTACTTTGTATGTTACAAAATCTTTCCCAATAACAGTCCTGGTTTCTTCAGGCAGTCCAGTTGTCTTGGGGTATTGGACTGTGGAGCTTGTCACATACATTCTTCAGGCCTCAAATGTAATCAGCAAGGATCTTGAGAATGGTAACTCTTATGTAGCCGTTTCTTAGTGTTTGCAGTCATCACTTCTGTGAGGTTGTTGGAAATGCCAGCAAAGTTGATAAAATTGTGGGTCAGGGGAGTTAGTGACAACAGGTCTTCTGGTATTGGATTGAGATGGGGGAGCCCAGCACTGCCTTGGAAATGGGTTGCATGAGATGATTAAAGCCATGTACTGCTAAAAGCTGCCAGTTTTTTTTCAAACTTTTCAATAATTTTTTTGTTTACTACAAAAATTTATATACTAATGAAAAAAGAAGTCCTTTTGCCTGCCCTTATAACAATTTCCTCTAATTAGGCATCTCATTAGTTTAAGAATAGTAGTAGTTAAAAATTTAAGCGGGGTGAATCTTTGATAGCTGGATAGCATAGCCTGAGTTTCAGTGATGGTCTTCTCAAGAGCTTATTAAATTAGCAACTCTACAGTTGAGCCCTTTGAACAGAAGTGTTTTGCTTATCTGTGACCCTGGAGTTAAATAGACAGCTTTAGCAGACAAACAGCATAGTGTTTCCTATCCTAAAATACAAGAAGACTACTTTAACACTTATAAAAATAGACATAGCTCTCTGCCCCCCCTTAACTGGGGCATAGAAAACTTTAGTTGTGTCTTTTTATTAGTCAGAATAGATGAATTTGAGACTCCTCAAGATACTTAGTTTGAGGATTTTATTATGGAAGTATATAGATATGTGATGCCTTATACCTGTACAGAGCTGATTTTAGATTTACTGTATGTTGTAAATCTGCTTGCACATGGGAGTTTTTCCATCCATGCATGAGTATGTCAACTAAGCTTGGTTTTCTTGGCTGTTGAGTATTGAACTGATTAATGTTCAAGTTTTTCTAAGGGTGGGAGGAGAGACAGTATGGAGACTCTTGTGAGATTTGGGTTTTTTGCTTCAGAACGTTGCTTTGAGAGGCAAATTAGTTGGAAATCAGTTTGAATTGTCTCCATGTTTACTGTTTGGGGTTATTGCTGGGGGATTGTGTGTAGTTCATGGTACAGTGGCACAAATAGTTGTGCCTATAATACTTAAGGCCAGGACACAGATGAGTGAGCTGGTGGAGGAGAGCAGTGATTACCTGAGCTGGCACAGTTACTAAAACAAATGCTTAAGAAGCTCTTGGATGAATTACACACTGGAAATGCTGGGGTTGGAGTGAGTTCAGGTAGGCAATGCTTAAATTTTTAAGAAAATTTTAAGTGAATGTTTGCACATAATCTGGTCTTCCTCAAATTAATATCTTCAAGGAGCTAGAAAGAAGGGAATGACCTTTTGTGGGCTGAGCATCTTCTGTCAGGAACTTTCTTCCTGTCTGCAGGGTTGGGTCTACTGCTCACTTCTGATGCTGCAGGGAGAAAAATCTTAACTATCAGGTGTTCTGAGTGACTCTCCTAAATATTATTTCGGTATTGAAGTTTTTACTTAGGCTATCAAATTGTTAAATACTTGAACTGAATGCAGTTAAGATAATATTTTCATTCCTGTCTTTGTTTGGATTGGAAGTCTTAATGTTCTTCATGGAGCAGTACTAAAGTTTTATGTGCTTATTTTTGGCTGTGCTGATCTAAACTTTTGAAGGGGGAGAAGTCTTGACAAGGTTTTGAGTTTTACAGCTTTTTAAAGCTTTTTTGTTAAGTTTCCTTACTTTAAGAACTAAATTAAAAAATGGTTTTCTGAAAGGGTAATCTCCTGGGAAGAGGAGTGTTTAAGAGAGCTAAATGCTGGGGTGGGGTGCTGTATTGGCTCTTTCTTGCTGCCATCTCGGAAATCTCTACCTTAATTTCTACCTGGGAAAAATGCTGCATGAGTTCAGTTGCATGTGTGTTTTGAGTTGTGTCTTGCTATAGTAAAGACAATTTGGAACTGGTGCTGGTTTGGTTTATTTAGCAGATAATCAGCAGTTCTAAATGTTTAAACGTTGTTCATCCCATATTAAGAAATAGAGGATGTAGGAAGAGATGACTGGCATTGAAAACTTGATATTTTTCTTGAAAACTTGAGGTTTCTTTCTCAATTGTGAAAAAAAATGTGGTTTCTTCTAAGTGAATCTTGTATATGAAGAAGCAAGCAGATGTCAAGTTCAGTAAGCCTAAGATTATAGATGAAACTCATCAATAAAAGATTTGAGTACTTACCTATGTGGAGAGTTACTTTTAATTTGATGTTCTCTGGTGGGTGCTTTTTTGTCTGATGTATTAGAAATGCTAGGGCTTTGTTTTTTCCTGTGAGACAGATTTTGCTTTTGTGGCTGAAGCTGGCTGCAGTTAGCTGTAAAAACACATTAAGTATATTTGAACTTCTTGTGAGGGAATGGTACCTCAGATCCTTGTAGCTAAGTTTGACTGGTTCTGTCAAGCATTGGATTGTCTGAAGTGCTGAAACATCTGATTGCAGTGATAACGTACAGATGATAGGCTTATCTCCTTGCCTTATTGATTTATGGTATGTGAGCAAAATTTGCTGACTCCTAAACTATGATGTGTATGTGAAGACCATGTAAATAAGGATTAAACAAGACTCACATGTCTCTGGAGCTTGCAACTCTGTTATAAACCTTGGCTAAAGGTGTGTTTGCAAGTGCAGTTCAGGAATGGGTCTGTTTTGGTTGTTTCCTTAGCAGCCTCCATGCGTGTTGTGGGCTCAGTCTGTGCCTTTGTCTGGGCTGTTGTGAGCTGAGCCCTGCAGGTCTCTGGTCTAGTTGTGGCAGGCCTGGACTGAGAACTGGCCTGCTGAGTGTCAGAGCACAAATGGGGCTTGTCAGGAGGTGTTAATACAGGTATTAATAGCTTTCCATTTTTAGCAGTAAGGACTGCTATGAACTCATTCCCTGCTCTTGTTGGTTTCTAGTTTTGAAGATTAAAATGCTTTATGACTGGAACTCTGAAAATATAATTATCTGGTTCTCCAGCATGATGTCAAGTTTTCAGTGGCTGCTTGCTCAGACATGAAGGAACTGTCACCTGCAAAGGTGAAGGCTAACAGTGTGGGAGATGGGTTTTTTTAATGAGACTGTGGTTTGAGGCTGTAGACCAAATTCTTGCTGGAAATGAAGACTGCTTTTGACACATCAGTATTTCCCATTTCAGATACATTTCTCTGGCCATGCCTCTTAAATATCAAAATCCTTGAGAGGAAAGTATATAGGACAAGTACTATGCTTACTATTTTCCTAGAAGATGGTCAGATCATAGGTGATTACAGTGCCTTGAAAGATGTAAGGACCAGAAAAGCTGGTATTATTTGAACGTGCTGAAGTTCTGTTACCAAGTATGTTTTCTTCTCCACAGCTTTTTTTGTGTGGAAGGGCAAAGGTATTTCAACAGATACTAAAGTTTAAAATGTGAATAGTCTTTGTATGCTAGGTGGTGGACTTCAGTTGTTTTGCTGGGAGACAAATGGAGGTTGTTAAGGCATTGAAACTACATTTGTTGATACTAAGGCTCAAGTGGAGGCTTTTGTTGTTTTGGGGTTTTTTTGGAGTTACCAGAGAATTACTTTGTGATTTGTTGTGCACAGTTCCAGAAGATGAGCATTTAAAAAGTTAATGGTAGTAGGATGCCATATCATTACTCACTACAATTAGATGCCAGATATAGGAAAATACTTTTAAAGCGTATATTTAATTAAAAATAGAGAAATAACTTGTAAATGTCAGAGTGAAGGGGGGAGACTCTAATAGTGATTGAAAATATGATCCCTGATGTGCTTCCAGCATGGTATTCTAAAATTTTGTCAAAAGCTAATAAGGGAAAGCCCCTCTCACAGGTCTCTGTGGTGGACTCTCTTCAATTTTCCATAATACATTGTGCTGCAGGAATCATCATGAGTGAGCCTTCAGCTATTGATGAATTCGCAAGCAGAGGCACCCTGTGTTTGTGCAGTAAACTAGTTTTTTGATAGCCCAAATACAGCAAATCAAGTAGAGGAAGGGTTAAGGAATAACTTAGATTTAGTGTATTTATTCCATTATGGAAGTAGATGATTTCATAGACCTCTATTTGCTGAAAACTTGAGAACTTCTGTGGAATTCTCCCTTGAAAATGATTAGGGAGCTAATACAAAGGTGGTGGTAGTGCAGGGGAGGAGCGAGGATTGAATTCTCTTTTTTTGTAGCTGGGTATTAATACTTTGAGAGCTTATTCTGATCATGGTTGTTCCACCCACAATTTCCTGAAGGAATGCTTGGATGCACAGAGTAACTCCTGTTGGCTGTGGTGATCACATGGAAATGCCTGTAAGTTCATGCACTTGCTGATGTGACTGTGTCTGGATTTGCCTGTATTCGTATGTGGCTGGAAATACTTAAAAATAGGAGTGGGGGAGTTAGAAACCTTTGGAAAAGCAGCCTTCTCTCTTAACTTTGTGTAACACATAATGCAATAGTGAGTGCACTAGGAAGCTTGATTCTCTTTTCTCATGGATGAATAGTAGTCGATGACTATTTCTACCTGCTGCCCCCTTAAGCCTCATACCATACAAGATTTCTTGACTTCTGTGTCTAAGTCAATGTAATGAGGATGGTCCTCATGGGTGCAAATGGATTGAAAGGAGTACTTTTAGTATGATTTTTCTGCTTCCTGCTGTTTTCTTTTTTTGCAGAGCTGGCAAGGACAAAACAAAGGATTTTTCATGTGTGTATGTTCTGATGGGAGACTTTGAAACTGAATACACTGAAGGTGTGTGTTACTAAAGCCAGTTGTTATTAATTTGCATCTGTTAACGTGTCAGGAAAAAGCTGCCTGTTTTGTTCTGGGCAGTTCTGAAAGTAGGGGGTCTTGGAGGGGGTACTTCCCTTCTGGTGAGGTGTGGGGTTGTTTTGTTGTAGGAGGACAAGGTTCAGTTTAGGCGTCTGTTGGTATTCTGACCTTAGTTGAGCCTGCGATATTGCTGTGAAAACTTCTCTAGATAGGCTGTTTCAAACACCAGTGTGCTCTCCTCTCTCATTTTCCATGCAGGCAGATCCTTTTAACTAGGACAAAAGTAGTACAATTCTCAAGTTTTCTAGTTCTAAGAAAAAGATTGCTATGCAGGAGTTGATGACCAACTGATAACAAGTTATCTGCAAATTATTAAGTACTGATCTATCCTCTGATGCTCAATGGAGAGGGGGACCTAGGAGGAGGAGGCAGCTGTTAACTTTCCGTAACCTGTTGTGACTTTTAGCACTTTTAGTTTTTTATTTATGTTTTCTCAAGTGCTAAAGGTAATCTAGGACATAGAAAATACATGAGAGCTTGAAGCATCTCCTTGGCTCTGGATCTTTAAAGTTTATGAACAGTTTGCTCACTAAAAATTTCTGCTGCCCACCTCTTAATTCTGCAGTACTTTGGTGGTTAAGATTGAGATGCAATATGGTTTGGAAAAATGCCTTGGGTTAGTCTGTGAATGAGAGATTCCCTGTACACCTGTGAGCCTGAGGACACGATTTCCACTAAGGTGGTGGTGGAGGAGGCCACCAGTTTGACTGTGGTGGGCTGGGTGCCAGAGCAGTCAGGTGTGCAGCAGGTTGCAGGCACTCCCTCCTGCTGCTCTCCTTGAACTGCCCCGGACCTCAGGTGCCTAGAAATGAATCTCTCCTGTCAGCTTCTTCTGAAGCGTTCCCTTCATCATTTGTATGTGGTGCCCTCCCATCCTGTCGTTGTATTTCATTTTCCCGTGAGATTTTTGAAAAATTGGAGTTGATAGGAAGAGTGCCTGTGTGCAAGGATATCAGACTTGCAGAACACAAGGATTTATTACATTAAAACAACCTAAACAGCTCGGAACTGAAACAATATGCCAGCAGTTCAGGTTGCTGTTTACTATTAGCATATTTTGCATCTTAATTCCTGATGTATGCTAACTCTTTAATGTATTCTTCGTGAAGCACTTAGTTTGATTTTTCTTCACCTTTCTCTATTGAATATTTAGCTACCAAGTAAAAATTCATCAGATGCAGAATCATGTATAAGTGCTTTGATGTGTTCTATTGTTTTGGTTATGCTATATTCTCTCTTGTTAGAAGAAATGATTTGAAAATCAGGGTAAGAAAAGTTTGATGTTGGAAATGGGGTGATAATTTTGAAATGAGAATTAATCTGTTCCCATAGCTTATGGAAATTTTGTTAATCATAGGGCATGAAGAAGTCTTAAGCCAGAATATTTTTAGAGATACTGTCTCAATAGCAGATGACTCCAACACTGAGCTCGAGTATCAGGGTGGAACTAGCCAGTGTTGTGTATTAGGCCAGACTTGATGCTTATGGTGACTGGACTTTACTCTCATTTTCACAGATATACTGATTGCTTTGCTGTTCTAATTCAGAAGGATATCTGCAGCTGCTACAAGTCGTGTTTTCAGATGTGCTAGGGTTCAAAAACGTTCTGGCTAAACTGGGCATTAACTCTCCTGAAAAATACATATCTTTCAAATCCTGTACGTAGTGGATTTTGTTCCTGTTCTCTAAAGTTAAAACTCTGGGCATTTTTCATTCCTTCTGGCAAATAATTATCAAATGCCTAAACCAGTATTTTTTTACTTACTGTCTAGAGTTTGTTTCTTTTGTCCCTGAATAACCAAAAAAAGTAATGACTACTTGAATAAACATTTAGATGTAGATTCAAAGGTGTTCCTATCGTTTTAATCACCATTGTCCTATTTGCTTATCAATGCTTGATAAGAGCATATCTGAGCTTGGAGTGAGGTGGTGACAAGTGGATTTGGGTGAGAGATTTTGAGATTGCTAAAACTTCCTGATGCCTTCAAGCAACCACTCATGCCTCAAACATTTTGTAAAGAATCTCCAACTTGGGAGAAATAATTAGCCCCCCAAGGCAAATCTTGTGTGGTATAACTAAAAGGATACCTGGTGAAAGAGCAGGTTGTTGTTTTAATTTCCTAAAGTTAATATCATAATAGGGAGAGCTTAATCAAGTTCGTGGCTGGGTTTTTAGCAAAGAGCTCTGCGTCTGTGTGATGAGCTGTATGTGAGGGGTTGGAATGTTCATGAGGAGAAAAATACCAGCGATGATTTGCCCTGCAATGTTTGCCAAGGTGCACCTAGCAGGATTCCTTAAAGCTGTTGAAAACAGACTAAATGTGGTATGAATACTTAATTTCTTTCAGTCTGTTCAGCATCTCGTTGCTATCTTGCAGGAGCTGCAGAAGTGAAGTGCTTTGGGAGTTGGTTGGACACTAGTTCAACCTGGGTTTCATGTCGTTTTACTCTTGGCCTTGGGAGGGTGTGGCATGCATTAGTAAACAGTTCTTCGATGTGTTTGTGGGGATGACTTAAGAAGTAAGGGATGGAAATGGGCATTTGTTTTGAAGAAGCAAATGCTACTGAAAAAGTGGGGAATGCATGTCTGAAGTGACAAAAAATTTTGTGAATGTACTGGCATTGGAGCAGCTACTTTTCCAAAAAGGACTGATGCCTGCCAGGAGCTGCAAGTTCAAAGCAAGTGTTGCAAAGCCCCAGTGCAGGGCTGCAGAGGTTAGAACTAGTTTAGGAATTGTGGTTCATAGTTATGGCCCCGTTTATCTATTCTTTTGATGTCTGAAAAACATGTTGGTTTGATTGCTTGACCACTTACTACTACTGTAACCATGGCTACTGGGCAGAAAAGCTATGTACTCTGAGCCTTAATTATTGCCTGTGCCATGGTAGAACCTAGATAGGAAGTCTAAAATCTTACTGGTACAGATGATGCAGATTACAGGAAGATAGGGGAAGGAAGAAGCTTGATGGTGGTAGGAGACTGTGGTGCTTCATCAGTGGTGCTCCTGACTAAGAATGAGCCAGCAGTTAAATAATTCACTGTGGTCTAACAGAATTTGGTTTTATTGGTTCTATTTTCCTTTAGTTTGCAACATGGAGTTAATGAGTGAGATGTAGAAGGTGAAAAATAAATCTATCTCAGAACATGCATCTAGATCAGATAGTATGAACAATAAGCAAAGCTTTCCAACTTTGATTAAATATCCTTGACTACAGGGGAATTGACTTGCTCTTGACTTTGTGTTTGAAGAAAAGGAAATACTCTCAGTTACTTCAGTCTGTCTGGTCGAAACATTCAGGGGTAATTCAAGTCTGAGGTTTATAGATGGGCAAACATAAACTTCAAGCAATCAGATTTTTAGTTTAGCCTACTGTGGAGTTGGATAGAGATGATTGATGAACTTTGGTTTATTTGGTATGGATATCTTTTTCAGTTCTTTGTAGCTTCTACAACTCTTTAATCTTGGAAACTATTGCTTATTATGTCTGCAGGCTGCCTTTACTGGTTTCCAATGTATATGCATTTTGGGAGCAGGGTAAAACAAAGTATCTTGGGAATAACTCGTTAAGAAAGTCACAATGGGGAAGATTTGTATCTGTGCTGAAGCATTTGGTTGTGAGCTGTGCCTCCATACTGTGTCTGTGTCAGGTGATTTCTGTGGTAGAGATACTAAATCCTACTTACATTGTTGCCATATTGAGTGACTGTTCTGCAAAGTTCAGTTTTAGGAGCATTCTCCAGTTAGTCACCTTGTCAACTCAAAATAAATGGGCAAAACTTGCAATTTGTTTTTGAGACATCTATTTGAAGAAACTAAAATTGTTCATTAAAGCTATGTTGTAGGTAACAAAAACCCTACAAAACTGTACAGCAAACTTGAGACTTCTGAACTTAGCATATTCTGACTGAAGAAATACCTTTATGGACAATTTACCAGCTTGCTTCCGAAGGTAGTTGTACCAAAGTAATGACAGTTATTTCCAAGTGAGTTTTTGTGTACTCTTCTGAGGGATGTTTTCCATAATATCATGAAGATTTCAACTTGGGACCTGCCCTGGCCTGGATGTTAGAAAAAAGGATGTTTGTGTAGGGGTAGAGTGGACAGGTTAGTCTTTAAGGCCTTTGTAGTTATCCAGTATTACAGCTTAACATTATTTTGAGATTTCTTGTTAGTGCTGTGGTTTTTTTGGGGGATTGCTGTTTGTATGTTAAGTGATTTTAAAAGTAATTGTGAGTAAAGACTTGTGTGGATTGTGATGCAGTATGTGGTCAATAGTAGCTGTAATAAAAATACCCTCATTACATCCATAGTAGATAACCATTTTTGCTCAGGTGTGAGCAAATACCGTGCACTGAGAAATATCTCTGGGGAGATGAGGATGGGCAGAAGAGAAGATACATGAAAGTGTTCAAATGGTACTTAAAGAAAAATGAATCCAGGCTGCCAGGAAAAATATTCCAGCCTCTAAAAAATGGCAGAAGTAACTTGAGTGGAAAATCCTCACTGATTTTTTTTTTCTCTTAATCTTGCAGCTGATTGTAATGCCGTTCTTAAAGCTCTACAGCCCATTTTTCAGGAGCAGGGAATGACAGAAACAGTTCACAACTGGGAAGACCATGGTTATTTAGTAACCTACATTAAAAAAAATGGCAGGTAAGTGGATTTTCTTTTGGTTATGTCTCCACTGTACTTCTTTAAAATATTTTATTCTCCCTCTATTGGACCTCCTGTAGTGTTGACAGGACAAGCTATCCTTTTATCAGCCTTGTGTATGAAGTAGCTATGATAAAGCAGAATATTGTTTCTAATCTGGAGTACGTCATCTTGCAGTTTGGATATTGTAAGGTTGAACTGATCTGTCTGGTCTGTGCCATAGAATGGTGCCTTAGTCTCAGCACTAGTCTTCCAGATGCAGAACAGCTCAAGTCAGTTCAATGTATTTGTAATTTTACTGACCATTAAATATGTCCAAACATGTTGGAGCCTAACCTTAGCATGTGAACAATGACAGCTTTGTGTCTGTCTGTATTTACATGCTGTTATATGCTTCAAATTCTCAAGCATCTTCTGAAGTAATTAGCAGCATAAGGGTGATTGGTGTCATTAATGACACAAAAGCTGAGTTGTCTGGACAAACTGATAAACAAAACTACATTCACTTTATTTCCTGATGCTGCTTCACAGTGTGAGGGTTAGTTGATTATGGTATACATTAATCTGGTCTATTTATAAGTAACTACCATAATTTTATTGCACTTCATTTCTTTATAGTTTTTCAGTTACCTGTTCTTGACATAACTGTGGCAGTTGCTGCTTTGGGGTTGCTTGTATTTGCTGGATGGATTCTTTGTTTGGTTTGTTTCTGTTTGCTTGTTTGATCGGATTTTCTTGTGGGGAGTTTTTGGGACCCAAACTAAGGTAGCAAGTAAGTGGATATGAGTAGCTCTATGTTTATCATTCTCAGTTGTGCTCTAGGAAGTTTTTAGTATATTTCAGTTAGCTTTTCAAATGTGGCACTGACTTTTTATGCTCAAAATTGTTTTTTATACTTGATGTGCCTAGAAAAACCTGTTAGTTTTATCTTGCTTTTGTACAGCCTTGTTTATTCTGTCTTTAGTTATATGTGCTTTTATATTCTTCCTGAATAATTTGATCAACATTGCAGTTCTGGTAACATTTTGTCTCTGAGTTGGTGAAAAGTTAGCAAAGTTGGTAATTTTCTACTCTGATTCTATCCTTCCTCTCTATTGAGTTAAGCTTCCATGTACTTCTTGTACAAAGATAATATCAAGGTTCTACAAACTCTGAAGAATTAAAAGATAACATACCTAAATGTAAAAAGTTAGAAGATTAAAAGGTTGGGTATATTTGATTACATGGCCTCATGTTGGTTTGCTGCACTTCTTTGAGTGTTAGAGGGACATGAGATGTGAATTCCCAGATTGTGTTTTCTCTTGGCAAATTCATCTGATCATTCCTCTTAAAGTGACAGCTTCTTCTGAAGGAGCAGTCTGAGTTAAATTGCCCATCTTTTGATATGTTCCAGGAACTTATTATAAAGCAGTCTTTGTTTCCAGGAGATAAGTGGACTGGCACCTGGAAGCATTTCTGAGAACGGTTCTTATAAAATCCTAAGTTATAAAATCTGAGTTGATTGCTCTTGTTACACTGTCAACTGAACATGTGTGCAGGAGAACTTTCTATGAGTTTTGGGACCTCAGCAGTTTTGTTTCTCTTGGTTTTAGAATATGCCTGAATACTTTTTTTTTAAGGTAGCCCTAAACAGTATATTTCTGCTAGTGTAGCTTGTATTTCTGTTTGATGTAGTTTCAGTTACTTAAACAAATGAGGTTGTAAACCCATAAAACTCAACAGACTGGACAGTTAAAAAACCTTGCAAAACAAACATTTCACAAGTTGTAAGAATGAAGTGATGAGTGTATGGAGGATTTCAACTGACTAAATAGACTTTATTTTAATACCAGCAAGTTTGTGTGCATTTTTATCTTGGTACCCTAAATATCATACATTTTTAGTTAGTTGTGTCAGGTAATATTTTTATGCTAGGAAGAAAGTAGCCAGGGCATGCAGATTTTTTTTTTCCTCCTCTTTCCCTCAAAACAGTGAGTGTACTTAATTTCCAGCGGCAGCTTGTAGTAAAACTTGGAAAAAAAGAATTGTGATGGAGGGGTAAGTATGCCATAAGCAGCTCTTGTAAGGATAGCTGGCTTCAACTTGCCCTAGGAGAGATGAAGTGGATGCTGTGAGTAAGGATTTTGTGAGCATGTGCACACAAACATGTTTTTAGCCAGCCAAAGGTGACTGAGCTATTGCAAGACAGATGTGCAGTTGATGTAACAAACTGGGTACTAATCACTGGGAAAAATATTTGGAATGAGATAGCAAACTTTGGTTACAGACACTGTTTAGCAACATATTACTGAGATAACCCCATAGCCTGCAGGGTGCTCCGTGCTGCAGTCTGTGGAACTGTGGGCACTGCTGTGGACAAAACTCTGACAAAGCTACCGTGTGAACAGCCTCATGGAGGGCTGCACTGGTTGAACGAATTGGAGCTGATTTGGGGATTTAAGACATGCTTTCCTGTTGTCATTACCAAAGCAACAGATCCCTGTTCTCTTTTGTCAAAAGCTAAGCAAGCAAAAGTCATATGTGGCAACTCTACCTGGTCCATTTACTTTGTGATTTGTCCTGACAAAGAGCCTAATTGAGGGAGGTTCAGCTCAAGATTTACTAAGGGGCTATCAAGACAAGGGTCTGGAGTGGAGCAGGGAATGGCTCACTTGAGCCACTCAAGTTTTCTGAAGTGGTGGGGGTGGATGCATTCTTCTCTGCTTTGCCAGCCCCCTTGCCCAGACACTGCTAGGAGAACAGTAGCATGTGCCAGAGTGGAGCTCTGTCTCTTGTGTTTTGAGACCTCGGAATTCTTGTTTTTCTGAGCTGTGTATTTCTAGATTTCTTCTAGAATGGTTTGTAGGGTCACATTAAGGAGCAGGCTTAGTGTGAAAAGCCACTATTTTAGACTAAATAGTTAAAAGTTAGGTTTAAAACATGTGAAGCTTTTATCTTATTTAATGTATATGTGATTTTGTACAGAGTTTTAGTGCCCAGTATATTTCAACAGATTGAGAAGTGTTGATACATCTAAGTTAAGGAGAAAAACCAGTGACGCTAATCTTTGGAAGTTTCTATCTTCTGTTTTAATCTCATTACTGCTTGTGAGCAAGTAGCCTTTTATTATACTGCATAGAGCTATGAGAGTTTTTTTCCTTGTGCATCTATGCTCCTTTTGTCATATTCCACCCTGAAGTTCTTCAAAAACCCCCAAAACCTGAAATTTGAGTCATTGTTTCTACAGTTGAAGGGTCTCTTTTAGGAAAGCTTTGGCTTCCCTTATATGCATATCCATTTTTAACTTCAGTGTGTGAATTCTTGTTTAGAGAAGTATAATCCTACTGGCATTTGACTTCACTGTTAACAGCAGTGCAGGCTTTATCCTGTTGAATTTGGTTTGTATGTCACAGAGGTGCTGATGAATATGTTAACACTGTGAAGGGAAAGGGGAGTGTGTTTACTTTTTTCTTTGTCAGTCTTCTGCTAACCACTCTGTATGCTAGACAGCATATTTTAAAGAAGCAGGATGAACATTCCTCAGCTCTTTGTTTCAGGCTAAAATGTTGTAATTGCCTCTCGAGTGACCCAGAGTGTAAAAATGGACTGAAGAATAGGAAGCAGTTGGTAGGAATCAACAACAGCTACCATAGCAATTTTCATTGGTTTAATTTTCTTACTCTGTAAAAACAGAACTGGACTAATGGTATAATGAAGAAATGTGATTTCCTAGCTCCTTAAGGTCCCTCAAGTACTTTGTAATTAAGGTGAAGAAGACTTTTAAAAAGAGTATGTTTTAGTGAAACAATGTTTTGCTATTTTTTAAAATTTTACGTTTTTCTAGTTTAAACAAATTTTTATTTCTTCCCTCATTGAATAGTGTGACAGGTGATTCTTTTAGTGGCAAGCTGTTTTCGAAATACTTAAACGATTCTGTTTTATAGTGTTTCCAAGTTAGTCAGTAGGCTAAAAGCTTTGGTGGGTAAAGAGAAGTTTGTAGCTACCTGGCTTTCTATCCAGCTCTATTCTCTGGGTGTGGTGGTTTGGGAAATCCTTTCTTGGGTACATGGGATAGCAGTGTTTCATACTCCACACTACAAGTAACTAAGGTAGGATAGTACATTCTGGGTCAGAATATTTTGATCTCTGCTTCCTAGCTCTCTACTTTTTGATTTGTGCAGTTTGGAATTACTTGTTGACCTATGTTTTCTGATGTTCAGCTGCGAAGATTCAGCACTCAATAGAATTGTATCTGTAGCTGACACTTGTTTGCATACAAGCACAAAAAGCATGAGTACTGCCTTGGAGAATGTGATAGATATGCAGGTGGAGCAAGTGGAGCATTCTTACAGTGGATGCTGCTTTTCAGATACAGATTTCCTTGCCAAATGGCAAGGAAGAGGATACCTCCTCACTGAGCTGTCTTTTTTTTTTTCCCTCATGCTACTTTTATGCCATTACATGCAAGCACATACAGAAAGTGTGGCAGGTGGCTTGTTTTCTAAAACAGGTGTTTTAGTTTTCAGAAAGATGAAACAGGAAAGGCTTATTTTGAAGCAGACTTTATTTTTCCTCTCATTTGGATTCTAAAGTGATCTTTCCTGTATTTTCATAGGTAGAAAATGGAAACTATTCTCATTGTTTTAAAGAACTGTTTTCCACTTATTAGAAGAGCTGCTACTGATAAAAACTTATGTTCATGTATGTTCTGCCAAGTAGACAAATGTAAAGTTACAATAGCCAGCAGAGCCTTTGCTGTTTGCTGGCTGAAGCTAGTAACTCTTTTGTGAGTTCAGCTTTGGCCTACCACTACTGCCTTAATACTACTTAATACTGGACTGTTCACTTTGAGTACACTTATACTGTTGGCTATGTGCTTAAATCTTTACAGGTATTTTAGCTTATTTTCGGTGTCTGTTTTCATCCAGATAACTTATAGTCAAAGTATAACCAACCTGGACCTGTTGTATTGTTGAGAATTTTGAATTTCATTCAAGTTGGTTTTCTTTTACCATAAACTAGCTGAGAATATTGGCCAGAAACTTGGAACTTGAATTTTTGTCCTATTACAGAGCCTGCTGCCTGCCTTTCATCTCTTCCTCCTTGCCCCAGGTGTCAGGACCCTGCTGTTCTGCTGGAAGTGACAATTGAATGAAATGGATAGTTCTGCAGTGCTGTTGTCTCTGTATTCTAATGCTGTCATAGCACTTATCAATCTGAAGCTGTGTGGCTGTGCTTTCAGAGCAATGCTCCTCTGCTTCTCTTGCCTCCCACCTCAAAGCAGGGGCAGGAGCATCCCCTACTGAGGCTCTCATGGAGTCACAGGGGAAGTGAAGATATCAGCTGTCAAATCTTATGACAGCTATGTGATTCTTGTAGGAAATTAATGTAAAAGAGAACTCAAGTCACGGGGCAGTCAGTCTGTGCTTATTTGTGCCAACAACAACTCACAGAATATAAAAATAAATAGATAAAAAGTTTTTCTAACTGAAAATATTTCTGACACCATGCCAGTTTTCAGGGAATCAAATTACAGAGCTGTCTTATGAACTGCATATACATATTTCTGTCTGTATTGCCACAGCTCTGAGAGCCTGGACTTCACTCTTTCCACTGTGAATGTGAATGTCATGTCTAAAACGTGCTGGAGTCTCCAGTACTTCCATTTTCTATGTTCTTCTCTTTTGTCTTTATCTCCTTTAAAAAAATACCAAACCCTTATGTAAACAGAATCCTGGTAGGCTTTTGTGTTCCCTAACTAAAAACCTGAGTTGGAGGACACCTAGTGGGGAAGCTCTGGGATGGAGGGAGGTTGCTCCAAAGTGGTGACAGTCTGTGGGCTCTGGGTGTGCATGTGTGTAGTAAATGGAAATGTCTTTGCTTCCTGGGGGCAAGACCTGTCTGCAGAGTCTTGAGGGAAGACTCAGACTGCCCAGACCCATCCTCTGAAGAGAACTGGGTTACAGTAGTAACACATGAGATCTGCAGATCAATGCTGTTCCAAAACCAGCAAGGTGTTTTTATTCTTGAATTATCAGTTTCAGAATTTGACTGTTAGACAGTTACCAGAAGTTATCTTCAGATAACACAGAATATTCAGGGTTTTATCTCTGACTGCAGCTGAGGGCTGAAGGTCCCATCACCATGGGGGAGGTGGTGTTCCTATTGAGGCTGAATTTGCAAAAGAAGCTCTGGAAGAGACAAAAACGGTGGGAGTGGTGGGGAGATGGAAGGTCATGTAAACTTTGTCACAGCAAGAGTTGGTTTGTGTTTTCCTTTGGGGCTGAGTGGGGTGATAATAGCAGACAGGCAAAGAATGGAGCATTCAGAGAATGTTACACCTTCATCTGAGGTTTCTGTGTTGTACTAGTGCATTTCTATCCCTGAATGCCCTTCTTTCTTTCTTCAGCCATTCCTGTTCTTATCCCCTCTTCTGCTCTTCTTTCCCAGCGTGTATTTTTCTCCTCTGCTTCCTTTATGTAATCCCTTTGTAGCCTTTCTGTTTCTTTTTGTCTTCTCTCCTCCCTAGAATAGGAAGGATGTCTCTGCTACAATGTTTTGTGTCCTTCCCCACTACCCTTAGCTCTTGTTTTCTTCTTTGCAGGTTCTTGAAGATTCGGTGTTTGTTCACCTAATACACTTAGCATGGTGAAGCTTTGCTCTTAGTCCTCTAGTAAATATACAGTAGGAGTTTTGTTGACTTTGCATCTGTATTCATTGATGAGAGTTTGCTGCTGCAATTTCTTTGCCAGTCAAAGCTGTTGTTTGCTCCAGGATGCTTATTGTTTCTCACTTGCAGGTTTTTATTCAGCTTTGAATGTAATCAGTGTCTCTGAATAGTTACTCTACTAATTTTTTTTGTTGGGTTTTTAAAATAAATCAAATAACCAACCCCAACCACCTTGCCTGCAGAACAAAAGAGATACACCCCTAGAAGTGAAAAGGAAAATATAGGGGAAGGAAAGTGTCTATCTGTTTTCTTAAGGCTTGTTTTCAATTAAAAAGCCCAAACCAAACCAACACACCTGTTCCAGCAGGCCTTGTAGCCTAGCAAGCAGCATATTCTCATTGTACCATAGTTGCTGTGGCTTAAACACCCTGTTTCATTGCCTTGCTTCCTACTGACTTTATTAGTTGTGTAGTGATAGGCAAGTTCTTGCAACTTTGTTTGCTCTTCGTGACTAGCAGAGGAAGACTTGAGCTGTCACTGCCAACAGTTGCTGATGCTGGGGAAAAATATATTCATTCTGAATTTTAATATAACTTGTTTTAGATTTCCTTACTCTGACTTTTGATAATAAATTTGTTATCACTGTCTGTGTTGTAGTTTCGCCAATCTGAGAATTCACCCTCATGGGCTGGTGTTGGTGGATCTGCAGAGCTACAATGATGACATGAAAGGAAGAGAAGAAGTTGATCAGGTATGAGTGTTGCTTATCTTACTAGGATTACCTAACTGTATGGGGAGACCCTTTTTTTTCAGGTCTGTCGAAGTGTGTTGTGGCAAGAGATTAAAAATATTAAAGTCAGTTCAAACCTGGATGCTCACAGATGCGGAACAGTAGCACCTGTTGAAATTGCACACACATGTGACTGCATGAATGCACACACTTCTGCAAGTACTGGGCCTTGTGTTCTTTGTGAAAGTAAAGATACAGTAGTCTTGGTTAGGGTTTGGGTCTCTTCAGCTACCTAGGGCAGTGAGGGGAGGACATGAGATACTTACTCTGCAACCTGCTGTATTAGTGTGAGACTTCGTATTCTCTGTTCTGACAGATGGGGAGCTTCCATACTCAATCTCTTGCCTCATGGAGAAAAAACTTCATCTTCCTTGGCATGAAGGCTCTAGACATTGAATATTGTGGGGGAGGAGGCCTGCTGTAGCAGGAATGGAACTTTAAGGGCTTCTCATGTTCCCTCTTTGGCTGTGTTGTCCTGGAGAACAGCTAAATGCAGTGATGACAGCAGCTGAAATGTGCACATTCCTACTAGTAACAAGGCTGAGGAGGTTAGCTGGCTGTTACTCATGGGCTTCTAGTGTTACATTTCAAAGCCTTTTCATAGCGGGTGCTGTGTCTTATTGACTTCCAGGTAGATTGATTTAACAGATATTTTGTATTAAGTGCTGATCTACAAATTCTACCTCTCGTTTGCTATTTTTTGCAGCTTCTAAACAAAGTAGAAGAAAGAATGAAAGAATTGTTTCATGGTAACATAAAAAGGGTGAAACGGTAAGTTAGTACCTCTACCTCGGTATGTGGCTTGTCTGCAGAATTGTGAAAGATAATAAGCAAGTTATACTCTGTGTAATGCAGTAAATAGCCTGGAGTATGAAGGTATGGATGGGGTGTTTTTTTTAGTTTCTTGTGATAATTGTATGAAATAGTGAGAGAAAATGCACTGTGAAAGCAGGAGCAGACTGCTCTGAAAGGGCTAGGCAGCTAAAAGTGGCAGAGGAATAGGCCAGGGAATAAACTGTACCATATGGGTCACATCCCACAGCTCCTGGAGAAGGTGAGCTGATGATGACCAGGATCAGACCCAGCCCTGTGGCTGCCAGACTAGGCTGTAATACTGAGGCAGCTCTGAGCTGTAGGTAAGGATTGGCAAAAGACATGGGTAGGTGGGAGTAGAGCTGCAGTGCAGCTCTGGCACAGGGACCAGGGGTGAGGATTAGAGCTAAAATGGAGCTCAAGCTCATAGAAAAGACTTTGCCCTGACAAGGTTTCCTGCAGCTCTTACTCACATCTCTGCTTCTACTGTGCCTCATGGTGCTCACTGTGGGCATATATGGTTTGGGGACCTGCCAAGAAGATTAGATATGTTTTGTAGCAAATTTTTATAATTAAACTTAAGGAGGGAGACTTTGCAAGCCCTTTGTCAGTTTGGATTATTTAAATTCAAGGCTATGTGTTAAAACATAAGGGCTCAAATTGCAGCTCATGGCCTGGTGCTGAAATAACTTTCATACTGGCTGTGGCTTTTTGTCTTCACGGTGGCTGGCAATGACTGATACCTGGAAGCCAGGGAGCACTTACTATAGGCATGCACATGGTAGAAAGTGCAGCAGGTGCTTGAAGGAACATAAAAGTGAAAATGAGTCAAGAAAAGTAAGAAGCAAGTGTGAAATCAACAAGGCTCAGTAAATCCAAGGTGCAAACTACAAAATAGGAAAACAATTAAGCAGTACTATGGCAGAAAGTAGATCTGAACGTTATGAGAGACCACAAGTAAAACGGTAATAATTTGAAAAGTACTATTATACTTATGTATTATTTCTGTTTTATAGTTGTATGTAAAACAGAGTAATTATCTCGTTACATCAACCTGGTCAAGCCTCATGGAATGCGTGCAGTGTATGAGCATTGATTATTATCTTGCATCTGTGCTTATGGAGGACAATCTTTCTGAGGCTGTTTTGATGCTGAAATGATAGAGGGAGTTTTTGGAATCCTTGTGATAGGAATTTCTTGAACAGATCAGGCCAACATCTACCTGGAGTGGTCTAGATCTTTTGGTTCCCTTAGCACAGCAAGATGAACCTCCTAGAACAGTGCATCTGGCATTAGTCTTGTCACACGCTCCTCAATGTTTTTTTCTTTTTTTTTTTTTTTTGGGGGGGGGGTGTGTGTGTGTGTGTGTGTGTTTGTTTGTTGGGTTCTTTCTCTTCTCCATCGTTTTGGTGTAGCTGCACTAGGATGAATGTAGCCAGAGAAGCATTTCGTGCCTTTTTGTTGTTGTAAAGCAGGGTTGCTCTTGCTTCCACCATGTGCTGCCATCTAGCGGCTAGCTGGGGGTAGGAAGTGTTTCTGGAATGTCGATTGGGAATCACTGAGGAGTTTAGAAGAAGCTTGTCTGTGTCTGGTCTTCTGCTACAGCCTCCTGGAAAAAAAGCCCCTTGAATTCTTTCAGGTGTATGTGGGAGATCTGGTGAACTCTGTACCTGCATATTTTGTCTAAATGCAATCTCTTTGATTGTTTGCTGTAATTTCAAAGATAGTTTGTCTTTACAGGTAAAATACTGGTTTGAACCAAGGTGCATCTCTATGGAATTTATAAAAAAGCGTAAAACCCACAAACAAGAAACCCCAAACAATCTGTAATGCAGACTGTTGACTGATATAAAGAATTATGCTTAAGTACTGCAGGCTGACCCATCTCAGTTTGAAACACTGTAATAGTTCTTTTTTTGTTTCTCTATGTATTATATGTCTCAGTATAGCTTCAGAGTGAAATCCACTTAATCCTAGAGAAATGGTGTTCTTAGCTGAACTGAGATGGGAAGAGGTTTTGTCATGTCTTTTTTCCTGCATTCTGTTTTTGTATTGCATTAATTTCTAGTCATGAGCAGATTCTTCTACAGAGGCTCATACATTATGTCAATTCCATATCTTAGAATATAGAGAAATTCACAGGTACATTGTAGAAGTTGTACATAAAAAAGAACCATGTATATTATCTGTTCCTTAGCAAGTTATGTATATTTAACATATAACTGGTAGATTTCTTATATCTGTTAAGTGTTAAATGTGGCAAGTTTTCTTAGATGCCTCTTGTAAATATTATTTATTATGGTGAGTTTACAGTAAGTTTAAAGTGGATTTTTTAAAAGTAGACATTCCAAATTTTTGTAATTTTCTCATTATTTTTTCTAGGTTGCCAGCCATTTTGAGAGGAGGTGTCATTGATAGATACTGGCCCACAGCTGATGGGCGCCTGGTGGAGTATGACATAGATGAAGTTGTTTATGATGAAGATTCACCTTTTCAGAATATTAAAATTCTGCATTCCAAACAATTTGGGAATATTCTTATTCTCAGTGGGGATGTTAGTAAGTATCATCTCATTTAAGGATCTCTGGTGTGAATATGTCAGTAGTGTTGTTTTCTATTCTGCTATGGCAGTTTGAATAGATGTCTTAAGGGTCATGGTTCAGTGCTGGGAACTCTGTTTGTGCATGTACACGCATGTGTTCCTGTACATCAAGGATGTTAATCAGGCTGACCAGTGTAAAATCTAGAGTTAAAAAAAATAAGGTTGATTTTTCCAGAGTTAGTATCTTTGCTGCAGAAAGTGGCCTGGGAGAATAGAAGATGTTCTATAGCAGAGCTTGCTCTACTCCATTCTTCTATATGAGCTTTTCTCTGTTTGCTGCCAGTCCAACCTTCTGAGAGCTTCTCTTTGACAGAAAAACAAGCTACTTTATCAGTCTTCAAAAAACAATAGTTGTAAAGAAATAGGAAGTGGGACTTTGTGTGTGTGTGTGTATAATCCTGCTGCTGCCTTGATTCTCTAAGGGAATTCCCTGCTTAGTGAGGTGTAGGACAGCTGTATCTCAGAGCATTTAGCTGCTTTATTGGTGAACAGCTTTTGACTCTTGTTCAAAATACTAGAACTTGTAAATTAATCAAATTAGTGACCCAACCTTTATGTGAGGGTTTTTATATGTGATATTTTATACCTGCTGACCTTTGTATTTTTGAAAGTGAATTTAGGAGAAGGTGGGCTACTGTTCTTTAAAGCTAGAGACTGCTGGAAAATCTAGGCAATAAAAGCACTATGCTTTGTAAAATCTTAGTTCTTATGTTGTGTAAAGGACTGACTCTGGTAAATGAAGGATGTTGCTGCCCAGGGATAGAATACCTATCTTCATTCTACTGTCAGAGTAATTAAGAAATTGAAATACAGCTTTTTGAGATCATTGGAAGTAACTCCAACAATTCAATTTGATTTCTGTAACTGTCAGGAGGGCTTCAGTGCAGATGGCAGCTGAAAAGCACTTCTATTGAATTCATTAGCAAGGTATTTTCTAATCTAATGTAGTCGAAATCATCCAATTCGATATTCAGTACTTCTAGCCAGAAATTTTCATCAGAGTTTAATATGGAGATGAGATTTTGCTTGAGCATTATTGCAATGTGCCTTGTAGAAAGGGAAGTATGCCATTACTTATTTCCCTTCCATGGGATTTTGAAATAATGCTTCGTCTCATTTTGTTATTGTGCACTCATAAGTGAGGTGATGATTGCCAGCAGAGTGACAGGATATGCCACAATGTGTTGCTGCACAGAGCTTGGCCCTTGTAGTGCAGATCTGCTGTTGCAGCTTGTGGGTGTTACTGCCTGCTTGGAAGGTAATACTGGCAGCAGGCAAGCTGCAGAGCCCTTCAGCACCTGGATGTTAATGGTCATGTTTGTTTCTGTGCAGGGATCTGCTGGTGTGGGTCTAGGTTGCTCTTTCTAGCTGGGGTCCACAATGAATTTTCAAAAATTTCCAGATCTGTCTCTTGCAGGATGAATCTGAGATAAAGCCACTGAAGTATCAAGTGTGAACAAGTTATAAAGACCAATGGTTTTTCTCTGTTACTTTTTCCCTTGGCACACACCACTTCCCAATACTGAAGTGACCACTCTTGGGCTCATGTGGAGAGCTAGAGAAATCCTGGTGTGAGATTGTGAGAAGAATCTCATTACTTGGCCTGTCTGTGAGACAGGTTGTTTCTCTAGATGTTCTTGCTTTGGTCTGCATTGTATCACCTCTGGATTAATACCAGTTAATGAGAACAATTGAAGATGCAATGTTTCTGTCCAATTCTCTCTTCCTTTTATTCAGATCTGGCAGAAAGTGACCTGGCATATACTCAAGCCATAATGGGCAGTGGAAAGGAAGATTACACTGGGAAAGAAGTGCTAATCCTGGGAGGTGGTGATGGAGGTATACTATATGAGATAGTCAAACTGAAGCCAAAGATGGTTACTATGGTAGAGATATCCTTTGACAAATGGCCAATCATTCATATCAGCCTGAGTTTTCTGCTGATACCTTAACACAGTTACTTGTCAGGTTCTAAGTTGCATGAGGAGATGGGGTCTAAAATGAAGTCTCTTTGTCAGCATAGAGAGATCCAGTGACTACATATTTGTACATATTTGTGCATCATTGTGCAGCACCTGCTTTCAGGTTCCCAATCTGTACCATAGCTCTTGAATAGCAGTTTGCATAAGGCTGGAAAGGAAAGCCTCTGTCATCAGACTGATGCTTTCTCTAATAACAGGAGACAGGTCTGTCAAGTTTGAGGTTTGGGCTCACTTCTGCCTTCTTGAGTTCATCTGTTTTCCTAAAGAAAGATATAAAAAATAGTGCCTAGAGGCAAAAAAACTTAATCAATAGCAATGTCAGGACTTGATGAACTGTACTGATGAATTGACCAACCCTGTTCTAAAAATACCAGTACGAATCAAGATTTCAACATTCTGTAGTTCATATAATTTGTAATGTAAACCACTGTTAGCCTATGAAATGTCGATCATCCTAGGTTTTGGGATCTATTTGCTAAGACTAAAAAGAATTGCTTTAAGAATATAGGTTAAAATCTTAACCTAGTTAACTTTATGGAGTTTTCAGTAATCTTATAATTCACATTTCAGGCTTTCACAGTAACGAAAATATATGGTATCAAAAATACTCATTAAAACCAAAAATAAGCACTTCATAATCATATAATTGAATCTGGAGGCCAGTACATAAAGTTGACTATTGCAGTATATATATGAGTAGACACATTATTTCTTTGTGAATGCCTATTTGAGAATTTATTTCTGAAGAAGTAGAAGCTCTTAGCTCTATTTCTGGAATATATTCTGCCTTGACAAGCTTCAAACATTGACCAAATGGTGATTGACGGGTGTAAAAAACACATGCGCAAAACGTGCGGAGATGTCTTAGACAATCTGAAAGGAGAGTGCTACCAGGTAAGGTTCTGTTTTTCTTTCATTACAAGTTGTATTTCAAATACATGCAGAAGTAGTCTGGAAGACTGATATGGCAAAGTTCTGGGGGCAAGTCTTCTGATTCAAGTTTGGGAAGCTTTTTTTTCCTTTTGTATGACCCTTGGCATATTAAAATAACTGAAGTTCGTGTTGGAAGTATTTTAAATCTGTCTTCAGACTTCTAAAATTAATTGCATATGTAGCTTTTAAGGAATGTGAAAAGGAGAATGTTTGCTATAACTTTAGAAATAAAGAAGAGATAGCAGTAAGAATGTTGTTTAACATAATTCCTCAAACTGTTAAAAAGATAGAAGAAATGTGTAGTTCTTAGTTGTCCTATACTGTTGAAAATATCTGAATTTGTAATACATATTTAATAATTATTAATTTGCAGGCAAAATCCGTTAGTATTACACTGCTGCTACATTAAAATAAACTCCAACAAATGTCATGCATCCCTGCAGCTGAGGTCTTTGTGCTGCATCTGATAGCATTTACTAATGAGCCCAGGTGTAATCTGACATGTTTCTGTTTTCATTACTGGCCCTTAGATGTTGTCACAGATCTTAACTTACAAGAGTGAGCTAATAACACAGAAAATTAACAGAAGTCACGTGCTGCTCTGTGGAAGTCAGTGGCACTTCATACTTAAATACCTTATTTAACTAATATGTTGGAACTGCTAATTGTTGCAGCATTTGGTAGGAAGAACAGTGGTCACAGATCCAGGACCTTCATTCCTGAAATGCCTGTGTTTTCATTGTCATAATTCCTACAAATTTCCTCCTTTTCTGTATGCTGTAAAAAGTTGGAAGTGGAGCCTAAAATTAAACATGTATTTAGTTTGTAGGTTTTTTTCCTCTTAATTTCTCTGAATCCACATTTGTTCCTTCTACCTGGTCAGTTTTAGGGTATTTTTAGAAGTACCAGCAATATTTCATTCTTATAGGTTCTAATTGAGGACTGTATTCCTGTACTGAAGAGGTATGCCAAAGAAGGGAGAATGTTTGATTATGTAATTAATGATCTGACAGCTGTTCCAATCTCCACGTCTCCAGAAGAAGGTAAATCTTCTAATTTATTTCCTTATGAGAGTTTTCAGCATTTCTGTCCTTCTGCTGTATAATAGACTGCAGCATAAATGCTTTCATTTTTTCCATTTTAAAAAGCAAATCTGAGAGGAAAAAAAGACATCTGTTTTCTTTAAAATTTTGAGTATTAGAAAAGACTAGCAAGTGCCTAACATTCTTTTAAACCTTATTCCAGAATAATAAACTCATGTAGCTCTTGAAGTATTTGGAGTTCATACTCCAGTAAATTTTCCTCACTGCATAATTTATTGGAAACTTCAGGAAAATTCCTGTGAAGAACAACAATACTTCTGCCATCATTGCCATTGTGTATGGTTTGCATTTGTTTTTTTGAAATCCTGGATTTATTTCTTTTTTAACTTTGCAAGTCTTGAATATATAAGTAAACAAGCCAATAATGTGCTGTTCTGTTTTTCAATCATTCCCCATATGCAGATTCCACATGGGAATTTCTACGGTTGATTCTTGACCTCTCAATGAAAGTCCTGAAACAAGATGGAAAATACTTTACACAGGTATGATACTTGGGTGTAATAAAGGACTGCTTTATATCTATTGCAATTTGCATATTTTCAGATTAAAAAAAGACGAAACTAATTAAAAATCTACTTCAAGCTGGTTTTCTCCCTTTAATGACTTATCTGGCATCTTGCATGAAAGTTAGGATTTACTAATTAAGTTGTCTTTTTCATTATTTCAGCTGAATAGGTAGTGCTTTTGTCTGGAGTTTAGAAACATAATTTTAAGACTCAGCAAGGCATACTGCAGAATATTGCAGCTAAACAAGTCTTGGGAAAGCAGAACAGATGTACTTCATGAAGAAACACATAGTTTTTAAGCTAATGTCTCCAACTGTAGGGTGTAAACCATAGAAATTTGTCATTCATTAAGGTATAAAAGTTCGACATAGGTGCAGTGGGATGAGAAGTTAGTACAGCCACCTCATAGATAATAGAATTGTGTATAGCTTTCAACAGAAAATACTTCAGGTAATCCTGAGTTTGGAATGCCACAAAGTTGTGTGCAATTGTACAAGAACATGACAGGAGCCAGCAGATGGTTCAGTCAAGTCTAAGTCTCTGAAGTTGTATTTTGTCATGCTCATAAACAAGTCGTCTGGTGTGTAGAGAATCTAAGTACTGTAATTTAGAATAATATCCTTAAACTCTGAAATACATAGAAGTTGGTTTGAATATGTAGTATTGGTAAAATTCTGCAGGTTTATAAAGAAATGCAAAACTGGTGGGATGAGGTTTCTGGCAATTCTAATATGCTGCTCTATTTTAAAATGATGTGGTTGTATGGGCAAGAGAAATTATCTTGTGGTTGAAAGATGATTAACATGGTTTTACCACACTAAATTTTAATGGCATTTATGTCCTGTTAATAGTGGAAATATTTGTGCCAGACTTTGATATCAAAGGACACTACATGTTTTGGAAACAGAGCAAGTCAGTGTTGCTGTACTTATACATGCATAGTAACACCTAGCTCGCCTTACTGGAAGGAAGGCAAAAGTACGTCTGGGGACAGGTTTTGTTGGACTTTGCAGAAGGACTCTGGAGAAGAAGCTTGTGCTGAAAGCTGAAATGATGGCTGTGCTGCAGCCAGAGGGCAAGTGGCATTGTTCTGTGTCAGCTGGAACCAGCTGAGGTGGAGACTGGTACTGCTTGTTTTGTCCTCATGGGGAGGAGGTAAGTCAGCTGTCCAGCATGTGATTTCACAGAAAGAAAGGACAGCAATCCTGAACCAGCCCTGGTAGGTTTTAGCTGTTGTGAAACTATGCAATGTTACATTGTGGTGCCAAAGCAACAAGATGGGACACGGCAGGATGGGAAAGAAACAATATTAAAATTGTTTCTTAATTTAAATTTGTGGCCTAAAATTGGATTTAGGGCTAATGTGTAGCCAGTGCAAGGGCAGTGTTCTTGCAATTTAGTCTTCCCAAAGATGTTGAAAAAAGTACAATTAATACTGGGGCAGACAGCTGTGAGAGCTTTTGATACATCTGTTGATACACCACTCAGCTGATTTGATGGTCCTTGTAGCCTCTTCCCAGTTGGGCCTGAGAAAACAAAACAGTCCTCTGTAAAAATGGAATAACCCTCTCTATTGGGTTTATGTGGCTGAGTTTTGGTAGTAGAGGGGGATGTGGGAAGGGCTCCTCATGTCCAACAGAGCCAATGCCTGCTGGCTCCAGGGTGGACCTGCTCCTGGTGAAGGCTGAGCCCGTCTGTGACTGTGGCAGTGCCTCTGGGTAAGATTTTTGAAGGGCTTAAAGTTGCTGCACAACAGCTGTTGCAGCCAGAGAGAGAAGTGAGAATGTGTGAGAGAAACAGCTCTTAGACACCCAGGTCACTGAAGGAGGGGCAGGAGATGCTCTAGGTACCAGTGCAGAGATTCTCCTGCAGTCTGTGATGATGACCATGGTGTAGCAGGCTGTGCTCCTGCAGCCCATGAAGCTCCATAGGGGAGCAGAGATCCACCTGCAGTCCCTGGAGGACCCCGTGGTGGAGCATGTGGATACCTGAAGGAGGCTGTGACCCTATGGGAAGCCCACACTAGAGCAGACTTCCTGGTAGAACTTGTGACCCTGCAGGGGACCCATGCTGGAGCAATTAATGAAAAACTGCAGCCCGTGGAAGGACTCATGTTGAAGAAGTTCATGGAGGACTGTCTCCCATGGTGGGAGACCCCACAGTGGAGCAGGGTGTGAGGAGGAAGAAGCTGTAGAAATAACTGGGATGAACTGATTACAATCCCCATTCCCTATCCCCATCAGTGCAGTGGGGAGGAGGTAGAGAATTTGTGAGTAAAGTTCACCCTGGGGAGAAGAGAGGGACAGGGGAAGGTGTTGTTAAAATTTGGGTGTACTTCTTATTATCCCACTCTGATTTGCTGAGGAAATTGAGTTTATTACCCAAGTTGAGTCTGTTTGTCTGTGATGTTAACTGGTGAGTGTTCTCTCCCCATCCTTATCTCGGCCCATGAGCCTTTTGCTGTATTTTCTCTACTCTGTCCAGCTGAGGTGAGGAGTGACAGTGTGATCTTTGTGGACACTGGCATCTAGCCAGGATCAACCCACCACACCCTCAGACAATTCAACAGTCTGGTCGTAGGATGAACAGATTATTGGGGTGCTTTAAATAAAATTAACTGTCTGTAACTTTAAGTTACTTAAATTTAAATTCAATTAAACTAACTGAAGCTGTCTACTTGGAGGATTGGTTAGACTATAGACAGAACTTCAAACGTTCACTACCAACTTTGGCAGCTTAGTCACACATTGGGAGCTCATAAATGATTTTGAATGTTCTGTTGTGTTTGCTGTTAAATGCCAGTGGTTTTAGCACTGTGTATTAACACTGGGAATTTAAATTACTTTTGGTCCAGCTATCTACTTCCAGGATGCTTGAAGAAATGTGATGAAGAAATCATAGACTTTTAAAGTCAGTTGTGTTTTTTAAAATGCAGGGCTCTCTGTGGTCCCCAACCCCTTCTTTGCATTTTGGTTCTCTAAAACAAAAAATACTAAATATCATCAAGAAAAGTGACTGAGGCAATGTCCACTTAGTTGTTAGGGCCTCATCTTTGCTATGGTGAGGAAATGTCTCATAGGAGAAATGCAACAAAAGGATTGTTGTCCTCGTGACTACTAGCCAGTAATTACAGTTGCCTCTTCTGCCTTGACATTGTGTTGTACTAACATTAAAGATTTCTGTCCTTCCTAGTTTGTAGTCTGTCTGCTTGTACCCTGAACAGAATCATGTACATCTAGTTGGGATGTCATTTATTTCAATGCCAAAGAAATGCTTTGCCCGAAAGTGGAATTGTGTTCACAGAATGCCATTCTTTCCTATACTGTATTGCTGCCTGTCTGTCTAAATGCTACTCCTGGGAAAGATAAAGGGAAATGCTCATCACCTCTTCATTGAGCTATGCACAAGTTTTAGAAAATGTTTTGAATTGTCAGCATGCAAGGTCTAGTGCTGACTAACTCCAGATGGATATAATTTATCTGAGATTATAAAAATAATTATTTTTGGCATGCTGCTCTTAAAACACCTGGTGGTTCCCTTGGGATTCCTTCCTTGGCGATCCTTAAAGCAGCCTCCAAATGCTGCTGCAGAATGTCCTGTCACCACTAGATGGAGGCAGGTAACCGGTATTGCCTGGCACTTTATTAACATTTATAGAGATTCTGCCTGTGGAAGGTCTTTCAGACTATTTATTTGTATTCCTAGGGGGTATAAGAACTTGTGGCCAATTTTAAGGTGCGGGAGGGACTTCCTTTTTTTTCAGCTCTGGAAAGATATAAAAAGGCAGTTAATGGATGTCTTTCTCTGCTGCTTTAAGTTTGTGTCTGAGTGTGTTTGAGGAAAAATGCCTCCATACTTTCTCTGTGAAAATAGTATTCACAGCTTAGAACAAACTTGTATGAGTAGCAGCCGTGCTTTACATGCCCTTGCTGTTCTAGCTGCATCATCCATACTGAGTGTTGCAGCCTACACAGGATCTGCACACAGAGACATGAGCTTTAGGGCACTTACCCTGCACAACTTGCAAACCTGTCTGTAGGTTTAACGCTTGAAGCTTGTTTGTGAAAACCTATTGTTAAACATAATCCCATGACTCTGAGGTTCAGAAGTCATAAAGCATGCTCTTATTTCCATTCTTCTGAAGCTGTGCTTTGAAGTGATCAATGATATGATGCAAGGCTATGTCCTGTGAGGTGCTTGGTGTTATGTCCTCCAAGGAGAGACGGTTAAAGGTACAGGCTCCCAGCCATCACAATGGAGAGAAATGAGAGTTGATGAAGATGTATAGACCTTGGTGTATCCTGAGGTCTGTTTTCATCTCTAATATACCTTCCCAGCAACTTGTTTCTGAACATGTTAAGTGTTTTTACAGTATTAGACTTTCTAGAAATACGGCTTTTAGATGGCCCAAGTGATTTCTTTCGAATGAGTGTATATACTTGTAGTTATCAGCATGATATGTGGCTTTTATTTTTCTGAGCCATCACTCTCTTGTGCCTTCAAAGTAGCATGTGAGCATTGTCCCAAGAGCTGTGCAACCATGCTCTATCAGATGCTGAGACTGGTTGTAAGGTTGTCTCTGAATGTCAATGGATTATGTGTTGCTAAGAAAATGCATTTTTCTGTGCTAAGTTTTTGTTCTGTTGATCTCATCTTTCGAGGTTGAAAAGGCTATCATTTTCAGCCTGTTTATGAAGTAGAGCCTTTAAAAATACCTCTGAACAGGAATTTGTGACTTCCTGATTGGGGTCACTCAGCCCAGGCAGGCTGGAAACTCAGACCACTCACAGGCTCCAGTAAACAGCACTGACCCCTGGTGCAAGGGATCATGTGTCTCGTCTCCCACACGGACCTGTGGTGCTTCACTAAGCTGTCTCTTCCTGGCTGCTCTCTTATACAGCCCTCTAAATGTCCAGACAATCATCATGTTGCTCCATAGTTAGACTCCTTTTTTTGGCTGCTGTGTGGGTTTTCTAATTAGCACCTCCAGTGAGGGAGCAAGATTCTCCATGACTGAGCCATGAAAGGAGGATGGAAGAATGACTGTATGTCCCTATGTGAGCCTCTGTGATTTCCTGGTAGTTTCAGAGCCTTTGAGAAATATTTCCATTTCCTTTTGTTACTGAGAGTTCAGCCAGTGGAGGTACTTACAGTCGGGTTTGCCTCCATTGTTTCCTTAACAGCTCTCCCTGTCCCCCAAAACCAAAGCCTAGCTTTGGTGCTAGATGTTTCATGCTCTGTGTCTTGCTGCTTATTACTCACTCTGAAGTGAGGAAGGATAAAACCCAACCTTAGCCATGTCCAGTTCTGGCACATCATAAAATAAAAATAGAAACCCATGTTAAAAATAGAAATTATACTTCTCTGGCATATGGTAACAGACAAAGGTGTCCAGTGACAATGACATATGGGGTAAGACGTAAGAAATGGGCAAATGTAGAAAAGGGACCCTTTCACCTGCTTCCAAATCACTAGTTTTCTTTCTCAATGTTGGAGGAAGCATAGTGGCCTAAGTTCAGCCTGTAACCAGTTGATGGATACATCCACTTTATAGATGGGCAGAGTTAACTAGAACTTGAAGTTAATTGAAACAATTTTTTTTTTTGCTACTTATTTTAAGGAATGTTTTTTGTCTGTCCAGAACTGTATTTGTTATTTAAATTTGTTGTGCATTGTCCTGTATAAACCTAAACTAACCTAAAAACTAAACCCATGGATCTACAGAATTTATGCCTGATGAGAGCCCAGGAAAATGCATGTTGGGAGAGCTGTTGAAGTGAGTGCAAGCACTGAGCAGACTCAGGATGCAAAGGCTCAGGAGTCATCAGTCTTAGCATGGTTTTAGAGATTAAGATTTGTTAATCTCAAAGTTAAAACTGCCTCAAGTACTTTTGTGTCCAAAAGATGCATCTTAAAGGAAAAAAAAATTCATCATTCTCCTATTTCTTACCTGTCAAATTGTTTGACATGGAACAGAGATTGAGGGGGGCTGGGCAGAGGAGTTTGGTCAGGGTTTTTGTATATGTTGAGAAATTGGCTGAACCTTGGAGAGAAAAAAGAAAGTGATTTTGGATTTTGAAAACATGTAATTGGTGAGTCATCTGCTTTAAACCTTATTAAACAGCATTCACTATTAGCTATTGTTTGAGTTATATGGTGTCTGTTCAGAGCAAAGAATGCATTGCTCTACCACATAACTCTTCATTAGGCAGTGGGAGTTAAAGTGAACACTGCATTGCATTCTGGGCTTGGTTCCCTGTGGCATTTTAGTGATATTGGAACATCTAAGTGTGATTGACATTGTTACTAACATTGTAGTCTTGGTTAATCAAGCTGGTCATGCCTTAAAGAAAGGTGTTGATAATAGTGATTTTTTCAGTAAGTTTATTGAAATAAGCCTTAAGTTTTGTCGTTTTGATTTTTGGAGTGCTTAGCTTTGTGTTGAGTAAAGCCAGATAGTTTAAAAAAATAACTATGCAGAACTATAAAATCCTGCAGTGTTTCTCCAGAAGAAAAAGGTTGATAGAAGAGTTGAGTGAGTTGTCCAAACCTTTAGGCAAGATCTTGATTTGGAGATTGGGGAGTTGAGGGTTTGAAAAGTAAAAACTGTTTCTCGGCATGTTTGTTGTTCCTGTAATTTGTTTTCCATAGTGTCTGCAGTGATTTGTCTCTTGCTAGAGAAGAGAGAAATGATGAAATACTGAAGTGACAGTCTGGGAAACTGGATACTCTTCTATCATTGTGTATCCTGTTCAACTTCCTACGTAATAGTGGTGTGCTCTGTAAATTACCTAGCAGTGTTCCTATTTATGACTCAAATTGCACACACAGGTTGTTTTTTAGTCTTCTTTTGCATTCAGTCTGATGTTGAAACAAAATGATATGTTTGGTAAAGGGCAGCTGAACCTAAAAAAACCACCACAATCCCCTGGATAATAACAGGTTACTAAACAAGTACTGCAGCACTCTGTTCATCGTGCTCATTTGGTGTTATCTTCTACCTTTTTACAAGTCTTACTTGTTTTCTGATACCCAAACCCAAATATGAAAAATTCTGTATACAGCATGTCACCTTCCTTTTCCAAATAAGCATGTATTGGTTTGTTTGTGCAATATGATCAAAATTATAATCAAACATGTTTAATGCAAGTTCTTTTGAAGGAGTGCTTTCCTAAATATGAATTAAAAATATTAGAGAGTGGTAGAGTGATAGGATTTCCTGGTGTAGAAGAGGCCCACAGCAATCATCAAAGTCTAACTCTTGGCCCTGTATAGGACAACCCCAAGAATCACATCATGTGCCTAAAACCATTGTCAAGATGCTCTGTTAAGATTTTGTTTTTTAAGTTGAGGGGTTTTTTTCTACTTGTGCAAACTTGAGCACAATCAAAAAAAATAGAGCAGGATACCAAAAATTCAGAGGAAGATGAGTGGAGTCTTTTTACTTCCTCTTGAAATAGAAATGTTTTAAATACACTGTGAAAAAAATCTTACGAATAAGAAAGTAGGAAAAATAGTATAGATCCCAAAGTCAGAATGTGAATTTTACACTTTGGTTCTAGTTATCATCTGATGTTGTTACATGAATAAAGCAATGTAAATGGAGCTGTTAAGAAATACTGATTTCAAGAGTGGCCTCTGCCTGTTGTATGTTTTGAAAGAGCACAGATAGTACTTGTTCAAGCTCATCTTAGTTCCTTGCTTTGTGAAAATTAACTTTCAGATGCATCTGTGTGCATATAATAATTTAAAGGCCATTTAAAAATAATCTAGGAGCACCAAACTTAAGCTGCACATTTAAACAAGTCTTTCATAAAGACTACTCCTGGATTTAAAAGCTTTGCAGTGTCATAGCAGAGCAATACAATGTGCAAAACATAGGCAGTCAGATGCTTAGGAAGCATTGAGTAAGTCCTTGGTTCCTGGGGTCCTCATTTCCAGTTAGAGGTCCTAAAATATTGAGTAAGATGTGACTGTAAGGGAGCTAATTTTGTCGTTAGATCTAGCTTTTTCTAATTGAGCCATCTGCATTCTTTCTCAGTCAGGTGCAGGTTACACATGTTATTGAACGGCAGGAACAAACAAGACACTGCATTCAATGGTCAGTTTAAAAAAAACCCCAAGTTATGTGTACTTGTGTGTACACACAAGCTTCTGTGCCTTGCATTGCTTGCCATCATTTTGTGTGGCTTTGGCTCTTGTGCTGGATCATTAGGAACTATGTATTCATTAACAAAAACTTCCTTTTTTTTCCCTTTTTATCTTCTGTGGAAAATGTTCCTCCACTAGAAATGGGAATTTGCATGGAAAAGCTGAGGATTCTTATACTGAAAGTAACTGGAAAATGCTAGTAAATGCTTCTGTTTCTACTGATCAGAAAAGCAAAGCAGGCTTTGTGCTAGATCACAGTAAAAGACATTAATACTGCATGCTAGTAAACCCAATCATTAGGGGAAGATGAGGACACTCTTCTCCTGAAGATCTCATCCTGCTCTCCATATGGCCAGACTGGCACATAGTATGAGGGCAAGGAGAGATTGAGTCATCATATAACTTGCTGTTGATGTATACTGTTACATTGTTTGGTTTATCATATTTAGGGCCTATAGATTGAACTGAAGATTCCTCAGGAAAGGTGTGGAAGTAGAAGACCACAGATCAATTCACTTGGCTATCAGTGTGCCAAGGGCCTTTAACAATATCTGCACCTTGACCACAATCATAGAGTGTATTATCTCTGTGCTGGGCTACAGCAACAGTACACTTCTTTTTGGTGAGTCTTCATTTGGTGCTTCGTACCTGGAAAAAAAACAACTTGAGTGATTTGTACAGCACAAATCACACAGTGGTGACTGTATTCAACTTCACTTAATTTCAAATTAGTGTCCAAGTAACTTGTATTTGCTACACTTTTCCTAAGACCATTGAATCTAAGGTTGTAAAGTATTTGCTAGTCTACTCAGTTTTGTGGTCAAGACACTTGAAGTTTTTTTTTTTAATTGAACTTAGACAACTAAATTTTATTGCTTTGGGTAGTTGGTGTTTGTTCAATCTGGTGTTCTGGTGAGCTCACTGTAACCACTAAATCTTCAAAGGTGTTAGAGTTATGCAGAATTCAGATATAATTAGAGCTTTTGCCATATGGTCATCCCAGGTATACATTGCAGTAATTTCTGCTTCTTATTAATACTTAGCTTGGGACAAGGTAGTGCTTGCAAATAGGAGTTGCGTGGGGGAGAGTTGGTTGGGACTTTTTTGTTGTTGTGTTTTTTTTTTTTTTTTTTGGGAGCGGTTGTGTGTTTGGTTTTTTGGGGGGTTTCTGGAGTTAGGGTTTTTGTTTTGGTTTTTTTTTTTTTTTGTTTTGTTTTGGGGCTTTTTTGTTTGTTTGTTTTTAATTCCTCACTCTTTGTAATCCTTGATGTGTTTGTATTCCAAGAATGATAGGTTGTTTCACCCCCAAGTCAAAAAAAGTATTATAACAATCTTGTCCTTTTCAGAAGCATGAGGTGTGGAAACTGAAGACAACGTAGCCCACAGCCAGAGAGCTTCTGTATAATTTGATGTGTTTTGTCATATTGCTTTGTGGAAGAATCTGTTTAAAATTAATAGGCTATAGTTTTTTTAATAGTGCCTTTAAACACTGTAAGATCTAGGCAGTGTTAAATAACAGAAAAATCTGGATGTTGTAATACTATTTACTAATACATTTAAACAATCATAAAGAAAATGGTTATGGAGTAGATTTTATAGGTAAACAACACATGGTGGTCTGTTTTAACTGGAAGCCCTCATATAATGGTTGCTTTTGCTAATGAGAATATAGATAATCCCCCCCATACTTACCCTTTCTTGAAAGGATACAAATTGTTGTTTGCTGTAGGCAGAATGAAGACAAGCTGTTCAGTGTTTGCCTGGTAAATATTAAATATTAAGAACAGCATGTATCTGGTTCTGAAATATGTGGGAGCCTTGCAGTAATGTCAAAATATATATATTAATCTGAAATGTTGCTTGATTGTGACTGGGACTTTTTTTTTTCTTCAGGGAAACTGTATCAATCTGACTGATGCCTTGACTCTGTATGAAGAACAGCTTAGCAGGCTTTATTGTCCTGTGGAGTTTTCAAAAGAAACTGTGTGTGTTCCTTCCTACATGGAATTGTATCCTTAAAGATGGAAGAAGACTGGAGAGTGTGTATTAGTAAATCAAGCGAGCATAGATGGGTTGGAGGTAATGAGCTAAAGCAAAAAAGCAGTTCTGATTTAAACACTTAATTTTTTTTCATACTAAATGAATTACTGCTGTTTTAATTTGAAAATAATTGTAGGAATTGTTTTCTAAAAGTGTTGTAAATTCACAACTGGTGAAATGATCAACCCTTTTCATGAGCAAGCTGTGTTTTTTGTCAATGTTTTTGAGTGGTGTATGTGATATAGGATAAACTGTATGATAAGCCTAACGCTGCCTGACATTTCTGACAAGGCTCTATCTTATTTTCTTCTTTTACAAAAATAAGAAACGAACTTCATGCAGATTAGCCTGATCCAGATCCTTGAATATTGTCTGATATAGCTGTTCTTGAATATACAGCTCAGACTTGATTTTTAAGGCTGGGAAATTGGGGAAGAGTGATTCCTAACAATCATTACTAGTTAGTGTTAATAGAAAAAAAATTCCAAGTAGAGGGGTATGAATATTCTCAACATCTCATTCCTAAAAATAATCCTTCAGAATTTTTTCAGTTTGTGGGTGGCAAGGAAGTTATATAAGGAGCCTAGAAGTTTTAACTTCGAGCCCTTAATGTGAGGGGGCATTTTGATCTGCTGTAAGGTGCTTCTGCCAGCTGTGTTTGCTGCTTTTGTGCGATCTCCCTGGAAATTTTTCTGCAGGGTGAAGCCTGTTATGACTGTCTCTCTTGACAGGAAACATCTTTCCACAATCTTCTTATTCACAATACACTTAAGCACATGATACTGCCCCAGCCTTTCTTCTGTCGTGTGTTCATTTGCTTCCCTTCTGTGTCTCTAAGCCCAGTTGTGTTCAGTGCTGCAGCCTCTGTACTGACCCTATACTGACCCTAGACTGACTCCAGACTGACTGTAGCCAGCTCCTCCTGCTTCTCTTTATTGTCAGCTCTTTGTGAAATGCAGATTTAACCTTGCATTTTCAAGACAAAAGACTATAAAGGATATCAAGATACTTGTCCTTAAAGCATGCAGTTTCAGAGAAACTGGTTATTTTTGTCTTTACAACTGCCAGGCCTTAATGGAACATGTATTATGGGATTTGAAGAGTAGGCATGTTTGAACTGCTGAGTCAAGAAGAGAATCCACTGAGATTTCACTTTGGAGTGTTTTTCTTACCCTTTAAGAGCTACCAGAAGTTTTCAGAATTTAAATGTATACAGTTAAAATCTAGTTCTTTTTACTTAGAAGTGTTGCCTTTTTTTTTTTCCCTTAACTGCTTATTTTCTCCAGATGGGTATTCTACACAATTTGGAAGAAACAGACTGACATCTGAACGTCAAGATTATTTGAGATTATCATAAATGTACATGCTGCATGGAGCATATAGGTCTGCCACATGCTGCATATTGGCATCTTGAACATTTAAATTATATGCTGTAGATGATCCTGAAACTTAGTCATGCTATTGATTGTGAATTCTTTAAATGTGTTTTTATTATTATTTTAATTTAAAAGCAAATGGAAAATGTATATTTTGACAAGCTAGGGTGTTATTTTTGAAAGTCAACTTAAAGATGAATAAGCAGCAAAACTATAGCTGCTGACTGCACTGAACCTTTAGAATGTGATCCTTTTTATTTTTTTGTAGATCTCCACAAACTGGTTGATTAAAAAAGACATCTTTAGCATTTCATCCCTGAAGGGTGGTCCATGGAGTTTTTGTTGTTTTTGTTTTTCCAACAGATCTTTCATTTATGGTGCTTTTTAAAAATGGGAGAGGGTTTTTGTGTGGTTTTGGGTTTTTTTAATGAACACTGCAGTGCTTCCCTATAGAGAAGGGCATAACTAAAAAGAAAAAGATCTTGTGAGAGATTACCCTAAGTCCTTTGTTGCAAAGGGAAGAAAGCCAGTCTTAAACCTTTATTTAACCTAGTTTCATTCATTATTGCTGTAATCTCTGCTGCAGAAGAATCTTTGGCCTTTTACCTCCTGGATTTTTTTTAGTTGCTGCCATATTGATTATTTGGATTCTGATATGGATTTGGCAGTAGCTTTGTACTGAGGCATGAAGATCAAGGCTGGATTTTCATTCTACCACAGTGCAAGAAATTGAGTGTAATGAGGTTCATGTGGGCATACCTTCTCCCCAGCCTTTTGGGAAGCACGAGATTTTTGAAGTAAAGGTTGGCTTAGAGGATGAAGAAAGGTGGGTGTGATGTGATCGGTCTTTATGTGCACCTGTATTGAATGTTTTGAAGCAAGTGTATGTGTGCTTCAGTAGGGTCAGTGATGGTTGTATTGCCACAGATGGCCCATAGTGTTTGAGGCTCCTGCTCCATTAAATTCACTTGCAATGTAAAAACCAGTAGAAGCTGGGGTGCATTGTAGCTCTGTTCTGAAAGAAGATGCATTTTTCTTTAACAATTCCTCATGCTGTCAAAAGTTATATTTTTGTCAGTTTATGTATCAACTAAAATATTTGTTTAAAAATCCCACTTGAAAGGAGGTAGGAAGCATATAACCAATATGTGCATTTTCTACTTTTCAAAGGTAGACTAAAAAGTGCACTATTTCCCTAAATACTCTAATCCTGAACAATAGTGTTTCATTCAACATCCATATCAACATTTTCTTAGTTTTACTGGGGAGAGTTGATTTGCCCTTCCAAGATACTGTTAATGAAAACAAACAAAACAAAAGCTGTCCTTATGTTCTTAAACCATACATAAAGCAAAATTTTATTGCATCCCATATATATAAACTCTACATGGAATCTGGGTAGCCTATGCAGAATTCCAGACTGATACTAGAAAACGTGCCAGAATTTGCTTTCTCTTTGGTCTGTAATTGGTTTAAAAATGTTAAAATGTTTTCAGTTTGGATAGCCAATAGAAGCATTTTTTTCAGTCTTACTATTTTCAATTATCTCAGTTAATTCTCTAATATACACAGGGTGCAGTTCTTCCATGGCCTACAGCTTGTGAATCACTGAATACTCCCAAAGAACAGTTTCCCTCTAAATAGAATAAAGATTCCTGTATTTCCCTAAGTGTTCTAGCTCTGTTGTAGGCATCCCAGAAAATACTTTGATATTATTACCTACAATCTAGTAGAGATTCTTCATATATGATCCAGGAGTGTAATCAGTTTATTGTCTAGCAGCAAACAAATGCAGATATCCTGTAAACAGGTCTATCCATAACTTTGCAAGCATGGATATTTCCATTGGTTCTTAGTGTGATTACTCATGTAGGTGAAATGAAGCCCACAGGGACAGAGCTCAGAGCATCTGTGTTCCTGGGTGAGCTTGGCAGATGTAGAAATCAGTCACAACAAGTGGGGGTGGTTTGGTTTTTAGCAAGGAAACTTGTGAGCTGGAAGATGACTTAATCTGCTTGTTATACCAGAGTTTGCACTTCCCTTTACCAGCGCTGCACAGGGAGCTGCTGGGTGTGCAGGGATGTCTTGTAAAGATTCCCAGAATGACATGGGGAATATTAATGGTGACCTAAATAGCGTATTAATAGCTGAGAGGCAGCAGTGCTTGCAAACTTTTCTACTAATAGGGTATGAAGAGAGTTGGAAGAATTTTTTTCTTTAATTTTAGTGTTTTGAAGTGATAGATTCAGTATACAGCAATTCAGCAGACTCTGAACATTATATTTTTTTAAGTTGCTGAATTGATTCTGAGAAAGTATATACACATTTTTAGTCTTTATTTATTTCTTTCTGTAGTGTAGATTTTTTTTAAAAAGAAAAACAAGTCTCTGCTAGAATTTTCAAATGCAAACTGCTATAGCTGATCAGTTTTCCATGTTTAAGGCCAGTTGGGAAATGGCTATGATTGCTACGCAGTGTATGCAAACAGTTCCCAAAACATGGTTAACATTAGAGGTGTCTTAATTATTCTTTGCACTAAATGCTGCTTCCACCTAGAAGTTATTGACTGATAGTAGTTTGTGCAAGGAGAAGACTGCTGGCATTGTATCAACTACATCAGTGCAGTGCACATGTTAAATAAAGGTACGCTGTCATTACTTGTGTGTTTGAATTGTTAAATCCATTGTGGATCCAGTGTTCAAATGACAGAATTGATGGGTATGATGCTTACCATTGTACCTCCTTTTTCCTTGTCACATAAAGGTACTTCCTGGTCCTTTTATTGAGTATCTTTTCTGTCTCAGATTAATAAATTCAATTGTTTTCCATATAATAAATGAGATACTCTGTAGTGTGGAACAGCATGCTGATATTTGTAATGGGGGGAATCACTTGAGGCTTGAGTGATATTTGCCTAGAAGGGGTTGATTTTCTGTACAGCATTTTAGATGTGAGTTCTTCAAAGGTCACTAAGTGGAAGCTGGAATTTTTCTGCTAAAGTGGTAAGTTGGCTTTGGGTGACAGTGTGACTTGTGTGGCACAGAGAAAAGACAGGCTTAGGAGAAGTCAGTGTGACATTCAGAATGATGGAAACTGACACGGAAGTTTAGGGAACAGGGAGAAGGGCATGAACAGGACGGGCACATCAAAAAGTTATTAATATTACCAAATCATATCCCAGAATTATGTCATACAATGAAAGAAAAACATGACTTCCAGAAAATAAAGAGATTTACATGAATTCCAACTAACTGGAAAAGAGAAGTATTTACATCTGCATTATGTACAGGGTTAGCAGAAGGCTTGCTAGTTGGGAAAAAGGGGGAAGGCTTAACTTTGAGGGGAAAAAAGTCACATATAGAGTGAGGGTAGAATATGGAGTAATTTTGGAGTGCCTATGTATGCGTGGTAGGAAAGATAGGTATCTTGGGTTTTTATTTTTGCTGTTTGAGAATTTGAGGTGTTGACAGCTTGCTGGAGGGAACAAGACGAGGGGATGGGTGAGAGGAAGAGAACTCAATTTCTTGTTTTAATTGAGGAATAGGAGGCTGCAGATGATGTTGCCTGTGGGTAATAGGAGAAAGCTGACAAACTTTGCCCACAGAGAGAAGAGTAAGGTAGAGTCATTAGAGATGCCGAGGGAGCAAGTGAGAGAAGTAGCAAAGTAAGCAACTGCTGCAGTGATTAATAATAGCACTGAGCAGCTTAGAAGTGCCTTTTTGAAATGTGGAATGCTTTAGGAAGCAAGGAATGAGGAATGGGAACTGGGAGGATGTGAAGAAGCTCATACTGTTGTCATACATAGCAGTGAACTTGAGCTTTAGAGGTAGAAGTGGAGAAGGTAAAAAGAAGTAAAAGTAAAATTTGAAATTAACTTCATAATTGGAAGTGTGATGAGAATCGTTCCTGTGCAGTGTCAAGAGTGGAAAGGATGCAGGGGCAAGAGGCATTAAGTTGGAAAGGAAGTGAGGAAATGAGCCAGGAGGAGAAACCAAGAAACAGGTCAACAGATGTGGTGTGTGGATTTGGGGTACACATCTGGACATGAAAAAAGTGCCAGTCACACTGCCCAGCTTGTCCTCTAATGGTATTGGATGGACAAGGGAAAGAAATTGGAAACATTTGGTGGTTTTTTTGTTGTTGGTTTTTTTTTTTTAAACTGAGTAATGAGTGCAAGATGTCTTGTAAGTATTTTAGAAGGAAAAGAGCTTAACTGCTGGAAATTAAATGAAGACTAAAAGGAAACTTCAGATTAAGGAGTGTTCAAGGGTAGACTGATTACTGAAGCAAATAAATACAAACTTCATGAAATCCAAAGGCAAGGCAGCTGTGGGATTTAACTGTCATGGATTGTCACTGAGCATGGAATGGAGGAAGGCAGAAGGAAACCAGAGACTGTCTGCTGTCTTCAGCTCATGGAACTGGAAATACTGATCAGAACTGGCAAATGGATGATAATAACTGCAAAGCACTGCTACAGCCATCTGACTTCAATATGCCATGATAACTGTTACTTGAGAGGATGTGCTGTGCATTCATTGTGGAGTCATGAAACAATCTGCCATGTTGCCTATGCAGCACCCAAATACAAAAGTATTTTATTGGTGTATAATGGAAACATTTTTATGCAACTATTCTTTTTGCAGGTACAGAAATGCACCAATGGAATAAAGTAATAGTTGTAGTAGATGGGAATATCAAAGATGAGCATGTACAGCTCTGTGAAGCCTTTTGTTCTGGTAGCTGCTAGTGTTATCTAACACTTCCCCATTTAACTTTAGTTAATTATCAAACTTGACTAGTTTGATTTTTTTTTAAAAAAAAATTATTTTTATTTCATGCTTTGTCCTGATTCTGCTCTTAAGCTCGTCACAGGGATATCCTGTGAAATTGCTTCCTAGTGCTTGGTTTGTCTTATAACATTTAGGTGTTTTCAGTTTTTTATAACCATTGGTTAGTTAATTGGGGTGGCAGGATGCCAGGTTTTTTTCAGGAAAGAAATTTTTGACAGCTCATTGTTTAAAATCACAATGAGGACTGACAGAATACTTACAGGAACGTACATTGACTTTTCTTTTTAGAAAGGACTGCTAGAAATTTTCATCTGTGTCTTGAATTAAAATGTTTCTACGATTGTAAAATTCTTACAGAATAGATAACAGTTAAATACTAAGGAAAGGAAAGTTATCTGCTAGCATTTTCTTGAGCTAATTGCAGACAGCCATGTGGCTTAAGTTATAGACAAGATGCACTTAATAGAAGTATGAAGATAATTGACCATTAACCTAACACTCTCACTACTAAACCATGTCCTTGGATGCCGTATCTACTCCATATTGGTGCCTCTATCTGTTTCCCTGGACAGCTTGTTCCAGTGCTTCACAACACTTTCAGTGGAGAAAATTTTTCTTAATAGCCAGTGTAAACTGCCTGTGGCACTAAGTGTGGCTACAGTGTTCATTACCTGGGAGAAAAGAATGACCCCCACCTCAGTATAACCTTTCAGGTACTTAAAGGAGCAATGATATCTCCCCAGTCTTTTTTCAAGGCTAGAGAAACCCTCTTAGCTCAGCTGCTCCCCCAAAGCTCTGTTCCTGACTGTCAGATCTTCACCCACTGCTGGAGCCTCACCCACCTCTGGATGAGGTTCAATGGCTCCTCAGAAGCAGAGACTTCTGTTTTTTGCTTTTCTTCCCGCACTGCTCCAGAGTCGAAGTGCTGCCTGTGTCTCTGTCCTGGTTTTGGGCAAATTTGGGGGAAAACCTCCAGAAGGAGCCCCCAGACAGCAAACCCCACGACTCCTCCCCCCCCACCCCACCGGGTTCGGGAAGAATTTCCTCGGAGAAGAGTGGGAGAAAAAACCTGTTTATTTAACAAGCAAGACACTCCCCAGCACAGGGAAAAAAGACAACACCAGCTGACAAAAAAACTCTTTCACCGTTCTGAAGGGATGACAAACTCAGTCTCTCTGGCGAGTGGTCGCTCAGTTATCAGTCTCTGGCACTGGGGATGACTGCTGCAGGTGACAAAGTGTAGCCTCCCGGCGTTTCTTGGGGTTCCCAGGTCCCCGTCCGTTCAGATGGTATCCAGGAGAGGGAGGGGACGGGGTGGAAGAGAAAACAGTCCAGGGAAAAAGTTGGACTGCCTAGCTGAACTAACTAATAAGCAGAAAGCAAGGGCAAAGCGGAGGAAAGAAAAAGGCAGAAGCGAGCAAGCAGGCAAGCAAGCAGGCAAGCAAGCAAGCAAGCAAGCAAGCCAGCAAGCCGAGCTAAAACCTCTCCTAAACATAGACCATGGGGGAGGTGAGCCGGCTGATAACAAGACAAAACAAAGCTTCACTCTCAGACTCAGTCCTGGAAGCACAGGACATAATACCAAACATAATCAGGACACACGATTGGAGATAGAAACACCATAACATCACCCTAGGACATTCCACCCCTTATCTCCATATCGTGAACATACTAAACAGCATGTAAAAACTTCAGCAAGTAGAAATTTCCATCTTTCACTTATTCGGACACATTTCCTTCTGTCTCATGCTGCCTCACCCCACAATCAGATCTCCCTGAGGCACACATCGTGTTGTTCCATCTCTCTGCATTACCCACCATGTACAACCTGGTCCTTGAGCAAAGACAATCCCACGAATGGGTTTGTCTGTACTCGGGGCAGAATTGATCCAAACTGCCTTCCCCAACAAACCTCTGATATGTGCCACTGGGACTTTGTCTCCATCTACTATATTCAGGGACTTAGACTGGGCAGGGCCCGCTCGGTTGGTGGAACCCCGGGTGTTAACTAACCAAGTGGCCTTTGCTAAATGCTGCTCCCAGTTTTTGAATGATCCCCCACCCAATGCTCTCAAGGTGGTTTTTAACAGTCCATTATACCTTTCCACCTTCCCTGCAGCTGGTGCATGGTAGGGGATATGGTACACCCACTCAATGCCATGTTCCCTAGCCCAAGTGTTGATAAGGCTATTCTTGAAATGAGTCCCATTGTCTGACTCATCAGGTCGTCGGGTGTAATCCTTTCTTAGGCCACGGAGGTCCTTTAGGGAAAAAGACTCAATATTGGCCTCTGATCTTTTACCAGTTGCTTTGACTCCTGGTTTTATGTCAGGAGGCGTCGAGGGTCCTTCTCCTGCATCATCATCATCATCATCCACTGGTCGATCAGTCTTGTCTGTGCACTTTCCACTTCTCGTGCTGGTAGCAACAGCCATTGGTTGAGGCTTACTGACAGGTTTAGCTGCTGGCTTAGGCTCACTGTCTGGTGTAGTTGTTGGCCTCGAGCCTGGGGTGTTGGCTGCAGCCTGAGTGACTGGGATAGTGGCTGATTTATCTGCCTGTCCCCCTTCCTCTGTCTGCTGCCCTACAGTATCTAGCAGGGTACGGTAAGCATATGCCAGGGCCCAGCTCACTGCAATGATCTTCTTCTCCTTAGAATTACCATGGCACTTCTCTTTCAGGTACTTTGCTACCTCAGCTGGGTTCTGAATTTGTTCACATGGAAAATCCCAGGATGTAGGGTCAGAAAATTCCTTTAAGATTTGGCCCATATCCTCCCATTTCCCACACCATTCAGGATTCCTCACGCCTGGCTCTACTCTGGGGTCAAGGGTCTCAGCCCCTCTAGAAATCTCAGCTCTCATTCTAGAGAAACTGCAGACTGTATAGAGAAAGCTTACTATATTAAACACCAGAAAGATGGTCTCTTTAACACTCAGGGGGAACTGAACATTCTCTAATAAGGATGTAACAAATTCAGAGGAGAAGAAGGAGAACAAAGGCTGAAAAGCCTCATCCCCTGCTTCTCCTCTAACAAACTGAGTGCACAACCACAACCAAGAACCATACATTCCTGGAACAGATTCCAGCACCTTTATAAATCTCCTGCAGGCCATTAAAACCAAGCCCAGCCCGATGGATATTTTGGTCAATGCCCCTCTGCTACAGAAACTACGCATTAGGGACAATACCGGAGCTATTTCTGGATAAGCAAATAAACCCAGGGACCACAGAGGTATTAAGACTTCAAAAAACCCTAGGGACCAAAATCCCATGCAGGCCTCCACCCCAAAAGACATGAATTCCAACAACATAGCCAATAACTGCTCTATACCAACACAAAAGAATTTGAACCAAATTATTATTATTAGAACAGGGTTTTTTTCCCACTTTCTCGAGCCTCGAGTTGGGCGCCAATTTATTTGTCCTGGTTTTGGGCAAATTTGGGGGAAAACCTCCAGAAGGAGCCCCCAGACAGCAAACCCCACGACTCCTCCCCCCCCACCCCACCGGGTTCGGGAAGAATTTCCTCGGAGAAGAGTGGGAGAAAAAACCTGTTTATTTAACAAGCAAGACACTCCCCAGCACAGGGAAAAAAGACAACACCAGCTGACAAAAAAACTCTTTCACCGTTCTGAAGGGATGACAAACTCAGTCTCTCTGGCGAGTGGTCGCTCAGTTATCAGTCTCTGGCACTGGGGATGACTGCTGCAGGTGACAAAGTGTAGCCTCCCGGCGTTTCTTGGGGTTCCCAGGTCCCCGTCCGTTCAGATGGTATCCAGGAGAGGGAGGGGACGGGGTGGAAGAGAAAACAGTCCAGGGAAAAAGTTGGACTGCCTAGCTGAACTAACTAATAAGCAGAAAGCAAGGGCAAAGCGGAGGAAAGAAAAAGGCAGAAGCGAGCAAGCAGGCAAGCAAGCAGGCAAGCAAGCAAGCAAGCAAGCAAGCCAGCAAGCCGAGCTAAAACCTCTCCTAAACATAGACCATGGGGGAGGTGAGCCGGCTGATAACAAGACAAAACAAAGCTTCACTCTCAGACTCAGTCCTGGAAGCACAGGACATAATACCAAACATAATCAGGACACACGATTGGAGATAGAAACACCATAACATCACCCTAGGACAGTCTCCCAGGTGGCTGCAGAGGCTGCCCATGGTGCAGGTCAATGGGTGTCTTTGGCCCAAATGTCTGGACTAGGTAGCAGTGAAGCTGCAGGCATGGCCTGGGTGAGAAGTGACAAAATGCTGCCTAGTGGAGTTGGGAACAGCAAGGTGAGAGAAAGAGGGGAGGAAGTACTGCAGGCACCAGGGGAGAGCTTCCTTCCCCTGCAGCCCCCTGGGCAGGATTCCAGTGGAGCAGGAACTTCCCTGCAGCCCCTGGAAGGAACTAGGCTGCAGTAGGGAGCCCACACTGCTCTGCACAGACCCTGCACTGGGGCACGTGGATATTTCCTGAAGAAACTACAGCCCCTCTGGCAGCAGGTTTATCCTGAACGACTGTGGCCCTTGGATGGGATCCCACTCTGGAGCAGAGGAAGAGTGTGTGGAAGATGGAGCAGCAGGGTGGAGTTGGTGGTAGTGACTGAGCCCAGCTTGGTCCCTTGCACTTCTTGGCGAGCAGGGCAAGGAAGGGGCAGGAGTGAATTTGAGCCCAAGAAAAAAAGACTTGGGATGTAAGAGGTTTGTTGCTCACTTCCCTGCATTTTTAACTGGCAAAACATTGAACCAACTTGGTAACTGGTAAAATGATGGATGCTCAGCTGGAAGGGACATCTAGAGCAAAAAGAAGTATCCAGTCCAACTTCTGACCACCTCAGAGTGACCAAAAGTTTGTGCATGTTGTTAAAGGGCATTACCTAAATGCCTCTTAAATGCTGACAAGTTTGAGGCATTCACCACCTCTCTAGGAGGCCTTTAGGATGGATATTTTTATTAGATCTCCCTGGAATGCTTTCAACCTTTAAAATAAAAGGTGATACATTAAGTATGACTGGGAAAACAAGAGAGGAATGTGCTCCTCTAGGTAAGTAGGGCAAGAGACAGCCTCATTAGAACTGGGGAGTCCAAACAATTTTCAAGTTTCTGACTGCTTAGCTTGGAGGCATGAAAATATTAACAAGTTTTGGAACTCCTGGAATAATGAAAGAGGTTGTTCTCTTGAGATAAATCTAAAGAACCAAACTACTGCTGAAGCCTTTCTATTGCAGTGTGGGTTTTAAGCCTAGGGGTTGTGCTAGAACTATTTTAAGAGCTTGCTCCCAATACTGACCTAACCCTTAGGTTTGCTGTGGCTAGAAGGTAGAGTCCTTCTTGTCTCTAAATTTCTGTTTCTAGAATTTCTGCAAATGCTTATGAGATATATGGAAGTTTAGCTGTAACTTCTCAAAGATAAATGTTCTATACTTTATTGACTGGAGTGTTTTCTGAGGTCTGTTTAACCCAGTTCCCCCAACGCTACAGCTTATGGAAGAGAGTTGCTGTGAAGTCATTTATTCCAGTAGCTGTGCCATGTGGATGGTCCCAGCTGTCTCTGCACTCACATTGCTTTGGCCTCACCCTGTGTTGTCCCCTCTGCCACGAGAGTTTCAGGGAGCTCTCCCCTGGCCATGTGACAAACCGAGTGGGTTAAAAACAAGCAAGCAGAGAGGTTAAAGGGAGATGAGAAACTGATGTCACACAGCTACACTGCTGGAATGAATGGAGGAAAAAGCTTAAAAAAGACTTGTCTGGCTCCTCATGGCCTGGCAGACATCAGTGGTGAGCAGGAATGGGAACTAATGGTGGCATTGACAAGTAAGTCACACCAGGTGTAGGATATGGGGAAAATGTTTAAAGTAAAGGCTGCAGAGCATCATGGTTTATACTTGCTTTAGAAATATGGAGAGAAGTTGTTAAGGGGGCTGCCCCTTGTTTTTTTCTTGTCTTTCTCTATCCCCATCTACTGAATTACTTATGGGTCCCTTCCAACTAAAGATATTCTATTGTATTATGGTTTCAGTCATCTAGAAGTTTCAAATAGTTTGAACTTTTGAGAGCACGTCAAAGGTGAGCTAGTGACTGATCTAGTGGAAATTAAAAGCTTTATCTTTGTTGGTACTCTGCTGATGATGTAGCTTTGTAGGGTGATGTATTGTTTTTCAGTTACTTGTTGCCATTCTTACCTTCAAAACTTATAAATAAAATTTTATGTCAGAAGTTTGGCTATCCCGATTGATTTTGGTTATGTAGACTGATTTTTTTTTTCCTTGTTCTTCTGAGGTTAGATTAAAAATAAGATAATACTGCTCAAGTTTTAGATAAATTTTCTCATAAGGAATTTGTTTTAAAGAACATGGGGACAGCACCCATTTTGTGCAACATGAGCTTCTGGGCTCTTGACCTTCTTTGCTCTGTTCTTTAAAAAGAAAGAAATGGGAGACCCATTACTTAATTGCATTTTTACTACAAGCAAAATCAGCAATGTGGTTTTAGATACCTGTTGCAGAAGGAGTGCTGTTACATGCTATCACAAAGGCATGCTCCTCCTCAGAGAGTTACAGTGGCAGGGTACCTGTGTAGGCCATGATGAGTTCCTTCATGCAGTAGAAGTGTTTTTCTGTACTGAATACGTATTATTTGGGAGAGCAGAACAATGTGGTCTAGGTCTGGATCGTGCTTGTGACCTGGTTTCCACCACCTGCTTGGCTGTCTGGTGGCAGTGAGTGAATTGTTTTTCAAGTGAACAGAACTTAGGCCAATTTTTAATTGTGAACAAATGATACTCAAATACATCTGGACTTCAAACACATTAAATACATTTTATGCCATGCTGATCAAAATATGTTTGAATGGCTTTAAATATTTTATAGTGCATCCAGATTCATACAACAATGGGTGAGCTTCATTCAGTATTTTATTTAGCTTAAAATTATGTTTTATAGTTGCTTTCATGCCCAGATATAGGGAAGAAAAATGTGGTTAAAATAAAAGCAGCAAACCATAAATGTTTTTATGAAATGAGGTTAAAAACATTCCATACGTCTTAAGAGCATGTTTTCCAAAGACAAAGGCTGCAATGCCCCAAGAAAATGTAGTCATGGCATCACAGTATGAAAGCCTAGACAGGAATGTGAATTTATCTGATTGCCTGGGAGTGAAGTGAGCTGCATTTGCATCACTCCTGGTAATGTGATCTCCTGGTGCTCTGAAAAGTGTGAGTAGTGACAGCAAAGGGAATGAATTCATTTCAGCAATGGTCAGCACCTTGGTGAAAAGCAGGAACATGGCACTGCAGTTCTTCAGACTGCTTTTCCAGGGAAAGACTTGGAACCAGAGAAAGTTAGGAAATGTCTGTGTAAGAGGGCAGGTCTTAGCCTCTAGGAAGTGTGAGAAAGACCTGTAAGGAAATGGAGGGCTTTCACTTAAAACAGTTAATATCCTGGGCTATGGGACCACATCCTGGCTAGTTGCAGCTCAGCCTGGGATCCTGATCTCGCTGATGCCCCTGGCACATGGAAATTCTCATCAAGGTCTTACCAATGTTCTTCTGTCCTGAGCTGCCCTGAACATGGTGGGGCTGTACCCATATGTGGAGTTAAGTCAGGTTTGGGAAGCCAGTAGGAAACTATTTTGTGTATCTTAGTCCATAGGTAGTCTGGCTGTGAGTGCTTTCTCTCTGTTTTGGGGGGATGGAATATGCCTCTCCAGGCTCTTATTTTTCTCTTGTTAATTGCTGCTTCAAAAGTCATGATACTCCTAGTTTTTAGAAACTTACTCCCAGTCTGCAGACTTTTGCTTAGGTAAAGCAGATGCTGTGAGTATGTTCTGGCCAATCTGAATTCTGTTGGTAGTCCAAATTGCAAGACCCTTATCACATCTATTACTTTCTTATTAAAAGCACAATCTTCATGGAAGTTTTACTTGAGTATTGTTTTAAATTTGGATAATGAATGTCCCATTTCAGTCAACCAGTTTGACCAAGGAAAAGGCTGATCATGTTTGCAGCAATTTCAAAGAACTAACAACAGAAACAACATTAAATTATTAAAGACCTATGAATTTATCAGTATCTTTTGGTGGACTAAGATTCTGTCATTTTCTTGGGAAGTGCATATTGAAGAAGCTGAGAAAATTTTTCAAAAGAGAGTGATCTTTTCTGCAAGTTGTAGAAAAGGATTTAGCTTTAGTCAACATAATTTTCCTTCCCTTTAAGCAAGCTTGGTCATGACTATTTTTGTCATTGTTATTAACTTTGCTAACAGTATTGCTAATTTCTTTGCATGGTTATTTAAGTGTCTAAGTGTAGCGAGTTAGAACCATTCTGAGGCCCTTTCATCAGTTTCCCTAATCCAGCTACTTGTTCTTAGGTTAGTAAAAATTTATGGGGAGCAATACCATGTAATGATTCAGCTTTTGATCTATAACAAGTGTAGTTTGGGTATGTTTGACAGTACAGAAATCTTTATTGTGTTCTAAAACCTTGTTTTAATAGTAAAGAAGACAACAAAGCTTTATTTGAAATAGAGATGTTGGAAACTTAAGGGAAGGGCTGTCAGAGACATAGCAATTTCACTTGTAAAGATAATTATAGTTGGTGCCTAACTGATTTTTGAGGATTTCTGCAGCTCCAGGAGAGCAAATGTTTGCTCTCCATGATCCTGTCCCATGGGGCCTCATGCTGTGGTTTCAACCTGATCCATCTCTGGTCTCCCCTTTCCAGAGAACTTGCAGACTAAATACATTTAAACTCTGCTGAGGGGCTGCTGCTTAGCATTATTAGATATGTATGTAGTTACTGGAGTTGCACCAAGAAGAGGATAAGAACAGACAATATCTAGAAATACCTCCACTGAATTAATACTCACAAAATCTCACATTGTCAAGGGGCTTTTTATTTAGGATATCATATTTAATGTGTGATTTTTCTGGCTTTTAGCTGTGAGCAAAGTGAATTTTAATCTCATTTTGAGATGAAGAAGAAGAAAAGGAACTCAGTGGAATAAAATACTTTGAAATAAGGAAATGCTCATGAAGACCTTGAGCAGGTTGTAACAATACCCTGGAAGAGCAGGATTTGGTTTTTCAGGTTTGTAGGTGGGGTTTTTTTGTTGTTGGTTTTCTTGGATTTTTTGTGCCAGGCTGATTTCTTCTGAAAACAGAGGTTACGAAGTTGTGCTTTCCTTTCTCTGTGCCCCCTCTCTCCCACCCAGCCTTGCTAAGTAATGCTGGACCTTGTCAGCCAACTTCAGTCAAATTTGACAGAGGGGATTTGGGTTCAAAGATATTAACTCTGATAAGTCTTTACCTGGATGAGAAGGTCTCTTGTTTCTGCTGCAAGCCCTTGGTTAGGTGCATTTGTTGTGCAGAGGGATGTGACCCAACAGTCCCTGTGTGAGAAGAGCTTTCACCAGAGCTTCTGCCTGATGGGCCTGCTGAGCTCTATTGCCTTGGGGTTAAAGAACTTGGAGGAGCTTTTGCTTCACTGTTTTTGATTTCCTACAAAAGTTAGCACAAGCAAGCTCTGAGTAGATAGCAGTGGCAGAGTGCCTGTGACCTGTCCAGTGGCACCTCTGTGGAGAGATTGCTCTGCTCCTGGCTGCAGCTGTCTCTGAGCTCTGCTGCTCCAAAGACAGATTGTGCTGCTGGACATCCAAGTGGGAGAGCAGGCAGAAACCATTGCTTTTGCAGAGGCAGTCATGCTTCTCCAAGAGACAGGAGGGCACAGTGGAGGGATCTCTTTGGCAGATGCTGGAAGCAGTCATATGCAGGGCTGGTGACTCTCCTCCTCTTCTAATTTAAAATGCCAGTGAATGCGTGTCTCGTTGCACACCTGAAAATTCATCCACAGGACACAAACTCCTTGGTAACCAAGCTTCTTTCTTCCACTCATACAAATAGACTTTGACAGCTGTGAGCAAACATCTGGACAAAGCGAAATAAGTGGGTAAAGCTCTGGTGGAATGATGCAATATTTTAAGGAAACAACAGATATTTGTATTCTATCTCCCTGCACCTACACCTGTGGTCACTGGAAAAATGACATTTCCCAGCAATGTCTTTTTCAGTGTCTTTACAGCCTATATATGTAGTTAGATTATATGAAAAAAAAGCAAAACTTTGCTCTGAGTTACACCAGGGTGTCTTGTACATTTCTAATCCCCAACTGAAATGCCTTTCTATGACAGCATGCACCCTTGTTTAATCTGTACAGAAGAATGACAGATGGGAAGGATGCCCGTGTGATGGCTCTGTGTAAACACTCTCTGGTTGTAGTGTGAATGTGGTCTGTAGGAGAAGTCGTGTTTGGTTTAGCTAGAATTTAATGTGCGTCTCAACGAAAAATTGCCGGAAGACCTAAAGCAGTCCCTTCTGCTTGAGAACATATGCACGGCTTCATTAAAGTGCCTTTTCAAAAGCAGCAAATAAAAAGCTTGCAAATTTGAGTGGCATAACTTTAATCATCCCAGATGTTGGGTTTCATAGTCAGTTGCTGTTTGGGTTAGATAAAAGCACCTTTTGGTCAGAGAATGCTATGTTTCCTGCAGCAGGGAAAAATTTTTCTTGGTGTAATGAGAATAGCTTAGTCTACTTGGAACTGAAAAAGAAAAAATTCATTTGGGGTATTAAATGTTGGAGAACAAAGTTTTCTGCTTTGTAGGGTGTTCCTCTTACAGTTATAGTTAGTGGAAAAGCTTGCCACCAGCAGTGTTTGGAGCTCTGCAAATCCTGTTGGCTCAGTATTGACTCCTAATTAATGACCCACATTCTCACAGATGCACTGAAGCCTTCTGTGATGTGGCTGTACCAGTGGAAAACAATAGAGTCATTTATTTCCAGCTGTATCTGTCCCATGAATAAAGGGCATGAAGTAGTGCCAGAGTGTGGTTTCTGTTGGCTGCAGCACAGAAATCTGGCAGCTTTTGTAGCCAAGGGAGTGTAATTTATAAAATTCAGAGATTTGATGACGACTGGTCAAGCTGTCTGCAAATGCAATATGTTGGACTTTTCTTGATCATGCTTTGTGTATGTAAAGCCCAGTTCTGGCTGCAAGAGCTGCATAGTTCAAAAAAACAGTTCAAGGCCCAGGGTGAAAACCCCAAGAATGGGATGGAATACAGCCTTTACTCTGACCCACACTAATTAATCTCTTTCAATGAAGCCAGCATATACCTATGTTTCTTTGAGGAAGCCACTCAAGCTGTATTGGTGTCATCAGTGTGATGGTGGCTGTGTTTTCCTTTTACCATGGGCTAAAAATGCTCAGTAGTACATCCATGACCAAAGCTGTGATGCTGTGACTGTGAGCTGCTTCTGTTTAGCTGTACTTGCACTAATGTGCACTAGGCACCTCCTAGATTGGGTAAGTCTTTAATGTGCACCCTGAGGACAGTGTCCTCTGAGGCAATGTCTGTAACTCATGTGTTGGTGTAACCTAATATGTTTTACTGTGTTACATTGGGGTTTACATCTAGAACTGAACTGGGATTTTTTTTCTCTTTATATAGAAAGTGTCAGTGATTGTTTTAATATGTTTTGACGTTATCTAAATGCTAGAAAGATTAAATATTTTACAGTACTCAGGCTCATTGCACGCAGGTTCTTTAGGCAAGCTTGGGCTGACCATGTGCTGACCACAGGCTGTTTTGCTGTTCCAGACATTCACCAACACCTATGCAACTGGTTTTGACTGTTCCAGTGAAAACTGGGCAATATGTGTGATTTTGTTGATCAGTTGAATAATCAAACCTCACTTCCTTGGGCCAAGCTGTATGAGGAGAAGCTGGCATAGTCCTGTTGATTTTAGCTCTGACAAGTGCTCTTCTCTGACTCTGACATAATGGCTGGAAGTGAGAATTGTGTCTGCTTGTGGAAGGGCAGGATAACACATACTTGTGTGTGTGCTTGTGAGTGTGCATTCACGTGCACACACACATGCTTATATTCACAGACCTTTTCTAGAGGCTGGGAGACTTGCAGTTGTTCAGCCCAGAGCCTGTGACAGAGGGTTTGCCAGCTCTGGCATATGACCATGGATAGAATTGTTTGTGCATTGTCCTGGCTTTGTTGTAAGTGGCAGAGTGATCCCATTGTTTGAGTGGGATCTTGGTCATGTGGAATTCTGAGTGAATGAAGCATGGTTTGGAGCATTTAGTTATTACTTTTTTGCTCCCTATGTCTGTTCAATGTTTTATGAATGTTTAGCAGTCTTTGCACAGCCTCATTAAGTGCCTTATTGGGCTGCAATGGCCAGGAGTGCTGTTAGCAGTTCCAGAAGGAAGTGTGGCCGTGTATCCTGTACCTGCCAAAGAGCTGCTGGACTTGGGATGAGAAAGGCAACCAAATCCTAGAATGCTCATCAAAACCACAAATTAAATTCTGCAGGCTTCTGTCACAGATCATCAGTATCAGGAACTTACACGTGCTCTGTGCACCTTTTCAAACACTGCCAGAAATGGACCTCTGCAGCTGTTTATGGTTGAGCTGTGATTTCATAGTTCTGTACATGCTGGAGAAACCAAGATGGGTCCTTGACTCTAGGCAGACTCTACAGCCAGAGGGAAGGACACTTTACACTATGCCACAGTGTAAATAAGCCCACTAACCCAAACATGGAAAAGTAATTTTGTTGCTGACAGTTGATTTGTGATTTCTCTTGCCACAAGGATTAGGTGCTGCTTGGAGCTGACTTGTAGCTGACAACTACAGAAAACTCCCGTAGTTGGAGCTTGCTGGGTTTTGTTGGGGTAACTCCATGTTCCCCTAGTCCTCACCTTCTGGTCTTTGGGAGAGGGGAATGAACTGTCCAGCTTTTCCCTATTCTTTCGCTTTCTTTCCTTTCCCTCATCCCCTGACACAGATTTTCAAAGAGAAATAACTGTTTTCTGCTTTTTCTGTTGAAAGTTATTCTTCGTTTCTGGCTTGATGTTGTCCTAGAAGGACATCAGTTGTGATGATGCAGAGTGATGCAGAGTCCCCAGGCAGTGCAAAGGAGAGCCACTTACTGCAAACCCCAGGCCTTTTTAAGCAGCTATCCAGTTTTCAGTTTCCATAGTTCTGAGGCACAAGAAGCCCAAGTCACCCAACCAGCGTTCACCACAGTGTGGCCATGCAGCAGTCACACAGCAGGTCTCACATCTCTCACGTCTCTCTACCCCTATTCCAGCTGAGTCACTCTCCCAGAGCTCCCTTCTACTCAGCCTAAGTAGGAGGCCTGAGCCATGATTTCACAAGGTAACAAGGCCCTTATTTTATGAGGCTACCTATATGCAACAATTGATGAAAGCAAAATCCTGCCGGTGAAACACTGATGGAGCATGATGTTCAGTATGTACTAGTACTTCTCAAGGGGGAAGAACCTGAAATTTAGAAATTATGGGGGAATTGAGTACGCATATGATAATTCAGTGCTGGTTGGGGGGATATAAAGCTGACAGTACCAATAGGCCTAATAGCTTTGCATTTGTAGTATTGGGGTACAGAAGAAAAACCATCAGGCAACCTGCAACAAATGCTTGTCAAAAGGTTCTTCTGAGGTTTACTCAGCGTTTGGATCATGCACACAGTGGATTAAGTGTTGAGATCACACTGTGTCCATGCATTTTCTGCGTCAATACCCTGCCCTTTGGCAGCTCCTTTGAGATCATAGTGATTTCTGATATGAGGATTCAATTGCAGCAATGTCACAAAAAATACCAAATTCCCAAACCTGTGCTGGTAACAGTCTTGTGCTGAGCATTTCTTATAACCAGATATCTGTTCAGACCCATGGAGTCATTAATGCATGAGTGGGAATTTCTGTACTGGGAGGCATGTGGTCCTCCTAGTTCTGTGGCATCATTTCCCTCTCCTGACTCAGCTGATGGATGTCAAAATCATGGATTATATGTGGGACAATAGGAAGGTAAAAAGGAGTAAATGTTTTCCTGTTCTGCATCAAGCAGAGATGAGAATGCCATCTTGGAGCTTCCTGGTGAAGAGGGACAGGAATAAAAACTGAGGACATTTTGTTTGCAGGACCCCAGTGAGGCAGTAGAGGGGGTTGAGAAGTTTCAGGACCTTCAAACTCTAAGCTTCTAGATACAGTGGGCTTTCCCTTTATGTCCATGTGACATCCAGGAAAACTTGTGTGCAGGTGCTCCCGTGGAAAAAGGTTTCAGTCTCCAAACTGATAATTGCCATCACACACATTTTGTGACACGTGTATGTCTTCTCTCTACTGGTGCAACTTTTTATCAGGATGGTTAGAGGCTGAGATAAGGACTTCTAAGTCTCCATAAAAGTAAGTAACTCAGGCACGTAAACTGTTGTCGAGAGCATGCACATGGTGCTGTCTCTCCCTGCATCCTTATGTTTTGTATGAGAGTCCAGCTCTTGAGAAAGCAAGAGCTCCTCAGAGAGCTGAATGTCACACTTGGCTCAGAGAATTCACCCTGAAATGGATAATTTTTTTACTTGATGAATAGTGAAGGTTTGTTACATGGAGAGAGGACTATCAATTCTACTCCATTGAGAAATCCATATAAATTAGATGTTTTTTAAATCCCCCACCATCTTAAAATGCCAAATAGATACTTTTCCACTAAGCTCATAGTAGTAGTTGACTTGGAAGCATAGGATCATCTCTTAAAATGTGTTATGTACCAGCAAGGACTGAAATATCTTGCCTGGAAAAAAACAGATCTAGCTTTTAGAGCAGGACTCTTCTGTAGGTTGTGCTGATTATTGCTTTGTGCTGCTTGACTGTGATTTTTGGCACACAGTGTCACATACCAAATTCCCAAAATAAAATGCTACATGATATTCTAAGAGTTCTTAGGAAGGTTTAAAAAGGGATTTGTCTGCTGAGTGGGTACCTCTTCTGGTGAAGCCAAATGATGCAGCAGCAATGGTTTAAAAAGAGAAAAACTTTAGTCAGCAGATAATTAGTCTTTTTAAATAAGAGCAAGGAGAAAAAAATAAAACCTTCCATCAGACTTGTGTTTGTAGAAGTTGTCAGCAACTCTGCTTTGATTGGAGAGGGTGTGCAGCTCTTGGAATAGTTAAAACATCTGTTCAGAGACGTTGTGAAATGCTCGTGTTCGGAACCCCTGATAAGGGGAACTGCTGAGCGCTTGGCTCCCAGAGGCTCCACAGGCAGCAAAGGCTGCACAAGCTGTGGCCACCGCTTGCCTCTCCTCCTCCTGGGCAGCACAAAACACAGGAGACAGCTACTATTCTACACGTGATTCTGCTTCGAGAGGGAGAGAGCAGGAAGTGCCTAGGAAATGGTTCATGACAGAAACCTGGAGTTTTAAATAGGAGAGAGGAGGAGAGCACATGGGCACAGTTTGTGAACTGCTGAAACACTGACACAAGAGCAGCAGGGGAAAACCAGACTTCTGTGAGAGCAAGCACATCCCCAGCTATCCTGATGGAAGGAGAGACAGTCCCCGAGGCCAGGGGAGCAGCCAGCAAAGCCACTCGGATCGCCCTCGGTGTCTTTGTCAGTGGCACTGTTGTGCTTGGCACCGCTCTTTTCTTGGGTAAGTGAGAGCATTGACACCAACCTGAGCACAGCCCGCCCCAGCCTGGCTGCTGGGTGATGGTGCTTGTGCCTCACCATGTCTTTTGGTGAAAATCTGAATCTCTTTTCCTTTCCCCCACTTTTCATATTTATCCTGAAAGGGATATGTGTGTCAGTAAAGAAGTTCTTGTTTTGGGAATCCTAGAGCTGGGAGATGCAATGTGAACTCGTGTAACGTTCTGAATGCTGAATTTAAATTTGGATGCTCAGTTGAATGTGTTCTGACCAGAACTGGGTTCTTTCACAGGACGGAGAGAAACAGGTGAGATTGTGCTGGGTACAGATTCACTGGCTGTGACTGGTGTGGAGTAGTATTCTCCATTTCCTGAAAATGAATCTGTGTAGCACACACGTTTTGTGGAATCTTTTGGGTTTTCTTTCATTTGGTTTTCATTTAGGGCTTGACTAAAATTCCTGTAGAAAACCTCGATAGTGCATATGTGTGCACATTTTTTAGATCTTTCTGTTCTTCTATGATGAATTGCAAAGTTGCCTTTACAAAAGTAATAAAGAGTGCATCTAGGATGAAATTGAAATATTTTCGTCAGATATATAAGGCGTAACTAGATGCAACAGAGAAGGAATTAGTTTTTCCTCTCCCAGATTTGGAATTATCTATAAATTAGTTTTGTTAGAAGAACAGTTGAAAGCATATGCCTACACTTCTGAAATTATGTGTAGAAATATACATATGCCCAGAAACTCCAAACACAGAGGAAGCTGTGTTGTGTCCTGTAAGAACTTTGCAGAGTTGGATCCTCTTTTAGAACAACTCAGCCCAACTTTTTGTTTCTTTAAACCAACACAGCTTTCCCTAGATAGGTGGAAACCTTGCCTCTAAGCATGTCTTTTGCTTTTCTCCAGTCCTTTATGATCTTGTTTGAAAGGTTTTCTTTGTTTATAGTCACAACATAGAAAACAATGTCAGGTTTTCTACAGAATATTTAAAGCACCAATCTCACTCTTGGTTAGAGTTTTCCTGCTCTAGAGCAATTTCTGCAACGTTTGCAGGCAAATAACTTCTGTATTAGTGATCTCATTCAAGTCAACAAAACTTTTTATAACCATGAGCGAGTTTGAATCCTCAAATTTCTAGATTTAAAAGAAACCTTTTTCACTTAAAGAATGCAATATAGACACCAGGGAGTAATAATGGAGAGACCTTATTTCTTTTTGCCTGCACTAGATTTTTTTGTTTATTGCTTCAAGCAATAAAAGCAATAGACATTTACCACCACAGCTTCTGAGATAGAACTGCTTTATCCATAGGCCAGGTGTGACAATTCAAGCAAATATATTAATTCTTGCAGATAGTTTTACAAGTGTGACTGTGGTGTATTCTGTAGGCAAGGATTCAGTGTCAAAATTTTCACTGGCATAACTGCTAAGAAAATAAAAATACTGGCCTTGGGTCAACCAAAATGCTTTTAGGATTTGTTTGGAAATTGTCTGAAATTTGCAACCTAAAGAACCAAGGAAAAAAAGTTAAATTCTTTTGGTTTAACATTTTTTTCAATTAGATGTTTCCATGCTTCATTGTGACATGGTTTTGTTTGTAAGTTTGGGCTTAATATTTTTAGTTTTATTTAACTGTGGAAATAGACATTTTTTCCATCCATATGAAATATTTCAGGCACCTCGAGATGTTTTTTTTTCCTTCAGTTTTCATTTAGTCTGCAAAACTTGCTGTTTCTGGTACACCTGAAATGAATTTTCCAGCCTGAGGAGTGAAATGTAACTTTCTCCTGCTTTCTTCTCATAGTTCCTACAAGTCTAAGGAGGATGTGGGAGGATCAGGTATTGTTATTTACTGTGGGGAGCCGCCAGGGCAGGGGCTCAGCATTTCTGCCTGTGACATTCTGGAGGAGCGAGTGGGGGCTGTGACAGCCCAGGAGCCACCTCCTCCTTGGAGCCCGCAGATTGCTCCCAGCTCCCTTGGATGAGAAGTCGGGCAGCTTTCAATCTCCATTTGAGAGCCTCTCCTCCTGACTGGGTAGTCCTTTGGGCTTCTCATATCACAGGAAAGTTCGCATTATTTGCACGCATTTTTGTATGCCTTTCCCCTTTTAGATTTATTTTTTAAACTCAGTTGTGGTGTGTATTTGATTAAGAATCTGGAAACAGGCTTATCAAGGAAGAAGCTGAGGGTTATAACCACGACTCTAAGTAATAATATCATGATTAGTTATCTTAACAATAAAAAGGCAAGAGAACAAAACTCTGCAAAGTTTTTTTCTGTCAAAATTAGCTGTTACTTAAAATGGAAATGTTGCTGCCAAAAATTTGTTCTAATGATAAAATTGTAAGTTTCCCAGTTGAAATGGTATTTTGCTTTTGTTTGTAAGTATCAAAAACACAAGGGCTGCTTCAGATTAAAAATTAAATGGTGTCTGGGCTTTTCCCTCCTTTCTCTGCTTTTTAAGAAAAACGTCTAGCAAACACTCAAGACCTTGACAGATTCTAAAGGGCTAAATTCTAATTAGGGAAAAAGGTGAGTTGGGAGGAGTGCAACACTTAATTAAAAGGGACATTATCTATTATTTGTAGTTCATCTTTGTAGCGACTCAAAATCATGTTCTGGAGATCTCCACTTCTCTATCTTCTCCTGCTCTTCAATATTCCAATTACAACCTTTGTATGCCTCAAAATCGTGTGTATTTCTTGGATAATTTACAAGGTATTTGAGGTGTTGTGTTTCACTAAACCAATGCAAGCTTTGGAAAAGCTGTCCAGAAATAGTTTTACGTTCCTATTTTCTGAGAAACTTGGATTGAAATCCAGCTATTTCTGTCATTAATTGCCATTAAAACTGTGAGACTGGAATAGATGAAACAGCTTTATATTCAATTGTAGCTTTAAGACTTTTTGTAAAAAACCTTTCCTGGACTGAAATGATATTTCACATTTTCTTATCACTTTTGAACAACATATAACTACAGCAGAAATTGCTTTATAACTATCAGCACTGTTAAAGCTATGGTACCATAATATATTCCATTGTTGGGTTTTTTTGTTCAGTGTTATTTGCTTTTTTTATTTTTGCCATGGACTGTTATTAAGATAATGGATATAATGAGACATTTCTTTATGCCTACTGAGCACATCTAGTGAGTACTATTTCACCTATCCCTTGGGATTCTCCCTTCTTAATCCCAAGTATCAATTATCTGCATATTTGCTGCCTGAGAGCACTGTCTGAAATTAGCAATTCCTGTGCTTAAATTTCAGTGGCAGTTGTAATACACGTTTTTAAAAGATGAGCAAAATTAACTGACAATTTCATAGTACTTCTCAGCAAGGCTTTTGGAAGCAAATGCAATTACAATACTTTTGGGAGACAGCTCAGGCAGAAACTGGGTTGTGCCTTATAAAGCACAGCTGTCCTTGTGCCCATTGCAATCTGCTCTGTTCCAGGCTGGAATCGGGTGACCCTGGGAATGTGCTGGTGGTGCTGGGCAGTGCAGTGAGCCCTGCAGCTCACCCGCCTGCAGAGGGTGGTGAGGATGCTCCGTGCTGCATTTCTAACCATGCAAGGGACAGCCTGGTCTAGCAGAAGGTCCCTGTCCATGGCAGAGCATTGGAATTAGAGGATCTTTAAGGTCCCTTCTAACCCAAGCCTTCTCTTCTCCTGTGTTTCCAGGCTCTGGAGGATGATAATGATGCTGAATTGCTTGTTTCATGGTGGTGCTCACTGTCAGTGAGTAGGGCTGAAGTGATGCTTCTCCAGGCACTGTGCAGAGACAGCTCTTGCTCTGTACAGCCTGTGAGCAAAGAGGGGGAAGGAGAAAGCAGGACTAGGAGGGGAAAATTATTTGTACATAACATACATTCTAAATATTTACTTAATATACATTCTAAGTGCTCTAAATCAATGAAGTCAGAGAGGCACTGGGACCAGAGGCTGCATTGATATTGGAATGATTGAGTACACAACATTTGGCCGCAGTTGTCAAAATTCATTGCAAATGATCTCATTATGGTTTTCCATTTTGCAGTTAGCCAAGGTCTTATAAAGTTTCACCCGAAGCAGCAGTACTGTTTGACTGCAGAATGCATTGAAGCTGGTAAGCAGAAATTTTATTCTCTCACTTATATAATGATTATATTATGCTGGTATGATATTTATGCCATTTAATTTTTTCCCATTATACATTTTGCTCAGAAAGCTTAATTAATGAGGGGGAAAAAATGATGACCTCAAACTTTTAAAAAAGTCACTGTTCAATTTGCTTTAGTTTTGTTTATTTGTACAATTAAAACTCATGTTCTAATTTGGTCTAATACTAGCCTAACCATACAGGTTATTATTATTTTCTTTTAATAGGAAGCAAGATGTTGAGTAACTAGACCTTCAGGTGTATTTTGTTGCTTCCTTTCCAGTTACCAGAAAACTAGCAAGTGAATTGTTAAGCACAGAGATGCTTTTGTACCAGATCTGGCACACATTTTTATATGATTTTATATTAAAATAGGGTAGATTCAGACTAGTTATAAGGAAGAAAATTTTTATGGTGAGGGTGGTGGAATAGTGGCACAGGTCACAGAGAAGTTGTGGATGCCCCATTCTGGAGGTGTTCAAGGTTAGGTTGGATGGGCCTCTGAGCAACTTGGTCTCGTTGATGATGTCCCTGCTTATTGCAGAAAGCTGGACTGGGGGACCTTTAAGGGTCCTTCCAATCCAAACTGTTCTATGATTTTATGATTAGGTACAGAAAAGCTCTTGAGTCTTGGGCTTGTCAGACTGATCACCTCTTTTTCCACTGACAATAGCAACTGGTAAGGAAGCAGTCACAAAATGGAGCTGAAAATACAGTTTTCTTTTCCAATGTATGGTAGATCAGAATTTGATTTGTTTTCTTGTGCAGTATTCAACTGCACAAGAGGTAAACACTGCATAGTTACTGAAATGCTAATCACAATCTACTTAATATGTATCACCACTAAATTCTTCAGGCAATTAATTCTATCATGGCAACAATGGAGAGCCTGTCTTCAGGTGTCTGGCTCCAGCAGCTCATTTTCATGTAGTGCTAAGTTCTGTTGTCCTTGCTGTATGACACTCAAGAAGATTCATTGCAGATATTTTGTCTTGTTTGTTTGTTTGTTTCTCATTAATCATAATTTCTGGACTGTAGCCTTCTGTAATTCTCTATTTAGGAAAAAGTGTTCTACAAAATCTATGTGGTGCCTTTTTTACAGCTGCTGGCATCCTGAGCAAGATAAATCAGTCTGTAGATCCATGTGAGAACTTCTATCGATTTGCATGTGATGGCTGGATACACAACAACCCTATTCCTGAAGATATGTCCAACTACGGTGTTTATCCCTGGCTGCGACACAATGTGGACCTCAAATTAAAGGGTAAATAGATAATTTCTAAAAGTATTTGGTTGGCTTGTCTCTGTAGCTTGTTAATTGGCTGGGTTTGAGATGACCAAAAATCCCCACAGTTCTCCTCACCGGGTAACATCCAACAGCCTGACCTGATGTTCTCTTTTAAGTATCTTTTTCTTTTTTAAAATTGAAAATCACATTGAGAGATACTGAATTTAACATAAACAGAATTTAGGAGGAAGAATAGAACTGCTGGGAATACTGGAAATTGTACCAGTTAAGAATGGAGGGATGAAATGTTACTACTTATGCCAAAAGGAAAAGACAAGGAGATTTAACTCTTTCCCCTTGCAGATTGTTAGACCAGACTGCAGGAGCTCAGCACACACAAGTAAGAATGTCCCAAAATCAATCATCAGTGCAGGCCAGCAGGCTGTCTGTAGCAGTGGCCAACAGCAGGGAAGAATATAATAAGGCCAAGCCAGAGTGATATTTTCCAGTAGACTCACGTAGCCCTGGGCAGAGGCAATTCTCAGGCTTCCGAGGATGGAGTTGTTTGGGTATTGGGTTTCCTCCCAGTGCCATTCAGGCTGCCACTGAAGTACCTGAGCTATCATCAGTGAAACAGAAAGTTGCTTGGGAAGATGTTTCTGGAGCAAAAAATAGCCCCAGGGTGGAAATGTGTAGGAAGAAATGTATTTTAATCTGCATGTGACTCGACTTTGGGCTATACTCTGCAGTGTGGCTACCTTGCCAGGAGCCCTGCAGACCAGCTGGGGAGAAAGGGTGATGGGTATGGTCAGGTAGGAAAATCTTGCCAGATTCTTATAGTCTTGGCTGGAAGTGAGCCATTCAAAAAAGGAAGACATGCTAGATTTAATATTGTTGGTGATGTGCTTGATCTTTGCCCACCTTGAGTACGTAATTGACATAAAAGCCTGGCTTGATCTCACCACAGAACAGAGGTTGGTTTTAGGATTTAATGCTTAAATATAGCACTTATTTTTCTTTGGATTTTGTGTAGGCACCAAAGCCCTTCTCAAATTGTTTTCTTCAGTCTTATTGTATTCAATTTTCACATCATTAAGTATTTTAAAAGCTGCATTTGGGTTCAGAATATGAGGTTTGGTTTTCAGCATACTATATGATCTCAAGATTTCTGTTTAAAGTCTGCTGAAGATGTCACAAGGAAAGGAAAAGAAATATTGCCAGAGCCTGTTTTAAGTTATGCTTTGCACTCTAATTTCTGCTGCCAGAATTGGGCTGTATTAGATAACTGCACATCCTGCATGAACCATAGCCACAAAGAGACCAGTCTTAATTGAATATAGAGTAGCAAACTGTCACTGTCATCCTTAATTTCCTCTTTATACAGGTCCTAATCAAGGACATCATGCTAAGCCAGATTTTTATTTGGCTTTCTTTCTGCAATCCCTTTAGAAGTTGCCAATACATAGCTAGAGAAAATGCAAGACAAAGAAAGAAACATCCAAGTGGGAAGCATTTGCTTAATGGAAACTCCGTATCAGATAAAGGGAGTTTATACAAAATTATTTAATAGGACGCCCTTGGCACAGACAGGGACAAAGATGTGAAATGCTAGTTGGTGTACAGGAGTGTTTTTAATATAACATTTGCCATCTCCTCCTTAACTTTTTACTTCATGAACTTTCCAAAATATATTCTTTGTAATTAAAAAAAGGAAAAAGAAAAGTGTTGGTAGCTGAAATAACAAGCATAACTTCAGCCTCTAGGTATAATTGTGTTTTCTCTTGAGTTATTTCAATATATTAGCTCAACACTGAGTTATTAATTTGTGTATGACCACAACCTTGCTAGAAGTTTTAGCAAGAGGAAGAACTCTTGCATAGAGAAAAAGTTATAGGGCTTAATAGACCTTGGAAAAAAATTTTATCTTTTCTTTCTCAAGAACTCTTAGTAGAGCTTTGTACCACATGGTAAATATTCCTTTTTTGACATTCGGTAGATTTAAAAAGCCTCAGTTTTTAAAGGTATAGTTATTATGCAAGTTCTATGCTCTGAAATACTTATCATATTAAAGAAAGCTATTAATCTTAAAATGATAACATGGCTTGACCAGAAAGACACGTTTTTCATATTTGATTTTCTTTGATGGTATGATGTAGATGGAAAAATTTATTCAAGCTATATATTAAAAAAATATGTTATTTAAAATAGACTATTTGGACATCTAATCTGTTTTCTGGTCCCTGAATGTTCCTGAGCTGCTCCTGTTCCTGAGAAGGGGGTTTTGGGCAAAGACCTGTTACACAGGTTGCACAAGTGTATCTTCAATATCCTGGAAACTTATTTTTTTGTTTGTTTGTTCAGGAGCAATTGCTATGGAAGAAAATCTTCTAGTAGATAATGGATAGCAAGTGTAAGAATTAATTTTCTTACCAAAAAAGGTAGTTGTGGCTGTGTAATGTAATGTACTGAGCCCTACATTAGGTGTTAGTGGGTTTGAGAACAAAGCAATTTTTTCTATTTATTTTTGGTTTTAGTGTTTTGATTTGTTTGTGGTTTCTTTGTTTGGTGGTGTGGTTTTTTTTTCTTTGGTTTGTTTTTAGTTTCATTTGTGAGTGTTTGTGTTTTTCTAGTTTTCTTTTTTGTGTTGGCTTTTTATGTGGTAGTTTTTGGGTTTTTTTTTTTTTTTTGGTGTGTGTTTTTTGGGGGGTTTTGGAGGTTTTTTGGGACTTACAAGAACAAACAACTTTGCATGTGTCAGCTTCAAAAAAGGTTAGAACATTTTCTGTATCAGTGAAGGTTTTTGGTACCTTAACAGGGAACTCCAAAGAGAGGAAACAGTAGTTGGTCGATGGAAAATAGCTAAGAACTATGGGTGGTCAGTTTTTTGTCTGCATATCTCTGGTTGATTAAAGGATCAGGATTAGAAACATTAATTTTGGGATTCTTCTACATCTGCAAAATGTGATCGTTAAAAAATACTTTTTTTTAAGATTTGGGTTTATAATAGGGTAGGAATATATATATAATGCTCACATGGGTATCTCTAGATGTCTTAAGATGCATTCAAGCTAAAATAATATCACCACTTCCCCTTTAATTTCTTTTCCATACGTTATTTGAGAGTCACTTGGGTTTATTTTTCTGCACTCAGAGGAATCCACAAACCACACGTGTAACTCACTTTGATCTCCTGGCTATACAAAATAAACAATGTTCTAGCCTGGAGAAAGTAGGGGTAGGTTTTTCCTTGGATGTGACCTTCAGCAGGATTTCAGGCATCATGGAGGAATGTAAAGAAGATAATTGCAGAGAGCCAAAAATGTCTCAAAAGTAGAGGCTTGTGGTTTGGGTTATGACCCAAAGCTAGGTAAGGGACATGTAATATTTAGGTTAAAATTTCTTATAGAACTGTTCCTTATAGAACGTTCCTGGAGAGAACTAAGGTACGACTACTTCCCCTTAGGCACTCCTGGCTGGACCAGATTGTCCCTGACCTGAAGCCAGCTCTTCCTTTCCAGCTCCACCACAGGCATGTTCAAAACTATCTCACATTGGTTAACAGCAAACACTCCTGGTGCCCAACAGGCCCCTGATGAGGAAGTCCCTGGAGTCCTCCAAAATGGAAAGAATCATTTGGCTGTGGCCTCTGTTGTATGGACAAAGCGATCTTGAACTGCAACAGCTTCAGCTTATGTCAGGTCAAGATTGCAGTAACTCTATGAGTTACTCTATGTTTTTCCACTTACCATAATATTTCATGTGAAGCTATTTGTGTTCCTGATGAATTTTTCCATTTTGATTTGATGACCTCCATTAGGGTTTTAGGACTGCTTTTGTCTCGCCACTGAAAAGCAAACGGCTTTTTGTGAGCAGCCCAGAGCTGGAAGTGTGAGGCATGTAATTCAGTGCTTATTACCTGTGGGGAATGTTCGTTGTGAACCTAGAAGTTTCTTTTCCTTTCTTTGAAGTTTGAAGTACAATGGTATACAGCTGGCTTATTTTTTTTCTTTCTCTGAGTGACCATGCGGGAAGCAATAAATTAGAATAAAAACAACAAAACAAAACTCCACAAACAATCCTAAATCTCAGCACTGCAAAGGAGCTGATTTAAATTATGTGAATCATTTGTGAACATGTCTTCCAGACCTTTTAAATTTAATTTATGACTGTGGAAACCAGTTTTCAAATTAAGTCTCCGTACTGTTCCTGGTCCAGTGAGACACCTACTTCAGGCTGGCTGTGCTAAGCTCTGTAGTGTGGCTGTGTTCTGAATGTCAGTCAGTTTCAAATGAGGAATTTCCAGTGTGGTAAACAGAAAGAAATGGAGGGCTTTTAGGAGAATATGGTGTGTGGGTTTCTGAAGAACATGAGACAGACAGCAAACAAAATACCTTGGCAGCGTGGGCAACTTTTCCCAAGATAATTTGCAATGATTTCCTTTGGAAAATAAATTCTTTATAAGTAAAACCAGTAAGTAAAATCATCTCTTTGGAAATTTATGCTGTTGGACTGTAGGATATGCTTTCAGACTGATCCCAGGAGTTGGTGTTGAGCAGTTGTTGCTGTTGAGTGGTTTCTGTCCTGGACAGAGGACTCTGTGCCACAGGGCTGTTTCAGGGCTGGGTTTTTTCTCCCACCACTCAACTGGTGCTCAGCTGGGACCACTGGGATAGTTTGGATGTGTCCCATAAAATTTGTAATGCAGCTGCTGACACTCATCCCCAGGTTTCCATGTTAGCTGACCTGTGTCTTGGGATTTGTTTCCTTCAAAGTTGTTTGAGCTTTTTAAGAGTTGTCCCAAGTATGAGGAAGAATACCAGCAGTAATTAAAATAAAAGAGGATATTTCTGTTTTTGCCTCCAATATATTGCTGGGTAGCTGCTCTTGAATAAAAAGAAAGCAGAAAAAAAGCAATAGCACTTCATGTTGTTTTGCTTGGTCTTTTCTGCAATAAATGGATCTCTTTTCAATGGTAGAGGCACTTTTTTCCCAGTGGTCCATATCTTTCCTATAGTAGCTTATTTATCTGAATGTAAGAAAAAGTGGCCCAAGTCAGGTAAATCTCTCCAGGCAAGAAGTTAGTAGCTTTTTGGTAAAATTAAATACCTGAGTCAGAAGTGGAGAAGCCAGGACTTATTCCAAGCTTTGTGGCTGCTCAGAATGAAAACTGTGTTTGTAATGGGTGATTTTGGAAAACCATGAGTACAGAGAGGAGACAATTTTGGTTCCTAAATGAGGTTTAAAGGCAGCACAGTAACGGAGCCACAGGATTCCCACAGCATCTCCCTGGTCTGGAGACTGGAATGGCCTCCTCCTCTGAGCCCTCAGCTGGAACCAAAGTGGGGCATCCTGCTCACTCCTGTTCCTCTAAATTTACAGTGACCCTGGGATTTGTAAGATATATATCCTTCATACTTGCAGATACTGAACTTCAAAATTTTTGATGGCTGTGTTTTGGTGGATAATTTTACAGAGTGAAGATTGAAACCTTGGAGGCACAGCAATCCATGACATTTGATTCCTTTTTTTGACAAAAAAAATCCACAAGTACATGTTGAAAGTATTATTGTAATGAAGTAAATGTAATGTTGCCATTTAGTATGGAGCTCCACCTACATTGTAACAATTGGGAAATTCGCAATCTTCTGATGTAAATGTGGTTTAAAATATTTTGCCTAACATTATAATGCTGTGTTATCCCCTAAAACATAATACTGGGAGGCCAGAGGAGCAGAGCAGGGAAGAGGGCAATTCTACTCAAAAGAGAAAGATTTATTATTGAAATTAAATTTATGAACAGAGTCTCTCACCTCCTTGGTCACAGTTTGTGTATGGTTATGTTGACTTTTGGAGGAACTCACATGATGGGCTTATCTTTTGATACACAAACTCAGAGAATTTACAAAATGCTGAAACTGTAAACAAACAACATTTCCATTTTGGAAATGTGCTGTGTATTAGGGCACTGAACAGCACAAGGAAACATTTATGTAAGCACAGCTGTGTGAATGCTATTTCTGTGAGAACTTCCATATTGCTAAAATGCATATTCAAGGAAAGAATTGGGGGATTTCTTTTCAAGGAGCAAGGGGGAACTCTAGAATATTAGCTGGGCTTATTTGTCTAAATACAGAATCCTTTAATAAAATTGGTATTTGGGAATATTTGTTTGTTTTACTTGGTTTATGTTCTTTGGGAACTAAAACCTATATGAATTGATTAATTACTAGGTTTTCATGAATTCCTGTGGAATACATATTCATATTAATTGCATCCTCCTGAGTGCAAAATTAATTCATAATGATTTAAATGTTCCATTGGAATATCAGAAGAATTAATAATGAGAGGCTCTTATTTTCAAGAGTCAGTGCTCCATCCATGGTGAGATGAATGCTGCCATCAAGAAATTGGCTGATGGACATTCATTATTATCAAATACAAAAGATAGTTTCCTGAATTGATAACTGGTGTCTTGATCATGATTAAATACCTTTAAAAAAACCAACCAAGACAAAATCAAACGCCAACACCAAACAAACAGAAAAGCTCCATCAACTCCCCCAAAACCAAAATAGTGAAAAAAAAGCAAACAAATCAAATTCCCCCCCACCAACCCATCCTCTCCCCTCAGCTCACAAAATAAGACAAGAGGAGGAGGGAGACACACCTTATCAAAAGAAGGCAGGCCTAGATTAAGGCATGATCTCCACAAGGACCATTCTGAGGATTGAATTTATGGACCTGCAGAATACACTGGTAGTTTTGCTAAAGAAAAAAAACCAAACTAGTTACTGGCTTGAAAATGTGGAAACTTTCATAAAAATTTAATAAATAAATAAATTTATATAGATTTATATAAATTTATATTTATAAAGAAAATTTTTAATTTAAATATTTAAATAAACAAATATTTTAAGTACTTTATGTTCAATATGTAAGGCATGTCTGAGGCTATGTAAGCCAACACAAGGCCTTCCAAAAGTGACTAATGGCCCCGTCCATTGATATCCTGTGTGGTTCTGCTTTCCAAAGAAGTGAGAATATACAATACAGCAGGTGTAGGGCAATCTGAGAGGAGTCCAGTGTTCTGCATTATTTCATATTCCTGTGTGAACAAGGGGTTTGCCATTATGAAATTTGCTTTGAGTGATTATTTCAAGCACTTATGTATTCCAGTAAGATCATTCTGGTGATCTGATTATTAGCAATGGGGATCTAAATGAGAGAAAAAAGCTCAGAAAGTAGTGGAAATCTGGTTAAGAAGGGAATGCAAAAGGCATGAAAGTGGAAATAAAGTAAGCTTTGGAAAAATTTTAAAACTGCATTATAAGCACCAGAAAGGTGTATTGATTACTGATTTGCTGTTTTATTTTGCTTTAGACACTCAAAGCAAAAAGCTTTAATTAGGCAAGGGTAGTTTGAAGCATAGGGAGAAAGATTTTTTGCAAGCCTTTGATGCCAGTTTGCTCTCCCATATATATATATGTGTATATATATATATATATATATATATATATATATATTTAGCAAACAATAGAGAAATCTGGACTATAATTCATCAGAAACTCAAAATAGGTATTTATAAAATGCAATCAAATATATTTTGTATTGCATTAGGCTTGGATTGCTTCCCTTTGTGTGCTCTGAAACTGAGAATTGTTTACAGCCACCAATGCACAAAGAAAAGGAAGAAGAGCCTTAATGTCAGTAACAATTTAGAAATTATTTATTTATGGTGGCGAGAAAATTTTGCATTGCTTTTTAAAAAAATTTATTTGTGAAGGAGTAAAAATTTTATCTTTAGACTGTGTATTTTCTTATTTTGGACTTTTGGAAACAAATTTTTATTAGAAAACCAATTATTTGCAGTTCACTTCTAATAAAGTGTCTGGTGAGGAAGAGGACTCCAGACTGCATGTCAGATTGTGCATAAGATACCTGAACTAGCAAGAAGCACTGCAGAGCAATTAGCAGAACTAGTAGTTTACAAAAAAGAAATACACCTAGTTAGCTCATCTTTTAGGGAAACCTCAGAAACCAAATATTACTATCAATTACTATTAGAGGAAAGAAGTGGTTTTGCACACTTGTTGTCTATCAGGAGACATTCCCAGCAGAACTTGTGTTTTAAAGGCATAAGGGAATTTAATGAGGCCTTGAAATTATGTATTTGAGGTTGGGTTGCACTGATATCAGATGAGAACTGTAAGCAGGCATCTGCACATCCACTGAGATTTATCTCTGTGGTATTTTCCAGGTAGGAAAGATCTTGCTTTGCTTCTCTTCCATGGCTTCCAGATGCAAAACAATTCTGAAATGGAGGCTGGGCAGGTGCATTCATGTGGGAGTTTGACCTCAACTATTAACCTGCTAAGAAGGATAAAGTTGTACTGAAACATTAAATGTTGTGTCCTACAGCAGATGTCCATGTCTTTTTCAGAAGAGTGCTCTGAAGGAACAGATTTAACTCTAAGAATAATCTTGGCTTGATGATACTTGTCTTGTTCCCAAGAAATATGTTCAGTTTGAAATACCAATCAAGTCTGTCACTTTCTTTTAGAGCATACATCCATACATAGAGATCGATAGATCATATTCTTCACTCTCCTCTCTAGACCCCATTCCAGCTATGAGTCCCTTTTCCAAACCGATGAGAATAAAAATATATGTATGAGATTTTCTTCTTTGACTGTTTTGTACCCTAGAATGTTGCAGTCTAATTAGATTCTTAATTTCATGTATCGAGACAGGAATGTTACATTGGTCAAATGATCTCAGCAGTCTTGTGTATGATTTTAAATGCTATGGCCAGTGCTTTTATTTTGGGGTAGAACACCATGCCCCTTGTAGGCACAATGAAACCTACCACTGCCAGCTCTCCTTCCCTTTGGACTCTGAAAAGGAGGAATTGGAAACAAGATATTCTAAATGAATGTCAGCTGGCCTCAAACCATTCTGAAATGATCACTCTTGGAACGTGTAAGCTCATGCTGCTTCTGACAGTACATTTGTCTAGCTCTGATGTCTGTAACAGCAATGTGTTTTAAAGTTTTTTGTGTGCCCTTTGGCATCCTGGCCAAATCTTTGCTCTGTGAACCATACTGACCTTGACTTCTGAAATCCAGTGTGCTGAGAGTGTGAAGAGAGGGTGATGCCTTCATGCTACAGCTGGAGTGCTAAACAACCCCAGTGGCACAAGTGCAGTTGGATACTTGGGTTTTAGAGGTTATTTTTCAGGAACTCTTTTGCCATATCTCCTAAGCGTGAAGAACATATGGGAATTAAGGGTTAGACATTCTTAAGGTGGACTAGTTTAATCATAATTATCTTATAGTTCAGGGACTGACATTCTGCACACATGTGTGGTTTGGTTTGATTGCTAAACTCCAAACAAGGTTTGAGAAGGTTTTTTTCTACATTTAAGAGGTAACTCCTCACAGAAAATCCTTAAAAGAACCTGATGCTGGCATCAGAGGATCATCTGCAATTTTCCAAAGGATAACTTGGGTTTTGTTTTTTCACAGAGGTAGCACATAACAGTGCTGACTTAGGGAGGAAACAATGGTTGTCACTGACACCTGGAGATGGGAACAGCTCTTTCAGTTATTCTTCTCATCAGTTAAGAACCTCAGTTCTTATAACTCTGGAGCACAGTGAGGAGAAGGTGACTAGCAGAGTCTTTATTGCTCAAGTATTGAAAAAGGAATGCTATGCCATTGGTTATTGGCAAATAAACCTGCTGAACGTGTAGGTCCTCGGGCTGCTGTCTGAGTCTGATCCCAAACAGAATGCATTACAAGCTGCTTTCAGTTTAATACTGAGCATCATCTGGGCAATGCCAAGCAACTCCCAAAGTCTCTGAAATTAAAGGGGCTGAGGGGCATTCATTGTCTCCAAAGGATAAAGCTCTTTGAGTGTGTGGATCAAGTTCAGCAAGCTTTATGCTCATAAAGGAGCACTATTCCAATCACTAGGACTCTGACATGAGTTAGGTAAGGAGCAATCTGTGGCTCACTTTCTTTATCTGCAACAATGGATAACGGCTGTGTCTCCTTGGCCTGTCACATCTAAGAGTGCCTTTGAGATCTGTATCCTAAATGTATAGAGTGCAATTGCAGGAGTAACCACTAGATTATTTCCTGTGGTCTTTTTGGAGACATATTTGGAGATAATTACATTACCTATGTAATGTAGCTCAGTAGCTTGCACTGGCATAAACCATAATTGACTTTGGGGTAAAGTTTATCTCCCAAAAAAGCATGAAGTCTTGAAAATATTAAGGGGCAGAGAAGCCTCTATCTCCCCTGGTTGCTAGTTCCAGTGGTTAATCACCGTCACTGCTGAATTTGTCTTCTTTGTTTAACAGTTGGCTTTCCTTGTGCCTTTTTCCAATAGACTCAAGATCTCTCTGGCACCAAGCATTTTCTGTGTTCTGATGTTGTGATCCCATCACCCTTTCACATCTCTTGTAGAAAAATCATGTTCCCTCATTGCATTCTTTTTCTGTCCCTTCCTTCTATTTCCCAAGCCATACCCTCCAAAGAAAAATCCCAATTGTTTTGATATTTTTCTGCCCTCTGTCCAACTGTCCAACATTGTTTTAACAATTCAGACAGCTGAAGGGCAGGCTGTGTTCCAGTCTGTCTCACCAGCCTGTGTACACACTAAGATCATCTCCCCACTTTGAAACTCCTCTGGTTTTGCAGTCCAAGACTCCTGTCTGTTCTAGCATTGCCCTGGGAGTTCAGGCTGAATTATTTGTCTGTTTCTAGCTTTTCACTCCTCCAGGGTTACAACTTTCCAGGAAATGGGATGTCCCTTGGGGTTTTTGTATAATTTTTGTTTTGTTTACAGTCCAAGCATATTCCTCAGGGGATATTTGCACATGGAGTTGTTTTTCTTCAAGATACAAAGCATTGTAATATATTTCAGATCATTGTCAGATATCACTGCGTGAACACTTGAGCTTGCATTTTCCACACAGAGCAAATGTTTGTAAAAGGATAAGGACAAAAACTAATGGAGAAAACGCTACTCTCTTTACTAGCACAATGATTTCTCTATATCTAGGGTCGTAAAGTGCAGAGAAAACTTTTATTTTTCTCACTAGAAAAGGAAATAAGCCTCATGAATAACATAGTATTTCTCGGGATTTTAGCACAACTATATATATATAGAAAACTGTCTGAAAGGGTACACTATATATACAATCTGATCAGGACACTGATACATTGATTCAGTGTTTCTAATCTGAATAAATGGTGTGCATGCTTCTTTTCTCTTCAAATCTGGCTCTACAATCCTTTTTCATGCAGTTCAAGTCAGAAGAAGGAAAGGTACATGATTTCTTGGTGCCATAAATAAAATATGGTGGTTGAAAACCAAAGCGAAGCTGTGCAAGACAGTGGGCTGGAAAATCAACAAGGGCTGGAAACGGAAAGTGAGATTAAAGGTAACACTTAGCCACAAGACTATCCTTAGCAGCTTTAGAATAGTATGCAGTTAAATAAACACACATGCAGAGCTTACTTTGCAATGTGCCTTGCTCTTACTTCTAACAGCAGATGATTGCTATTTACTCGAGGGTAGTGAACCACAGGAAGCTGGCCTTTTTTAGCCCTCTTGCCCTGAAAAAGAACCATGTGAAGGCAACTCAATATAAACTCTCTTCCTTTCCTTCCCAGCTCCCCACCCACAGCTGTGCCTTTTTTTCCTTGATGATATCTGGGACTATCCAATTCAGACAAGTGAAGAAGTGAAGATCACTGGCAGCTATGGAGTGGTTTTTTGCTGGTGATGCTGAGTCTTTGTGTCTGTATGAGAATCAGGGAGTGCAATGATGCAAACCTGCCTGGCCTGGGGTGACAGAAGTTCAGGAAAGTTGACTGCAGTGGGAACTTCTGCACCCTCAGCTCCTTGGTACAAGAAAGTGAATGATGAAGCCATTTGCAACCTCAGGAAGTTTAGGATATTGTGAACACCTTTAGCCAGTTTCTGACTGTGCAAGTGGTAGCTGCTTAATGAGATATGTTATTACAGCACGGTGGAGTGCAATTGCCCATAGGTCTTGACACTTGCCATAACTAAGTTTTATGTGAAGGGAAACATAAATCTTACATTTGAGCATTCTGTGCATATGGAAACATGAACAATGAGGTGCTGAGGTCAGTGATAGAGGCCAAGATATTTTTTTATCCCAAAGAGAATTACTTTGGAAATAATTTAAAAGTGAAGAAAGTGAAAGATGAAACTGAAAAAGAGCTGTTTAGCTAAAAAAGCCATTCAAATACATAGCTGGCTAAGGAAATGGGATCCAAACTGTGTATTCAGCTGGCTTAAGCTATGCTGGTTCACGTTGTTTGTCCTGGTGATTTTTGGTTAGGATATTCTGCTTTGCAGGCAGGCTAGTGGTGTAACTTGGTAGCAGCAATAAATTGTTAAATTTTGGTTGATGTTAATAACAATTCTGTGCTCTTTCAGATGCCTGGAAGTCAGCTTAGATTGTGGTTTCTTTTTAACCTCTACAGCCTGATTGCTATTCTGTAACTAGTGCTGTATCATTCAATTGAGAGCTGACAAATGAGCTATTGTTTTAAGGGTGTATTTTCAATATTGTTGGAGTGATGTGTATTTCCTAATCTAAACTGATCAAAACTGTTTATTCCTAACAATTCTTTAGAGATAAAAGTTTGGTATCCTAAAATGGAAGATTGCTTTAAGGAATTAGAACTTTTAGTTTGAAACAAGAAAACAGAAAGCAAGCAAGCAAGACAGCTCCAAGAACAAGCTCCATGTCCTTCTCAGTGCTAAGTGAGCTGTTTTAGTCAAAATGTTGGTAACCCTCATCTTGCTAATTAGGTCAAAGCTTAAGAAAACTGTGCTTAAGGAAAGCCTATCAGACTGAACTTCTCAGTGGATTTGTATGAATACACACAATTCCTTAGTGAGGCATGAGAGTTGGAGCTTGGAAAGACAAAGTAAAACCTAAATAGCAAATCTGTGGTATCTTATGAGGCACAACATTAACTGTTCTTTGGTGGTATTTCTCTTCCTATCCCTAGAAAAACAACATAGGTTTTGCTTACATTTTGGTGTCAAAACAGAAAATATCTGAAGCTATTACAGTTTTTCAAAGTGGAAAGACAATTCTCCCGGACAGCTATAGTTCAGGTGAATTTTTTCAGAGGGACTGAATTTGCTCTCCATGTGTTGCTGGCTGGCGTTTCCCTTACTGTGGATGAGAGTCTGAAATCCATGCCATGTGTGAGGAGGGGAAGCACTGCTCAGAGAGTGTGGGCTGGCCCTGGGGCAGGTTTGTTCAGCTCGCAGAATCCTGGGAGAGCCGAGGCTGAGCTGCTGCCCTCCCAGGAGCTGCCCTGTGGAGAGCAGCATGCACCGACCCACACCAGCGGGTATGGGTGCAGTGGGATTGTCAGAGCCTGCAGCTGAAGTCCTCACAGGACCCAATATTGCTAATTTAAAGAGAGCTTGATGGGCCTACATTGATTTCAATCACAGTAGTGACTTTCTTTCCATGAATAAACAACCTCTAGGCAGACTAATTGATTACATATATCTTTGGTCAGTATGCTGTGCTTCTTGCCTTTTCTTGCTATTCTTGCCTTTTCTTGCTATTCATCTTTAAGAATTTAAATACTCAAGGGCATGTAAAATCCATATAAATTTGTGAGCTAAATAATAAGCAAATTTCTAAATCACATATTTCGATTTTACACTAGCTAGTATAGAAATCGTGGATGCAAGCAGTGCTCCAGGTTTGAGCTTCTAAATCTTTCTGAAAACTTGAGGTTAAGGCTGGGAAACCTCCATAGCCTAAAGATCATCCATGGATCACACCCCCTATTTCAGTGTCCACAGGATTCAAGCATCTTATTAAGCCTTTCATGTTTGATGAGTGGATTTTATGTTATGAGAAATGAGAATTATCTTCTTAAAATAATTCTAAACAAATTGGCAACATCTACCTGCCTCACTCTCTGCAGTAGTGAGGTGGGGTAGATGTCACATTAATGACATGGTTTGATGGGAAAACACCAGGTCTGATTTTAACACAATTTGATGCAGTTGAATCTCTAAAGTTGATTTTATTGGTTCTTATAACCTGTTTTTCTCTTGAGCTTTAGCCATTGAATTTTATTAGCTTCAAAATTTCATGGTTGTACAGCTCATTGGCAAAGACAGAAATTGTTGCAATGGCTTTAATGGGAGGGTAGTTTTTCATCCTTAGTTTTATAGAGGATTCATTTATCATTTATTTTAAAATGCCATTTTAAAAATGTGAGCAGGTCTGATTATGCTGCTGAGAATTGTGCACACTGAACATATATATTGATGATTGGCATTATATTGTATTTTACAAACTGGGAAATATTTGAGGATTTGAAATCAAAGCTATCCTCTCCAGAAGTATTTTTATGGAAAAATCTTATTCATAACTAAAAGGGAACAATCTTATTAAGTCTCTTAAGGGTATAAGCAAAAGAATTGGGCAATGGGGTTTTTTGTTTGTCTGTTTAAGGAATAAAGGGATTAAAGGGGGAGAAAAAGTGGCATTTATTTATCACTATGATATTCCTTGAGTAATAAAGTAATAAACAGTTTGAGGTCTGCATTATGGTCCCCTGAGTGCTCACATGAGTTCAGGTGGGGAATATCTAAGAGGTGCAGCCTGGCTGGTTCCTCGGGGTGCTATGGAAATCTTGGGCGGGACAGTGAGCAGCTGCCACTGATTCCAGGAGGGTGCTGCTTTTGGGTGGCAGTACCACCACCTCTGCAGTACTCTGCATGTCCCCAGCCCCTCCTGGCAGAGGAATAACCTTGCATTGACTCTGATCCAGCTCTTGGAGCTGTTTGGTCTTGCCATGGCTAGTGCTATGGAGTCTCAGTGGTTCTCTGCATTCACAGGACTCTTGTGTTGCACTCTGTTCTCCTCTGTGTGTGGGGAACACTTCTCAGCACCCTTGCACTGTGTTGCCTCTGCTCATTTGAAATCCAGAGCCCTGGGTGGTACTTGGGTGCAGGGAAGGGAGTCTTGAATTTTTCAAGGCTTTTTAGCTCTGGCTGAGCACACAACAGGAAGGACTCGATACCAGCAAACCCTTCCTTCCCGTGGTCCCATAACAATAAGGTAAGGCTGTGCAGGACCTGCTGGGGTCTTGCAAAACCAGGCAAGGTCCAACAGAGTGTGCCAGCCCTGTTCCTGTGCTGTGCTCAAGAGTTACCTGCCTCTCTTGGCCATGGAAGTGCGATTTACAGCCTGCTCCTTAGATGTTGTAACCTCCTCTGTCAGTTCCTGATTTCATAATGTACCAGCACAGAAGCTGAGCCACTTGAAAAAAATTCCTGACTCCCTGCTCTGTGTGTTGGTTCCCAGCCTCACCCCACGACTGCCTATCACCTCTGTTTGCTGAGGGTAGCTGGTTGTGAGGATAAGTTACAAGCTGCATCTGTAATTTGGCTTTGTATCAGTTCTCTTTAATATAAATTTTAAAAAAATCCTTCTCTGTTGGGGATTGAAGAAGGTGCAATTATGTCTGTGCTACTGCTTAAGAAGGCACACATGGAGCCTCATACTTAATTAAACAAATGCTATGATTAAACCAAATGCTGAAACAGTCAGTGTCTATGTTTTCCAAAATTTTGAAAAAAAATTATTTGTTTTTTCAGCATTGCTAGAGAAACCCATCAGCAAAAGACGAGACAGTGAAGCTGTACAGAAGGCCAAGATCCTTTATGCATCCTGCATGAATGAGAGTAAGTGGATTGATTTGAGGAGGCCATAGATGCATTCCTTGCATTTATAAAGGCAGCCTTTTTATCTCTCTGCAGAGCCCTGTGAAGCTCTGTGCAGATGTATGAATTTTTTCTGATATGGTTTCAACTGAATGCAGAGGGTCTTTTACACATCTGAAGCTGGCTATTGAGACTGAGGTACACCCAGGCACAAAAAGTCAGTTTTAGAGAAACCTCTGCTTGTCAGAACTGTGAAGAGATATTTATCTGTGCAAAAGGATATTAAACTGTGTCCCAGGGTTGTGGGGTTAGTGCCTGAGGTTAGTAAATTAGAGGAACCCTCTGATGAAATTCTCATACTGCTATTTTCAAGAGCCTGTTGCTCATCACCTTCTACATTTCTCTAAATCTATTTAATCAAAACACTGCCCCAGGGCTGGGTATGACCGTGGACTCTTCAGCTTTGGTGTTTGCATGTCAAACAATTTAGCCACATTTGCAGAGTGTTTTTCCTTAGCTTGTAAATGCTGCTGTAAGGTAATGTACACTAATTTGGGACACATCACTGCTCTTAGGTAGCTGCACAGGTGAAAGAAGGCTTGGGAGTCCCCTTTGTCTCCTGACTCTTTCGGGTTTATTTCCTGAACAATTTTCTTTCAGCATGGCCCGTCTGACTGCCAGCAAGTGAGACAGCCTGCTCTACAGCCTTGGTGCCTAGATGCTGCCCCTCTAGCTTTGATTATGAGCAATAACCCCCCTCCCCAAAAACAGTGAAGTTTCTATGCTATTTCCTAAGCAAGGAATGGGGTTTTTAAAAAAAATTTACCTAATTCAATCCTTTGCCTTTTTTGAAAGGCACTTACTTGCCTCTCTTATTCTTGATACAGATAAACAGGATTGGACTTCTATGCTGCTGTGCTCACAGGCAGAGCAGAGGCTTTGAGTCTCGGCTATTGTGATTGCCTTGCCTGGAAATCAATCGATGCCAATAAATCTTTGTCTTTTGTGGCTGCTGCTGGGCTTGAATTGTCGGGAATGTAATTGTTGTCACACTTTGACATTTCAGATAAAATTGAAAAAGCTGATGTGAAACCCCTGTTAAGTGTACTGAAACATTCACCTTTCCGCTGGCCTGTGCTGGAATCCAATATTGGACCTGAAGGACTGTGGTCAGAAAGGAGGTTCAGCTTAGTCCAAGCCTTGGCAACTCTTCGTGGCCAGTACAGCAGCTCTGTCTTCATCCGTTTGTATGTGGCTGCTGATGACAAAATCTCCAATCGCTACATCCTGAAGGTACAATGCCTTTCTAATAGGTTACTTTGCACGGTATTTTATGGTCTCTTTTTTAAAAACACATACCAAATGTTTACATTTGATTGCTGTTGTTATTATCTACTGGCTTACAGATGTATGTAGGTGCCAGTTTATGGGAATGTAGAAGCCACTAGCAACCACACGCTATTCAAAAGTATTTCTGTACAGGTTTTCTTCTTTCAAACAGAAAAAAAACATAAAAATGTCCCAGCAGACCAATAGCCAGGGTCTATGTGCATGAGAATAAGAAGTCAATATCTAATTCTGTGTGCTGCTTATGACTCATTAGTTGCATGAAGAATGCTTTTTGTCTGTGAGGATGAAAAATGGTCCATCAGTAGCAGATATTTTGAACTTAAGCTGTTTTTCTTGAGATGGAAGCACTTAATCTGGTGCTTATACAGCACCTTACAATACAGATTTATCCCAAATGCTTTAAAACATGAAATAAGAGACTTTACCTTTTTCCTGAAATGCTATTGCTTGTAGACCAAAACATTACCAATTTGTTAACAATGCATGACATTACACAACAGTTTAGTAAGAAAAAGACTCAAGAAATGTTGCCTCCCTGTAGTCTGACAAAACTCCACATAAAATTGTAGAACTGTGGCAAGACTGAATGCCTGGGCCAAATGCATTGTTGTTTAAGAACTTCAGATGAGTAGCCAGAGCAGACCCTCCCTCCATGGCAACAAGAAAATAGCTCACGAAGGCAAAAGAGAAGGAACAAATAAGAAAGTTGGCATTCATCAGAGCAAAATAGGATCTATGATCCTTATTTTGCTATCATCTTGGCTAGCTGTAGGAATGTAGCCAAGAATGCAGTGTATTTAGGGACTGTGGTGGCACTGGAGTGGATGTCATTTCTAAGTCAGTTCTTCCATGTGTCTTTTGACTGAGGATTTAACTGGCTTAAAGTTGAAGGGTAACTTTTCCCCATCTCTAGGACATTTTCCTGGACAGTCAACAGCAGATCAACAGTTTGCTGTACTAAAAGTGTCATTCTGCTACAATGATGTTGAGATACTGTCAGATTTTCTTCTCTGTAAGAGAACTGAAGCAGTAGAATCAGGGAGATGTTTATTTAGGAATCTCCTGTCATAATATTTTCAGTTCAAGTCACCTGTCAGGAAATGGCTGGGCAGGGACATCCTCAGTGCTGGTCTCTTGGAAATGATTTATAACCAGCAGTACCTTCACTCACTATGCTTAGGGGCACCTAGGAATTAAATATCTAACTGAAGTACTACATGCTGTGAATAACATATTATTCTCTAGGGTATTCTGATGTTAATTTGATTAGGACCTTTATCTGCAGAATGCATCAGCCAGTGCTCTACTTTCTCCACGTTTTAACAAATTCCCTGGGGTGTAGATGTACCACAGAGTATTTCAATCTGCTTGTGAAAATGGCTTTATTGCAAAATTCTTTTTGTTCAGCATTGCAAAATCATCAATAGGTCATAAAAGAAGTGGAAACTCCAAATAAAACTTTATTCATCATTCAACATTATCTTTTTTTTTTTTCCAATGAGTACTGAAACAGTTGGCTAACTTTGTTTATTTCTCATATTTGTGCTCTCTTGGCTTAATGTGCTGCCAAATCTAATTTTTAAGACCAGGGAATTTGAATGAGTATTTAATGTAACAGTCACATAATTGAAATTCCCCAAATAATCTGAAGTTAACTATTTCAAAGACACATGTACAAGAAGCGTAAGAGTATATTCTTTTTGCATCATTGTGCTGAGAAAAGAAAATGATGCTGTTTTTCAAAGAATGAGAGTTGCACTGAGCATGACACTCCTTTTTGAGGATGGTTTGTTTAATTTGTTTATGGTATATTTTAAAGGATGTGATATCAGCTAGTAGAGGAAAATATTACATTTATTTATTCCCTTTAAATTACAAGTTTTATTTGTTATTTGTAGAAAATGTGAAATATGAATCACTTAACCTAAAGTAGATTTAAAGAGTAAAAAATACTTACAGAATTGTATAAATAAATACAATCTATTGTCACTAGACTTATCTTTTAAAAACAATTGCAGCATCAAACCAAAAATATTTAGAACAGAATATCAAAGCAGTTGTATCTACTCTAATCAGTATATTATTCAGAGTTTGGAAGCTGGTTGATTGAATTTTTCAGCTTTGGCTTCCATACCCTAATCTAACTTTATCACATTGAAAAGTTCTGGGAAATCTCAGTTCTCAGTAATAATTATAAAGTATACACTGCATGGAGTTTTTCCTGGTTAGGAATTTAAAACAGTATGCAAATATTCCCATGTAGGTGTTTCACTCAAAACACTAAATGCAGATCTCAAACTTTCAGGCCTAATTCCAATATTAGGGTGAATGTAAACCAGAAAATCTGATCCATGTTTAGATGGAAAAGATAAGTAAGTGAAGGTCAAAGATTCATGTGGACTACCAGACACCTTTAGCTAAAGCAGTGGGGACATAACAATGTCCTGTGCATGCAATCCTGGCTGGGAGCCCCTTCAGTTTCAGTTCATCTGTTCAAAAGACTGAGTACAGCACCCAGTGCTCAAAAGTGAAGCTCAAATTTGTAACCTCAATTTCAGTCACAAAACCTAATGATGCCTCGCAGAGAGAAGAGCTCTCATGCTCCAGCACCTCGGGGTATTTGGTGCATACACTGGACTGGTGTGGTCCCAGGCTGACTCTGGTACCCCTGAAATAGGCACAGGATGGGTGCACAGTCATCAACACCACTGGTCTGATCCTGTACATCCAGTCCTTTTGCATTTCCTACTCACTGATGAAGCTGTTTTAAATCACACCTGTGATTCTTTTCTTTAGGTGGCTTAGCTATTGCAGGGGTCATCTGAGGCTCCCCAGATGACAGTAATGTGATTTAGTTAATATCTGTCAGTGCAGCATAGCATTTTCCTGTTGTTTTGAAATCCTGTCTAACTCAGACTGCTGCAGTGTTTTATACGGTAGATATTTGCACACAACTACTGTAGTCGCCAGAAAAACATGAACCCTTCCAAAGTTGCTTATCAGTTTATCTTTGAATCTGATGAATTTTGGCTGTTAAATGTTACTTTGTGCTGTTTTTAACAGCTTGATCAAGCAAGCCTCTCTCTGGCATCTCGAGAGGATTACCTAGAAAATACCACAGAAGCCAAATCTGTAAGTATTGTCAGCTGGGAAATAGAGCCACCATTTTCCCCCTCATCTTTTTTCATTATTGGTTTTATTTGGTTGAGCTCCAAACTGAGAAAGGGTTGTGCTTTGTTAGGATTTGGATGTTGCAGGGTATCTAGCAGAAAACACCACTTCTATCAAAACACCGTTGCAAAGTTTCCTAAATGAAGCTTGCACTTGTATACAAATACTTCTGTCCCATGCTGGTTAATGTATTAGTTGGCCTCAAATACTGGTGTACATGTTTACACATTGTAGAATCCATTTTTAAGACCTAAAAGTTGTCAGTCTAATCCAGAACTTCCTATAGCTGTGAATTTCTGATCTACTGCTACAACTCTGCTCAAGAGCAAATCCTGTTGCCATTTCAGTCTTTCTCTTTCTTTACAGTACCGAGATGCCTTTCTGCAGTTCATGGTTGATACAGCAGTGCTTCTGGGTGCAAATGCCTCCCGTGCTGAATCTGATATGAAATCAGTTCTAAAACTGGAAGTTAAAATAGCAGAGGTTGGTAATCTAATATAATCCTTTCTTGAAACGAAAAGCCATTATATCAACAGCATTAGCAATAGGGATTTTAGAAGCCGAAGGAAAGGAGCAGATCCTGATGAAGAAAGCATGAATAATATTTCTCTTAGTTAATTGTTAAACTGTAAATTTTATTCTCAGGGGAAGAGCCTTAGCCAAATAACCTTGATGTTTTAAATTGCAATGTCAGCCAGCCTGACCAGAGGCAAGCCTGGGGATGGCATGGCAATGTTTAAGGGATGGTATATTTATTAGCAGGGTCCTTTGGTCTTCCATCTCAGTGGAAGTGGGGAAGGGAGATCCATGTGACAAGAGAGACACAGGGGTTGTTGATGTGTTAGAAACTGTGGAAATGCCTGAGGATGGTCCCATAGGAATTAGGGCTTGTCCTTCCAAAAAGGTGATGAGATCAATATCCCAGCTGAAGTGCATCTACACCAATTCACTGGCATCCACTGGGCAGCTGGAAAAATAACTCAAGGCCTTGCATGTCTTTTCCAACCTAAATTATTCTCTAAATTTGAAGCTGTGTAGACTCTGAGCTCCTGCTCTGCATCTGTGTTGAGAATATATTACTGTGTTGTTCAAGAAGCAGACTGGGCTGACTCTCTGTGGAACAGTCTAAAAGCAGTGCAAGACTGAGGTGGGATGTTGGATCTTGGTGTGAGAGAGTGGTGTTTACAGCAGTACCACCATTAGATCCTGAAGTGTTTTCATGGAGGAGTTTGGGACAATAGATGAAAAACCCATGAGTTTTAATTTAGAGGATCAACTGAATTTAGTAAAGCTAAGTGCATTTAAATCTGGTCTTTGGTTCTGACATTTACTTGGTGGCATTTTTGTGAGGACTTTAATTTATGACACAGGTTTATTGCAGATTGAAGGAGTGTTTTTGCTTCTCTAGATCTCTGTTTCAGTGTGGCTACTATAGGAATCCCACTCATGAGAGCAGCACTTTCATTATCATTTCAACCTCCACTAAAACTAGAGAGAAGGGCTACGCTCAGTGTTGGGAAACCACCAAAAGCAAGGGTACAGACTTGATGCTGGTTTGCAGAACTGCCAGCTGAACTGAGTATTCCTTCATATTGGCCAGGAAAGAAGCTATCCCTGTGAAATGCTGGTCCCCTGTTAGCAAAGAAGCTGCATGGGACAGGTGATGCAGTAGATGTCTTTTATCTGGATTCCACTGTTGCAGTCTACAGAATGCTTCTTAATGGTGTGTTTGTACAGAAGTGAGAGCCACCCACAACAGTAGCCAATCAGCATTTCCATCTCTCTGCTGAAAGGGATGACATTTTGTCAAATTTCTAAGCCAAGTCCAATATTCACTTTCAGTTACTTAGCATGAATGGACTAATGTACAAATACTTCCTTGTGACCCAGCACACTTGAAAAACAGTAAATATTTCTTCTGTTTATCAGTGATGGCGTAAGAAGATGTATCCTTAGCTCTGGTAGCTCTAATGCTTTGCTTAACAAGTGTCTTACAGAACATTAATCCACAAAGTATGTAAGTGTAGCTGCCATGTAAGATGACATGGATCATGTAACAACCCTCAGCATCAGTAATGCACATTGTTATGCAACAAGCCATGCTTGTTTACAGGTTCTTTTAATAAGAATAATCCTCTTAATATCTGTCCAGATATTAGGCATGAGTCAATGGACATGGATTGTTGCATAAACTCTAATAAACATAATGATTATATTATTACGATTACATAAACGTCTTACTGTGAAGGAGGTATTACTGTAAACACATGTAATGGAGAATTTCTATGCTCGGGAAGAGAATACTTTGGATATAGGAATGAGTGGCAGGCTTTGAGAGAGCTTATTGTGCACAAGGAAGATTTTTATTAAGTTTGAATCACTGGAGCAAGAGGGAAAGTTTTGAGAGGAAGGAAGTAAATAGCTTCAAGAAGTGTTTAAAGATTTTTCAGAGAAATGAAATTTGCAGAAAGGGAAGAGAAAGTTGATTTTTTTTCCCTCTATGGCTTCAGCAATACTAAAACCAGAAACACATACTGGAGAATTTTGGTTGGAGAAGTGCCAGCTGTCTGATTAGTCTGGCATCAATCTCTGTCCTTTAGACTGTCCAGCATACAGCCTGTTGTAAAGGATTTACCTTACAGCAGGGCTGGAATTGTCATTGGGAATTTTTGTTTCTCTTGAACACTGAAGAAATTTTGAGCTATATCTTGTACTTTGTTTTACTGTTATGAGCCACAGGGCTGTCTTAGAGTCTGCATTCACTTCTTGTCAGTTATAAAAGGACTTGCTTCACATTTAGGATTTCTTTTGCTGTGTCCTTGGACGCTGCAGAGGAACTTGAGGTCTGGCTTCTCTGGTCACCCAGATGAGAAGCCTGGTTGGGGAATGCTTTATTCATGTCTGGCCTGGATACTCAGGTTTCCTGCTATGGAAATCAGGATGATGGGGTGAAATGAGGAGAAACTCGTTGTCCTTCACCCAGCTGGAGTAAAGCCCTAGCAAGAACACATTCAAATCCAAGACATGAGATGCACTTCCAGTTATGAAGATGCACCTATCTCAGATTTGACCTAATAAATCTGAAGTTGGCTTCTGCTTGATAGGAAGGAATGAATAAGTATTAATGGTCAAGGTGTACTTTTATCTCTTATGTATTAACATGTCATTCCTTAGCTAAATCAGTCTAATAAGTCCAAAGAAGACATGCAGCTTATTAAATTTCCCAGTAATTAGTTAAATATAAAAAGAACTATGTTCCATTTCTTCTAGTTAAATGCAATCCTCAGAAACAGAAGTTAATGCCATAAATGCTTGGAAAACAGGTGGTGAGATACTTCTGCACTGGGATTAGGAAGTGTGGTGATGATGTAACAGTCCCTGCAAGATAACCTTGTTTTGATGGTTTTGTGCACTTTTTTCTCTTCACCAGATCATGATTCCATATGAAAATCGAACAAGTGAGGTGATGTACAATAAAATGAACATATCGGAGCTTAGTGCCATGATTCCACAGGTTGGTTGGGGATAATTGAAAAATTATTCTTTTAATGTCTGGCCTGTATAATTAAAACTCTTCAATGTTCAGAGCAGCAAGTTGAAGAAGTATCATTAGGAATGTATGTGCTCACTTACAGTGTATGTTCTTTTAAATACTGTTTCAGCTTTAATGAGGATTGTAAACAAATGTAATGACAGAGTGCAATAGTTTCTAAGTTTTTAATAAGTAAAGCATTGAAACCATTAGTTTTAAAGATGTAACTTAGTCAATAAATCATCTCTCTTCATAATCTGCTTTAACTACCCTTCTCTTTGTCATTGCAGTTTGACTGGCTGGGATACATCAAGAAGGTGATTGACACCAAACTCTATCCTGAGCTTAAAGATATAGGTCCTTCAGAAAATGTGATTGTTCGTGTTCCCCAGTACTTCAAAGATTTATTCAGGATACTAGAAAATGAAAGGAAAAAGTAAGGATTCTATGATGATTTTGCTCACACTTGTAAGGGGACATAAAATGCTGGGCTTTTTCTGTTTGTTTGGTTTTTTTTTCATGAGTTTCAGCTATTCTTGGAATCAAGTCTCTAGGCAAACATGTTGTTTGAATGAGGATTTAGATATTACCTTGTGCACAGCAGGAGAATTTTCAGTTTCAACACTTTTCTTCTCTAGTTAACAGAGGTTTCAGTGAAGCTGCTCTTTCCAGATATATTCAGCATCTCTTAGTTGTATAGGGTCTTGTTTCTTGTGAAATCCTTTACATCTGTAGAACATAGTTGTGAAATGTAGGTATTTCAGATTAAACTTGGCAGATGTGCTTTGCACAGAGAACAGGACAGCTTGAGACAGTGATGAAAAAGTAACATCCCATTTGAAACATCCTTACTGATGACATCTAAGGGATTTCTGTGATAATTTGTTCTCTGAGGCATGTTATTGAACTTTAAAATAAATTTCGTTAAGTTGCTGTCTCCAAATATTAATCTTTGCTGATTGTACATTATGGCCACAACCAAATGTATTTCAGGACAAAAAAAAGATAAAGATGATTCTCATATTGTCACTCTGTGTATCTAGTGATAGAATATTTACATTAATTCCTAGTACCTGCAAAAATAGCACACAAATCAAATAATCAGAAAAAGAACAATTACTGATTTGCCTACAGATCATCAAATATCCTTTCTTTAAAAAGATTCAGATAAATAATATTAATTCTACCAATATTAATCTATTGAAGAAAGTTTTAAAAATTATTTGGGCTGTCCGTGCTTTCTAACTCAAAGTTTGTTACATCAGTCAGTGTAAATGTGTGATTTAGAGGATGCATATATAGCAAGAGAATAAGGAATTAGTTATTCCTTGCATATACACTTATTTGCAAATATATTTTGTAACTACAGAGTAAATACCTGGAGACTTTTTCCATTTCCATCCAGAGTTTCTTATTCAAGGAAAATCTGAGTATTCAACAGAAATTAAGCTAGCCTGTATGTCGTGACAAAAGGAGGCTGGAGTGGTGACCAGAAATAATTGCAATGCCTGTCTTTAGCAAAGCTCAAGACCAGGTTTCTGACCTCACAGGTCAGGGGGAGAGGGTGAGCAAAACCAGTTCCAGTATATTCACACTGCATATGTTAATGGATTAGGGATTTTCTGCCCAGTCTTATCCTAAGAAATTTGCATCATAAAATATTAGAAATGGCAAATAGTACTAAAATGAACCCAAGCAATCTTCAAATTCTTGTGTGTAAAATTTATCCAAACAGTCCAGGCATGATAACCAAGATTATATTTATCTATTAGGTGATAATGTTCATTACTTAAAATGTCAGAGTCTGCTCCAGAGGTAAGCTTGCTATCTGGCCTGAGAAAATTAGGAAATCATCTCAATGTGAACTACTGACAATGAAGTCTCAACATTTCACTGTAGGGTGAACCCTGAAAGCTTGACAAGAATATTTTCTTTTAGGTAATCTCATTTTTCATTCTTCATATGTCATTTTAAACATTTATTTAAGGTAAAAAACATGAATTTGATTTGTTACTGTAAATATCTAGACATGAAATTCCTAGAAAAGCATTTCAAAATTTTCGATTTGCTTTAGTGTTCATAATGGGAGTTATATTCTCATCACTTCAGGAGATGGGGTGTCATTAGGAAAAGCAGGTACTTTCACTGAGTTCATATTCTTTTCAGTTACAAGGCTATCCCTAAGTTATGCTTTTATTCCAGTGCCTTGTGTGTTCTCTTCCTGAATGAGCACCCTGCTAGCCTGGGTGCTATTTAAAATGTCACAGTAATATTCATGCCCCAGTATTTTACCCAGTGGTCTGGTGAAGCATTTCATGAAGTTTGTTTCAGGTGGAGGAAAGAATGGAGTGAAAATTAAGTCTAGCTACAGAAGCAGTTCCTGTTGGAGGTGGCAAGTTGCACAGACTCAATCCTTTTATTAAAAATTTCTCCCTCACAGAACCTGCTGAGCAATCTTGAATTGTGAAATCATTCACAGGGCAATATTGCTAGAAGAGAGCACATTAACAAGGTGTGGCATGAATTTAGCAGAATTTTACTTAACTGCATATAATCAAGTTCCTGTGTGGATCTTGAAATAGGTGCAGCAGCAAGGTCAGAGGCCAGGGCACTGCTGTGACTCCAGCCCAGGAGCTGGGCTCCCCTCAGTGAGCTGCCCCAGCAGCTCAGCAAACAGCCTGCAAGAGTTCCCATCTGAGATTCCATCACTGGGGATAGCCAGCCTTAGTCATGTCACGTGCTGAAAGTCACACCTTCTTTGTAAGAGGGCCTCAGGGATTCCTTCAGCTTTTTGGTGCATTTATTAATTTTTAATGGGGTTTATCTCTATTACAGGAAGAAGAGATGTGTGTGTGTAGCTGTGATGTAAATGAGCAGTGCAGTACAGCTGTGCCATGTGAGAAGGGAGATAGAACTGTGCTGGCACTAATTAGGAGTTTATATCCCTTCCCTGTTACCTATGTGCTGGTGCTTTATGTGAGCCATAAATAGGATACTCTAAATTTCATCCTTTCTGGAGGTCTTTGCAGCTGTTGAAAGAAGCAGCTTTATCACTCTCCTAGATCTCAGAATGCATAATTAGTTTCATAGAATTGTAGAATGGTTTGGATTGGAAGACACCCTTTAGATTACCTCATTTCAACACCCCTGCCACAGGCAGGGACACCTTGCACTAGGCTGGGGTGCTCAGAGCCCCATTGTGATGATCTACCTTTAAGGGCAGGGGCAGCCTGGCCTTCAACACTTCCAGGGATGGGGCATCCACAGCTTCACTGGACAACCTGTTCAGTGCCTCCTCTCCCTCACAGTAAAGAATGTCCTCCTAATAGCTGATAAATCTATCCTTTTTCAGTCTAAAGCCAGTCCCCCTTAAAATGTCCTTCCCAGCTTTCTTGTAGGCTCCTTTTCCTTTGTCTTACCTTCCCACATATTTGCAATATGGGACTATTAATTGAGAAGAACTCTAATTCATATAGCATATGAGGAATTTTCTTCAGAGATGGATGGTGGCACTAGATCTCTTTTCTGGTCTTAATCTCCGTCTGAAAAATTAGAGAAGTTACAATAATTTGTCTTGAATTAGTGCCTCTAGCAATAGAGGGAAAAGTTTTTCAGTACTTATAATTTGATTCGTGACTCAATTCTGAAAACAATTTTCAAACAGATCTAAAATTTGTGAAAGAGATCTTTTTCTTAAAATGTCAATTAATTTTTCTACCTATCTCGTATTAAATCTGTCCTCTTTAATTGCTACCATGCCCGTTGATTAAAATATTGCAAACTCACAGAATTTTACATGAGCAACCTACTTTATTCTCAGACAGGACAGAAAGTACTTTAGTCAATATTCACAAATACTGTATAATTTTAACTGTCCCAGCAAACAATCTCTCCACCACTTCCTTTGGGAGTGTGTGTCACAATAGGGGTCATACTGGTTAGAAGTGAGCCTACACTTTCTGCAACAGGCATTTGGAAGTTAAAATAGAGTGTACTCTTCTGAAAGGTTACAACAACAAATAGTCTGGTCTCATTGAAAGAGCAGAGAGGATTTTTATGTTTTATTTGTCTGCTGGACTTTCCTCCACGTGTAGAGATTAACTTCTCTGAGCCTCAGTGAACTTATTTGTGAAACTGGGATGAAAATCACCCCAAGACCTGCACTGTAGTAACTTTATCAGTTAAAAGTGTCAGGTTTTAAGCCATCTGAAGATAACCAAACGATTTGAATTTGGCATAGTTAGCCCAAAATGTAAGATAATCATCCCCCAAATAGGTAAACAAATTCAGATAAATGACTGTTTTATTTTGTTTTGAAAAACAAACTAAAGCACATTGCACTTCAAACACACGACAACAAACACCCTCAACCTTTCCACCTGCCCCCCATTAATAAGCGTTCAAGTGGAACCTCCCTGCTGTTTAGTGCATTGTGGATTCTGTTGTGGTTGTAATCTGGAATTATTACTGTCTCATCAGACAGCTTGGTTTTAGCATGTGTCAGCCTTTTTCTTCCCAAATTAAAACAATCCCAAATAGTTATATTTCTTGCAATTGTCATCTGCCTTCATTAATTATACCTGACACGAACATTTCTGAATTCTTGTTGATATTTCTGTCTTTCAATAAGTCACCTTTTTAGACCCAGCCTTTATGAATTTCAGTCTTTCATTCAGTTTCACCAGTCTTTCACCAATTTGGGAGAGGCTTCCCAACTCAAATGTTGGGGAAACAAACATTGCTCTGTGAAAACAAGTACACAGAAGAGAGAATTGATTTTGGTTTTGGTGGTGATTAAGTAAATTGTAATACATAATTGGTGCATGACAGTGATTTATTTAACTAAGGATTTTACCTAAGGCTTTTGATTGGAAGCAAATCTTTAACCTTTTAATCTGTGAGATTTGTATAAATGCTGCAGAAGTTTCTACAGTGAGATATTCTTCAGCTCTGCTGAAATATCTGAGGCAGATTTTTGTGAGGTTTCTGTAGTTCGAGTTGTTTACCAAAACAATGAGAACTGAGTGCTTTTATGGTGCTTCACTTGTCGTTGAGTGAGAAAATTCCACATTGTCAGAAACTTGTTAAGGGTAAAATCTGAACTTTGTGGCATTTCTTAGGTTGAATGAATTTTTAATGATCCTAAACATCATCTTAAAATGGTGTGATTATCTAAACAGAGCTAACTATTTTGGCTTTTGTGACATGTGCTGTCTTATAAATGCACATTATTCGTGCTAAAAAATCTTTTCCAGATATATTTTACAATTATTGTGGGCATTTAGGTGCACTATAAAACATAACTGTGTAAAAGAGGGAATATTCCCAGTGTGAGAGATGCAACAACACATCTTGAGCTGAAGGCTTTGTGTGGGTGGACTGGAGCTTGGTTAGAGGCAAAACTGAAGTTATGTCTCAAGCAAATGCTGCTGTCAAGACAACATGCCCACAAAGTGTATTTCCAAGCTGTTATGATTCAGAGGAGGGAACTGCTTGGGATGTGTCTCTGAGTGAAGCTAATGAAGTGACACTATAGCAACAGCTGCATTGCCCCCCACTTATGGCAATGGGAGATTGCAGAAATGGGATTTTTAGAGATGGGGGAGTTGTTCAGACAGTCCATAACAGCACCCTCACTTGCACAGAAGCCATTTTCCTACCTGCAGAGAAGTCTGTGGCCTGTCAAAAATGTTATCTATATCCCAGTGGGGAGCAAATAACATTTGAATATCTTAGCTTTGAAGCAATGACTATCCTTGAAAAATATGTCATCTATAAAAGAAAATGAGAATAAGTGTAGGCCATTGTTGGACTTGAGACTGTTTGAAGTTGAATTGAGTATTTCAGAATGCACCTTTAGCTCATACAGCCACTGCTGAACATGGAGAGAGATCAATCTAGGCTGGATAAATCCTCCAGTCAGGTGCCCAAAGTTTTAGAAAAGGAGCATGGATGCCAGATCTCCTGGGAGTTTTCAACAAGCTCTTCCTTGATCTCTAAGCCTCAGTTCTTAAAAGATTTTTGTTACTGACACTTCTCTTTTTTGGTATTTCAATTATCCATCTGACAAAATAGGAATAGGTAATACTTTAATAACTTTGTGAATAGTAGAAGTTTTCAAGGCATATTGATAACTTCTAATGAAAGATACAAATATGAGATAATGAGAGTGTATGTGGGATGGACTGTTATCTATTCTGTTACCATTTATGTGCCCTGCTAATGAGGGGAGATAACATTTACTTTGATCTACAAAAAGAAAAAAAAATCTCTGGATAAAACTTTGATGCAACTATTATTATAACATAGTTCTTGCCACTTCTAAGGAAAATTAAAGCAGCCTTTTGAAAAAAAGCATTACCTAAAAATTACATACTAGGTGATGGACCTGTTTTAAATAATCCCTAGAAGATGGTTATCATGGGGAAATTGTATATTAAATGGATGCAATCATACAGATTCTCCCATGTAATTGGGATTTATCAACTTGGCCATCACTCATTCATTTTTAAGGTGAAAATTCCACCATTTGGGTAAAATGTTTGTCTGTGAGTGCTTTGTGGTACATCATATGTGTTTACATGTCTGATAAAAATATGCCTGATTTCACAGGACTCTTGCCAATTACCTGGTGTGGAGGATGGTTTATTCAAGGTTATTTAACCTCAGTAGACGTTTTCAGTATCGGTGGCTGGAATTTTCTCGGGTAAGTTGTGCTTTCATAGCATTTACAAAGGTCCTGGTGTTGACACTGTTGTTTTCCCTTATAGTTGCTTATACCCTTGCAAAACACAAAATGTTTTCCATTCTGGAGAAATTTCTTGAATAAACCTTTTTTGGTTATTTTTGAAGACACCCTCTAAAACAATAGACATACATATTTTTGTGTATGACACTAAGACATTTATATGACACTAATATGACACTAGAGACAAAAAGTGTTTTAGATGATGTTAAAAAGGTTTTGAAAAGCCCTTTTTAAAAAACTTAGTCTTCTTTTGCAGAAACTTGAATTAGGTTACGTGGGCTGTGACATTCAGGCCAAACCTTTCTGACCAAAATCTAAACTTTTTGAAAACTACTGTTTGCCCAATTGTGAATAAAGCTCTAATAAAACAGAAGTGTAGGATTTCACTTTTTTAAAGCTTGCTCAAAGCTCTTCCATGCTCTAATGCCAACATTCCAGGAGCTCTAGCACAAAGATACCCAGCCATTTCCATAGAGAAGATAATTAGGTTCCTTTCAGCTTGGGGTTGCAGAAGAACCAGAAACCTGCCACAAGCTATGAGAACAGAGCTAATTATCTGTTCAGTAATATGGGCATTATGTAAAACACATAGGTTTGATTAAGTGAACCCTGAATAGAAAGCCACCTTGGTAATCATGTGGGCAGTGTGAGGTGTCCTTAAGTAAACCAAGGATGCAACTGAAACTGAATGGTACTTTGTCTTGTGTCTAAGCCACTTTGGATGGTGAACTTTGCCATTATGAAAATTGGCTGACAACAGGAGGCTGGCATGGTGCAGGAGATGTGGGTGTTCTGTCCTCCCTGGTGAGGCATGCAGGTGGCTAATTAAAGAACCTGTACTGTTTTTCCTTGAGTAATACTGGAATAGTTCTGAGTTGATCACATACCTAAAAATAAACTCCAATAGCTTGATGGAAACTACACAGGAAAGGCAGTCTCTTGCACTTCTGAGATCATATTCAAAATAGGCTTGTTAAAGATGCTATTTTCTTCATGTAAAATATGAGAAATTGGCTGTCAGAACCACAGTGACAAGTTTGTAGGTGTCCCCTCCTGGGACATTCCTAGCTAGTCAGGTAAAATGGATTGATGCTGGCTATCAGCCAGTCTGTAGCATAATACTGAGTTACATTGAGTTATGTAATGGCCAGAAAAAATTCTGAAAGGAATCATTAAGCTTTGGATATTGTGCATTTTAATATGGTAACTGGCTGCTGTCACATCTCTGGGATGTAGAAGCTTAGGGAGAAATCTAATTCAAAGTGATTCAATGCTTATTAATAATATCATCAAGACTGTCATAGAGTTACAGAGTGGGTCAGATTGGAAGGGACCACAGTGGGGTCATCTGGTCCAACCTCCCTCCCTGCTCAAGCAGGGCCATCCCAGAGCACATGGCACAGGATTGTGTTCAGATGGTTCTTGAACATCTTCAGTGAAGGAGACTCCACACCCTCTCTGGGCAATCTGTGCCAGTGCTCAGTCACTGCACAGGGAAGAAATTCTTTCTCATGTTCAGGTGGGACTTCTGTGCATCAATTCCTGCCTCTGGTCCTATTGCTCAGCATCACAGAAAGGATCCCTCCAAAAGGCTCCATCCTCTTGGTACCTCCCCTTCAGATACTTTTAAAAAGTGATGGGCTTCCCTCTCAGTTGTCTCTTCTCAAGGCTGAACAGGCCCAGCTCCCTCAGACTTTAATTGTAAGAGTGATGCTCCAGTCCTCTAATCATCCTTGTTGCCCCCCACTGGACCCACTCCAGTGTCCCCATGTCTCTCTTGTCCTGAGGAGCCCAGAACTGGACACAGCACTGCAGACACAGCTCAGTGGGGCTGAGTGGAGGGGCAGGATCCCCTCCCTGCCCTGCTGGCAATGCTCTCCCTGATGCCCCCAGGATCCCCGGGCCCTCCTGGCCCCCAGGGCACTGCTGGCTCATGGACAGCTCATTGTCCACCAGGACCCCCAGGCCCTTCTCTGCAGAGCTGCTTTCCAGCAGGTTGGCCCCAGCCTGTGTAGGTGCCTGGGGTTGTCCTTCCCCAGGGCAGGACCCTGCATTTGCCTTTGCTGAATTCCAGACCATTCCTCTGCCCATTTCTCCAGCCTGTCAAGCCCTTCTGAAGGGCTGCACAGCTCTGGGGGTTTCAGCCACTCCTCCCAGCTCTGTGCCATCAGTGAACTCACTGAGGAGCCCCTGCCCCTTCCTCCAAGTCACTGATGAATGAGTTAAACAATATTGGCCATGTAAATGGCTGTGAAAGCTTACAGCACAATAAAAACAGTGAATCAGCAGCTCACCCCTGTTATCTGCCCCTGGGACCTGGAGATAGAGAGCTGGTTGAGTGAAGTAAGCAGCAGTAGCTAATAGTTAATAGCTAAAGTTAATTGGAGTAAACAGCTCAGTGGAACAGACTTCACAGGTGAATAGAAAGGACATGAGGAATGGAGTCCAAGGCATTAGATGAGTCTATTTATTGTTGAATAGATCTATCCAGTCAGAGTATGGAGAACTAGAGGCACTTTAGGATCATAAAAAGGACCCACCAACCTCTTGCCAGGTAAGTGAATAAAACATTGAATTACTATTAAAAAGATATGACCATGAGATAAATCAGTGACCCTTAAAGGAAAGGATGTATTTTATACATTCATTGTTTCATTAATTCAGTCAGCCTCAACCATCACAAGCAGAGTATTTTTTTTCACAAGGTGCTCATTTTCTATTGGTGGCTTTTATACCTTTTATGTAGAAGTCTTGGCACCAGGGCCTTAAAATCTTTGCAAGGAGAAGGAAAAATACACGATGAAATGTAAAAAAAACCTTCAGGTTTAGAAATAGGACAAACCTGCTGACTCTAGAGAAAGTGCTTTGAGTACCACATCAGCAACTATCAGCAGCTCCTCTGCAGTGGCACTTTGAGACCTTGTAAATGTGCAGTGGCACCTTGGGAAGAGGTTGGTTAATTGTGTCCTGAAGCTCTGAATTGACTGGGACGGCTTGAAAACAGCTATTTATAGCCACTGTTACTACCTGAAGTACTGTGTTTTAGAGTGGTACATTAATATTAGGAGGACCATTTGAGGGAGTTCCTGTTGGCTGTTGTAACATAAATATCAATAAACTAGCTGTGAGATATATAATCTATTCCTCTCAGCTCTATTTTTATTGGTCTCACAGCCTGTGCTGCCTTTATGTCCTCCTTACAGTCAAGCCTCCCTCAAAATAATGATAATTATTATGTTGTAATAATAATATGTCACAGTCTAAAAGCCATCTCTCTCTCCTGACTATTTCTATGGCTGATGCATACTCAGAGCTTTTGGAAGGAATTTCAAGCTCTGATGACTAATGCCATAACTCCCCCTTCTCCCCCTTACATCAGGAAAAAGCTCCATTGTGGGATTACTCTGACCCGAGAGAGAAATTTTCTTCTCTTTTTTCTTATCTTTTTTTTTTTTTTCTTTTTTTTTTGAGTGTGCTGTTGTGTTATGTATAAAGGTTGAAGAATTTGGAAAAGGAGTTGATTGTCAAATTTGGCTCTGTTTAGAAAAAATATCACCTTATTATGTATTAGTTTGACTAATAGGGTTTTCTTTTAGAAGCAGTGTACTTTTTGCCATCGAAAATCTATTACTGCATATACAGTATTAATAAAAAGCATTTAGAAATGCAATTCACTGGTGTATTTAAGTGTGAGTCATTGATTATGCTTAATTACAGACAATATGAAAGGGAAAATCAATCTTTAAACTACCAAAATATCTCACCTTCAATAGCTGAGGGTTAAGCTGCTCTGGAATTTTCCAATGAAATCTTTTTCTGCTGGAAAAACATATCCAAATCCTTCAGTTTGCTGGACATTTAATCTTGTGCTCAAAGCAGGAGAATAATGAGACAAAGAAAGGGCTCAGAAAATGCAAAATTGGTGCTTAAGAGGCTTTTATAATCTGTGGGAGGCCAAAACCCTTATCCCACCTGCTCTGGTGTGATGCTGACTATACTCTGCCTTTACACAGCTGTCAGGTGTGACTGCTGGACTGGGATTGTGCTTGTTCTCTGTGGAAAAGCTTAAAAAGTGTTCCTTAAGTGGAAAGGGAACACGTTGAACCTTGAAAATAACAAAAGTTTCTTAAATCAGTGCTGCTTATTGCTCACATGGACCCATCTTTTGTCTTGCTGTGTGCTGGATTTATTTGCACAAACAACATCTTGATGAGCAATATAATGTTAGCTAGGTGAGCACCCACAGTAAAAATTCTTCCTGTGAGAAACAGAAACCAAGGCAGCAAATGCTCCTGATTGTTCCTTGTTGTGTTGACCATTCTTGACTGTTTCTTTTGAAGCTCATTTATGGTGACATCATCAGATCCTGCGAGTATCTAATTAATACAATTTCTTTATTAAAATATGCAAGTTGTTCTACCAACATCGTTCTAATGCAACATAGAGTAATTTTTTATCTTTGGGTGGGAGACAAACATATTCAGTGTTCTTCATTATTCAAATCTCTTTTATCCTGAAAATTCTGTTTGGGAAAGGAATGGGAAGCAACTATTTTACACAAACTGCCATAAAAGTAGTTGAACAGATAAATGACAAAAAGGACATGTACCCATCTGTGCTAGACGTCATTAGTTCATGGCAATAAAGGCTCTGCAGGAGGTGTTTTATAAGGACTAACCCGATTTTCATGAGGACAATCATGGAAATCTGACAGACTTCTCAGCCTGTCAGAGGAGAAGCAAACGTTTTTAGGAGATATCTCACAGCAGGGTTTTTCTAGAGGAAATTATCTCTCTAATTAACACAGAAAGAATACCAATATTAGTCCAAAGTTAGCACTAGTTCTCTAAGTCTAGTCTCTCTAAGTCACTGCTACCACTGTACTGTTAAGTTTAAAATCTTACAGGTATATATATTTGTCATAGCATTGGATGAAAATAGAAATAACTGTAGAGTATCATTATTGTTTCCTTTTGGTGGCTTTTTGACAAATATGCTTTGGCCTATACTGCATGGGGGTTCTTCTTGAACAGGATGATGTTATGGCCTAATACATGCTCCTGTCAACAGGTGATCCATGGGACTACAACTTTGCTGCCCCAATGGGATAAATGTGTGGACCTTGTAGAAAATGCCCTCCCCTACGTTGTGGGTAAGATGTTTGTGAAAGCTCATTTTCAAGAAGACAAGAAAGAGATGGTGAGTCCTCGGCGGTCTCCGTCTGGAAATTTTCAGTTGGTGGTTTCATCCTCACAAATTGCCTCTGATGTTAGAACAAAGTTTAAAAAGGGATAAGAGTCTTTAAAATGTTTTAATTGAACTTAAAAAACCCCAAACATGAGGAGAAAATTGAATGCATCTGAAGAAGTGTTACCTTTCTGCACACCTGGGCACTGCCCCCTCTTTCCACCTGCAGTCTTTCAGACAAATAAGCAGCCAGTTCAAAAACAGGTTTAAGGCTGTTAATTTATGTAAATAGTGACAGGCTGTGCGGGAGCAGAGTGAGTGGTATTGATGAGAAATGTTTTACTATAGTTAGTATAATTTATTATAGTAAAGTTTTTACTGACTAATCAAAAAAACTGGTTGAGATTTCTCTGCTTTACCCTTTGAAAGCTGTGACTGCTACACCTGTAATCTGAGCAAGAAACACATGACTGATGTCTGGCTCAAATTAAGGGAAGCTGAGAGCCACATAGTGAGAGTTTATATTTGTGATTCTAATCTTTTCTGCTGAACAGTGGAAGGAAATATTCTTCCATATCTTTGAGTCTAGAGAGATGTTCGTCCTCGTTCTAAAATTTCAACAATACCTATGTTATCACTTCTCTCAATAATATATTCAAATAATTAATTACCCTTCACAATAATTTATTACTTATTTTCATTTAATGTTTTTCTTATAAGGTTTTCCAATATCTGCTTTTATAGCCATTGATTTTCTAGCAGTAATCAGTTTTAAATTGACTCATTAGGTCACTGAACTTAGCTCTCCATGCAGGAGAGACACAACGACTCAGGAAACAAGAGATGGCACCCAGTGCTGGGAACAGCATCTCTGTGAAAGCCCTGCACTGCCCTGGCTCAGCAGCCTGAGTTTGCCTCTTTGACTTTATCTCCTTGGACTGCTTTCTCAAGGAAGGATTCCATTTCAGAAAGCACACACTTATTTAACTTGTCCAAATCTTTGTCATCTGTTTCCCTCTCAGGTTCTGCATTTCTTTTCATATTTGCCTTTATCTGGAGTTTCTTCTCTTGAGATCCAGCTTTTCAATCCCCTTTTTCTTTATCCAGTTTGTAATGTGCTATTTGGCCATTTTGTGGCAAAAATATGCCAGGCATATGTAGTGTGTTATCCTGCACAGATAAGTGGGAAGAGTAGGAGTATAAGAAGTGTACACTTTATGGAGGGGATGGACATTTTTCATATTTGCATTTGTGAGGAAAAATTATAAGAAGCAGATAGGGCAGAAACTGGTTTCTCTTGAAATGCAAGTTAATGAGAATGTTTCTTAGTGTACACATTCCTCTTAGACCAAAGCTTTGGAAAATTATCAAGTCTGAATTCACAGTAGCACCCATAGTGACAAATGCATATAAAATTCATAGTCACATAGCAGGTCACAACATTCAGTCTTAAAATGAACAGCCCATGGAGATAAAATTACATACAGATGAAATTCGTTGCATTTCATTTAGAAGTGTGCTTTTCAAGTTAATAATTTGTGGTGTTATCATTTTCATTTCACTGGTTTTCAGTTCTACTTTTCTTTCTTAAGCAGTAAGAAAGCATGTGAGTAAAGCACTCTTATTTGTACAGTTATTTTTTTTTTCCTTTTTCTTTTTTCTGGCTTATGGCATGTATCTGTCTATGATAAGCAAATCCTGAGTTAAGGATAATATGGATTCTTTCCCCCCCATGTTTTGTGATTGATGTTTCATACCTTAGATACTTCTCTTCTTTTATCAAGAAAGACATTATTTGTGTCTAAATATAGCACTGCTTCTAACTCAGAGTGCCTGCAGTGTTTTTTACAGATACGCCTGAGCAGTTTCAGTAATAACTTTGATAGCAGGAATAGGTTTCTGCCCCTGCCCCCTGCAGCTACAGCTGCTGCATAAAGCCTAAGTGTACACCAGGGCCCAGCTGCAGAGCTTGAGTTTGAACTTGTAACCTCCAAATACAGGGAGTTCACCTCATTAGTGAGAGAAGTTAATTGAGTCAGTGCTCTGTCATCAATATCTTTAAGTTACCTTATTTCCTGGGATGCAGTTTACTGTGAATGTTCACTCTTTAGTCATATTTAATGCTAGACGTGCTCTGATTGACCCATATTGACTCTAAAAATAGGAAAATGTTTTTTGAAAAGGGTAGGAAAAAAAGAATAATCCAAGGAACTTTGCTACGTTTTTTTCTGACTACACCACAAATAAAGGACAGTTCCAGATTAAAATATTCATCTGATACATTAATGACAATTTAGCTAAAAGTAATGTTACTTTTGAGGGTTTATCCCTGCTTTTCATGACATTTCAGATCTACTAGATTTATAGAATAAGATTATATAAATCTCTGCTGCTTGACATTTTCATTATTTTTAAATGTAGCATAACTGATAACACAAAGTTCCAATAAGTCTTCATCTAACGGGTGTCTGTCATGTCTTGTGCTGTCTTAACTCTGGTTTGTGCTAAAGGACTCAAGCAGTGGCTCTGGATTCCTCTCATTGCCTCACTCTCACAGCATTCCCCATGGCTACCTGTCACGGGGTTCATCTGCTGATGGAAATGGAGGCAGCTGGTTGCATACACTTTTCTGGGTTGCCAGACAGATCCATAGGAATGAGGGCTCTTTAGACTCATATAATGCATATCTTAGCCATTATATTTCTTGTTTTCTGTCATTTCAGCATTTTATTAGTGTGCATACTCACTGAGAAGCCCTGTTATTATTATTTTTTACTTGCTTGGGATGTGGTCTTGGCTTTGCAGAGGTGTCTGAAGAAGCAGCCAAGATGAAGTGGTTGTGGGCTTTCCCAGTTTTGCACAGATCCAAGCTGTCACTGGTGGTCCAGGACCACAGAAGCAGTTAAGGCTGCTCAGTGGGGTGAGCCAGGGCCTCCCTCCCTGCAGTAAGTAAAGGGTAGCAATGCTTCACAAATGCAGCTAAATACAGGCTAAATATTTGGATACTGCTTTGCATTTGGATCATGATGCTGTCAGCCCAAATTTAGTTCTTTGCCAGTATTAATAAGGTGTGTCTCAGTCTCACATTAACCACACCAGGCCACAGACATTCTCTCTGCAGGAAAGGCTTTATTTGTGCAAATGCCTTTCAGCTGGCTCCTTCTGCATGAGCCAGTGATCTAGAACCTAAGGGAGGGAAATCTCCCCAAAGGACTGCAAATCTCTCAGTGTTTTTTATGATTTCAAGATGGGTATTCTCACAAATATGACATGAAATGATCAGCAATGAACAGGGTGTGTGATACCAGAAGGGAAAGAAGATGGAAAAAAACTTACCTTCAAAAGAAGTTTCCTAATACTGGAGAAAGCAGAAATGAGCCTTCAAGAAAGGACAGCAGATACCATGTGATCTGTAATGATTTGTGGTCTAACCAGGTCTATCCCTCCTACATACACCAAACCTTTCCTTAAAATAATTCTGCCATGATATATTTATATATTTTACTGGGGAGGGATTCGCTAAATATTTTGCAGATGGAGGAATTGACTGAAGGAATTCGCTGGGCTTTTATTGACATGTTAGAAAAGGAAAACGACTGGATGGATTCTGAAACAAAAAGAAAAGCTCATGAGAAGGTAATAAATATAAATATTGAGTAAGTAAAATCCTGTTATGATAAAGATTTAACTAAAGATTTAACTTTAGTATGTCATGGACTGTACTTGCAGTTCCAGTTACTTACTGATCATTTTGTTTGTGAAGGGAAGCATTTGTTTTTCTGGATGCTGATCCATCTGAGCTCCTGCTTCTCTGCAGGAGTTATTTTTGTTACCTTGCTCTTCTTCCTTTGCATCCACCTTTCCCTATCTGGCTCTAGATGTAGGCTATGAGCTTATTTCAGATTTGGCTTTTCCTGACAAAGTCTTCACCTTGACTGGGATCCCAGGGACACACCAATCTACAGACAGAAAACAGTGCCTAAAGCACCTGTGACAGCCGAGGGTATTTGCTGTGAAGATGGAGGATCCAGCCTAGAAGGGGATATGAGAACAATTCAGGTTTCATAGTTTTTCCAGTATTGTGGTGGGAGGCCTGAATTGAGAGCAGTCTTTTGAGAGTGTAATGACAATCCCAGCTGAACATCCATTTCCTGACAGAATAATGCCAGTTAGGAAGTGTTATAATCAAAGATGGCATTACTGCTCCTGATTGCTTTCAGATAAAGTCACAATAAAATGCAGGAGGCAAAGGTGAAGGCAGGAGGATGTACTCAGAACCTCCTTTTCACTCTATTCCCACATTTACAGCACGTGATGAGTGGAAAGGAAATTGTCCAGATGCAGAGCTCAGCTCCCAGAGCAGCAATTGGAGGGGGCATATAAAAAGAGAAGAGGAGGGCGTTGTGTAGGTCTGTGCCCATATTTATTGAGGCAATGGGATATCAGTGAATTAGTAATCACCCTCTTTGAATAAACTGACAGGCAAGTGCAGCTGAACTGCTCCTGCCCTCTGTGCTTTAATAAAAATAGCAGTGTTTTGATTTAAAAGCAAACACAGCCTTCAAAGTTTTTTAGTATTTCTAATGAAAAGGCTGTTGAGGCATTTTATCATTGGAAAGATTTAAATTCCATATGCAGTCCACTTACATTTTATACAGCAGTGCTCTTCATATACCTGCAAATGAAATAGAGCTGCATAAACGCACCCATAAACTCTATAGCAAGAGAACAATAGTAAAATGACATTTATTTCCTGCTAACCTAGTGATAAATGGGCTGCAGTTATTTCTTACTGGCTGTTATGCTTTTTTTTTAACTAGAAATACCATTAGAGATATAATGATCTGTAATTTAGAAATTTGTTAAAATTGATGCAAAATTAGAGCAGAAAGATTTTCTAATGATTTCCTTAATAAAGATATTGCTATGTAACAGCCTGCTTACTGATTTGTTCAAAATTTCCTTCCTGCCTTTCAGCAGGGAAACAATACAAACATTGCCAAAACCCAGTGAACTCCTAAAAAACCTCTCCTTTTCCCATTTTACGGAGGGTTTTCATCAGAAGGTAGGCTAGATCTTTGGTAGGTAGAGATGCCTGTTTCCCTCTGACACATTTTGGAAGCACATGGCACTTTGCTCCCAATTCAGACATGGCATTGAAGGTTCTGAAGTTAGTGAGGTGAGTCTGGGCTGAGCAATGCATGACAAACTAAATTCCCTAAATGCAACAAAAATAATACTACAAACCATAGTACTATCACGTGAATAGCCAATGGTTTAAAATCATTCTCACCGAACTAAAAAAACACCATTTCATAGTTTGCTGACATAGGAACCAGGTCAAACTTGTAAGACATGAGTGTTATGTAATGCCTTAGATACTGCAGCAACAATTATGTGATACAGCTTACGTCTACAAGTTTAAGTTCAGATTCACAGAAATAGCTACTTGGCTGGAAGGAAAGAGCCTAGAGAGACATTTGGTACATTTCCAGACATGGAATGTGTGCATGTTTATTAACTATTCTTTATTGTTAATGATAGATCTTCTATTTGTCCTGGAACTCTTGGATGTTCATGTTTTTAATTCAAGAAATAGATTCATTACATGTAGGGTCAGATAATTCACAGGGGAAATCTAAGTTTTATAATACAACAGAACCTTCAAAATCTATTACACTGTTCTAATTAAATCTCATGAGCCTAGCACTTTCTGCTGTTACTTTTTCAATAACTTAGGCTTTAATAAAGCAGCACAGACAAGCATGAATTTTATGAGGGAGATTGGTTGGTTAAAAAACTCCCAGTATTACTTTATTGTAGAAATCTCTAAAAGTTGCATTTCTTTGTCAATAAATGTCATCCATATGCTGGACTCTGCACCCAGGTTGGAGATACACCAGGCTCCAAGTATAAATTGGGAGAGAGAGGGTGCAGGGCAACAGCGAGGGACCTGGGGGCTGTCTGGCTTGGAGAAAAGGAGGCTGAAGAGCCCCTTCTTCATCTTCCTGAAGTGAGGAAGTGGAGAGGGAGGTGCTGATCTCTCCCTGGGATCCAGTGACAGCATGTGTGGGAACAGTTTGAAGCAACTTCATCAGGAGAGATTGGACTGGACATTAGTGAGCTTTTCTTTACCAAGTGGGTGATCAAACACTGGAACAGAATTCCTGGAGAGGTGGTCGATGGCCCAAGCCTGTGTTTAAGAGGGGTTTGGACAATGCCCTTAACACGGTGCTTTAACTTTTGGTCACCTTGAGGCGGTCTGGCCATTGGACAAGATCTTCCTTCCAACCAAAATGTTCTAATTCTATTAATTAAAGAAAGAAAGCTATTAGTTAGGTAAAGGATGCTTTGGTCTTTTATGTTTTCATCAGTAACTGTCACATTTTCCCTTGTAGTAGTACAGATTGGAGGTTCTGCCCTAAGTTCCATGGCAGAGCTGTATCCTACATGGAAATGACTGATTCATATATTTTGCTCATCCTCTGTATTTTTAATCTCATTAAATTCTTGAAATGTTCAAATGCTCTGGAAAGAAATTTACTGCAGAAACTTAATGGTGGTTTGGTTTACTGTGCCTGCTCCATGTGATCTATTTAATTTGCCTTTAGTTTTTCTTTAATTCCGGGCATATTTGGGTCATTAACAAATTTTGTACTCATTTCCTGAAAGAAGAAGAAGAGGGTCAGTGTGAGATCTGGGTGTCTGGACAATGAGTATAGAGAGCCTTGTGGTGATTGTATCTTTAGATGACAACATTGTAATGGAAAGGACATGGCAGGTTTCAAAGAGAATTAATTGCAAATCCCCTCTGTGATTCAGATACTCACTGTTTCATGTGTTTTCTGCTTCCTGTTTTCTGACTGATGCCCACCTTTCTTTTGTGCTTGGCTGAGGCCAAATTTGTATACCTTGCTGTCAGCCTGATGCTTTGCAATGAAAGGAACCATCGACCTCCAAAGGACTTACAAAAGACCCTTTGGTAGAAACTATTCTTGAATTTTGCTTTAGGCAGCTTGTCAGCTCTATCTAATCACTCCATCTGTGACTCTTTGTGTCTGTCCTGTTGTTTTATGTTACTCAGAGGGGACACTACTAATTTGATGTTAAAAGGATCAAATCTACTACTCCATGTGACACAGGGAACAATTGTCTTGTAGCCTTGATATGTGAGAATAATCTCTTTAGCCCTTGCATAGTTTGGAGTTAAGGTTTGACATTCCTTTTGTAACAAAACAATATAATGAGATAACATCTAATAATTCACCTCTCTCCTCCCTCCATTCCTTTCTTTCTGTGATCGAAAGATGAATTTAAACCAGACCATCTTACAGAAAAGGTTTCTATCAGGGTTAGGTGATTGCCTTCCCGTGCAGTTCTCACCTGGCTCTCTGGATGGAGCTCACGCTGCTTCCAAAGCAGTTCTGAGTCCGAGAGAAGCGCTCGGCTCCGTGCTGTGATGCTGTTTTTTCTCTCCTGTCCTTACTCCTCTGCTCTATTCAAGCCCTTCTTTATTGTACTATTATCTCAAATTTACTGCAAGTATGTCTGTTAACACCCCGAATTTTCAATGGGACGCTCTGATAAACAAACAAACGAACACCCCAAACAGGTTTCTGTTCTTGCTCTTTTAGTCTCCCTTTTGTAAGGGTCATTACATTTCCCCCTCATTTCCAGAACAGAGAAATCATTCAATTGGGTGCAGCTCCAAGGGTGTGTCTGGCAGCACTCTTCAGAGGCATGTTCTGTGAGTTACCCAGGGCCATGTCACAGCCTCTGAGCAGGACTGCAGGGTGGGGGGAGACAAGGGAGACCCTTTTGTTCCCCTTACAGTGAAAGTGCAGAATGCAGCCGGCTGTGGTGGCTAAATGCTATTGACAGCTGTGTTTTGGCATGGTGGGCCACAGGGGAAAGGGGGAACCCACAACCGAAACTCCATTGATGTAATTTGTGTGATGAGGGCTCACTTCTTTAAAATGGTAATTTATTGCTTCTGCTCTTCAAAGGATAATTCAATGGAAGATCATTACTGACATGTTAAATTATTCCCACTCCTGGGCAGGAACCATTATTTTATTAATCACTATTTTTCCTTCCTAAAATGCCCTTTGTTCTTGGGTTTAACTGGAGGCTTGAAAAAAGACGTTTTACTTCGATTCTGCAATTCCCTTGTAAGTTATCCTGTTAGACTATGGCACAGGAATAACTTCCTATTTGAAAGTTAGGTTTTCTTGCTTTGCAGTACTATTTTTAAAGCACGGATGATAAGCCAAAAAAAGAGCTTGTTTTTCCTCTAGTAAGATTTTTCTGTAACATTATTAACCTCCTTAAGTCATGGAGCACAAATCCCAAGGTCACTGTGCAATCATTTGGCTCCTGAACTTGCCTGCTGCTTTGCTTTATTTCTAAGGAAGTTGTACATGCAACATTTGTTTTCTCCACATCTGAGTCTGACGACTGAGTCAAGAGGAGCACAGGAAAATATCAGGACCATGCCTAGCTATAGGTGGCTCTCTCGGGCAGTGTTAGGCACCTTTGTTTAGCCTACAGGGCTTGCTCTGCTTCTTCAGAGAACTACAGCAAACCTCCCTAGACAACACCGTGTAATTTGGGCCAATAGCCCTTAGGAAATCAAGAGCCGCCTGTACAAGCCCTGATTTTACAAAGTACAGGTACTTTAAAGGAGGTGGGTGTCCGTGGGTTATCCCACTGAAGCCATTCATTTCCCAGCTAGAACTTGCTGGCCCACAACCCCCTTTCCCAGTTCCCCATGGTCTCTGTCCTTTCACATTTGGGTGATTTCACTCTGACCATGACAGTTTTACTGCTCAGAGCAGAGCCCAGTGTCTGCTTCGGACAGGGGCCAAACAGTAGCAGATGTTTAGAGGTGAACGTAAGGACAGGGCGAGCATAAGGGACACATTCCCACTGTCCTTCCCTGGCCTCTGACAAACTGCAGCTCACTTGCTTCCTGAGCCAGAAGTGCTGTCTTGGTATTTATTCATATTTTCCTGCTGTGAGTTTTCTAATGACTTTTTGAACCCACAACAATTTTCATCATCTACAACTTCCCAAAGCAATGAGTCCCACTGCCTCACTGTGCTCTGTGGGTAAAAAGAATGTCTTTCTGCTTGAATGAAAAATGTCACCTTCTCCTAGGTTATGGTAGTGCAGAAACCAGAGAACCATCATTGCTTGTTCTCTTTTTGTGCTCACTCTTGTTTCTGTAAAGTCTTGGCACAGCAATACATGCTGGGAGAATGGAGCCTCCTGCTTTTCCTCACATAGCCTGTCCAAGGTATGCACTAGATGCAGTTCTGAAAAATAACATTTCACTGAGATCTGAGGCAAGCCCAGACAAAAAGGCTGGGGACCGCAGCTTCAGGAGCTGAAATTAATCTTTCTTAATGCCAAGCTACTTTTGAACGAAGATGACAAATCTTCCAGTCTTGAAAGTGGTTACTGGGCCCTCTGCAAAAATTAAAAATGCCTTTTGAATCCTGTGGGGTCTGTGGACCCATCCTATGAAAACTAATGCAAAAATATGACAGTGGAACCAGCCCTGAGACTCAGTGCCTCTGATTTCAATGGCTATTTCTAGAATGAAAGCCAGCACAAAACTGATAGAAAGATACTTGGTAAAAGAGAGGGATGGAGTCTCAAAACTAAAGCTTGCAAGACACCTTTCACATTTTCCTTTAAGATGACTTTATATCTTTGCTTCAAGGATGACAGAGAACTTCACAAAGTGTAAGATTGCTTTAGAGCACTCATAGAAACTGCTAGACATACTTCAGAAGAGCTAAGAAAAGTGGGAGAAATTTCCAAAGGCTCTAATTGCAGTCAGACATTTCATTCCTATTCAAAAGCCTATAGAGGTGACGGCTGACTTTCTAATTTACTGGTTTTGCTGGAAAGTTTGATTCAGATATTCTTGAAACAACCTTGCTATTTCTAAATTGGAAAGTGTACTTTTATTGAGTGCCAATTAAACCTTAGCCATGCTTCTCCTTTGTGGAAGTGAGCATTCTGAAATTAAGGTGGTCTCTGGATGCAAAAAATTCAAGGGCCTGGTTGTATTGAGTAGTTGCATTGCAGGGAGCAATGAGCAAATCTTCTCATAAGGTTGAAATGTGCCACATTTTTACTCTTTTCAAACGTCTGCAATTCCCTTGCACAGTAAATATATCACTAGGGGTTTATTTTCCTGGTTTAACTCATCTTTCACAAAATCACAGGATGGGTCAGATTGGAAGAGATCACAGTGAGGTCATGTGGTCCCACCTCCCTGCTCAAGCAGGGCCATCCCAGAGCACATGGCACAGGGCTGTGTCCAGATGGTTCTTGAACAACTCCAGTGAAGGAGACTCCACACCTTCTCTGGGCAATCTGTTCTAGTGTTTGGTCACCTGCACAGGGAAGAAATTCCTTTTCATATTCAGGTGGAACTTCCTGTGCATCAATTCCTGCCTCTGGTCCTATTGCTTGGCACCACCAAGAAGAGCCTCCAAAAGGCTCCATCCTCTGACACTCTCCCTTCAGATACTTACAGGCATTGATGAGCTTCCCTCCAAGTCATCCCTTTTTGAGGCTGAACAGCCCAATCCTCCTTCTTCATTCTTCCAACTCAATAGGAAGCTGGAAGGAAAGTAGATGATGCTCAGAAATGACATAAGGGATTTGAAAAGTGTGCACTACTTATCTAGTTTGGCATTTGGTCAGGATTTTGAGGCTGCCATCCTGCACCATTCCTGAGATAGTTGTTTGGATAATGCCAGTTTCTAGAGTAACATTTTTTCACCTGTGAGAAATAGAGAATGGTACTTTCCTCCTAGAGTAGAAGTGTTCCATGTTTTCTCTGAATAAAAATAAGTCTTCACTTTCTATCAGATTAACATCTCCTTTTCTTTCTTACTTGTTTTACATCAAATATTTATTTTTCATTACAAACTTTAATTTTTGAACTCTAAGAATAATCTATCACATCCTGAATTTAATTTAACCTTCACAGGAAGACTGGGCTTTCCTGATCAGTAACCACAGGAGATGTTCTTCTCCACTGGCCAGAGTTGAAACTAATAGCCATGGCATGTTTGCTTATCTCTTATCTCTGGGGTTAGATTGCTGCTGTCAGCTTCTCCCTTGTTATCTGGCTGCTGCTACTGCTCACTCAGTTGTGCAGGGATGTCAGTTCCATTAATAACCTGAGCACCGTGCAAACAGATAGTGGAAAACAGGTGAAGGGAGAGGAAATTGTATTTAACCCTGATCTCACAGCTGTCATTTTTCAGACTCAGCCACAACTACATAAGACCAGAATGGGTGCATGACATCAAAATACTTGTGAAAAATCTCATGCTTGAAATAGGAGGGAGACAGATGGACAGACACCTGCAGATGCTCAGGGACCAGGGTGAATCTGAAGGTTTTATGGCAGAACCTCAACGTGAGATGATTGTTATGCTAAATGACAGAGTAATTCGTCCAAAGAGCAAGAGATCCTCCACTACCCTTGAAAGTCTTGGACCACTTCAGCTTTAACTTTCACTATCTATGTTGTTTTTACAAGTAACCCTGTCTCCTGTGGAGGTATAGTTGCAAAGGCAGTGTAGTCCCCCAGCTCAGCAGTAGCAGACATGCAGAAGAGCCATTCTCTCATGGCCATGTCTACAAGGCCATGCTCAGCTATCTTGGCACTCCCCTACTCTGAAATGAAAGTGCATTTCCTGGCTGTGGTGGTCTCCATGTGCTGGAAATGCCCACGGAGAGGAGAGCTGCCTGCTGGCTGGGAGTGGGAGAGGAGCTCAGCAGGGCAGGGCAGTGGGGCCCCACCTTGGAGCTTCAGCCTTGGCACTGAGCTGTCCACGAGCAGGAGTGTGAACCAGCAGTGCTCAGCTTGCTCAGGTGTTGCACCAGTCACTGGGGTCTGAAGCAAAGTTGTGAGATTTTAAATGGCTTCAGGTATTGGTATTGCTGGAGTTTACTTGTGAAGGAGCTTTACCACAAGGAGCTCGTCAGACTCAGGAATTTGTTCCTTTAGTGGCCTTTTAGAGGCCAGGATGCTGTGACTAAGAATAAAGGCTTCCTCAGCTGCCCTCATTTGTGAGGAAGTTGTGAAGTGTCTTGTGCTCAGTTTGCTGCATATAGGATGAGGTTCATCAATGTGAAAATACCTAAATATAATTTATGTAAAAGTAAAAAAATTTAAAGGTTTGGAATAGAGAGGAATTTGATCTTGAGTAGAGAGTAAAATATTTTCTGAATGTATTTTTTCTATATTCTGCAGCCTATGTTTTTGATTATGCACCCATCTGCTTTCTCCCCATACATTACAAGGCATGGACAGCTAATAGTGACATGCTTACTGGTACAGTGCTGGTCAGGGTCCCTGTTCAAGCAAAAGGAATTCCACCTCAGAGATAAAACATTCAGGTCATGAGGAATACTGGTGTTTAAGTTCTCAGTTGAGTTTGAGTTGTCTCAAAACTAAAAGGAGTCTCTGCCATGTCTGGTCTCAGTTGCATCAAGATTGTGGCTGAAGCTCACTTGTGAAATGAGAAATGAAAAGGGAATTTTTCACATGCTATTCTTCAGTTTAAAAAAAAGTGCTCAGCAACCTTTGCTTAACCTTGAAAATGTTAAATGAATGTAAACTGATTCAAGCAGAGGCTAAGGTCAGAAGTTGTCCCTTTCTGGAACAGGTTATTCAGAGTTTTGCATAAAACTGGAAAAGAAATGCTGTGGTAAATCATATCCCACACAGTTATGATGGGGAGAGAGCTTCCTCACCCTTTCCTGATCTCTGAGCCTGCCCTTCTCTGTGTCCAGTGCCAGAGACCTCAGCACACAGAGGTTTTTTGGGTCCCTGGGGACTTTTATTTTGCTAGCACCGTGGGTTTTCTTAAGCCTGCTATTTGCCTAGAGCTAAAACAAAAGAGCACAAAAGATTTTTGGATCAAGGTGGTTGTGTTTCTATCAAGAGGTGGCATGAACAAGGGAGTATGGGTCAACTCATGTTCTGGAGGTGAGCAGTAAAATGGGTCAAAATGGGTCCAGGAAGGCATTTCTATAGAAAACTGAATATAATAATTTCTGCAGCTCAGTAATGTGAAAAAGACCAGCCGAATGTGGCTTTTTTTTTTTTTTTTTTTTTTTTTTTTTTTTTTTTTTTCTATTGCAAATGCTTAGGATCCAGATTGCAAAATCTTCTCACTAAAGATATCTAAGGTAATTTCAAAACACAAAGAGAATTTTGAGTTGGGGGAGTGTGTTTGGTCGTTTGATTTTCAGAGATAACTGTATTGGAAAACATGGAGTGTTGTCTGAAAGTAAAATCAGGAGGAGTATTTTTTTTTAGTAAGAGTCCAAGCCTAGCTTGGCATGAGTCCTATCAAAGGCAGCTTAGCAGCACATACCATGGGGCATGTATCTATATCTATATCAGCATGGTGCTATGATTGTCTGTGTCTTCAGACCACAACAATTCAGTTTCTGGCTTGTTTGAAGTGCAGCAGGAAGAGCTCCCAACTCTCCACACATCCTGGTGCAGTCATGCCCCAGGTGATCCACAGGTGTGCAGAGGGGAATCCAGTGCAGAAACCCCCATGCTGGAGCTGACCTGCCACTGCTGGTGTGCTGCCAGAGCTGAGTCATTTTGCATATCTGGGCATCATTCTTTGTTCTGGTCCATGGGCATCATTCCAGCTCCACTGAGAATCCAAAGACCCTTAAAACTCACCCCGGTGCTTTGGACAGGAATAGTTAGCAGTTAAGCACATCCTGTGCCAGGAACTCAGTTGTGCTGGTCTGCAGTATAAGTGCACTTATATCTTCAAAGATTAAAGTCCTTTCTGTGTGCCATAAAGAAAGGTATTGCAGATCTGACATTCTGTTTGTGAAAGACAGAATATATGTCTCTCACATATAATATTCAGTGTATGATATAATAGAATAATGCTAATTGTCATATAGAGGTTGCAAATGGAAAATTGAATTAAAATAAAATGGACAAAGAAATTTTCTTTCTTAGCAAAATTAAAGCAAAGCTGGCAGCAGAATGAGTTTCTGGTGGAAGGAGAAAACATGACTGAGTCTATTAATGGTAGTGCTGCATTGAACTGAGGAGTTGTGCTTATGAAAATATCACAGTCAATTAGTATGTTTATATAAGTAAGACCGAAATAAAGATGCTAATTTCACACTTTCTCTGACCTAGTCCAGTTCTATTGCTTAAAAAAACAATCATTTCATGTGGGATTAGTTTAAGATGAAAAGTTAATTCCAGTGAAACTTTCATCACAGTGCTTGAACCAATGACTGAATCTTTGTATTCCAGAGAGTCAGAAGAGATTTAGGACAGGAAAGAGTGGCACTGATGTACTTTGTTGCTTTTTCTGACTCTTTTGTCCATGGTAGTCCTACTAAACTTTTAGATGCTTTAAACTTTATGGTGGGTAATAAGAATATTGTCTTGCTGAATAGTAGATATTAAGACTGAACATATAATCTCAATGAACACTTGTCTTAGGAATTGCTGTGTCTCTTTTCCTCTCTATTTCCTAGGATTATAAGGTATGGTATTTTTAATTGTACTGAATAGTATTGTCTTGTCAGTAAGTTTTCTCTGAGTGAGGCCTTGGTTTCAAAAGATCATTTAGAGGAGGAGCTAACTCCTCCTGTACCACATAACCCTTCTCCACTTTGTCACATCATGTGTCACCAGCACTTGGTTTGTAAAAGTTCCAGAACTTGTTGGGTTTCTCCATGTAGTGAGTGAATGATTCAGCTCAGTGATCTGGCAGAAAATTAGCTGGGGAAAAGCTTGGTTAAATTTCTGCTGTGTTATTGATGTGTTAAGTGGTCTCACAGAAAGATGTGTTGAGCTCAGGCAGCCTTTGGAGGCTGTTGGTGCAGCAGGAGAAGAGCTATGGGCAGAGGTGAGAAGAGCAGGGAAGAAGAAGCACAAGGACTCGGATTTTTCTTTCATTTGGCAGCCCAGAGTTGTTAAATGGACTCAGCTACTTTTGAAACTATAATGTGCATTTAACTGAAAGCAATTTTATGTGTACATGGGTGTCATTATTCACATAAGTCACTTGATTATTTATTTTACTTTTTCTTTAACCTTGGCCTCAAGCTATTACAAAGATGGAATAATAGCTGCATTTTCTGTCTTCATTATTTTAGCAATTTTTTTAGAGCATTCAAAACAATTATTGTAATACAGAGGGGATGGTTATGGTGCAGTGTGAAGTGGTGGTATGTGAATTATTATTAAATGAAACACCAGTTCTTGAAAAGTCTACACAGTTTCTATTATTGTGACATGCAACAAAAAGAGGACAATTAAGCCAAGTTTTAGAGATAAATAATGATAATCTGTATTCTTGAGTATGGATTAGACAGTTCACTGCAGATCAAGTACTGTTAGAAATTGTCATTTCAGGCCAAGTGTTCATGTTTGAGTTTCCACTTCACTTTCCATTGTAGTTGACAATGTGAAAATCCCTGATATTTCATTTTCCCACAAAGGAAATACGGTGCATCATTAGGGTGAGCTCAATCCATCTCTCACTCAAGTCAGTAGTGACTTCCTACTGACATCTGTAAGTTTGGGCTTTAGCCCTGTGATGGAACTTTCCTGTGTTTTGCCAAGATCCATCACTCTATTTTCCTAGTTTTTCTATGTAAACCCTAGATAGATGCAGTGATATTTATGCAGCAGTTTTACCAGATGGCTTTTGAATCGTCTGTTCTCAATGAAAAATGAAAAGACTGGGCACATATATAAAGGTTGAATTAATCTTTGTAATTAAATGGAACATTACGTTGCCATGAATGATTTTAGCTTTCACAATGTATTTCATGGTAATTTTTCAGTGACCTGTAATTGTATTAATTTTTTATATATTTAGAAGCTTAAAAATGATCTTCACAAAGTTATTGAGGCAAGTTAATATACAGAAGATGTCTGTCAGACTCATAAAACTTTGTAGTGATATATATGATTTTTTTTGTTTTCTCTTTACAGTAAGTAAAATATGTCAGTAGTTAGTGTTGTAAAAAATATCCAAATCATACTCTGAGAGGTAAAAAGGCTCTCAGAATGCTCACATGCTCGGCTGTCAAGTGAGAATTTGAATAGGCTGGAATCTGGGCTGCTTTGGAGCACTGAAACACGTGTGCATTCCCACGTTGGCAGGTTGTTAGGCAGAGAGTGAAAGCTCGTTTATTATTTTGTCTGTGTAGTAAACTGACTTGCAATGCTCTCCGTGTGAACAGATACACACTGATGGTAAAATCCTGGCTGTGTTGAAGGCGATGGGGAAATCTCCATGCACAAGGAGTGGTGGAAGTAATCCCACTCTGGCTCCTGTGCCTCAGAGCCTGCTGTCTCTGGCTATTGGGATAGAAAAGTCTTCATGACTTACCCTAAAGCTCCCTCTGAGAGCCTCTTGTGATGGGGAGAGGAGCCCTGCAGTGCTGAGTTCCCTTAATTTACCCAACAGCCCAAGCAGGCTGAGTGCTCAGTGATGCCTGGGGGAGGTACCACCGCCTCTTTTCCTCCTGTACACATGGCTGTTTAATATGCAAATTAGAGAAAGGAGTTAAATGAGCCTTTAAACCATAAAAAGTTGTGCATGGTGGATTTATGGTGGATTCATATGCGATTGCCACATGGCTGGTTCCTGTACATTTGTCACATTTCATTTGACTCCCTGTGCTTGCCTCCTGGAAGGCTGGTGGTCTCTTATACATACTTTTAATCCTACCAAGTGGAAAATAATGACATCATTATCAAAGAGTAAGCAAGCTGTAGAAATGTTTTCCACTTCCTTGTGCTGTATAAATAAGGAGTCTCCCAACTGCTGTTAAACATTACACAAGTGATATTTACTGCAAATTTAGAAACCTGCTCTCAATATGATACTTTCTAATTTGTCAGTTGTATAAATAAATTGGGCTTGTGCTGGGCTCAGCTGAAAAGGTTTGCATCTGATGCAAAGCTTCTAGGAGGAATCCCAGTCAGAGGGATTCCCAAGGGCTTCAGAAGGGCTCCTGTGCTCTCTCATGAGTTTTGCTTTGGCTATAGGAAACAGTTTCCCTAACCAGCAGCCAAACATCCTTCACTGTCAGCATCAGGTTTGTCTGTCTTATTTGCTCAGATTGCTACACCACATATTGTAGTAATGCCTTTTAAGTAACAAATGCAATAATATAACATTTCCCCCTTATCTATCTATCTATCTCTCTATCTCACAAAATACAGACAGCCTTAGACATTAACAAAGCATCAAAGGACTAGAAGCAGCATTACCTTTTGAGTTTGCTCTCAAAGATCTCGAGACACACTCTGTTATTTACTAGGGTTTTATATTGCCTTTATAAAAAAATCTCTGTAGTGTCCAACTATTTTATTCTCATGCTTAAAAATCTCAATCTCACAACATCAAATGTGAAAGTCACAAAGCAAGTGATGAACTCATGCAGAACATTTGATATTCACCAGGTTTGTTTAAGTAGCTGACTTAGAAGAAATTAAAACTTATGGGTTTTGCTCTTTCCTTTTCCAAAGCTAATTTAAACTAGCATTGAAACATGGGAAATGGTAAAGGAAAGTTTCTGATTCCTTGCAAAGTTCAGTCCGTTGGACCTGACAACACTACCAGGAAAAATTTAGACCTCTTGATTGCATACAAACTTGCAGAAAAATTGTGCTCCCTTCTTGGTTTTTTATTCTCCCTCCCGACCACGCATTTAAAATATCATGAAAGACTGCTGAACCTTCTGGCAAAGTGAGAAAACATTCTGTTGAGAGTTAATTTGGCTCATTTCATATTTTCCATTCAGCATTTTTTTTCCATTTCTTTTTTTATTACTTGGGCAATTTGCATGACAATGGGATCTTTCTTGCTTAAGAGATTGTCTACTCCTGCTGCTAATTTCCTACCTGAAGTTGTTATCTTCTGTTTGTGACATCTTGATTATCTCAACCACAATTGTGATGTCACAAATGGAGGATTATGACTTTGGGTTGCAAGTGAGACTGAGAAATTGAAGGAGTTTGAAGAAAAGAGGCCTTTCTTCTCAAAAAAAAAAAACAAAAAAGGAGACAGAATGACTGGTTAAATGGAGGCAATCCTCCATCACCTTTCTTCTTCAAGCTGTGGAACAGCTAGTTTTCCCTCTTGCTGTATAGGAGGCACTGCTGTATTGAGATACTGTGAAGTGGGGGAATGGGAAAGGGTATGTGGAGGAAGGGGAATCTTCCTTTGAGCAGTCAGTCCCTGCAGCAAGAAGGAAATAAAAGCCATTGGACCCATGAGAGGTCCAGACTCTGCTCACAGAGAGCAGAATGCAGGGTTAGTATGGTTGTACTTAGTTTAAAGGCCAATTATTTATTGCTTTTCATATCTTGCAATATTCATTTATTAACATCAGAATTTGATGACCACGGAGGAGCATTTTTTGAGGGGTGGAGGGAATTCCAAAGACTTATGGAGAAGTTACACTCAGCATCCTGAAAACATAAAAAAATGGAAGTTGTGTACTATCCTAGTCCATCATAGCTATAATTTATCCCATGGACATGTTGCATTTAACTTCTTGGTATGTCATCTTATATTTTTGTATACTTGTGCTTTTCCTCTGGAAACCTGTTTCCACGGAGATTCTGGGTGACTGAGTGCCCTGCTGGTGTTTCTGTGAGGACATTACCAGGCTGTTTATACCATGATTTACAGAGTGGGAATACTCATCCACAGCTACTTCACACTGGACTCTTTACACAGGTTGTGCATAAACACTGGGACCAAGTCACGACTGAAAGAGGATTAATGAAAAGTGTCTTATTTTAACACCTCTACTGACAAAAGAGGAAAGGCAAAGACTGCAAAGTAAAGGAGGGAAACGAGAACTGAACACAGATCAGTCCTGTGGTTTTCAGAAAGTACAGTGTCCTTCAGAATAGGACCCATCCTCAGGTGCAAATAGAAGTGACCCTGAGTGGAAACACCAGTCTGCACTTGCTGGGACCAGGGTTGATTCACATCTGTGCTCCAAATCGATTTCAGCAGTTGGATATGTACCAGCTACTGTGCCATAGCAAAACAGCCTGTTTCCTGTTGTCCTTTGCAAAACATTGTACAAACAGGCATTTGACCATCTGATTAACACAAACCCTGTAGGGAAAATCAGCTGTTAGGATTTTGCACTCAGACACATTGCTGTAAATACGCAAAAGCTCTGCAGGCAGCCACAGACCCACTGTGATAATCTGACAACAGAATCTGGACCCTCTGCCTTGTGATGCCGAGCTCATCTGTGGCACCAAGTTTACCTTGTAGGCAAGTTGTTTTGAAGTTAAATTAGGATGGCTCCAGGGAAGCATAGTAATACAAAGTGGAAACTGAGCAAGAAAGATAAAAAGCTGTGTGCTGAGAAGTGGTTTTGTCTGTCAAAACTTTTTTTCTCTTTTTCTTTTTCAAAGGCAAAAGCAGTTATGGCGAAAGTTGGTTACCCTCAGTTTATAATGAATGACACATATATTAATGAAGACATCAAAACAGTAAGTGTCAGGCTTGCAGCTTTATTCATTTATGCAGCCATTCTTTGCTCTGTTTTGCTGCTGTCTAAAGTGCAAGCTAGTCTTTTGTTTGGCATGCACCTGGACTCGTGCTTGCCTGGTTATTTTTATTTTATTTTTGAAGTGTGCCAGCTCTAAATTGTGTCTAAAAAGTCAATGCGGTTGTATCTAAGCGAGATTATGAGGCCTGCTGGGAGTTAAATCTGTCTGGGTGCAAAGAAACCTTCCTGCTATTAAGCATTTTAAAGGTTAAGCACACAATATAATAATTTTGCATTTAGTTATAAAAATGGAACAAACCAAAAGCATTTCTTCTCAAAATAATGATTTTCAAAAAGACTAGTGCATTTTACCTCAGAATATCACAATTTAGGATGCCCTGTATAAATTCTCCTCATCTCTCCAGGCTATGATTTTAATTTACAATTGATGCCTACAATCATGCCAAGAGGTCCTAACCAATGTATAGGCCTATTGTGCTGCCTTCTGGACAAGGATACTGTGGGGGACTCCTTCCTACCCTAGTACCTGTTCAGCCTAACTAAGGCAGGACGGAAATCATTAATAATAATAATATATTTTACTATTTTCTAACTGTGGCATGCATTTGATTAATTGTATTGCTGAAAGTCACAGGCAGACTAGAAACACAAGTTCAAAGACATTAAAATACAAGAGTGTTCATCATCTTTGCCAGAGCACACGAACAAACTCTAGATAGAGGCATCATTTATTGAGAGAACCAACTCTACCAGCCTAGTCCTTGTCCAGAGAAATTGCAGGGTGAGGTGGTGAAATGAAAACAGTGCAATGAGACAGAGCATGTGACCAACTCTATCACTCAGTGCATGGAATTATTTGCTCAGATAAGTGGCAATGTCTGGTGAAAAATACTTGTTAATCATGCTTGCAAAAGCATAGTTTACATCTGAAGAGCAACATCCTCACAAATCCTAGAATTGTTTTAAACTGATAACAGGGATTTATAACCTATTAACATCCCTTTTCCTCGCCTGTTTAGTTTTGTGTGTGTGAATGCTATTAGATTTGGAAACTTATGGAATCATGGAGCCCTATGGCTGTAAATGTTTAATGTGGCAGAACTCTCAGTAGGCACAGAATATGAAGGATTTGTTATAAAATGTAAAGCAAACCGAAAAAGGGGACTTCATTACATTATTGGAAGTGGTTTTAAAATGCATTTTTAAAAATAAAAGTAAGCCTACTTCCTCCTGGAAAAGAGGCTCTTAATAATAGCCATAGAAATGTGCAGTCTGCAATCTATTGTTGGGTGCTTATGATTCCTTCAGCAGCACTCTGCACAGTGAAGAGCTTTCCCAGTGTTCCAGACCCTTGTGCAGATCTGTTCAGCCACTGTTTTTTAACTAAGCTCATAAAATATTTATTCTTCCTACCAAGTGTAGAAATTGTACTTGCTTTGATAATCGCCAAAAAATTAGGTGATTATCTCATATAAAATAAAAGTTCTGCTTGTTTTATGTCTGCTTTTGTTTCTTTGGACATGCTTTAAAAATGTCTGTGCTTTTTCAATACAGCTGAAGTTTACAGAAAATGATTTTTTTGGCAATGTATTGCAAACTCGCAAATACGCAGCCCAATCTGATTTCTACTGGCTTAGAAAAGAAGTTCCAAAAACAGAGTGAGTAGACAAAAGGCAAATTTACATAATCTTCTAACAATACTTTAACTTATATTATTTTATTTTTATATTAAATACTGTTATATATTAAGTTTTAATAGAATTATGTTAACAGCATTATGTTATGACACAGAAAGCCGATGGGCAAATTCCCATTATTCAGAAACTCCTGTGGATTTTTTTTGGTAAGTTCTAGGTATCTCTGTTCGTATGCAGAGTAGTCACATGCTTGAAGCTTAAAGTTAATTTAATGAAAAAAGGGGTAATTGAATAGCAATTAAAAATGGATTACGTCTCTTGGTCACAGTTAGAGTTTGAAATGGTACAACAGGGATTTGTAAAATAAATTTTGTAGGAATGAAATCATAGTAAGAGAATGTTATTATTAGTAATATAAATCAGCATTGTTAGTTACCTGCTGCTGATAGCAATGATACAGAATGAAACTTAATTTAATCTACATATGTTATTTTTATTTATTTGTAAACATGAGAGTGCAGATTGTGTCACAAACTGTCATAAAATACATAAGAGAATCATTCTCTTTTTTTACTGGTGGGTAATCAAATCCTTAAAATGCAAATTAAAACCTAAGCAGAACTTAATTAGTCTAATCATGCTACTTAAATATGACTCCTTCTACACACAGACTTTGAAATCAGTGCCAGTGCTTAGCTCCTGTGGTGGTATTTCCTTAGGACTCCAGAAATACTACTCAAACTGAACCACACCTTGTTCTGAGGGTGGCTCTGTGCTGTCTGTGAGGCAGGGGGACAAATGAAGGCTGTTCATGGTTGGAGTGTTTTTATTTGGCCCTATGTGTTCAAGGTGTTATTTATAAGCTTATACTTAATTGTGAATTTTACCTTCTCATCACAGCTTTCTCTGGCATTGCACTGATCAGCCCCAGGGGATGATTTTAGGGATTTTCCTGGATGCCAGGACTAGACCATGATGGTGCATTCTCTTCAGAGTAACAGTTCCAAGAGAGCAGTGGCCTCTCTATAGCAATGGTCAACCTTGGGGCAGCCCTGATGCTGAACCTGTGGGTTCTTGGCACCACAGCAAAGCTCCCCTGTAAGGAAACCAGTGGGGAGGCAGCTCCTGACTCAAGGACTGCAGTCTGAGAGCTGTCACATGGGTACACTTAAAAAATGAAGTTGTTATCCAATTGCCCACTACAAGACTGAGCACCTTCTCATGCCTGTCTTTACCATCTTATTTCCAGGACTACATAATAGCCAGCCCCTCATCACCACTGTAGTGCTTTTCTTGTCAACCCTCAGAGCACATTGAGGCCTGAGGGATGCCAGTTTGATTTCTGGTCCCTTCCCTTTGTTAGCACAGATATTTGCTCTGCCTTCTGCAGGGCTGGAGGTAATCTCCACCCGAGCCCTGGCAGGGAGGGATAATTAGGGCTCCTGCTGGGACATTATTCTGTCTCTGCAACTGTTCAGCGATAGAAAAGGGTGCTGAAAGTGGTGTCACTCTGCCTGCTGAGGGACACCAAGGCACAAAGAATCTTTGCTGTCTCCAGTACTTTTTAAAAAAAATTTATTAAAATAAACCAATAATTCCCACTTACCAGTCTGAGGCATGTCAAACCTGGCCTCAAAAATATCAGCCACTTTTTAGCCACTTCCCACTTTTAAATTATCATACTCCACTGCTTTCTGATGCTTTACCTCTCTTTTTTTCCTCTCTTTTTTCTGTTTTGTTTTATAAACTTTTACATTTCGTAGAACTCCACAGAATTTTTTATGAAGCTTGGTGCTATGTTAATAGATAATTACCCTTGGGTTTTTGTTTCTATTTGCTTCATTTCTTTTTTCCTCTAGTTTAGAGCTTTTAGCATAACATTTATATTTCGAGAGAGATGTTATGAGATCATCAAAGCTGTGGTCCGAAAAAGATAAATAAGAAAATGAGTGTTTAAGGAATGAAATAAAAGTTGCTAAAGTAGTATTATACCCAAAAGGTAAAACACTATACCCTTTTAGCAGAAAGTCCATGTTTTGCAATAATATTACTTCCAACGGGAATCACTTTCCTCAGCTAAATGTGAAATTAAATGATAGTTCAATCAAAGCACCAGGGAAAGACCATCAGGGGATGGACAGAGGAGATGGGAGATACAAGACAAAGAAGTTGGATAAAACAAGGGGTAATGTGGGTAAGAATTGTTTTGGAAATTCAACAGTTTTTAATCCAAAAAAAAGGGGGAAAACTCAAAGCAAGAGTAATTACCAAAAATCCATATTCTCTCTCTGTCCCCTCTGTCGCTGGCAGGAGAAGGAGCATGGAGGAGCTCAGATGAGGCATTGCTCAGGGCGTGGGTGGTGGGACATCCCCAGCCCTGCTGGTACAGAAAGCTGTGACAAAGGTGCTGGAGCTGCCAGTCCTGGGGCCAGGCTCCCCTGAGGACACCACAGCTCTGGGAGGTGTCACCTGTGCTCAACACCAGCTTTGGGTGCCAGCTGCCATCCTCACAGCTGGCTGGGGAGATGACTGTCACCTTCACAGCTGGCTCCATCAAACAAGATAAAAAGTGCCCGGGTATCAGCAGGGAGAAAAATGAAAGGGATTTGTGCAGGAGCTGAGGAATATGGCTCACAGAACAGCACAGGTTGGGTTGAGAGGCTCAGTGGAGTCTGGAAGGGGCAGTGTGGGAGGATGTGTGTGAAGACAATCATTGTAACCCGGGTGAAATACAACTGGAAGAGAGGAAAGTGAAAGGTTAGTACAGGGGGAAGTGATGGTGATGTAGGGGGGAAAAATTAAGGAGAATCAGGATTTTACTTGCATTTGCCTATCCATCCATGGAGTCATTCACATTCCCACATACAAATATGTGTGTGTGTGTACAAACACATGCCTGCACCTTTTTGTCAGAGATGGAATCTGTCCTTCTTAACACGGATATCATACTTGCAAATAACAAATCATCAGAGGACTTCTTGGGCACACCACTTCATTATTATTCATCTTTCTCCTTTGAAGTCAGCATATAATCTAAGATTTTTAGACCTGGCCAAATCTTTCTCCATTTTTCAGTGCTGGGGATGTAGATATCTGGTATCCTGATAAGAGGATACAGAAGAAGTGTGCTATGAGAGGATTCTGGGGTCTCCTCCAGGACCTATCCCTGTTTCTCTTGACCACACATTATTGTGTGTAAGCCCTGGCTCTTGGTTTGCCACAGGGGAGGGCAGCTCTGAGAGGTTCTGGGCTGGATACCAGTAAGCACAGTGCAAAAGCTCCTTCTGCCAAAAGGGAAAAGCAGCCATCAAAAACCCTGGGCAGGCTGTTGTCTGATGGAGAGATGCTGCTGGAAATGGGCTGTCTGGGACCTGCCCTGGAGAGGAGAGGATGGAAAGGAGCCTCCTGGAGCCTTTCCCTGGGCTTTGAACCTCATTTTAAGCAGGGATGTGGCACTGAAGGCTGGACCCAGCCTTACCATCCTAGCTGCTTGCCCATTCCTAAGGGAGACAGATGGTAGCCTGGCCTAGGATAATAACCTGTTTCTATGTAGGAAAATATATAAAAGAGGCCAACAATGAGAAGACGAAATACAGTTTTGAAAGTCACCTTGAAGGTTGCCTCCCATTTAGAAGTTTTTCTTTATAGTATTTTCTTTGGAAGACATTTTCCAGCTTTCAGAAACTTTGTACAGTTTTTCACTTCTAACCAGCTTAATTCTTTGTACATTCACAAGTTATTTTTCCTTATTTATATGATTATTTATTTTTTATTTCTAACTTTGAATGTTGAACAGCAAATTGAATGATTTCTTATAACTCAAAAAACAGAGGATCAATTTGCAAATTCAGTTTGTGCTTTACAGAGAATTAAATAAACTAATAAGCTTTTTCCTGTGTTGTAAATATTCCCAGCCACCCCTGTTCATGATTGGCAATGTAGCACATTATACTTCTAACAGAAAGAAAATATCAGAGAGAAAATTGCAGCCTCAAGAACACAGACTAAGAGAGTATCTGCCCACTTGCTATCTCAGTGAATATTTCACATTTTATTTCTACAAGGGCAATCTCAACCTTACAAGTGTCAACTCTACAGAATTAGGTTTTGACTGCTGCAGTAGTAGATGGGTAATGCTACAGGACATCATTCAAAGCTGCCCCTTTCCCACAAATTATAGCAAATGAAAACAGCGTAAACAGTTCTAGAATTTTTATTTATTTACTTTGTAATTAATAAGAGCTTGTAATGTGTAATGTGTTTCTTTTTTTCCCTATCCTCTGTTAGTAGATAAAGCACACAGAAATTGTAACCAGATCTAGAGCAAATGCTCAGGGAATCTGATTTTAAACAGGAATGGGAGAGTTGTTTCTAAATTTGCTTCACCTTAAAATTTAAGAGCAAAAGCTATTTATTACACACCTTTGTGTTGTAATTTGGTGTGTTATTAGTTAAGGACAGTCCCTGAAAGTTTAGTCATTTCAAGGAGTTCACTGAAAGAGCATGGCAGATGAGAAGTGAAGTTGTTCTGCTCACCTGGATGGAAGCAGTCTTGTTTATTTCTACTCTTTCGTGGAAAATACTTCCTAAATTTTTTTGAGAGGGCTTAGAATGGCACAACAAAATGCTGGAATGGAAATATGCTTCTTACCACATGTCAGATATGAAATACTCTGCTTGTTACTAGAGAACTCTCATTCTTCCTAACTCCTTAGTATGGCTGCTAAGTGTCCTCTTCCCAACTGCTTAAAAGCGTAATGAATTTCATACAGGGTCGTTCTTGAGGCCTCGTTATGAAACAGCAATTTGGAAAGAGCTGAGTTCAGTTTTACAGTGGGAAAATCAAGGCTGCTCTCAGTCTTTGGCTCATGCCAAGCTCAGCAAACAGGATGGGCTCTGCTGGTGTGGTGGGAGATCACGAGAAAAGCAGCAGTGTCAGGACAGGGGTGCTGTGATTTGTCTTAACCTGCAAGCTCCAAGTCTATGAGTTCACAGGTATGAAAGTATGGCCAGAGGATGGTGTGATGTCCTCCCTCAGTAAATGTGGACCAAATGCCACCAACATTCACTTCTGCTCCTGGCAGAGTGACCTGATCCTGTGGGGACCAGTACCTGCATCACCAGCTCCTCCCCCAGTAAAAGAAGTGCAAACTTGTGCTGTTAGAGAGCTGTCTCCAGTCACTGAAGAGCTCTTTGTGCTGCATATGCTGGTTCCTCTCTGCAGCTAGCTGTGGTAAGCCCCCCACAAGATGGAAAGAAGAACCAGAGCACATGAATCTGTTTGGAAGTGTCTGTTATACATCTCAGGCCCTTGATCCTCTGACTGGAAATAAAAGGCCAAAAGGAATTTGCAGAAAGGGAGCATTTTCTGTCCCAGAAGTCTTTTTCATGCTTCAAAATTGCTTTCTGTTTGAGAACAGAAAGGCAGTTTTAAGCAGAACAAGCCAAGAGGGTGAGGTGCAAGTCACAACACTAGGTGTCTTTGCTCAAACTTACAGTAAAATATAAATTGAAATGTTGACTGTTTCAGATGGCTCCTTTACAGATGGATTTTCTCCCTGTCAAAAAAGGGACAGTCCTCCAGATTTACAGCTAAGCCTGGAGCACAGGTCCCAAGGCATAAATAGTAGGCTTGCATCCTTCAAAACAGCTCAGCTGATTGCTGCTGTGAACAAACATGAAATTGAAATGTAGTTAATTAAGCCTCTAATTTTTTTCATTATCCCCTTACCATATACATTCTTTCTTCAATTTTCCATTATCTCACTATATTACCTCTAACATTTAATCTCCTTATTATGAAGAAAGCAGAAAACAGACCAGAAAACAACCTCCCTCTGCTCCTCCCCTTCACAATCTCCTAATAAACAAAACAGGGAGAGTTATCTCTGACAATTAGAGCCTGTAATGTGATGGATGGTTAAAATATGTACATGACATCACTCTTTTAGCCTTTATTGATTAGGTTTTCTAGTTGATGCATTGGAAAATGAGCTGCTCAGCTTGGAGAATGAAACAAGAAGTCAAATTTATCGATAAAAGACAAAATGCTGCCATTTTAAACTCTCCCCTTTGTTACATGGTTTAAGTGAGGACATTAGTTGTTAGGATCTGCAGATGACTCTCATGTTAATGAGGCTATTTTAAAGCATGAATTGTGTACACATTGTCACTGATATCACATATTTTCCATATTCTGATAGATTTTCCTTTGTCTTACTCATTGCTTTGCAGCTGCTTTCTCTTCTCTTTAAAACAAATTTTCCAAAGCAATTGCATTGCTTTCACATGGCTTTATAAAACTTTTGAGTAATGTTTTGCTAATGACATCAGGATGTTCCTGTTTGGACATTTATTAGCGTTGCTTCTCATTTATTATGAACTAACCACTAATTATCGTATTCTTTATTTCTTTTACCTCACTTCTTCCTTATAAAATCATATAGTGAAATCTTGGGCTCACTGAACTCAGAATTTCATCTGAGGGGATTTGGATCTTGCTGAAGTCAGGCAAGATTTTCCATTCATATGGTTGAAGCCACTGTCGATATAGATGAGCTTAAGCTAAGCAGATTCATTTGCTATTCATAGAATCACAGAATATCCTGAGTGGGAAGGGAATCACAAGGATCATCAAAGTCCAACTCCTATTCAAATCTAGGGTTTCTTCCAGTGTATATGAGAAATCAAACTATGAGAAGAAATGCCTGGCAAGAAGTCTGCTTGTTTAGGATGGCCATGTTCACTGTGTAGGGTACAGAACATGTTTATTTTGAATTTACATTCCCAGAAATTACCTGCTTATGGCATAATCCTAATTTTTCAAGTAGTTGTTCAACAAAGCCTCTAAAGCCACTTGTTTCAAAATGCTCTCTAATTTCAAAAGGGAGTTTCTTCTCATGTGTTTGAAAGACACCCAAGAGAGTTTTTACAGCTGCTGTCAGTGCTGCAGCCTCTGCTGGGTGAATTTTGTTTCATCAGCATGGCTGGCCTCACAAGCACAGTGGTCACTTAAAAATTAAACAGATCACATGATAGGAACACTAAGAATTGCTCTTGTTGGGCATTCATTGACTGTACACATTTAAAGTCATTAAACAATAGATTTAAATGTTCTAGAAGGTGTCGGTAGCATGTACTGAAATGGAGAAGTACTTAAATTTTTATGTGTCTTAATTCCTTAATGTTTTTACTTCCTTCTACTGAGTTCAATTTTTATCTTTACTTGATTCATAAAGGTAAAAGTCAATGTGCTGACAGATGATTTATTTTGTTCTTGCTACAGGTGGTTTACAAGCCCAACTACTGTGAATGCTTTCTATAGTGCATCTACCAACCAGATCAGTGAGTATCTGCCTTCTGAGCCTCCTTATAAAGTGCCTGTTTGGGAATGTGTGTATCAGGCTTCAGATAACAGCTGTACCTATTGTGTCTGTGTCTATACTGTGTCTGTTTGTGACTGAAAATGAAAAGTTCAGATCTGGTCATTCAGCTGTGAGACTTAAGTGAGAGGATCATTCTGGAAAACCCAGAACTCTCACAGATTGGAACTACTGTTGCTCCATGAGTTACCCTGTACCAGATAGGGTGCAGTGACCGTGTGTGTCTGTGTGTGTTTGTTTGTACTCTGTCCATTGTGACTGATAGCTTAAATCACTTTTATTAAAGCCTAATGTTTATCCTCTGTTTTCTGTAGCAAAAACATGTGTACACACATCTCCATAAATACACAGTGATAGCAGTTCTGTCCTCTAGTATTGACAGATATCTAACAACAAATGTGACTAGAGAAGACTGAGCTATAGACCAGAAAACATAAGAAGGTGTAGCCGGTGGATTTGTATAATACCTTCAAGGAGTGATATCTGTAGTTAACAGAAAATACCTGAATGTGCAGTACTACTTGTCTTACTCTAATTTTTGTCACTAGTTGTTTTTAGATAGCATATATTCTAGTGTGGAAACAAATAAGGTAAAAGAGCTGAGTTTTTCAAAGATGTGTTATGAGTTTGGGTGTTCATTCCTGTTTGCTTCAATGGGGTTTTGAATTGAAATTTTACAACAGGCTTTAAAATTCTATACCAGACTTTCTGTGTACAACAGTGTTACCTTTACCCTGGCAATTCTCTTTGCTCTTATTAGCTTTGCACGTTAAATCAGCCTTCTTTTTCTGTGCCATTGGGGTCTGGAAGGTGGCTGCCACCACTTCTGTGGTCCCTAGAGACAGGACCTCAAAAATTACTGAGTGATTCCCCCGTTTTCTCCTGAATCTCTTTTGGTTGCAGAGAGAAAGTTACAAATTTAATGTATCACACTGAAGAAAGTGTAACAGAAGACTGGCAATTTGAGTCTGGTATTTGCTTCTCCCAATTTCTGTAAACAGTTTTGCCTTCAAAGCACACACATTCTTTTGTGTCTAAGTGATCTCATTTGTAAAGCATGTATAATAATTAGGAAGTTCTTTTGGTTAAAATTAGTGCTAGATTTAGATAGCTCTGTCTTAATTAGAGACCTGCCATCATTTAGCAGTCACATTTTTTTTTTTGATCATGTGAGGGAGCACTTGGCTGAGGTGGTCACAGCTCTGAGGTGCCCATGAAGCTGCTCCTCCTCCAGCCCCCACTGCTGGTGAGTGTATCATGGGGACATTCACTTGTGTGAGTGGAGAGGAAGCCTGCACAGAGAAAAATGAGAGCCATCACTGTTATACCTTCTTTAATATTGAGTTCTTTCAAATTTGAGCAATGCTCAGCTGCCCCAGCCTCTCTGCCATTAGAGAAAACTGTGATGAGAGGCTGGAGCCACTGAAAATTCCACACTCACTGTGTCTCAAAGAGTCATGAGGCAGAGAGTTGTCAAACATAACCCATCAGTCATGGGTGTAATTGTATTTTCTGTCATAACTGCTGATCTCATTCTGCTGGCAAGTGACCCGGAAGTTTGGACAGTGACACTCACTCTCAGTCCTTTTAGGAATGTTTCAAAGAGGAAAAGGGTTTGAGTGGCTCTTTCTGAAAAAAATGCTCTTGTACCTGAGAGCGAGGTACAAATGTAATCATGCCCTAACAATGATGTGCAACAGGAGGGAAGATTCAGAGAGAGGCTTCCACTGTCTTCCACTGCTGGCTGGTGTGATTTTTTGGGGCAAGAGGCCCTGTGAGATGTGGGAGGAACATTCTCTGGTAGAAGCTGCTGATAAGCATTTGACACATCACTGCTGATTTCCCATCAATGCTGGTGGGGAAGAACTTCTACCTTACTACTTTGCAGCTGTGTTTTCAGTAGTAATCCGTACAAAGTTCTGGGGGCTGCTCACATGCCACAAGAACTGTGGCATTTTTAAAGGCCTAGTTAAACAGCAGGAAAAAAGTTCTAGGAACCAGAATCATTTGAGAATAAGAATTAAGTTTGAACTCTAGCAAATTAAATGTAAAATTGTGATACAGCAAGCCCATAAAGACTTCGAGAATCAAATTTCTAGGAGCATAAGAATTAATAATGAAACTTTTTTGTCAAATTCACTGAGAGAGGAGAGTCTCTAAGGCATAAAAATAAGATAATTCCTTGCATTGGAGGAGTTTGGGAAGTTCTAATCCTGGAGCTTTTTCTTGTGAGAGATTAGTCCCAAGGGACTTTAGAAGGAATTAATACAATGAGCTGTGACAAGTATAAGGACCAGATAATATTCTCCCAGGTATTTCAAAGGAACTTAGACAAAAAATTTGCAAACAACCAGCTTTGATGTATAGGCTATGACTTATAGTGGCCTCAGCACACGAAGAATAGGTCTGGCAAGTGTCAAATCCTGTTTTTCAAAAGACATGTCAGAGGGATCTGCATAACAAGTCATTTTAGCCTTTATATGTAGGAATCTGGTTGTGACCACAACATGATTGAATAGAGAGAATGAATAAGCATATGATATAACAGTGAAGAGTGAAAATGAGAATGTGAGATGTTTTTTGCTGTTTCTTTATGCATTCTTAATCTACTGGAGGTTATTTTAAATTCAGAAAGTGAGTAAATATGCTTGATATGATGATATATTTTTTCCATAGAACACTTTTGATGAGGTTCTTTTCCAATACTAATAACTGAAAGTTGTCATGGGACAAGAAAAAAGGCCCTTTCATAAATTAATGACTGATCAGAGATAAGAAAGGGAGTTTGGAACCAATTCCTTGTTGGCAAATAGTTGGAGGGGTGTGTTGTGGGGATCCGTGCTACTCGCTGCATTGGCAGACGAACTAAAAAAAGGATGCTCTGTTCTGTACAAAAGAACAGAGGATATAAACCCAGTCCAGGAGGACAGTTCCCAGTTCCCTCTGCTGCTGGCTGCTGGAAGGTAGGAATATGTGCTAGCAGAAGAATCACCTCACGGGTAGTTGCCTGACACTTTTTCCCTTCATATCTACTACTGATCACTTCTGTAAATGAGTGAATGGACCAGATATCCTCTTTACCTGCTTGAGTGCCTCTGCTCTTCAGTGAACAAACTGGACTTTAGTGTCCTCAAGGCCCATCTATTTTTGCTCTTTGTGAGTTTACTCAGAAGAGCTTGAGAAATCAGAATTTTAAAATGCATAATAGAATTTGATTATGGAAAGTAGGTTCTACATGAACTGGAAAATCCCTGGTTCCAAAATTTGATTCTAAAAATTACGACCATTAGTTTGGAAATGGAAATGTATTGTGTGATGATATCAGAAAAATCACAGCAGCTCCAAACTTGATTCATCACTGGAGACTTCTTGAAAAAGTTTAGAGGAAAAGAAACATCAGTGCCTTGACCCATGGATTCTGAAAAGGAGTGATCGTCAGGTACCTGCACAGGGAAGGGGAATGTGGATGTCCTGGTCATCCTATGGATGTTCTGAGCTTTAGGCAGCTGCTTTTGCTTCCTGTGTTCAGAGCACAGGGAGGTCTCTGACACTCCTGATGGCAGGATCATAAATTCTTCTCTCTCAGTAATCTCTCTCAGTATCACTGACATAAATATTGGAATTTCCATGCAAGTCCACGTGATCTTCAAATACAGGTAGCTGTTAGTGTTTTTAACTTGACTATTCAGTTACTTGGAAGAAAATGTATTATTTCACTAAAAGAGAAAATTAATAGAGAATAGATGATGTAACAAATTATTAGATTTGGAGAATATAGCAAATCTTGCATATTCAGTAGATGTACCAAATTTTGTTATTTTTTAGTGCAAACACTTTTGTGTTTGCTGTTGCTTTGCTGCATTTTCTTTACTATATATTGATAGTTTAAATGACCAATGATTCTGTTAATATCTCCAAAGGAGAAATAAGTAGCTGGATCAAAGTGAGATGTGCTGCAAAGAGCAGAGTTAAAAAAATGTTCCATGTAATTTATCTTAATATTATACAAGTCTACAGCTGATCTCTTTATGTGAGTTCTATTTATTTATTTCCTCTTTTTCAATAATTCTAAGTGTCTCACTATGCAAGTTTATAATGGTTGTTAATAATTTTTTAATCCTAGTTGGCATAAGTTTTCAAGTTTCTGTGCATTTGCTTGTCAATTTCCCCTTTAATTATAGGTGCTTAACAAGGACAACAGGTATGTGTCATTGCCTTTAGAGTCTCAAAATATATCTAAGTACACTTCATATCATCTAAGCAGCATGAATACTGTCTTTTTAATTATCATAATTGGAACACCAAAAACACATTCCTAAAGGATTAGTTTATTTTAATGCACTCTAGAGCAGTCAACAAATATATGCTGAAAATAGACAAGTGATGATCAAAGTGTGCTAGCATGCTTCTGCTCAAGAAAAGATTTTATTTCATTACAGCACTAAAATATTGGCCTTTGAATATGTTAAGGATAAAAGGGAGCTGTTCATCAGACATTTGGTGTTTAGGTTTTTTTTCAAAGTATAAATATGTGTGCCTCTAGAATATATAAATATAGTCACATTTGTGGGCTGTGAACAGTAATGAAAGGGAGATTTACAGTGAACTGAGGCAAATATAAGCAATGCACTTATGAGGTGTAAGCTTGAATAGATGTACTGGATAATTAATGTTGATATTATCTCTGTAAGTTTATACTCATGCTCCTTCTAAGTCATTTGTGCTGTTACTGCAGTTCTCTAGTGAAAGTCAAGAGGCCTCTTTAGAGAGCAGCCTCAATGCATGTTACAGGAAGCAGATATAATCTACAACAGAATTTTAAAATTGCATTCAAATTAGCATCCATAGAGAAAACGCAGATGAGAGCTCATATTAGCCAGTAAGTACCATCTTTACAGGAAGCATCATGCAGGTATTGACACTGGCAGCTCACTGATGCTGTGAGTTGCAAGGGAGAATTCTTACCGAGCCAGGGAAGTGCTGGCAAACAGCACCTGGTGCCATGGCCAGGGCAGGATAAGGGGAATGTGCATAGGGACATTTCCCTTAAGAGCTGGACTATTTGGAAGGTTATTGATGAAGTAGTTTCAAGTGTGCCATCAGTTTACTGTAGGTTAATGAACATAACAGATTTGGACTGAACACCTTCCAAGCCCTGTTATTAAGTAAGCTTTAAGTGTCTTAAGTGAGCCCTCATTTTCAATTCTCCCTATTTACTAAAGACCACTTTTCTCTTTTATTTAACCATGGTGCATGATCCTTACCTCCATTCTTTGGGTTTTTTCCTAAAATTCTTATCTATGAATGTATAAAATAGAAGAACTTGTCCTTTGTTCTTCTCTGCCTACCCCGTTCCCTCACCTCAGGGAATCTGCTGAGGATTTTTCCTCACAAAATAAAGATTAAAGTTTCTTGTAGAACAGATTTTTTCACATTTCCTACTCCCTTAGCAGACAGTATTCCTTGGCAGTTCACAAACCACGTCATGTTTCTCCTCATGTTGCCCCACTGAGGTTGGTAAACACCAGGTACTCTCTTTTTCATGTGTAGAAAAGAGCCTCTCATCAGGTGAAGCTTCACCTGAGCCAAGAATTGAAGCAGAGGCTGCAGAGGCCTGTGTTTTAAGACCATTACTTCCCCTGTAACTCTTTAATGAATTTATTCACTGAGTTCTACATAAAATTAAGCTTTGTATTAATGCATTGCATTAATAAATAAAATAAATTAATAAATAAAATAAATAAAGTGTGCCTTACACAACTGATATTTTCTATCCCTATACAATTTTTGTTTTCTATCCTCTTTGTCCTCAGGATAAAACTTGAAATAAGGTGTATGATTTAGGTCCATGTAATGACAGACAGTTTGGTCTCTGTCACCTACATATGGATGCTCAAAGCTGTCTGGGGTGTTCTACAGTGTCTGAAAGGTTTCCTCATGTGTTTTATCTGAAATAAAACGTGCAAGAGGCCCTTGCCATTGAGACTGACAGCTGGACCCCAAAGAGGACATCAAAACCATCACTGGGATGAGATTCACTTGTTCAAATAGAAGTCTGTGTAACCTCTTTTAACAAATGAATCCTGCCCTTTGGGCTGGTTTTAGACCACCAACCAACACCCCTGTCCTTCACATTTAATTCCTTATGTGAATTCAATATTCTTTGATCACGGACCAGCAGTTAGTCTTCTGCTTGTATCTTATCCCTTTAAAACTCTACATCTGGATTCATTCAGTGACACTTGAAAAAAGAAGTTAGAGCTTTTGAACACATCAGAGAGCTGCCAGTGCACCAATTGGCAGAGCAATCTGTATATCACACAGTTTAGCACAGCTGTCTCCCATATCTGTTACTTATGTATGGGATTCACTAGCCTGTCAGAAGTAAACAAACCAAACTCATTTGTGGAATTTGTAAAAGCACTAACTGGGAATAAGGCTTTGCCTTGCTCAGTTAAAAACTTCATGCAATATAACTGAATAATGTAATTAACTATAAAATTTGAATTCATATTTAGGTTTGAACTCCAAATTTCCTTGTGATTTGGTGAGTCTTCTCATATGTTTTTGGTTTAGTTTCTCCATTATTGCTCTGCATTTTTTCAGGGAATTATCAGATCAAATGTCATTATTTGTGTCTTCTTGGTAAACTAGCAATATCATACTGAGGTAAAGGTATTAATCAGCAAAGTGTGTATAATAATACCATGAAGATATTAGCTAGTAAATGGATTTATTAATAGCAGAAAAGCCCCTGCAAAATTGGAGAAAAAGAAACCACCTTCAAATTTTAAATACATTCTGACAAGCTTTACAGCACCTTGCTGGAGGGAGATGCTGAAAATGACATCATAGCTAAAATGAAGATAGAAACTTTCAATTGCATTAAAAGTAGTCTTGTGCAGGAAAAGTTCTGTCAGAGCTTCAAGATCAGCATAAATTCAGAGTGAAATATTTGAAGTAAGCCAGGTGTACTCCACTGCTTGAAGTGCCCCTGCATTCCAGAGCAGTAAGGTGGCTAAGAGGAAAGCTGAACAGTCACTGTCCAAGACACAGGGGTTTGGAAAGCCAAAAGCCTCCCTGGACATGAATCTGGCAAGAGATGTGAAAAAACTTTTCTGCAAGTGTAGCTGCAGCAGCAGCAAGTTGAGGGGAAATGCAGTGGTGAAGGAGGGCAGGGGACAGAGAGATTTACCCTCTGTGGAGGAGGAGTGGGGTAGGGAACATTTAAACAGATTGGGCAAACGCCAGCCCATGGGCTCTGCAGGGTGCACCTACAAGCTCACAACCTCATTATGAAGCCACTCTTGGTAATCTTTGAATGGTTATGGTGACTGGGGGACGTTCCTGAGGACTGGAAGAAAGCAAATGTCGCTCCTATCTTCTAGAAGGAAGATCTAGGGAATTACAAGCTAGCCAGGCTCACAACAGTCCATGGGTACATGGTAAAGTAAATCCTGGGAACAATTTCTCTGACCTGCTTTCTACACTGAGATTAGTAGCTCAGTGGAGGAGGAGAGAGATGTGAATATGATTTATTCTTTAGAAGGAATTTCAGCACTCTCTCCCCAGACATGCTCAAGTAGAAATTGCTGAAGAATTGGCTACTTGAGAGGATGGTCAGGTGCACTGAAAACTCCTTGAACTTCTGGGCTTAAAGGCTGTGATCAGAACAGCTGGTCCTTAGCATGTTGGGACCAGTGGCACCAAGCCCATCTTGAGGATGATCTAGCCTGGCTGTCCCACCAGTAAGACGCATGGATGTAGAGTACCAGTGCTGCTCTGTGACAGCCTGAACCCAGCTGTCCACAGAGCAGTAATCCTGTGGCATGTGACACCAGTGCCCGTCTCAGAATGATGCTGCAGCCCAGTGGCACTGCTCCAAATTTAGATAGGTTGCAGTCAAAGCACATTCTGCAAGTCCAGGTCTTGCTGGCAGATGGATTTGTGTGGGATCTTTAATAAGATAACAGAGTTTTCTTTCTGTCTGCTGTTGGTGAGTAATGGCCTTGAGTGTAGACTCTGAGCCTGCATTTGCAACCTGGTGTATAGAGACACTGTCAGCCTGTATCTCTCTTTTGAGATTGTGTAGAGGGAGAAAGCTTTAAAAGTTACACAACACAGGCTAAATTTGTGGTCAAGTGTTAGCTCAAAATACATTTCCAGTGCCTGTATCTATTCCTTAAGATGTGAAATTCCCTGAAGTCTGTCTTACTCCTTCAGATCTGTCCTTTGCCTGCTTGAACTCCAGTGGCATATAAATAATCCCATTAGTATTTGTTGCATCTGCAGCCTACTATGACCTCTCTGAGTTTTGTCATTAATTCTTTTAGGTGCAGTATGCCAAGGGAAAAAAAAAGAAACAGGCTTCACAGGGGAAGGGAAGCCTAAATTGAGGGATTCAAATCAGCATAAAATAAGAAACTGTCTGGTGATCAATCTCATGTTTCAAGGACATTCTAGGTATCTTGCTCCCCCCAAGGATGATGTAGTTGTTGCTTGCCTGAAGGTGATGTTGCATAAAAAGTGTTGCCAGCTCTTAATGTGCTCCTTCTAGTGTGGGGATAGTGGAAATCACCCCCAGTCCCTCAGTGCTGCTGACCTCTGGAGAATGAGACCCATTTGCTTTACTAGCTCACCAAGAATCACTTTCAAACCTAGATTTTTTTTTTCTTATCAAAAACAAACACAACAAAACTACAAAGACATGCACCCCCCAGGCAAAAGAAAAGAAAACAAAACAACTTCTACTGGTGATAATGTATTCCAGTTTCCTGAGGTTTTCTGAAATCTGTATTACATTTTACTTGCCTCTGACTCTGCTTTGGCCTGAGAATACTTCCTGAGCTTCCTTTAGTGCAAACTACAGAGATGTTTTCACACATGTCCAGAAGCAGAAAACTCTAATTTAACCAGCACTTGGCTCAGTGATGTCTAACCTAAAATGGATCCTGGCTCTGAGTAAAATAATTACCAACCTGTTGTACAGATTCAGCATTGGAACTTCCTACCATTCCTTCACACTGACTTGTTCAGTGAAAACTATCTCATGGCTTAACTCACAGCTGACTGTGTTTCAGCAGTGTTCTATGAAGACACATTTAGTGTAGCTGGATAAGCCTGAGTGAAGATTTGCACCTAATTTGCTGTAAATAATGTTTATTACCTCTACTGCAGACAAGTGCAAATTCACTACAAGTTTATACCTGGGAAAAAAATAATTGCAGCTCCTTAAAAGATCTTGATAGCCTCTTGGTGCAGTGACAGGCACCCAGGATTGTGTGATCATTAAACATGATTTGTGGGATGACTGTGCTACCTTGGTTCCTACTGCCTTCAGTATGGGCTCATTTCTTCATTTTGGCCACAATTCCTCATCTGTTGTGGGGATCATTTAGAGTTAGCAGAACCTAAGCATTCCAAAACCTTTTTGAGTTTCAGTATTTGAAGGGAACCTTCAAACCTTTTCAGGTCTGAACATAACTCTTAAGGCCTAACAGGCAATTTTCATCAGGTTGTTTGAGTGTACCATTTCTCCTTAAAATTTTTAAAAGATGCGTTATAAATAATTTTCTCTGTGCTCTGGGAGGCGAGGAGAGTCAGATCAGTAAAACTTTGTCCTTGACATTGGTAAAGTTGTGGTTTGTAGTGCTGGAAAAGCAAATGATATCGTGCTTGATAAAGCAATAAAACAACGTCTGGAGAAGTAAGGAAAAAAAACCCCAGACAGCACTTAGAAAATAAGTTAGAAGCCCACACTTTTCATAAGCTAATTGCAAATAGGGAATGATGGCAGCCACAGAGAAACAACAGGAAAAAGCAGCTGGGCAGGCTGGGAGGACATGCCTTGTGCCACATCACTTGGCATGAATTACACTCAACATACTGGGTTTGTTTCAATTTTTTTTTTTTGTTTATTGGGTCTTTTGATTTTTTTTCATTTAAAAGTAAGTTTTTAAAGACCTTGTAAGGAAAAGACAAAGATCTTGCCTGACAACTTAGATACAAATAACTCCATGACCAAACTATTGACAAAAACCTGAATAGGGGTAGAATCAAATGAATATGGTTTTTGTATTGTCCTGGGTGTTCAGGTGATTTCTTGAAGAGAGACCCTTAGGGTAAAGCAGTAGTTCCTGGGAAAACAAGTGAGTTACTTGAGGAAATGTTCTTCCTCAACAAGGTGATGACTGTATGGGTAAACTTGCTAAGCAGTTGTATGCCTGTGCTTTATAGATGGGAGTTTGTGACACAAGACAATAAATTCCACATTTAGGCCTGGAAGGATGACACTTTTCACCATCACATAAGAACTTTGACCATGGATGTATGTTTTATTTAGCAATTCTTTGGGCTGTTAAACTTTTACCATGGGCAGCTCCACTGTCTTGAGTATCCTGGTCCTAAAATGTCACCCTGGAATTAAAAAGAAACCTGTGACTTTGAATTTGAGGAACAATTTTGATTCCTATGTGGAACATCAGTAGCTCATCACTCACCAGAGTGTCTCCATTGATGGGTGTTTTTTTGCAACTGGTTAGTCTACCAGAAGCAGACAGGAAACATCTGTAGCTAGATTGACCCTACAGCCTTAATAATCTACAGATTTCCCTTACAGATGTGCCTAAGTATGTTCATTTACTCTGTTTTTCATAGACTAAATAGAATCAGGCTTACATTTTATCACTTTCATATTTCTTGCTTCACTAAAGCCTCACTAAGCTAATGTTATTTTAATTGTTATTGCACTGTACCTATGTATGATCAGTCAGCACATCTGAGGATAATCCAGTACTCTCCATAGGAAACATGAGGTGTGTTTTCCACAGGAGCACATGCATTTATTCTGATGTGTGAGTGGCAGGATCTGTACTGCCTCTCTGAGATCCTCTCTATTGCATTCTACCACCCAAGGGAAAAGTCCCCTCAAAAAGCCTTCTGAAACCAAACAAATGAGGTCATAAAATCGAAACCCTTGGGCATTGTGACAGCTATTCAGCTGTATTCAGTTGACCTCACTATTTTTTTTTCTTTTTGTTATTGCAGGATTCCCAGCAGGAGAACTTCAAAAGCCTTTCTTTTGGGGAACAGAGTATCCCAGGTAAGTACTGCCCCAAGGAACCTCATCCACCTAGAGCTGAGGAATCCCAGGGAAAGAAAGGTAGTGCAAACACATAGACAAACACGAAGGTGTGGAGAAGAAGGCTGCAGTAGTGAAGGCAACAGAAAGGTAGCACCTAGGAAAACTGTGTTGTCCTGCTGTAGGGCAAACTTGTGTTGTGTGTTCTCTCTTTGCTACTGGAACAGCTGACTTTGAGCAGTGCTGCTTTGTGTGATACTTTTTCTTACCCTTGGGAGCCGTATGTGTTGCTGTTGTCTTAAGCTGATGACTGATTTCTCACAGGAATTGCTAATTAAGTGCACCCAAGTGGAAGTGTTTCAATGCTACAGCATGCAGATGCAGCAGTGTGCACATGGCAGGTATTAAAAGGAACGGTAAATCAGATAACTAACACTTCCTGAAGAGAAGTGAATGCCCTGAGAAGCCAATTATTGTCAGTGTATTGTTCTCTTTCTGCTAATATCTAAGATTAGCAGTGGGCCCTTGTCTGTGCCTGTCGAGGTGCATGAGAATATCTTCATGTGCAGAAGTGATTGCCTGAGCAGCCCCACGTGCCAACGTAGCTGAGGAAGGGTAATTATAGGTCACATACATTAAATTTTGAAAAATCACTGCTTTTGTGCAGTTCAATAGCATTCTATTTTGGGGCAGGATAAGACCATGAAAAATTTCTGTTGGCAGTTTCTGAAAGTTATTTTGCAGTTATATAAAGCCAGTTACTGGTGAAACATATCCTTAATAAATCATTGTTAAAAAAAATCAAACTTTTTGAACATTTTGTGTTTGCCATCGTCCAATCTGGATTGTGTCCTTGTAAACAGGAAATTTGGCAATATCTGTAGAAAGACATGTTCAATTTATGAACAAATTAATTTGCATCCAAAGAGAATTCTTGTGGGCCAGATGACTTTGTAAGTGGTAATTTGGAACAGAAGAAAGTTCTTTCTTGTTAAGGTGAACTTATATTCTGTTATAGTTATTGCAGACTGTTTCCAGCTTTGCTTTCTGAACAGATTTCTCTGTTTTCTGACCTTCTGCCATAGTGATAAAATTGTGGTTCTTTCAAAGTATTATACTTTGCTCATTTTTCTTCCTTAAAGGTTACCTGAGCTTAAATTGGTTTTGCTTGAGCACGTATCAAAATGTAATTTAGTAAACAAATGTAGTTGGTTTATATCAGACAACAGATTGCTTTTGTCCTTGAAATATTCTGGATGTTTTCCGTCTGCTTAGAAGAAGCACTACATGGCAGTGGGACAGATAAACCAACAAAAAGTCACCAATGCCTGCTGAAAAACTGATTTAGCAAATATTTAACATTTAGTGGCATTTTAGTGTCCAGTTCCAGCACAACCACGAAAAACCTATTACAGCTATTTGCATAAAGCAAAGCTTAGTTATCACTTTTACATCTCAGTACATTAAATAAAATAACTCAAATGCCATCACTCACAGTTGTGAGCCTTCAGTGCCGTATATATTGAAATATAGACTTCAAACTACCTGACCTCATAGCTTCCTTACAGTTCTCTGAGCCTCCTCAGTCCCTGAAAATTCCCCTTTAATGTGGTATCTGCTGGGCTCCACCTATCCCTTCCATCTCTGTCCAGCTGTGCCCAGAAGTGAAAAGCATGAACAGAACTGGGAAAATTTCTGAGAAAAATATTGTTGAGCTGGACAAAATGCTCTGTTGGGGTTCACAGATTCAAAGGCCAAAATTCACTGCAACTGTAACCTTATCTTTTGGAGCTAAGGAAAGCTCCAAGGAGCCAGAGTGCCAGAATGCCAACCTGTTCTTTCTCCCTGCCACTCATGGTGACAAAGGACCTTAGAGGAAAAATAAGATGTATTTAGTAATAGGGCTTGTTTCTTCTCAATCTCTTTACATGTTTTGTGCTATTATTTTTAAACTTCTCCAGCTGCAAAAGATCCTGTATAACCTCTTTACTTCAGATATGGAAAACAAGTCTTACATAGTACATTTATTAGGGGTAATTATCACTGTGTGCTACACAAGATTACAAACTTGTCACAGAAGTGGATGATATTTCCATTGCTGAAATGTATAATTTCAGCCTGCATTTGTTGGAGATGGTTTGTAACAGTACTTGGGCTAAAAAGCAGTAGGGAAGATTTTAACATATGCAAAATACCATCCAGGAAAGAAAAAAAAAACCAAAGTGAAGGATTTTCATGGGAGCAGAGGGAATTAAATGATATAATAGTTTCTGGGCATGACTGAGATGAGCAATTAGTGCACTATGGATCATTAGGTCCAATAATATGTTATTTCAATACTCTCTGCCTTTCTTCTATTTCAATATGATGTGTTAGATATACTATAAACTACTTTGAAGTATAGCATCTCGATAACTGAAATAATTAAAATCAACTCAACAAATTGCTTGTTAGGCCACCCCCATGATATCCACTGCATTTGGTGTAAAAGCACTGAGCTTTTCCCTCTTTCCTCCCTATTTCTCCTAAAAGCATGTTTATTGGGATATAATAAGGAAGATATAATTAATTGTCAGTCAGGAATAAAAAATGTTTCTTTTTACTCTGTTTCCCAGATGCCTTAGATCTGACTGTGTATCATGTCCTATTCCAGGGCAGGTGCAAGGGAATTATTTGACCTTTCTTTTTAAAACTGAATGTAGATCTGTTAATGCTTTACAAAATACTGTTTTTGTTTCAGAGTAGTTGCAGCTGTAACTTTTTCCTGTTTCCAGTCAGAATATACAGAATGCAGTCAGCTGAAGGCGTCTGGAGTTCATGTGATGCTGATAAGGGATTTGGTTGGAACCATCACAATGCTTTCAAAGTTTTAGATGAAATGTTACTTTTAAACAAGAGTTTAACATTAAGACTTTCAACATCTTTAAGTCAAAATTCTGTGGTCTGATTTTTAGGCCCATATTCCCTGCATCCTCACCCTCTTTTTAAATCAATACTGATCTTCCCTGACGTCTTTTGTCCTTTAACGTTCATGATTGTGAACACTTTCTGAGGAAATTGCTTCTTTGTGTTACAGGTCATTAAGTTATGGTGCCATAGGAGTGATTGTTGGCCATGAGTTTACTCATGGATTTGATAGCAATGGTGAGTATTTGACTGCATTTTGATAACCTTTTAATTTACAAAGTTGTCAGATTAAAAAGCTGACTTGTACATTCTGTAGCTTTTTTATTGTTTTTATTGATTTTTAAAATTTTGCTGAGTTGAGTGACAAAATTATAAACTTTTATTTATTAGATTTATTTACATGGAAACTTGCTTGTCTGAATTGGATTTTTTTTAGTAAAAAATACCACAAGTTTCAGTCTTTCTGTTTGTCTTGAATGAAAACTAAATCAGCAACAGATTCTGAAAGTCCTAACAGGGAGGGGGGGAGTGAGAGGGGCAAAGGGATAATTTCTGATTGATAAAAATTACTTCCAAGAAAACTTTTCATTTCAGGTTTGACTTTTTTCAAAAGATAATTGCAAAAGTTTTAAAATACAATACTGGAACAAGAGTGGTACAGAAAAGATGTCGCAAAATATTAAAATTAATTTCAAAAAAGAGAGGGGGAAAAAATGGTCAGAAAATGTCAATCCAATTGTCCTGACAAACTGGGTGGATTGGGGCATTGCCACTGCCTAGGTTTGGCTGTCTCAGGAAAGTGCTTTTTAAAATTTGGCTCCTGAGAGAAAGTGAGGGGAGAAGGAGGAGAAGGGAGGTGCAGAGTGAAAGAAACGTGAACCTCCTCCTCCAAGGAGTAATTTTAAGTTTGCTTACATTTTGTAATATTGAATACCTTAAAAAAAAAACCCTAAAAAACCCCCAAAAAACCCACAACAACAACAACAACAAAAGAAAACGTTGTATCCTGGTATCCTGTTCCCACTGCTCTGTAACACTTTGTGTTAGCAAACACTCCAGAATGGAGACATTTTTCTTCATAAACTCCCAGCTTGTGTAGGTGAGCACCTAATCTCCACCTTGCCTAATGTTTGATTTCCTAAGCAGACCCCTCCTTCTTCCCAGGTTCTTACCTTCCAAATATAGAAATAAATACATGTCTAGGGAATTTGTCACCTTGAACAAGACAATACACAGAGAAGGTAAAAAAAAAAACATATAAAAAGATGAAACAAAACATCTTCAGTACTTGGTATTGTGTCTCTGTTGCTCCTTACCTCTCTCCTGCAGGTGCAAAAAAGAATCAAATCACAGAGCAAAGCTGCATCCACATTGGCAGCTAAACACGCTCAGAAAAGTCCAAACATGTCTTGTGTCTGACTGGATGGAGTCATGATAGAGATGAAATACTCCTACAAATGATAGGGAGCAGGGACCTGAGACTGAAACAAGCCACTGCTTAACCATCAGCCTGGGCCATGGGATGTGTGTAATCCCCCTGTTTCCATGAGCAGGGCTTAAATGTTCTGGTTTTGCCGCAAAATCAAAAATGGAAACTTCAGAAGTTTGCATGAAATGGATTTGTTTCCTGATCAAGTGAAGAATTAATAATAAATTAGTTATCATCACATTTTCAGAATGAAAGACATATGAACTGAGGATGAAAAATACAATTATACTTGCAAGAAAGCTAAGTGGCTCTTACACTATGTAATTATAAAATGTAATATAAAACTCATTAGTCATTACTATCTTTTTCTGCAAATGGAAATTATGATACTAAATAGAATGCCAGCTTTTCACTGCTGATTTGAGTAGGGTCAAGATTTTGCTCACTGGTCCTATCCATTTTGTACACACACTTACATGAGAACATTCACCTCTCATTTCTGTGAAGGTGATAGATTCCTAAACTGTGAAAGTTTTCTCCTGCAAAAGCATTTGTTTTCTTTCTTTCTTTCTTTCTTTCTTTCTTTCTTTCCTTTTTGAGGTCGGAAATATGACAAAAATGGAAATTTAGACCCTTGGTGGACGACTGACTCTGAAGAAAAGTTTAAAGAGAAAACAAAATGCATGATTAATCAATACAACAATTACTACTGGAAGCAAGCTGGCTTACATGTATGTAAACCATCAGTGACTGAAAACAGTGGTGCATGAGAAGTCTGTGTGGCTGTGCCTTTTTTTCTTTTTTTTTTAAGTTCCCTTTTTATAAATCCCAAAGTATTGGGATATTAGGCTACCGACTTCATTTCTCGCAACAAATGATTTTTTGAGGTGAATAATTGTGTAAAAAATTGTCTGTCAGGTTTGATTAGTCCAGACAAATACCACTACCCACATTCTGGTGACAGGGTTAAACCATTTCTCTCCATCACATTGTTTTGGAATCAGAGGAAGAGGATGAAGCCACTCAGCAGGGCTGGTCTAATTATTGTGAGCATGTTAAATGTCTTCTGAAGTTGAGGTCTGTGATGAAAACTGAGCAGTCACTCTTTTAGAATGAATATAATAGCATGTTTTATAGATTCCTTTAACAATTCTGCCTGTTATTTATTGCAGCTATAAAATGGATGCATAAGCCCTACTTTATTTCAGATTCAACTCTTGCTATTTCTTCCATGTGTGCACACAGACCCCATTTGTATGCTTAATCAAGGGAATATGACAGCAGTAGCTCCTAGAAAAGGATTGAGAAAGAAAGTGCAAGGGAATTGTTTCTGTTTCACTGTCTATCAGAGGTATGGGCTTCCTTGAAAATGTGTACATACATATGTGTGTCCAAAATGAGGATAAACAGGATGCATCCCAGACCTTCAGAAATGAATAGCTGAAATTCCAGTAATGTTGTCTGGGGCACGATTTTAATCTTAGTTTTCAGGATAAAACACATACTCCAGTCCCCACTCAATTCTATCACCTCTACCTACATTTTAGAAATACTAGTGAATCTTTGCCTTTTAAGAATAGCAAGGCCCCATGAAATGCTCATCAACAATTCTTTGCCAGGTTTGTTTGTGCTGATCTCAGAGATAACAAAGCCATGTTGTGGTCCAGTCTGAAGTCCAGCAGCTCAGTCTTGAAATACTTCATAATAAGCTAATTTACAAATAAAATATTCAGAGGCTCATTCCTGAATATTTGTAGGACAAAAACTGTTGTTACAAAAATGTCACTCAAAGAAGATCATTAAAACTTTCCCCAAGGATGTGGCTGAGCCCTTCCCATGCCTCTGCCATTGGCTTTGCCATCCCCTTTACCTTTTGCACTGTCTCTTGAGTTGAGGTAGGTCTGAATTTCCTCTCAGTGTAGATACTGCCTTTGAAGTCCATGGATGGGATTACTGGAGAGATCCTGTTACCCACAGCTTTGTCATCCCATTCCTTCCATATCCACAGGATAACCAAAAGCACTTTTTAGATGATAGAAGATTTTTCCAGTTTTCTGCCATATTTTATACCTTTTGTATGAAGAACTATGCAAGCAAAGACCTTTTTTATTATCATTTTGGCCTGTCATTTGCATCAATACTCTGCAGATTTTTTACCCTTGTATGAATATTTTTCATGGATCAAGAAACCTATTTATTCTTCTCCCTTCTCATCTGATATACAATAAAAATGTCTCCAGAAAAGAAGCCTAATGAAAGAAAAAGTGGATATAGAAATAGCTTCAGAGTGCAATAATCACTTAAAGTCATCTCATCAAATAAAGGGCTTATCATGGTCCCTGATCCCTGCCACAAACTCTCTGTGCAGAGCAGTCTGGAATACCTGATCCAGAGCTGCCTGAGATCAGCAGAAAGAATTCTTCTCCTTTTTAGATGGCCTGTGGCCCTGTTCCACTGTCAGGTTATTCTGATCTTGTGGTCTAAGTCAGTCTCCTTTACAAGCCCAGTGCAAGTAAAATGTGTGAACAGGAGGGCCAGGGAGAAAGGTGTGCATGCTCTTCCCTGCTGTCCCAGCACCTTTTCTCCTAAAAGCATCTCTCTCACCTCTGTCTCCATCCTCCTGAGGGCAGGGGAGAGCTGACAGGAAAAGGGTTGCACTTTCCTCTGTGGCTCCCATTTTTCCTGTAACATTTTACCCAAGGCATCAATTAAGATGCCCTGAGTCCAATCTGGGTGCTCCTCTGCACTGAGTGTGGGGCTGTGCACAAGTTTCTGGCCATTCCCTTGGTGTTTTTACCTCTTCTTGGTGTTTTTACCTCTTCTTCTCCATTTCCCCCTCTTTTGCCATCCTGGAACTGAGTCCTGATGCCAACCCCACTGTGCTGATCCCTGTGGCACAGGAGAGCTGATGGCTGCAGCCAGCATTGACCTTCAGAGCCTTGCTCAAAACTGGGCTCAATTATCTTGCTTATTCGAGGCACAGGAGAGAGTGAAACTGCTTAATTATAAATACAGTTGGTAACACAAGGACCTTAGTAGGCTGGGTGAGTCGAGATAATGCTACTCCAGCAGAAATTAGGATTTCTTTGTAATGATATTGCACTTGGTAATGCCAGGAGACCAGTTTCCTCACAAAGTTTATATCGTGCAGTTTCCCACAATACATTCTTGTTGCTCCTGTTCTTGGAATCAATACCCAGAAGAAGCAACAGGAATCTCCTTTGCAGATATTTTTAGAGCACCGAATATACTACCAATTTTGATTCTGTCTCTGACAGTTATTTTTAATCACACTTATTTATGTTATGACTTGGAAGTTATTTTAGCATCCCAGTAGTACTGTAAGAGTTATGTAGAGAAATAAACATAACCTTTTAGACCAAAGTTTAAGAAAGAGGCTACTGGATCTCAGATATAACCAGATATAAACAGTCCTTAGGGGAAAATTACTGACACTCAGCTCAAAGATCAGGGGCTGGATTTTAAGTGCATTCTATCTACTATATTTTGTGCAGTACAGATCTATGACCAGAGCTAGGATAACTCATCACAGAAAATAGTTCACTGGCAGTATCCACATGGAAACACAGTTTTTTTAACCAAAGTTGGTTGAAATCGACTGAGGTTGTTCTTGCCTTGTTTTACTTTCCCCCCTCTTTTTGAAGTTGATCAAGTAGGAAGTTCAGAAATGGGTCAAATGACTGATGTTCTTTCATTCTGCCAAGGTGAAAGGGAAGAGAACTTTAGCAGAAAACATTGCAGATAATGGAGGTTTGCGAGAAGCTTTCAGGGTAAGTAGATGGAAAATATCTGAAACATCATATTATTAAAAAAAATAAAATAAAAAAGAGCTGTGGTTATCTTCATGTTGCTGAAAGGCACTTAGTATCTCTTTCTTATCAGGCATACAGGAAATGGATTACAGAAAAGAGGGGAGGAGAAGAAGAGCCTTTGCTTCCAGGCCTTGAGTTCACACATAACCAGCTTTTCTTTCTGAGTTATGCCCATGTGAGTAGTACAAATGTGTTTCAAATCCCCATCTATTAACCTGAATAATGTGCAGTGCAGAGATGAGCTTGCTTGTTTTCAACAATCTGCATCACCCAAACACAGACTTTGAGAGTATAAGACTTCTCCCACAATTATTATTTCTTTCTCTTTCCCTCAGCTACCCAGGGTGCCAGGACTGCTGAAATTATTCTTGGATGTGCACAGTGTTGTCACAGCAACTTTCTTTCTTCTTTCTACTTCCCTGCACTAAAAGGGTCTTCCTGCATGTATTTACTCCTCAGCCTCCTTCAATTTTAACTAACACCATTTGTTATTGTGTACATTGTTCAAGGAAACTAAGCAGCAGTGAAGAAAGTCTTGGTTTATTTTTCCCATCTGTACACTAAATATGCTGTAACAAAACTTTGGTAAGGGATGTGAGTTTTTTAGAAAAAAAAACATAGAGCAAGGGAGAGGATCAGAAATTATTTATTTGGGTAAACAAATTGGGGCAAACTTCCTACATGAGAAGTAAAAGGCTATAAAACTTTGCCACCAGTTGAAGGAATGGATCATTCCAAACTTAAAAAACAGGACCCAATGCAACCAGTTCTGGCTGAAAATAATTCCTCTGCTGAGAGTCAGTGTAGCAGTTTATTGGCCTGTGGCTGTTTGACTATATTGAACAATAAAAAGACTCCACTTTCACTGTTCATGCTGAATTAAGTTTCACCTCATGTCAGTTTTTCTCCAAGAAAATTTTGAAGCTATGGGGAACATTTGGGGGTCTTACAGGACCACTGCAGGAATCACATGTCCAGTGGTCCCTCACAGGGAGGGCACAGTGAGAGCAGTGTATGCACTCGAGCTCAGTCTATTTCCACAAAGCTCAAGACACTCAGCAGACTTACTTAAAATGTCAGAACTGTGTTCAGCCAGACAAAATTGCACTGAAGTCCACTGAAATCCTATGGGCAACCTGGCTTAAAGGATTTTGCTGATAGAAACATTTAATGTAGAGACTTAGGTAAGGTAGGGGCAGTTTAAAGGATATTTTTCATGCAATGGATACAGCATAAGAGGGATTATTCAGTTGTGCAAATATTCTATCTATGCTTTCTTTTTGATTGGGTTAAGTATCTTATCAGGAATAGGGAACTGGGGACCACTGATGGAAATGTGGAAAATGTGTAATTTCAAAAGAAACTGACATTCCAGCATGGCATAAATATGTCAGGTAATACAGCAGCAATTCTAGGGATGATAAGCATCATTATGTGTACCCTTTATACAAATTACATGGTTTTGAGGCCAAGAAGTATGTTTGGTAATTATTAAGGTGTGAGATGCTGCAGCACAAGCTGAAAGACAAGCTACCATTATAGAGAATTTCAAAAGAAGAACTAGTATAGTAACTGTGATTAGATGATGGGAAAGAGTGTACAGAGAAAAACAATGGGTAAACGCTGGATCCATTAGGAGATTTGAAAAACAAGAGAGTATACCAGGAGAAAACTGCAGACTGGCAAAGGTGAAACAAAGAAGAAATTTATGGTGTCTTTCCATTTTATGCATTCTGTAAATAATAGGCATTTAAGAACAGTGACATTGCATTTTGCTTTACTTAAAAAGTCATCCCAGATAATGTGCTTGTTTCTGGATTTTTATTTTTTATTTTTAATTTTATTAGGTGAGATGCAACTCCTTTAGACCAGAATCTGCGAGGGAACAAATATATACTGGAGCTCACAGCCCTCCTCAGTTCAGGTAGTGCAAATATGGTATTTCCTCAGTGTACACACAGAATCAATCACTGCAGAACAGAAGTGCAGAAATATAGCATTTTAAGAGGGGGGGTTAAGAGCAAACACAAAATTGGACTGTGCTCTTGGTTTAGATGGAAATTGAACTGGTTTTATTAGCTTATCTTTCACTATTAGAAATGCTCTTCTGTAAAATTGAGGAGCTTGCATCTACTTTCAAAAGCATTTGAACCAGAACACACTCTGATCCCTGTGATGTCCTGTAATCATGGCCTGAGTACCTAAAATGCCTCATCTATCAATTTCTTTCCCTAAGCAATTCTAGTTTAGAAAACAGTGAATATAAGGAGGGTCCTTGATTTAATCTGTCTGAGTTCATTAAAAGCTCCTAAGTCTGGACCTTGAATTACATTGATAATGCAAAGCAAAACGTGCCCTGTGAGTTCAGTCCAAGACCAAATTCCTCCATTGGCCTCAAGGGACACTTTGCTTGAAGGAGCTGCTTGAAGGTAGTCCAGGCATAACAGAGAGTCTGTCCTTGCCAAAAGACATTCCACAGGCTCACCCAGCCACAGACACTCATGAACTCCCTGCCATGGGAAGGGGGGAAGTTTTAGAGACTACATTAGGAATTAGGAAGCCAGAGTTTATTTTTCTGCTTCTTCACCAAGAACGTGTTGGTTTTGTTGGGATTCATGTTAGTTGTATTTACTTAACTAAGAATTCTGTGTTTGCCCTTGGTCAAGTACTATGTTACCTCTTTATTTGGACAAAGAATGTTAACTCCACAACAAAATTCACACAATACAGTGGATTATTTGTCTTCTAGAGAATCCTACCACCTTCTGTTGACTAAGAGTGTTATACCAGCTAGTGAGGGTAAAAGTAGTGCATTATGCAAATCTGTGTGCCTTTTAATATTGAAAATACATCATGACAGTGAGGACAGGAGCATCAGGCTGACCTTCAGCCTACAGAGGTATTATTTTCATAATACTTACCCTTGCCAAGATTTTGGTAAAATAACCGTCTGATGTCTTTAAAATCTTCAGGTCTATTTACCTATAGGCATATTTATATTCTGAATTGTTACATAGTTACATTCCCATGAGATGGTGATATACATGGAGCTCTAGGGATATTTATTAGGAAAACTCCTGAAGGCATGAGTCTATGAATGAAAATTTCAGAAAAGTTTAGATTAATTTGAGATCTAGAAAATATAGACAAAACTTTTTCTTTCTTTTTCTAGTTTTTGTGTGAGATACTGAGAACTGACTTCTGTTTCAGAACTGAAGAAAAGCACTGGTGCTTTTCTCCTCTTGCAAATCATATCAGCTGGGCTAACAAATTATCTTATCTATTTCTCCCAACTTGGTTTCATTTGTGTCCCAAGACCATTGTAAGCATAACTACCATACAGCTAGCTCCAACACTGACAGCTCTTTCTGTCCAAAAAGCTCAAACAGTCTTTTAAAAAGTAATTATAAAAGGTAACAATAAACATTATAGAAATTAACAACATAGGTCTTGAGCATAGGTGTGTGCATTTGAACTACTCACACCAGTTTCTATTCACAGTCAAAAAGGAAATGGCATTTTAGAAGTTAATATATATTTATAAATAATCTTTCAGCAGGTAATAAATTTAAATTACTTAGACTCTGCCAGTACATTTTTTTATTGATTACCAAGGGAGGCCAGCATGACCTGCTCAAGGAAAGGTGTCTCTACTGTAATTCAATGGGATGAAATCCAGGCACTCCACTCTCATTTCAGTTAATATGTGGCAATATCAAACCATGGGTAGAAAAGTGGCAAGTATGCACACATAAAGAATTTTTCACTGGATTAATTCTGGGTTTATTTATTTTTAATTGGCAGATTTTCAGTATGAGCATGTGTCTTTGCTATTTTTGAATGCTGATTTCAGATTGAAATCCCTGGCGTGGCAGGCAGAACTCCCACCAACAGCAGCAGCAGTTCTGCATGACCTGCTCTTGCTGTTCCAATCCCTGAATATGTATCTGCAATTTTTTTACAGTAAAGCTGCATATCTTATTTGAAGCCTAACCTCATTTGGTAATCTTCCCTACAAAACTGACCTTTAGGCATTTTTGTGCCAGATGACAGCAAATTTTCTTACTCACAGAAAGTCTAATCAATGTAATAAGAATATTTTTTACCATGCTGAGCTACACTGAGAAGCTGATTGTCTGCAATATAGAAAAATACCTCCTCACTACACAACAAAGGAAAGGTATACAAATATTTTCACAGTAGATACTTTTCTGCTTTTTACTCAGAAAAATCTTTACTACCATTGCAACTTTCCGGTTAATAAATCCCAAGATGGTCAAAAGCATAGGAAAAAGCAGCAAACAACACAATTGCAATCAAGCAAAAGTAAAATAATAGTTTCTGACTGCATGAAAAAATGCAGACATGAAAGCAGGAGGCAAGGATGACTGCATGCAAAGACCAAGCTATTCCCCTGTGCCTGAAGGTGCCAGTCTGGAATGCAGACACATTGTCCAGCTTGTGTCAGGCAGGAACGTGCTGCCCTTTCAGGATCACACCACCTGTGGTAGAAGCAAGAGAGCTTGGGAGCTGGTCAGGGCAGAAGGCTCAGAAAATATATTTCCAAAATATCAGCGGAGTTGAGACACTCGCAGGTGTGAGGCTGAGCTGCCCAACAGGAGGCTGTAATTGCCCCCTGAGCCTGCAAAGTCCCAGGGACCCAGTGGGTGTGTGTGTGGGTGGGCAGAGTGTGTTGTTAGGAGAATCTGGAGCCCCATGAAACCACTGCCAGCACAAGCCCAGTGTGTGCTTACATCCTCCTGCCTGCTGCACTGCTGCTGTCTGGCAGGGCTGGAAGAAGGATTCCACCATGCACAGCTACTGCTGATCTCCCACCTGTGCTGCCAAGGTTTACATTACAAAATTGTTCTAAAGGACACATTAATCACAAAATGCATTTGTTTTTCACCGAGTTTCTAGCAAAGCAAGATGTTTCTCAAAGCATGAAACAATATTTGCTTCATATTAGCTTTAACTGGGAGTCCTTCTGCTGAACATTTCGGTTTTATTTGTAGAAAAAATAATTGTGAAAGCCTGACAATTCTGCCTGAAGTGAAAACACTGAAACACTTGCGGACCTGTAGCGTTTGACAAAAGGCAAACCTGCATGCCAATCACTTTTCTCTTTGCAGGGTGATCGGAGCCATGAGCAACTTTGAGGAGTTCCGCAGCGCCTTCCACTGCGCGGCGAACACGACGATGAACCGCGGCGCAGAGTCCTGCCGGGTCTGGTAGCTGCTGCTCCCTCCTGCCCTCCTGACAGCGGGAGGCTGCTGTGTGAACTGCCCAAGCCCACTGCCACAGTTTCAGAGAGATGGCCTGGAATCCGGAGAGGTGTTACTCCAAATGCGTCTTCCCCACCCGTGCTGATGATCTGCATGGATCTGATCATTCCCTCTTTAGAGCCTAGAAACATTCCAAATAGAAGAGCTTTTCTTTGAGTATAATAATAAAAAGTATCTCCTTTTTACCATAACCATCTGCAGTTGCACTGCTGTTGATGGATAACTGCCATTATCAATTCTAATTCCTGATTTATAGTTGAGCAAGACATAAGTGCTAAAATTCAGTTTTAATCTATTGCTCTGCAGGGGTTCTATGCAGAATGCTCCCACACTAAATTTATTCTTTCTGGATGAAGAAATTCATGAGACCTGCTATAAAGCCAGCTCTGATCTGCTGCGTGATACTGCATTTTCATAACTTAAACTGTCACAGCCCAGCATGCCATAAATGATATTGCATGATGTAAAGACACAAGACTTTATATAAGTTCAGTTTAATATGTCAGATTAGTTCCTCTGGTTTTGGAAGAGTTTCAAGCTGAGAAAGTACCTCATGGTATCCATTTGCAGGACTAAAACATAAGGGATACTTGTCAGATCACAGCCTCTTCTAATTTTAGAACACTTTATGATAAAAATCAATGTATGGTGAAAATCAGAGGCTCTCAGAGGGGAATCCCAGTGCCACAATACTCATAAATATTGCAGCATTTACTCTGGTTTACATTGTAGCAGTTTTTCGCAGGGGACAGTTTTTACCTCGTGCTGAAGATAGCTTCATCTACTTTTTTTTTTTAAGCCAGAAATATTATACCGGTTTTAAATGATGGATTTTATAGTGTCTGGGTCTTACATGGTGTTGTAAGCAGAGTTCATGTTTGCCCTCACGTTCTAGATGGGGCAGGATGACTTGTGATTTTAAGGTAAGAGTATGTGACAGTACCAGCATCATTTGACTCGTCTGGAAAAAAAGGAGCAATCTAGGAGTAAAGGACTTAAAAATACAGTTGAGTTTTCAATTTGATTTTTAAGAATATTCATGAAAAGATATTTTATTACAGCAGAAAAACTTTAACACATAACTCTTACTGGGGAGGGGATGGGATGGAGGGTGAGAGACTGTGCATACACAGCTCTTTTTTCCTAACAGAAAGGTACCTATATAAGTGGTATATATTTTTACCTTGTGCATTATTTCAGTTTTACAAGATGGAATTATTGCAAAAGGAGTTTCTTTAAACTGATTTAATCACTGAAAATTCATATTGGTCTCTGTGTGTATATACATATATACAAAATATAATTTTTTATGTGCTTCAATTTTATTTTATCAGTATAGAGATGTTAGTAAGCTAAACTTTTTTTACAAGGTTTGGACAAATACTGTTGGTTAAGGACTTGGTTGGATGGTCACATCCAGAGGGTCATGGTCAGTGGCTCAGAGTTCCAATGGACATCAGTGACAAGTGGTGCCTCTCAGGAGTCCATACCAGCACCAGTTATTAAATATCTTCATTAATGACACAGACAAAGGGATCAGTTGCAGAAGGCACCAAGCTGAGTGGTGTGGTTGCCACACCTGAAGGATGGGATGGCATCCAAGAGGATCTGCACAAGCTTGAGAAGTGGCTCATGGGAATCTCATGAGGTTTAACAAGACCAAGTACAAGGGTAGCATCCAGGTGTGGGCAACTCCTTGTATCAGCAAAGGTTGGGGATGAAGATCAAGACCAAGAGTAGCCTAGAAGGACTTGGGAGTGCTGGTGGGTGGGACACCACCCAGGATCAGGCATTTGCAGCCCAAAAAACCAACAGTGTCCTGGGCTGCATCCAAAGCACTGAGGGCAGCAGGTCAAGGGAAGGGAGAGAAGCCCACCAACGTGATTGGAAGGAGGGAGCACCCCTCCTATGAGGAAAGGTTGTGAGAATCAGGACTGGTCAGCCTGGAGAAGGGAAGGCTTTGGTGTGACCTAGATTTCAGCCTTCAGTGCATGAAGGGAGCCTACAAGAAAGATGGAGAGGGACTTTTCACAAGGGCATGTAGTGACAGGACAAGGGGGGATGGCTGTAAACTGAGAGTAGTTTTGGATTGGATGCTAGGAGGAAGTTCTTTACTGTGAGGGTGCTGAGGCACTGGAACAGACTGCTCAGAAAAGTTGTGGGTGCCTCATCCCTGGAAATGTTCAAGGCCAGGCTGGATGGGGCTCTGAGAAACCTGGTGGAAGTACAAGCAGTTGTTCTCACCCATGGCAAGGGGTTGGAATTAGATGACCTTTAAGGCCCCCTACAACCCAAATCATTCTATGATTCTATGGCTGTCCAACAGTCATGGTGGAGAAAGGTTTACTGAAGCTACCTAACTGAAACAAATTGGGTTATTTTCCTATGTGTCTTTAGGAAGGAGGGTGACATAATGGAAGCATAATTTATGGAAAAGGACAGGATCTCAAAATATCTTCAAGAGTGAAGGAAGCAGACATTCCTGTCATCGAGGCTGTGTTGTCACTTTTTAGAAATAAAATATTGTGATTTGGGACCAGAACATTCTTTTACCAAGTTTTCCCTGAAAAATCAAAGTTTTCTTAAGAGGAAAGCATTTTCCCTTCCCTCATGCCAGCTCAGTTCCTTAGTTCCATGGATTACAGTTTATCTTTTGAATTGCCCTACTAAATTTTTTTTCCTGGCGGTATTTTTTACATAAATAGTGGTGGCAGAAGAAGGTGTGGATCTTTAGCAAATGGATACTGTTTGCTGGCTAATGGGAAGGTTCCTTAGCACATTGAGTATGTACTGGCTGTATTTCCGTGCTTATACGAGCACTGACATGACCTGAGGTTGGCTGCTTTGGATCAACAGCACAAAGTTCAGAGTTGACATCCTGGCCCAATTAAAGGTAGTACCAATACGGTTGTTGTCCTCAGAAAAATCAGGACATCAACTCAGGCACTTATCTGAACTTTCTAAATTACTGGAATATGCAGAGATGGTTTCACAACAGTCAACTTTGGGTTTTCTAATTTTATCTCTCAAATCAGAGATACATTTGCAAGAATTCCTCTCCCATGGTTATTTTCCAGTGGGACAGAGTCTTGTCATTTTGTGATTTATGAAGTTGTTTCTCTGTACTGGATAGGAATTTTTTTCTAATATATCTGATGTTTCTTGCCTTAAATGTCACTCTTCCTGCTCCTTGTTGGGCTTCTGTCTTTCATGTTGAATACCAGGGATTTCTGCACGGTGGTGTGCATATTCCCAGTGGCACAGGAACCACTGCAAACTCCTTCATCCTTGCCAGGCTATCTCCTACAGCAGGCAGGGGACAGGTTCTGGGTATAGTAGGGAGCTGGGTGTTTTGGGGGCAATGCACTACGAGAGAGGAATAGAGGGCATGACCAGATTTTGTACCCTGATTTTGGCAGCTGAGAGAGTATCACACACTGCCAGGGGGAAAACAGAAGTCCTTGCTGCTGACTGGTACGTTCATCAGTATCATCCTAATTCAGGAAATTCTTGCTGTTGACTCAGATTCTCAGGGTCTGGGGCTTAGGTCTTGCCTGTGTCCACACAAGGACCCTGGCTTGCCTCACCTGCTGCTTTTTACCTCAAACCAAAGAGTTGATCATGAAATTTACAGTTCACTTCTGATAAGCTGCTTAGGTACCATTTGGAAAGCAAAATAGAAGGTAATTAAACAAGTTCTTAAAACTTTTGTCATCAAAGACAGCCAAGACATTAGTGATGGTTTGTGAAGGCTCTGCCCATTGCCTCTGTTTTATCAGACCACCTGGCTGCTTTTTGTTTTCGTGTTGTGCCTCCTGGGTCTGTGCCAGCAGTGCCTTCCTGCGTTGCTCTCAGGTTCACTTATTACATCTATGCAAACAAATCCTTCACCAAACATATCCTTTTCCCAGACTTTAAAATTGTTATTTTGCTTAATTTTCAGTAATATTTTGAAATGTTTATTCCTGCTGACTCAGTAATCTACTTTTTCAGTGACCAGGAGGGGAAGGTCACATATGAATGAAACATTTTTACCTTTGTAATCTGAGGAGATATTTTTCTACTGTGTAGACATAAAGAAACAGCTTCTACTCCTGTCCTGTGTCTCCTTCCTCAGGTTCTAGAAATATGGAAACCTATTGTGTTCTAGTTAATCCAGTCTTTCTTAGATTTTTGTTTGGTTTTTTTTGTTTGTTTGCTTTTTTTGTTTGTTTGAGTTTTTTTATTTTTTGTTTTGGTTTGGGTTTTTTTTTGTTTAAGCCTGAAATGCTAAAACACCAGTTTATACACTGTGAATATTTCTGCTGATCATATTGTAGAAGACTTAGCTCTCTGAAAAAGCTCTTCACCTGCATAAAAATGCTTAGGTACATAAATGATGTCCAAGCTGGGTCTGGACACTGAAAGACCAAAAAACTCAGCTGAATTAAAAAACTCTGTCTCATGCCCTGTGCAGGGGAACCTCTATTCTTTAGGTAGGAACACTATCATGTCACAAATTGGTTGAATAATTTATAAAATAATCAGGTGAGTTTGCATATAACTTTTCACTGAGTATTATTCAATTACAGGCTTGGAAATATGTTTCATACCAATGTTTTATATATATATATATATATACACACATATGTATCTGTCAGTGAAATATTAAAAGCCTGACAACTCAGGAGGCAGAACTATAGTGATTTAAAAGGTCTTTTGTGTTTAAGTCTTTTTAATCTGATTTTTATTTACTGGTCAGTCTATTGTACATTTGAATTTTTCCTACGTGCATAGAACATTGATTGACTGTTTTAAAGACAATTGTGTTAGCAAATAAAGCCAAAGTGATGAAGAATTTTCCTATGCTTGCAATATGGCAAACCTGCTTGGCTTGGCACTGTCCAACTATACAATATTACTTCTATAATACATAGTCTTAATGAGATGTAATAAAGAGCATAATGATGTGGCCCCAGGTTCTCAAGACTACTTTTACTGCTTGACAGGCTAAGAAGGACCTCCTCTCTCTTTGTAGGCGTAGTCAGCCAGAGTTTGGGCTCCATTTGCCCTCATTATCCTGCTGGAGGCAATCAAAATTAACACCTGATGAGCTCTTGTGGGTAGGGCTGGACACTGTAAAGCTGCAGAAGGAAGGATGGCAGAGCTGTCTCAACCAAAAGCCACTGAAAGAAAGAGTGAGACACCCGCCTGTCAGCCTCCCTCTTCTCCTCTTCCCCAAGTCCATGCCTCTCTCAGCTTTTTAACTGCTTTTAAGTGTTTTCCAGAGGAATTTTTGGTAGGATAGTCTTTGTGCCATGCCTGAGTTTGAACTTCAGCACACAGTGTACTTCATGAGTGTGACCGAGCACTTGTTCAAGGGCTGTTTGGGCACAGGGACAGTGCTGGGGCCTCATTCATCACCAGCTGGGCTTTTCTGGGCTGAGCTCCATTTCCTGGGCTTGCCCTGGCCAGGTTTCCTGACACAGCTTGGGTGCCCATGAGCAGTGGTACTGGCCCACTTCAAGGCAGCACCTTGGAGCATCAAGGACAAATTTCCACTGGTGGGGACAATGGGTGATGCTGGTTTTGCTGCATCTTTTGGATGATGCTCTGTGGTGATGCAGCCCCTTGCAGGCCACTCTTCACACAGCTCTTGGGTTTGGGGTGGCAGGTCTTCAAAAACCTGTGTCAGCTCTGTCTCCTACTTTATGGTGCAGCCTTACAACATTTCTAAGAGCAAAAGCAAAGGTTTCTGTGCAGGAAGATGAATGAAGAAAGCAAAGGTTGGGGTCAGAGCATGAAACCAGCCTCAGCACAAGGGAAATGTTAGGCATAATTCCCATGGGTTTATCAGCACCTTGGAAAGATGCTTTAACAATGTCTATAGAATACCCTGAGGAATTCAGGGTTTAACTGCTGCAGCAAGAGCCTGCTTCACTAATCAGACAATTTAATTCCATTTACAGTGTAATATATATTAATAAAAAAGAAAAGAAATTAAAGATACCCGAGGGATTCTTCAGCACAGCATTATATTTTATTAAATATAACATCAAAGTTAGAAGTTACTGAGAATCAAGATAATGTGTTACACTAAATTGTGATCAAAGAAAGAGATATAATGATATAATTTTAATAATCCATAAGCACCAAAGCTGGAACACTTTTATGTATGAAGTTAGACACATACACAGCTGCATATATTAACTATGCTTGTGAACTGAGATGCACATTATAATACATGTTTCTAAAAATTGTTTCACATATATATCTACTGTCCAAACTGGTAAACAAAGCTTGGGGAAAGGTTTCAAAAGGGATCTTAAACATTTTCTACCACAAAATTTATTTAACATACCAGTGTTGCTGTGAGCAATGACCAGTTAGGTTGTTTTACATGGATGATGCATAGTCCTCTTCTGAAATGTGAGTAGCAGACATTTAAGTATAGAAATCTGAAAAAATATGATGTCACATCCTCTTGACACTAAGAGAGTATTTGGGTGGAACCAGGAAAAAAAATTACATTCTCAAATACAACACTCAGGGAAACACAAATATGTGATTTTATGCCATGATATGCAATAAGAAATAAAAAGCTATTGTAGGATGTGAAGTTGCCAGACTGGGCCAGGGGAATGGTTTACAACTTGACATATTATTTCTGCTGGGAGAAAAACCTGAGTGTAGGAGATCTGTCTGCTTTTGTAAGTTCCTGGGGCAGGTGTGTGCTCAGTGCCTTGGTGGGGTCACAGCACTGTGTCTTCTGAGAGTTCATCCCAACCAGCCCTGGGGCTTGAGGGGCTATTTTCTTTTTCTTAGGTGTCTGGAGCACCCAAAAAGGCTGCAATTCTGTCACTGATTTCTAGTTTTATACATATTTTTTGTTCTTTTCACCAAGGAACACATCATATGAATCAGCTACTCTCCATATCATGGCATTTTAAATGAATAAAGAGGTGCTTTTGTAGGTCTATGCTGCAAAACAATGCAGTGCTGCTGCATGTCAAAAACATCTGTGTGTTTTGTAAAATAGGGCTGCTGTTCATCAGGCAACACATGTGCTTCCATGTCATTCTGCTAGAATGGACCTTGGGTGGTTCAGATTGGAGAGAAGAGAGCAAAATAGGGAGTAACGCCTGAATAGGATGACAAAGAGAAATTAGAATCTCTTTAGTGTTGTAAATTAGTAAAAGGTTTTACAAAGCATTAGTACAATTACTGCTATAAATGGTTTTTTATATATATGGGCACAGTGTGGGAAGTCTGTAAGTCTGTGTGATGTGAGTGTATATAAAAATGTCAGAAATATGAATTATTTTTAAAAATTTGAGTTTCAGGGTAAAACTCTGACCTCAGTGAGTTCATTGAGTGATTAATGTCTGTAGGGCCAGCATTTTACTCCATCTGGATAATAGCACGTAAAGTTTACTGATTTAAAACTATTTGGGACACGTATTTTCTTCTAAACAGAAAGAAATTTCTACTCTCTGGTATTTTCAGAATCCGCCCTGTCCTCAGTCATTTGCATAGGACTTACTCTCTTTGCTCTTGTTCAGTAGATGCTCCATTTATATATTTTAAAACATTTCAAGAGTGACTTTATCACTGTTTCAGAATTGCAAAGTAGCTTTTTCAACTTGCCCTTTCCAGATATGGTTCTATTAATCATTAAAAGAAACTCAATATGTTCTATCAAACTAAGAGTGGGCTTATTTATGACACTGAGGTAATAAATATTTTCGTCTCTGTAAATTTTTTTCTCTCTCCTTGGTCTCCATGATGAGTTAGGGAAGTTTTGTGTTCCTGGGGGGGCAGGGGAAGCTGTTGGTGCCCGTGGCCAGGTCAGTGTTGGGCTGCAGGGTGGCTGGGGAGGAGATGGGTGGCTCACCATGGGCACATAAAGCTGCTCAGCAAGAAAAGGTCTGTGCTCATCTGTGTAACCTGTAAAATGGTACTGCCTGACAAAACAAACAAATCTATTGTCCTGACCGAGAAATTAAAGTACATTTCTTGGACAAATCAAAAAAGTGGGAAGACTTGAGCCATCATGCTGACTGAGGCCAGTAATAAAAACACTTGCATCTTGCTTGTGCAAACTCCAGCAGTGTTACAGCCCTGCAGAACTGCCTCTGCCTGCAGCTGTCTTTCCCCTTGTTTTGAGATGACTCAAATTGCTGGATGGGCTGAGCAAGGAACAAAACTCACCACTATGGGGAGTGCAGCACAGAAGAAGGGCTTGGTAGGAAACAGGGCACCCCTCCTGCTGCCCAGAGAGGAATCACAGAATCCTTTAGGCTTCAGAAGATGGTTGACCTACACTGCTAAGTCCACCACCAAACCGTGTTCCTAAATGGTACCTCCACACAACTTTTAAATACCTCCAGTGATGGTGACTCAGCCCCTTCCCTGGGGAAGCAGTTCCCACTGTAGCAGTGGGTACAATGCCCCTCTTTACAGTGTCAGGGGTTGCAGGGTCCCCATTCAGTTAAACCTCCTGCCTCCTTAGGGAAGCCTACCTGTGAAAAACCTGCTGGAATGAGGAGGAGGAAGGGACTTGGCCCGGAGAGGTCTGTTTAAGCACTGAGCACACCTTGTTTTGCATAAGCACTGACAGTGGCAGGACTGGTGTGCCACCTGCACAGCTCCAGGGTTCATGCATTCCTGCAGGGCTCCTGCCAGGGTTCATGCACTCCCCTCCCTCCCATGCATGGTGCAAATGCCCGTGTGTGCTGTGTGAACTCACAGTGAATGAATGAATGAATGAATGAATGAATGAATGAATGAATGAATGTGTGAGGTGTGCTCTGCTCTCCTACAGCCAGGCAAATCACCACCAAGCAGAGTGGGAAGCAAGCAGGGTGCCCCTTCCCAAGTCACCCCAGATGAGCTGATTCCCTGGAAGGCACAGCTGGCAGCAGCAGCATGGGGCAGCACGACCTCATCCCAGCCTCAGACAGTGGAAAGACGTCAGGTCATTTGAGAGACAGGATAGGAAGATTTCTCCTCCTAGCCTAGGTTGAAGTAAAATGTCATGATCTAACTTCAGCTTAATAATTATTTTAGCTCTTTAGTGTATGATAGAAGGGCAAAATATGGAACCTTCCTTTAGTTAACAATTTCATTCTTTCAGCTTGGTTTTCCTTTGTTCTGGCTCAGCTCAGTGACAGCCAGCAGCTCAAACCTGCTTGCACAGTAGTCCTTGCATGAACAACATGTGTTGAGGCAATCACTGTGGCTGTATTCAGCATGCTTATTCAGCTTTCTTTTAATAAATCCAGTAATAGACTTTCAGAGGCAATGAAGGGAAAGGAATAATTTGGAAACAAAGCTGTTGAAAAGAATGCAATGCACACGCCAGAGAGAAGAATGTGATTTTAGAGGTCTCTGCAGCTGTTTTATTTCTCTAGAGGATTTTAATCAACCTGATTACACATGGAAGCAAAGGGATTTTAAAAACAGTATGGTGATAATCAGTAGAGAAAACAAAGGGGCGTTTTCCCTTTCTTGTACAACTCACTTTTGTTTTCTCCCTTTCATGTCATTTTAAAAGTAAAAATCTCTTATTAGCTCATTTTAATTAAAAATATCCATGCTAGGGTTTTCCTAGAGAAGCAATTTCAGTCTGTCCACTAGATCATTTAATCAAAGATATCCTAAATACTTTCAAGATTGCTGTGACTGCACCAATCTGACTGCCACCAGCATAATGGCTTTCCCAGTGGTTTGGAAAAAAAATGTGTAATTGGACATGAGCCCATCCTTTCAAGTGGGATTAGCTGCTCTGCTTCAGTCTTCCCCTAAATTTCAGGGTCTGATGTTCTTTTCTTGTTCCTTCTGTACTTAACTGCTGCAAAGCAACCCTCCAGTGCCATCTTTAGAGTTGAGCTGTACAGGCACAGCCAAGGGAAGGAGTGTGGAATTGCACTCTTGCAAAAGGCCATATTCTGTGTTACTAGGAGCAATTGGTATCTGGCTAAAACTGGGGGAGACCCTACACCATTCATCACAAAGGAGAACTCTATGTGTGTAGTGGGAATTTGCCACTTGTCACTCCTAAAGGCTTTTGGATGGATTTTTCCAACAACTCCTCCTACCCTGCACCCCAGTGGTGTGCATATCAGGACCCTTAAGCAAAGCACCATGTCTTGGGATGTTATTAAAAGTATGTATTCTATCATCATATGTTGAAACCAGGTGGGGCAGTGTTCTTAATCTTTTCCGTGACCCATCCTTCCTCCAGGGAGGATAGCCTCTGTTAATGGCCCATTGAGTCCCACTGCATGGCTGATTAAAATTACATCATCCCATTGGGAGATGCTCCAGCCAGGGGGAGGAACCAGACATTTCCTACCTAGATAAAATCTGAGATTCAGAACATCAGGGCAGCCTTTTTCCACTGGATTCCCAGAGGAAAACCAGACCCTTCTAGATCATTATGGACCTTTGGAGGAAAGCTGCACTTTTCTACAGTACCACTGCTCCAACAGAACCACGTCTGTCACTGCAGGAGGACTGCAGCCACCATTTAATAGGACTGCTACCAACACCCTGACTGCCTTTCTTAACAAACACCTGTCTTTTCAATCCACAGCACAGACACTGAGTGGCTTCCCCAGGGTCACCAAGGATCAAAGGGCTTCAGGCACACCCCTGTGAGCAAACACGTGAGACTGTATGTTCTGCCTTGCTCTCTGCCTCCTTTTATAGATTACAGAGTATTTGGTGCCTTCTGTCCAGAACCCAGAGCTGTCCCTGTACACACTGGTTTTCCTCCTTTTAGGTGTCAGATGGAGAAATTTAGGTCAACATTTAGCTTTGTCTTTTCTGTCAATAAAAATGATTCCCTAAATAGTTTTTCAATCCTCCCCCAGTGTCAAAACTTTTCAGAGCCTGACTTTTAGTTGACTGCTGTTTGGAAAGTTATTCAAGTGTTTATATTGCCAAAAGCAAAAGAGGTCCAAAAGATGAATCCTAACCATATCAGCACAAAGACCACAGGTGCACTGTTCCCCTTCTCCCAGCCCTGTTCCACGTCCAGGTCAGCAGCAGCAGATGTGACAGCACCAAAGCACCTAAGTCCTGACCAGCTTCCAGGACAAAGCAGTGCCCAAGGGATGCTTTAGCTGGTCAGAGATGATTTCACACATGAAGATATCCGTTTCCATAACGGCTGATGTGGGTTTGATGCCTGCTGTGGAAAACTTTCATTTTAAGGCATTTCCAGATCAGTTTGTTGGGCTCATGTTATATTAGGTGACAGCTCAGGAAACAAAGACAGATCAGGCAGAATTGAAGGTGACAGGTGCTTCTGTTGGGGTGATTGAGTGAAATGTCCTTGGTGTCAAGAGGACAGTGGGGGAGGCTTCAAAAGAAAGAACAAAACCACTGAATGTCTCCTCATCAAATTTCTCAGGATTTAAAAGGACACGTGAAGACTGCCTAAGACTTGCTTGGTCCTGCTGGTGCAGGGGGTGGATATCACCAACAAACAAAATTATTTAGAAGGAACATTTACTCCCAAAAAGAGCTGGCTTTGGTATAAGTGAATATAGAAATAATTTCCAGGTAATTCTTGCAGGAATTAACTAACTGTAATCATGCTGTGCAGGAACTGGAAGAGCCCTGCTCCCTGTGTCCAGACAACATGTAAGAAGTACAATTAAAGTGTGGTTAAACAGAGATGTGAAACTGTGATAGAGATCTTGAATGTTTAAATGCAAGAGGGCATAAGCCAAAATACCATATGAAATGAGAAACAGAAAGGTGATTCTCAAGGTGGTGTGAGAAGAGGCATCAGGAGAAAAACATGCATGATGTAGGAAATCAAGAAGGTAATAGTCATATTATCCCAGAGGAGCATTTCACAGGGGTCATGTACAAGAGTGGGTGTATAAATGGGCAGCTTCAAAGCAATGTACCATTTGCCATTTTAAGCTGTAACACAGCTGAAGACCTGCTGCCTCAGATCCCTGCCATGGAAAGAGAAACACGCCTGAAGGCAGGGACTAAAGGAGGAGCCAGCCTGGCTCTGGGAATTAATATACCAAGCAGCAGATGTGTGACTAGGTGTGTGCTTTGTTTTGTGAAAAATGAAGCAAAACTGGAACACTTTCCTTATGCATCTTTGCAAAAAGTTCAAAAGAAAAAGAGATAAAGCATTTACTATCAAAGGGAAGATGAGATAATTTTGGCAAGACAGCTGATATGAAACTTTACTCTTAGCTTTACAGTGATAACCCCAGTCTGGAAAGCTACTTGAAAAAAAGGCAAGAGTCCAGTTCTCCTTCGATAGTCTCTGTTTTCTCTTTCTGCTGTTTTCATACCTGATATACTTAATGAGAAAATGTCAAAAATTTCTCATAGTAAAGACAGTGAATGTGTTGATACCTCCATGAATAATAGCATAGTTCATATTAAATATGAAAATTAATATCTGGAAGCAAACGAAAATCTTTAAAGAAAAGATTGAAAACATGTTTCATCTTCTAGGGTTTTAATATTTGCATGTTGAAAATACTGCAGTCTTTCATTGTGAAGACTAAGAGGACACCCCTACTGTCTTCCAAAATCTTGTTTGCACCAAGATTCTCCTAGGAAGTCCTGGGAGAAAGAGGATTTGAAGGACACAGTGCTTTGTCCCTTGAGTATGTGCTCAACTATGGATATTTTTTTTTTTTTTGGAGCTGTCTACATCTTTCCCAACAATGATGTTTCATACTTGACAGAAGTGGTAGCACTCCCAGTCATCTGCATGCAATTCTGGGCAGCTTAATTAATTAAGTGCTTATCTTAATGTGCCACGGGAAAAAAACCCAAAAGTTTTCTTAGTGAAAATTGATATAATGTGCTGACAGAATGTTAAAATACAATTGGTAATTAGTGTGCATTGAGAGTTAAATATATAAAGCAAAAGTCAGAATTTGGGAAAGGATTTGAGCTGCACAGTAACAGAAGAGAACAATTTTTCTTTCTCTGATGTCTCTTATAAGATGAATTTTCTATTAGCTGTTTTCTTTGAGGATTTGAAATCTTCCATGGAGGGTTGGCATCTGGAAATTGTCCCTTTCCATCTGGTTGCTGATCCCAAGTCTTGAAAGATTTAGATGCATTTGGCTATTTCCCTTGTGTGAATGGCTCCAATGAGTTTTTCCTCAGAGTTTTTCTTACTACCAATGGGATGAATTTATTTAATTTACTGTAATATAAGAAAACAGAGAGATACCAGAAAAGCAGCTGGAGTTTAAATTAGCAAGGGAGGTGAAGGACAAGAAGAAGGGCTTTTATAACAGAATTGAAAAAGGAAAACTAAAGAAATTTTGAGCCTGCTGCTAAGAACAGCTAGAGATTGAGGGACAAAGGACATGGAAAAGGTGGAGGCAGTCAGTGCCTTTTTGTCGTTTTTGCTGTGCAAGGCTGCCTTCAGACTCTCCTGCTCTTGAGGCTGGTTGCACTCTCCTCTGCCAATACCCAGAGGAGAGGAAGACAGAGTAAGAGAGCACTCAAGCAAGTTGGGCACATAGAAGCCAGATGGTCCAGATGGGATGGACGTCTCTAGGAGCCCCAGAGGAATGGGCCAAGAGCACACGTGGCTGCTCCATGGCAGCTTTGCAAGGCCATGCCCAAGTTTATGGAGCGAGTCCTCCTGGGGGTCCTGTCCCGGTGCCTGAATGTCAAAAGGCTGATTGGGAGCAGCCTGCTGGAGCTACCAGCAGCATACTGTGCCTGGTGAAACTGATGCCTTCCCTGGTGAGACAGATGACTCACAGGGAGCAGAGAGAGGTGGATGATGTATATTTTGGCTTCAGCAAAGCCTTCGGTTTCCCACAGTATCTTGATAGCCAAGCTGGTGAGATATGTTTGGCTAAGTGGACAATAAGGTGAATGGATAATTGCCTGGACTGTGTTATCCTAAAGGATTTTAATAAATAGTACAATGTCCCTCTTGTTGATGGTCACTGTGATAGTCCTCAAGGATTCATATTTGGGACAGGACCTGTTTGTCTTTAAATTACCTGGATGATAGCACAGTGTGCACCACTCAGAAAATTCACAGCTGATGCCAAGTTCTGTAGAGGGAGATCTAGAGGGAGATCTTGCTAGACTGGAGCAACGTATTGATTGGACCCTCATGAAGTTCAGCAAAGGGAACTGCAAAATCCTGAATCTGGGAAAGGAGAATCCCTGCAACCATCTGGGCCAGGGACTAAGTGATTAGCAGGCAACCTTGCAAAAAGGGAGCTATCAATTTGGTGCTACAAATTAAATATCAGTGAGCAGTGTATCCCAGTAGCCCAAAGGCAGCCAATCACATCCTGCACAGTTTTAGCAAAACCATACCCCGGGGTCCAAGGAAATGACTAGTCCTATGTGGTTGGCATTTATGAGGTCGTGCTGAAAGTTCTCCATCCAGTTTTGGGCTGCCCGCTACAAGAAAAATATGGACCTTCTGGGGCAAGTTCACCTTCAATCCCCAAGATATTAATGGGGCTGGAGTACACAATATAAAGGAAAGACCACGGGGACTGTTTTATTTTTCAGCAGAGGACAAGGCAGAGGGGAGAGTATATTGCTGTCCACAACGATTTAATGGGAGGATGTAGAGAAGACAGACCTGAACTCTGCTCATAGGGGTGCAGTGAAAAGAGGCAACAGACAGAAATAAGGATAAGGAAAATTATAAAAAAATTGTAGGGAAAAAATCTTCAGTGTGAGGAAGGTCAAACAATGACACAAATGCCTATGGTGATTGTGGTGTCTCCATCCTAGGAAACAAACTCAACAGGAGGCAACTTAGGCAATCTGCTCTTGCTGGTCCTACTTTTAGTGGGAAGTGGACTGGAGACTCCCAGAGTTCTCTTCAAACCTGGAATACTCTGGCAATGTTAATCCTATAATAGCAACACTGTGTGAAACTGGAAGATATTTAATTAGAGACCATGATAAAAGCAACTGTTTTGGTTAGCCAGTCTAGGTGTGGAGATGTTGAAAACATTTGAGATGCAAGGGTAGACACAAGAGCACGTTGGGATTTGATGTGGTGAGCCAGTCATGGAAGAGGTGGAGGAAGGAACTGATGCAGGGACCAAACATAATGACTGTGAAGCTATTAAGAGCCTTATGGAAATTCCTGACTCATTGCATAGTAAATGCTGTTCATATCAAATTACAAGTGAGAAATGTGAGAGAGATCAGCATTTCATGGTTGATAGCTGTTTCCAGAGTGAGCTAGACTAGAGTGCTACATCCAATGCTCCAGAGCTCTGAAAGCAGTTCAACCTGAGACCTCAGCAATACCTTGGAGAAAGAGCAGGTGGTTCTTTCAGCTGTTTTCCTGTACAAATAGTAGTTCCTGAAAAAAACACAAAGTGAACAATCTTAAAAGATGGCTTTTTTAGTGAAGTAAATCTTTAGAGCTGTAACTTGATGAATAATGATCTTTAAACTGACTTTGAACTAATAGATTGTGTGACTAGTTATTGTGAACTGACTGTAGTCAGTGGCTTGCTCACTATAGCTCTAGCTCAAATGTTTACCTTGTACGTCCAGTATGACACCCAGCCTGTTCTCAGTGTCCTAAATGTATGGTGCTGATCCTCATCTTCAGTGAGAGGCTCTAATTATTTAAGAAAATATATTTTCTTAAATTACAGAACAAAATAATTAATTCTGGGAATTAATTTTCATGATAAAAAGTAATATTTCAATGTATTATTAGTTATTATCTAGAAAATGGCTGGCAGCATCATGTTACAGGCTAATTTTTCCTAGCTGTGACTTGCAAAACTCTTCTTTGAGAGACACTGCTAATGCACTCTGGCCATTACCACATACCTAATAATTGCAAAGGGCATAACTACCTGAATTCATGATTTTTGTTAGTTAAATTGATATTCTCAGAATTCTGAAAGGGCCATATCAAATGGAATCCTAGAATGCTTCTCCACAAACCCATTTTTATCAGCAAGCTCACAATACTGTTTCTGTCTCTGCTGACATGTATTGATTCTAAGTTTTCACAGCAGAGATAATGACTTTGCTAATGGCAAAGTAAGTATCACAATTTACATCAGCTATAAATCATCGAGAATCTCAAGAGCATATAATCTACCATGAATGAACTAAGTCACAAATTGTGTCCCTGTTATATTTGTGTCAGTCCAGCAAACCTATATCTCTTATCTCTCCCCAGCCTACACATTTCAAAGTGCTATAGGGGAGGGAAAAAAACAAGACAACAGATAACTCTAGAAATTGATTTTCAGACATGTAACAACACATCTAAGAAAGGTCAGCAAGTAAAGTCTTTCTTCGAGTTGTTGGCAAAATAAAGTAAAATTGACACAAGCTAAAAAACAAAAAAGGATGACAGGAAATTCATCTGTCTGCCCCCTGGCTTTCAAGTACACCTGTGGCCTCATCATTTAGGAGGAAAGGCATGGAATCCAGAGAGCACCACACACATGGACAGTGCATTAAACTGGATGTTTTGTCCTTCATCACGAGCAGGTGGTTTTGCCTTCAGGAGTGGTGTGGCACTTCCCCAGCCTGCTGTGGAATAGCTCTTCATGGGCAGCCAAGGAGTTAATTTAAATGATGTTCTCTGCTCCCTGCCAGGAAGATGAGCCTTTCTGGCCAGGGCAGAGGGCAGAGTGACCTGCTGCAGCAGGGGATACAAATGCAGTCACAATTTTACATAACTACTTTAAAAAATTTAAGCTGTCATGCTTCAAGACACAAGGACTTGACTGAATGGAGGGAGCAAACCTTGGCCAGTTTTCCACTAATCTCTGTCCTGACTGCTGTGCATTTTATCCGTGTCTGACACTGACAAATGCATTGGTTGTAAAAACCTTCAGTAAAAGGAAAATATTGAGGTAGGCAAGCAAATTAACACAAAGTTTAGCCTCAAGCTGTTCTCTGCTAAATGTTTTCCTGGCATTGTTTCTGCTGGGGCAGTGCTGCTTTGGGACTCAGGACTGTCTCTGTGATGTGCTCTGCCATGTGGGCTTTTAAATAAGCAGACATCTAGTCAGACTCTGGTTTTCTCTCCCATGAGCACGAGTAGCTGTGAACACTTGTCAGGGTTTCTCTTCAGACTCAAAAGTTGTGCCTAAATTTGTCTTAGTATGTAGATTGTATCATGTCAAAGAAGTCACTTGGGCTATTGGGTAGTTTAGCTTGGGGGAAAACAGGTCAGTCTGCTGGATGGTTTATCAGGTTTGAAAAAATTAATTGCTGTCTTTTTGAGGGTTTATACAGGGCCTTGGTGGAATTGGCAATGCAAGCCTAGTTTTGCTGATCATGGAATCATAGATTGGTAAGGGACCATAAAGATCACCTGGTTCTATACCCCCTCCCCAGGGATGCCCCCACTAGGTCAGGCTGCCCAGGTTGCCCAGGTCTGGCCTCAATCAGAACCAAGCCTGACTGCATGAGATGCAAAAGAATTGACGTGAATAACATGAAGTGAGTCTACAGAACATGCAGCTGCAGTACTGCCTTTCAGCAGAGCTTGAATGGGAATGCAGAGTATTTTTAAATGTTTTGATATCTCTCTTAGGCCAGGAAAACCAAACAAGTCACCCCACCTGTGCTGCAGAAAAATTCTCAGCTAATTGTGGAGGATCCTCATTCCAGTTAGCAGGCTCTATAATGCCTACAGCTAACTCTAACCTTGACAGGAACTGAACTAAGATATTTTGCAGAATAGGTATTCACAAATAACAGTTCTATCTCTTGATCTTTGCAAATATCTCATTTTATTTTGAAGTATTTCTAATGGAAGATGGAGCTGTTAGCATAGATTGTACTTATGAAAAATTTACAAATAACAACATGGACATAAATTAAATTGAATAGTGAAATAAGTTGAATAGTGAAACAGTTGGCTAATTTTGTGCAATGTCCTTTGCTGAGACTCAGCAAAGCCATGAGAACCCCAGGTGACCCTGACTTCCTCAAAGTCATCATAAGATCCTTTGCTATTCTGAGCAGAGACCCACAAGCCAGCATCTGGAATTTTCTTAATTTATGTAATGCAGACAATTAAGCAAAAAAAAAATTTGAAGAGAGAAGTAAGCACAAAATGTATAAACTCCCTTCACATTGGACCTGTGTAGTAATTTCTTTGGTGTTGAAGACATTTCATAGGAGTTTTGTTTGTTTTTTTTTTTACTTGAACTGTGCCCATGTAAGCCTGCTGTCAAGCACAGGATTCCTGGAAACAACAATTACTAGCTAGAATGCCTTCACATTCACAACTATGTTATGTTGGAGTTTTTTGCCCTGCTGTGTATGTTCCATTTTAGAGTAATAACTCATTTTCTTTGTAGGTGAATAATATATGATCTTTAATATTTGAATAGCCCTTCACACTATAAAATAAAGTACATTTTGAAATGTTTTACTCTTAAATAATACCATAATTAGTATGTGTTTCATTACAAAGTGTCTCAAGAACCTTCCTATTCTTCTTCCTAAGGAGCATTCAATCAAATTCAGTTATTCTGGGCTGGAACATGAGAACTACTGTGATAAGTTTATGATGCAGAGTGCTTGCTGTGGAATGGGAGCATCCTAGCTACATGGAAAGCCATAGAGAATTAAATAGAACTGGACTCTTCATAAAATATTTTTCATCGATGAAACACTGTACAGAAGTTTCTCCTTTCTTCTATGAGCATGAGAACTAAAACTCTTTTATTTTCTTTTTCTCCCGCAAGATTGTTTTAGGTAGAGGCTGTATTTCAGAAAAAAATTTTCAAAAATAAAATAAATAAGGTTTTTTGATAGTTGCCACCTTTTTTCTGTTTCATCTTCAAAATCAAATATTTTGCTTTGGGCCTTTACCCAAAGATTGCTATGATAAATAATAGATGTTATGCTATTTGTAAAATGTTATTTTTATATTCTTTCTATTTCAGCAAATCCTGCCCTTTTCTAATATTAAGAAATTTCTATGGTTGGTATCTAAAAATATTTTTCAGCATAAGAAAAATGATCTTCACTTTCCTTTACTCATTTGTTCTGGACTGAACTTTATGGGTACATTTCAGCTGAAAAGGAATTAATACCATGATTGGGACTCCCCTGATATCACTGCAAAGAACTGTGGGTGGAAGGAGGGAAGACAAGAAAGGCATGATTGCCTCTCTATAAATAGAATATTCTCTGCACATCACCGATTCTGCACAGATGTCTGTCAATGACATAGATGCTACTTCAGAAATTGCTTAAACAGCTGCATTCCAGGCAGAGAGGAGACAATTAACAAATGGATTTGGGTTGCAGAAACATTTCTTTTGGTGACAGATGTTTGGATACCATCTTACTTTTTTATTTATGGAATAAATGCTCTTAATCTGATTTCCTTCTATTATTTGCCAGAAGAACATAAGTAATTATTTTCTAGGTGAATGTGTTTATATCACAATCTGAGTGTCAATAATTTATTATTTTACTAGGAAAAAAATAGATGCCTTTGAAGTACTGTTTGACTAACCACAGATCTTTCCTCTGGGCAAAGGACATGCACAATATTTGATGAGGGAATACATAAAATCTGAAAGAGAGGGGCTACTTTCCAAGAAGAGGACAAACTTCTCAGGGAGAGCTTTTTAGGAGAGTGTGGGCCCACGCCTTACAAATGTCCTCTATGGAGATGTACACTCAACTTTTTAAGTTTCCAAACTCAAAGCAAATTTCCTTCTGGAAATTCACTGGTAAATGAACAAGTCCTAGATTGTTATATAAACACTTTTTGCCTGGAAAACAATTCTTTACATAATAATAGACTGCTGGATAGCCTGGGGGAACATGAGACAAATTCAATATCCAGGATTATGCAGTCAGATTAGGTAACATACTTGTACCTCCTTGTCTTAAAACTATGCATTCTTAATAATTCCCTGGATAACTTTCTGATTTTGGTTACAAGTGCCACCATATCCTGTTTAAATTAAGTTGCTTAGAAATACCATGGATAAGGGCTTACCTTGCTTGGTAGTTCCCTCTCGTGTCAGTGACTGAAACAAACCTGAAGGACTCCTAGGGGGACTAGGACTGCACTACCTATTTTTGCAGCTATTTAAAAAATATTTTAAATATTTTCCTTTTTTTCCTTGCTTTGCTAAATAATCTGCGTAGCTGTTCCAGATCATCTGGAGTTAACAGAGGGCTGGGGTGAAGGAGACAATGCAAGGGGAACTGGAAATGCATTTCAGGGAGTGTGGGGAGTGAGAAAAGTGCAATGGGAAGGAACTGGCTGCTGTGATTTAAAGCATGTGGTACGTGTTAGCATGGAGCAAAATACATGCAGGGAGCTAATGGAGCTGGTGTAGTCTCTCAGAGGAGATAATTTAGGTATGCTGGATATCTTAACTACCTTTTTTAAAGCCTGGAATAATTTGGTTCTAATTTCTGAGCAGGGATTTGCAGCCCACACAGCAGTAAGTCTTGATAATTATTAATTATATGTTTTCCTTCTGTTCTCTATGACCTTGTTTGTAAAGGCTGTGTGGTAAAGCTAGAATATTAAGAGGTTTACGGGGCTCTGGCATGCCACCTAGCTGGAAAAGAGGAAAATATTTAAAGAAAAATGGATAAGAGAAAGTATAACCTTGAGCTTTTACCCTTTCAGAAGGCACTGAAATGCAGAGAGCACTCATCCAGCACACACGGCCACTGAAGGAGTGAAGAGGTGATTTCCTGGTTTAGTACAATTAAAATTCACACACACTCTCTTTCAGTCTGATCTGAAATGGCATCAGGCAGCAAAGGCATATGGCAAACTACCCATAGAGGAAATTCTAGTTCGAAAACCTGCCTTAGCTTTATCCCAGCAGAGATCCAGACACCACGGCTTTGGCTCAAACATTACAGTGGAAAAGAAAGAAAGGAAAAAGGAAAGAATCAACTGCCATGGGGAACACAAATTAAACCTGAAGAGGAGAAACTTTGGTATGAAAGTTTCTATTTCATTACCTTGTAAGAAGCTGCACTACCCTCCTACTACAAGATCACTGTGTTCCTTTCCAAATGTGGATATTAGTCTAAAAATCCAGCCTTCTGTAAATGTGAACACTTATGTTGCTTTTCATGTTGTACCTACTTAAAGAAATGCTGCCCTCTGATCTTTCTCCAGTTGCCTGATTCTCCCCAAAATATTTTTTCCCACTAGAAATAATGAAGCAACCTGACTTGCAATAGAGAACAATGTTCTGGAAACCATGAAAGCAGCTTGTTTGCCACAGTTACAAAGAAAAAGTATAATTGGGCCTGGATTTCAAGATTCTGAGAAGATACATATTGCTTTTGACTCCTCTGAAAAATAAATTGGCCTTCAATCCTTGACACGCTCAGAAGAAAACATTTCCTTACTAGTTCTGTCACGGTTTTCTTCCACAGGTTTGGAACATAATGTCATTCTGTGCATGGCAGCTTGTATGGCAAGTGAATTATTGTGTTGGTGTTGGGAAGAGACACTGAAAAGTTCAGATACTATAAAACCAGTGTCCACCCACACTTTACTTCTAACATTATCGCACAACACAAGCACAGAATATCTCAAATTAAGTTAGAAATCTCAAACCTTTTATCTCCTGCCCTTTTGACTAACAATGTAATGTGTTTCTCAGTTCTTTAAATTGCAGAAAGTGGTCTCACTAGAGTAGCAAACTTCTGTGATAAAGATTTATGCGCAATTATGACTAGTAAGAGAGGAAAAAAAAAGGCAGTTTTATGAAAGCATAAATGCCTGCTGCAAAAGGTAGATTGGGCTGGGAAAGTTAGGGCAATAATAGAACACCCTTTCTTGCCTGAGTAATATTTTGAAACACATCACTGTTTGCAGTGTGATGAGTGCTGCAAAGAGGTCTCGGCTGGCTCTCAGAGCTGCTTGGAAAATGGAAGAAATTATGAATTCTTTTGTCATCTTCCTTTGTCTTTGTCCTCTTCACATTTGCTTTATCTCTCATCTGTGTCTTTTTGGTGAATCTCTAGATGCATTCACACTGAGATAAAGAAGTGTCTTTGCTGACTGGGCTCTCTAGTGAATATGGAAGCAATGTGTTACAAGACAGCAGAGGCTCAGCTCCTCCTGGTGAGGACTAGAAGCTGAAAGCTGGTTAACAGAACTCCCAACATTTAGATTAAGTGTTGCCAAAATTTGCTGTCTGAGAAAGACTTGGAATAGATTGCACCTGGGCCACTAATTTTATTTCACAAATAAAGTAGCTGGCTAATGTGAGATAATAAAGGTTGGGTAAAAATAGGAAAAGAAGAGACCATTGCTGTGCCTGCCTGCTGCCAGTCAGCTGGGAGCCATCAACCCTAAATACAGCTCCTGCAGCTTGTGAGCACATTGAGGGCTAGAGCAGAAGCACAGGAGGAGAATTTGGTGCCAAGGAAAAGCAACAGAGTCCTGAAATTATCTTAAGTGCCACCAATGGTTTGGCTCTCAGTCCTCAGGAGAGCAGCAATAATTAATGGACTTCTGTGGATGGGCTTTAGAGAGTTGGAAATCCCTGGGAGAGCCATTCTCCAGGCAGAAAAACTCAGTCTGCAGCACACAATCAGGCCTGATTGTATTTCCAGATGAGTTCCAATGGGGACTGCAGACACACAGCTGCTTTCCCCTTTGTGGTGCTTTGTAGGAACAGAGACCACCTGGAGCATCAGTTCTACTCTTCCACTGCTTTATTTTTAGGGCCAGTCATCACTCCTTTCCTTAACAGCTGCTCAGAAGTCTCAAGTGATTCACATTTTCTTGTCTTGCTCTCTATTTAGTTACATCAAAATTGAGAAGCCCGGGTGCAGCTTAGGCAAAAACAAAGTAATTAATACACCATTACTTTATATGCAACCCCTGCACCCAATGTTACACTTCCAATTACATATTCTTATAAAGCACATAATTACTAGAAAAGTTAGCATGTTATATAAACAAAGCAGCTGGCCCAGAGGAAGATTTACCCTGTTGTCATTTGTTATCATGGGGATTTTGCTCCATTAAATTGAGCACGCAGTGAGAGAAAATGACCACATCAGTGAACAAAAATTCCTCAGCAAAGGAAAAACACCAATAGATACAGCATACAGCAACTCCTCTACACTGTGCACACTTCTGGCTGTAGTCACCTGGAATTAGATGGATTTTGAACATTGTGCCCCAGGTTATTACATCTCCAGTGTATGTCAGGAATATTACTGGTGCTTTAAATCTTGGGCTTTGTATGGCAATATTTTACAGAATCACATACCTGTCACCTGACAGTATAAGACAGAGTTAAGGATAATAAGATCTTTTCTTAATGTTCTCTTCAGGTCCTAAAACTTTAGTGATTTTTTTTTTTTTTACTAAAATTAATATGTTACTTTTTTTGGTAGTATTCAAGTGCCTATAAAGACAGCTGTCCACAGCAGTCATCTGCAGCAGAAGAATAAGGGTTATTCAGCTTTAATGTGTGATTCAGCCATGAGAAATTGGGTGTCTTTAACCAAGTTGATGCCAATGAAAATCTACTTTTAAAATAAGCCATTTACATCAGTGAAGAAAGATGGCAGTGTAGTGAGAATATATTGTCTGGCACAACCAGACCCTATTAGGTCTGGCTATAGCCTTGCAATGGTATTATGAGCAAGACAGCTAATCACTCAGTGCCTCTGTTCCTCAGCTCTATAATAAAGGTGATAATTCTTTGCCAGGCTATTCCTTTTTTCTTGTCTCTTCAAGGCACCAAGTAGGATCTTCCTATAGGGTATTATTTTTATATCAGTAGTACCTTCAAATATGAAATGTAGGCTAAAGCATCTGGTTTGGTTGTTCTCACTAGAATAAAATCAAGGCTATTTTAGGTTTAGCAAGGGCTTCATCACAGAATACAGCTGCTAAATGAACCATCCATTTAGAATTACTTTTGAAGTAATATACATCAGGTTTCAAATAATTCCAACTTTTGAATGAACTGTGATGGAATGTTGTTAATGAAGGGTAAAATCTTCAAGTTTTACCTTTGTAAGGTTTCTTGCCCGGTTAGAATGTTTTAGCCTACGGCCCCTGCTGCATTAATTTTGGATATGTAAAGCATGGAGGGTGCTGGGGTTTTTTTGGGTCAGGCAGACTCATGGCACATCATGCCAAAAGCAGTGGAGGAGAGGAGAGAGGCTTTCACACCTGGAGGGGTCCTGGACACTTACATGGACACAGACAGGGCCTGTGGTTCTTTCAGCCAGAGGGATGGGCAGGATGGATATTCAGTTCCCAACTCTACTAACGAGCTTTTATTAAGCCAGAAATGTTTTTTAGCTTTGGAAATCTTTTTACTTTGGCCTGGCTGTTTGTGTATCAACTTGGAAGATTAAAAAAATTTCAGACTATGCTTGTAAGGCTTGAATCACCATGTTGTCCTGGACCTTAACCTTTTTTTCTTGCAGCTAATAAACGAAGACCTTTCTGTTCTCCATAGAACCACAAGCATGTTTTTTGAGGCAGCACATTGCTTCTTTTTCTTTTCTGCCCCTGCAGTTGTTTTGTAGAAGACAAGATGCTTTGCAGGGAGCTACAGAGGGATATTTTCTTCCTAGATGCGGCTTTAATCTGCACAATCCAAGTAACAAATGTCATGTTTTGTATAATTGCGGGGAAGTGGATGTAACTAAAGATCAATACCAAGAATTGAACCATTTTCCCCATTTGCAAATTATCAATAAAAGGCCTGGGGTTTAATGATTTGTCTCTTGTTCCAAACTAATCAATCAGAGAAGAAACTCTTAATTAGTTGCAGCATATTCACTGAGCAGGTATGGATGCTGATGGCTGGAAACTTTACAGACAGAGTGAGGCGAGTCCAAGAGCCTTCAGGAGCATCAAGTAACAGCTGTGGCAGGACCTGGCCACGGGGAAAACGCCAGCCAGATGAATTTTACATCCTGCCTGCAAGGCTGTGTGCCTGGGGCAGTGGCCTGGCCTCACCACAAGTCACAGTGTCAGAGAACTTGTCAGTGCTTTCTGGTAGAGAGTAGAGCAGAGAACAGCATCCCTGCTCTCCCAGTACTTGCCTGGGGACTTAATTATTGTGTTACCATCAGACTACCTTTTGCATGTGCCTTCCGACCTAATTATCCTGATTTTCCTTGCTGCATGGGATTTGATATGCCCAGTAAATTGGGGGACACCTGTCCCAGAGCCTTCCCATGGGATCTGCATGCCCCTTAAGAAGCAGTTTGGTTTCCCCTGGAAAGCTCATGATGCACAAGAGTATCTAAAATATGTACCTCTGCCTCTTTTCATTTTAAATGCTAGCAGCACTTTAACATAAATGTATGAGTCCATTCAGTTTATATTTGCTCTAAAAACGCCTTACAGATCAATCCTTATAGGGGACTCTGGTGGGAATCCATCTTCTGCCTCACTGTCCATCTTCTGCCTCTCTTCAGGTCCATTCAAGCCAGATAGAAATACCTAGGAACATACAAATCTTTATGTATGTGACTTTTCATCAAATGGTAGCTCTCCTCTTTGAATGTGGCTCTTCCTCACCATACAGTAGATCTAGGGTTCATGATATTTGTGAGGTTTGAAAGCCCCCAAGAGCTGTATTTCAGGACTGGAGACATCCCACATGGTATTAGGCAGCTATGGGCTGGTTGCTGGTACCTTGTTCCTCAGCCTCAACTGAGTATGGGCCCTTGGAACTGGGGGGGACCACAAGGGCTGTGTAGCAGAGCTGAGGCTTTCAGTGCAGGATCCTTCCTGACTGATAAGGATTGTCACTTCTGTGCAAGTTCCCTTTAAGCATCTTTTTAGCATTGCCCTGGGTTTTAAAAGGTTTTAAGGTTATTCACATGACCAAGATCAAGCTGCTGGTGCCATGTCTTTGCTGAATATAGCTGTGCAGTCCTGCAGATAAATACCTGACTCCTCCAGCCGGGTAGGTTATCCCTCCATGTCTAATCTGTCACAAAAGATTTGTGTTTGAAAGCAAAATAACAGTTTTCTTACTTTATTTTTTATTACTGCAAATCTGTCAAAGGCAAGCAGCTGCAGCAGAGCTCTACATCCTGAGGGGAAAGAAGAAAAAATATTGTTTTGATGGGAAACTCAGCTAAATCGTTTAAATTAAGAATTACTGATGCTGTGGCTGCTGGAAGTGCAAATGGAACACCTAACTGCCTGAAAAAGGAGTCTGGGAAAAGTCAGAGAAATTGCGCCAAAAAGAAGTTGTACATAACATTTCCTCTTCTCTGGTGCTTCATTTCCTCTTCTCTGGTGCTTGTTAACCTAAGGTTTTCCTCAGCAAAGCACCATAGGCTATTGTAGGGTGAGGAAATGGTCGATTTTCTGTTGAACCATAGGGCTGGAGCCTGAAGAAGCAGTGGACAGAATGTAACTGAGGAGGAAGTGGAGGCTGAAGTTTCAGGTTGTGTTATCAATGCTTGTGTGTGTGGCCTCCCAGCTAGGAAACCTCAGCCTCACACAGCAGCACCTGTTTCAGTGGTGAGCAAAAACTGCCTCACCTGTCCGAGAGACCTTTAGTCCTGCCCAGAACTGCTTTACTGCACAAGCAGGCTCCTGGAAGATCACCAAATTGTTTCTAATGAAAGACATGAAAGTCTGGACAAATTGGTGAAGATGGTACAAAATGATGCTGCAATTCACTGCAGAAGGCTCTTTCCCTCCTGAGCAAAGACCAATGTCCTGAGCTATAAGGGAAATCCACTGCAGCACTTTGCATCAAAATTAAAGTCACAATTTAGAGTTAGACATTCACCTTGGCCATGTAATTAAATAAAGACATCAGCAAGGGCTTCAGCAGAGACAGCACCCTCACTTTAATGACAAAAAGGTGGATGTAAAATCCTTGTGTGTGAAATGGCAATATTGATTGCTGGAGGGAGCACACAGGCAGTATGACTGAACAAAGGTGTACATGCCTCACTATTTATGATAAAGTTTGAAGGTCAAAGTGTGCCCTAGATGCAATTTGCTGCACTGATCTCAAAGCTCTTTACATAAAGAATATTTATACTTTACAGAAAACTTTGCCTCCATTCTGATTGACAGTGGGAGCTCTGCACATGAATCCTGAGTGAACACAGCCCACCTTTCAATGGCAGCCCAAGCATGCCAGCCATGTTGACCTAGGAAATGTGAGATTATTACAACCCCTCAAATGAGTTTTCAGTAATTACTCACAGGCAATAAACTATTTTGTCTGAACAGAACACAACACATTAAACATTTCATTAATGACAGCTTCATACTTCTTTGAAGTCTTTATGATTAGAGGCACATAATGTAATATTGCCCTGCATTATGAAATTGCTTAGATTTCAGTTTCTCCTTCACTGGTCACAAAACAAAATCTGTTTTGTTTTTTTCTTTTTTGCTTGTGTAAATTCACCCTATCCAGTGTGGTGCCTCCAAGGCAAACATTTCATTTTTATTAGCTGGGCAGCGTGAGTCATGCCATTAATCGGTATCAGGAGCAACACATCACCAGACTGTCCTTTGCTGCACAGCCTATATTTAGAAAGAGAATGAGACTGCTGCTGGGTTATATAATGATGCAGCTATTTATAGATCTCCATTATACCTAGAGAGCACCATCCTACCATCTGAGCTGAGAGCAGCCAGGCTGGCAGAGGTGTGATTATAGATTCGTCATCTTCCCTACTTTTCCTCCAGACAGCTGCAATTTTTTTTTTTTACCTTACCACTGTTTCTGTTTACTTCATCTGCAGTAAAAATACATGTAAAATCCCCTGTTCAGACAAAGAAAATAACAAAAAGCCCCAAGATTTTAGAACCTGCGATTACTTGTGGAAAGGTAAAACAGAATGTCACAATACCAGAAAAAAAACAAAAACCCCCTATATTTTCATGTACCTTCTTTTTCAATTGCATGAAACTAGCAAAATGGACCAGCCTTAAAAGTACACCCATATTTCTTGTGGCACTGCACTAAATATTTCAGATTCTGAATTTTTTCCACTTTTTCTTTTTTCTTTTATACCGATTTCTAGTGGCTATGAGTAGAAAAAGCAATGAGAAAAATGACTTTTTGTTGGGCCTGAGCAAACATAAGGATGGGGGAGTCAAGCATTTGTGTTGGAGGTAGAAATGCGTTTTTTGCTGTGTCTAGCATGTCTCACAACAAAACACTGCTTCAGTCTTGCACAGCAGTTAGTTCAGACTAAATACATTTTCAGACAAACAGTTGCAAAGCAGATATTAGCAATTTAAAGTGAGTTACAAAGAAGGCTCGGAGCATGGTCTCCCTGTTTGCACATGTAAGGCATTTCAGACCTTGGGTGTTCATTTGTAAATTGTCTAGAACTGTAATTTTACTTGAAGAATGGTAAATATTTCAGATTTCTGCCCTGGCCTCTTGGTGCCCACAGCATCCCAAACAGAAGGCTCAGCCCTGGCTGGAATTCTGAAGCAATAATCTCACTGCTGCAGTCCGCTCACAGCGAGGCACGGTGTCATTCCACAGTAGGCTCTGCCTGAGGGAAAGCAAAAAGCTTGGAGCTGGTACAAAACTGGGAGGAGTGTCAGGTGTGCCACAGAGTCGTGCTGACATCCAGAGGGACCTCAACTAGCAGGAGAAATGGGCTGTCAGGAGCCTTGTGAAGTTTAAGCAGGGAAAGTGCAAAATCCTGCCTCTGGGGAGGAAAACCCCAGGCATCAGAACATGCCAGGGGCCATCTGACTCACAAGCATCTTGGCAGAGAAGGATGAGGTGGACACCAGCTTTGACAGGAGCAATGTCCCTACCTGTAAAAAAGGCCAACAGCAGCCTGGGCTGCATTAGGAAAAGTGTCACCAGCAGACCCAGGAAAGTGACTCAGCCCTGGTGAGACACACCTGGACTGATGGGGGTTGAACTTGCCCATCTCTACAAGTCCCACCTCAGCTTGTCTGCAGGCCTGGGAAGGCTGTTCCTCAGCTGCAGAGTCACTACCTTGATCTTTAAGGTCCCTTCCAACACAAGCCTTTGACTCTACACCTGTGGAACAGGACGGTGCCAGGGTAGGACAGTGGGTGCCAGGCACTGCTTCCTGGAGGAATCCATGGGAATCATTGGAATGGATCCTTTAGCCAGTGAACAGAGGGTAAGGTATGGGAGAAAGGATCTGTGGAACTGGAAGTGCCAAGAGCAGAGTTACCAAAGGTAGTCTGGTTTTCAGCTCCTGTCAAATGCCTGCCTCCAAGAGGGATGCAACACATGCTCTGGAGTTGTGCAGCTTCCTATCAGTAACACAGCCAGATGCTTGTCCTGCTGTGCAATAAATCACCAGTTAAAGCTCTCCACCAGGCTGTGGGAGATTTGGATCTGTCCCTTCCTCTACTCCAAGGAATTTATAGCCTTGGGGCATGACTGAGGGCTGCTGGTTGAAGCCAAATTGCACACAAATACCCAGGAGAGAGCAGTGACAACCTGTTGTAGTGGCTAAAAGTAATCAGATCCTATCTGAAGAAGTCAAATGCGTTTTCTTCCAGCTTCCTGATTTTCCATGCTTTAGTTTCTCCCCAGCCCGTGGAAGTCCATGCACAGGGAACTCCAGAGCAGTAAGTTCAGGTGTCTTTGTGCTGTTGATTGTAACTGTGCCTGGCAGGGTGTAAAGTCCAGGTGCTGCTTTTTAGCTGCTGTGTGCAGGGTTACCTGATTGGCAGGAGTAGGGACAAGGCAAACTGAATACACCAAGGTCTGCATCTGGCAGCAAATGTGCTGACATCTAATAAGACAAGAACTTTTCTCTGTCTCCTTTTCTCTTTTTGATCTTTCCTTTCTTTTCTTATCTCCCTCTCTTCTCTCATCAGGGTGTTAAATGTGTCTCTTTTAACTCTATTCAGATACCCAGTGTTCACAGAGATGGCAGAAGTAGGATACCCTTGGAAGCTCTGTCAAAGCTGATTGAAATCAGCTACTGACTCAACAGTTTTCAGACAAATGAAGTCACAGTGCAATCATAAACATCAAGAAACCAGGATTAAAAATATTTCCTTGTAGTATCAAAATAGTTTATTTAAGCTGCTATGGTACTAATTACCTATACTATATTACTATTGTCTAGTACCCATGTCTAGAGGTGCTTTTTGCTAGATTTGCAGCAGTTCATGTCATCACAGGCCACTGTTTAGAGCAAGCACAATAGTTCCAGCTTATATCATCATGTGCAACTTAAAATACTAACCATCAGGCATCAGCCTCTTCACTGCAATTATAAGCAGTTTGTTTCTGCAAGATGAGATAGGTAATGACACAACAAATCTGAAGAAACGGCACACATTTTGTTCCTGGCCAGGGCTGCATTTCTCTCAGACCCCAGGATTTATAAAATTCCCTCATCCCCTTTAGCTTGTACATGCAATGCATGCATAAATATCACAAGAGAATTACAATATAAAGGAGGCACCCTCAATCTGATGGCCATTAAAATATGGTCACTGACCAAATCCCTTAATATACTGAGTTACTGCTGTTGGCTTTAAACACACTTTGAAAAGGATTAGCTGCAAAGCATGTTAAACCAAGGGCATATTTCTCATCCTTAGCTGCCACAAATGGGATGTAAGTTTTGCATACAGAAGAAAGGAGAAGGATTTTGACAGCTGGAGATGCTTATCTTTCCATACCACAGGGAAGGCTGGACAAGATGCTGCCTGCCACCTTTCCAGGCTGACATTATCTGCACATCAGTGAGGGTGCTGAATGTCAGTCTGTGATAACTGGGGAGCACCTGCTTCCATATGCAGAGGAGCCTGCCACCACACAACAGCAGCAGATAATATTCTTTGAAGTGGGGCAGGGGAGGCAAGGCACAAAGCATGCATTCAGAATAGGCACCATCCTCACAAATTAATTTGAGGACTTTTCATTAAAATATGCAATAACGTTTCAAATGCCTATGTTAGCTGGCAATCATTATCCATCATATTTAATTAACCCATTGATATTTAACTTACCCTGAGCTTCTTGTCAGTATATGGAGTTTGACTTATTGTAGCAGGTATTGAATAGTAAAAAAATACTCCCACTAAGACAATAGGTCAAACTGCTGTGGAAGACAAGAACTGTTGCTGAAATGTAAGAGCTTTTTCATGTCCTGGAAGCAATTCAGGTCAACCTGTCCTGACTGGAGGTGGTACAAGCCCTAGCTGCTGAGCCATTGCAGAGGGGTGTGGCCATTTTGTCAACACTTGATGCAAATTTGAGGTCTCCAGAATGCCTCTCTGTTTGGAGAAGAAGCTTTTCCAGATCCTCCTGAGAGGTTCTCAGAATATGATTAAAAACCTAATACCCCCACAGGGTATTATTTTGGTGTAATATTACTCTGTGGACCCTGTTTGTGTGTTGTGCTGAACCTCAACAGTTGTGTCCTCTTGTGGTACAGGGCACTGCTCATGTTTTTTGGTCAGGGAATCCCTTCACCAGCAAATATGTGCCTTCTCTATCCTGGTAGTCTCTTCCAAAAGGGATGCTTATGAAGCAAAAGTTCTCAGTTTTTCCTCCTCACTGTGTAATTGCCAGTGTGAGACACCTGAGACCAGGCTTCAGACAGGACAGGTAAGGAATAACATCCAAAACTTCTTTTTCTGCTGCAACATAATGAAACTAGGGTGAGACACAGGGTAAGAGCAGGTAAGGGGAATTGAGCTCTCTAGCCCTGTCATTTACTCAGCCAGTCACTCAAGGAGATAAATAGTCAGAGGTTGTTCCCAGTTATAGGGACTGATGGTGCATCTTTGCAACCCACAACCAACTGTTCCCCCTTCTTTGCCAAATGAACAGCTCTATTCCCATGTGAATGAAGGCATGTATATTCCAGAGGCAGGTAGGAATTTGTGTGTGCAACTACATTTAGAGTGCAATTCACCCAATCATTTGGGATGGAAAACACCTTTAAGACCATCGAGTCTAACCATTAACCCACCACTGCCAAGCCCACCACTAAGCCATGTCTCTAACACTACATCTACACATTTTTGATCATTTTCCACCACTTTCTTGGGCAGCCTGTTCCCATGCTTGTCTACCCTATAAGTGCAGAAATTTTTCCTAATAATTTCAATGCAACCATACTGTCAATATAGTTAATTGACCCAGTATTGACCAGGCCAAATGTTGGTATCTGTTACAGGTGAATCCCTTTGCTGACTAGACTGAGTAGAGTCAATATATAGTTCATGTACTTAAATGCAGCAAACTGTTGTTAAATTATTCTGGTGTTATTGTCCTGTCTCCCATCAGGAGGCTGAGGTCTTCCCTAGGCTCCACATCACCTCAGCCAGCCCTGTGTCCTGGCTACTCTTCGGTGTCTCCAGTGGCACCAGGATGTGACACTGGGGACCTGAACTGGAACCTGACTTCCCACTGCTTACAGTCAGGGTCTGGGCATGTTGTTCCCATCTTGACACTTCACAGACCAAGCTTAGCTTTAGATATCACACCCTGCCAGCATGGTCTCACCACCAAACTTGGAGACTTCCCTCTCAGACTGTAGGCTTTTCATTCCTGGTGTCCTCAGCTGGCAGACATAGCACCCGGACCCTACAAGTCTCTGAACTCCAGTTTTAGCTTTGGCCTGCAGATTTATGGAGTCACAGCAGCAAGAGGAAAAAGAACAAGCTTCAACTCCTCATGAGAACAGAGCCTGAGATGGGAGGAGGGCAGGGATGAATGGGGCAGTGCACAAGGTGTGGCAGTAAGGTCTCATTGCTTTACATATCAGGTCTCTTGGTGCTTTTTTTAAATCACTGTTGAGTGTATTCTCAGTGTAATGTCTACAAATGATCCTTCAAATGTATAAACAATTTTTTTTGTTTAATAGACACATAGGTAGTAAAATAGTGATTGCTCATTCCTGCTTAAGTGCTGAAGGGAGCTTGAATAGTTGGGAATAGCTTTTATAACAGGTTTGAGGTCAGGATCCTTCGAGATTTTGAAATATTTCACCAGTTTTTTAACTACTCTTAGTATGCTGTCTCTCCCTGCCCCCAATTAGTGGGCTTTGTATTTTGGGATTCTGCTATGCATAAAAGTTCTCCTTTACCTAAAGGAAAATAAAACTGCCCTTTAGCAGATATATTGCTTTTCAAAGCAAATTGGTTTCACTATATTTGGAAGCCCATATGTGCTGAAAAAAGCCCTTTAACTGAGAAGAGTTACTCAAAGCCCATAAAATGAATGTACAGTAAATGTTCATGAGCTCAAACCAGGGAGCTGTTTCATTGAACTGCAGGAGACATAACACAACTGCAGAACATTGTTTTCTCCTTTTCTTCACTTTTTGTTCATTACTATTCAAAGCAGGTGCTATCAAATGGTAGAAACAAGTTTTCCAGCTATATCCCTTCTGAGGTGTTTACAAAACTGATACAATGCAAATTAGGCAAATTCTGAGGCTTCCCTCAGCTTTTCAGCTCTCTGGTTTTAAAGTCTCTGCAGAGCTGGTTTTGAAGTAGCAGATCCTTTTGTGGCACTGGGCTTGGGCCCATATCTATGCCTCACATTTTTCTTGAACCTTAGGAGACCAGGGAGCGCCCAAGGACAACTCTGGACTACTGAGCTTCAGAGAACTGCCAGAGAGCTGGACCCTGGTACCAGTGATGAGCTCCCAGGTCCCTCATGTGAAAGCATTTCCCAGAGCTGGAGCTGTGTGTCTGTTCTTAACAGCCCAGGGATTAGAAGATAGGCAAGGGCTGAGTTACCCTGGGATGGGAGAGCTCCCAGAGAGCCCTGCCTGAACTGCCATGCCTTGTGCATCACAGCCTGGGGAGAAGCTGCCCTCCTCTCAGATACAGAGGGACATGGACAGTCTTTTGTTTTGGAGAGAGAAATGATCAAGTGTGACTTCACAAGGGAGATTCCTTAATGATAAAATCTTTACAAGGCAGAGCAGGATTGCTCCTTTGCAGAGACAAGGCGCTGGGCTTGTGAACCACACAACGTGATGATAACACAACATCCCATGTTCAGCCCACATTTTCTCCTGCCTCCAGAAGCATTCTAGTTCTTCTGTACACAGCTCATTGACTGACAAAGTGAGACACAAAACCTTTCTCCCTGACTTCTAGGATAATTTATTGCTGATACCAGAGAAAACAGCTTCTCCTGCCCTGCCCTTCATCTCCCTATTCCTCTGAATTATTGCCTGAGGTGTTGATACAAGCTCTCCTCCCTTAGAGTCCACAAAAGGACTTTCTTACCAGCAAGGTACAGCTGAAGCTGTGTGGCTTTCCTTTCTTATTTCATCTGGAGCTGCTTAGGGACAAATAAGAGTGAGGTGACACCTCTGAGTAGCTCCTGGGAGAAGGAAAGCTGAATAAGCTGCAGGGGAAAAATGATATTTTGTCTTCACAGGACTTCAGCAGGCAGAGTAAATACAAATACAGCACTAGATGGGTAAGTTAGACTTGGGATAGCTGGGGAGGTTTAGCTGTCACAACCATCTGCCTCACCTCTCTCCTGGAAGCTGCCTCTCCAGCTGAATGATTCATGAACCACCTCAATTTACAGCTTGGCATAGTCATAGGAATTAAAATTAATGTGCACTGTCTTTGATACATTAAGCTGTAAGTGCAGCATTGCAGAAACAGAGACAGATCCCAGCCAGGGTGTGCCTGATGTAAGCAGGCTCTGCAAGGAATGTAAGATGGTTCCTGAAAAGAAGAAACCTGTCAGCCTTCCTAGTGCCATCCATGCCAAATATGTGCCAATAACTTTGCTACCCCCAAACTATTTTTTCTGTGCCCTCTCCAGATATAACGTTTTTTCAAAAAAAAAAAAAAAAAGGATAACTGGAAATATTTTTAGATTATTTGGTTCAAAACTTGCTTCCTCAGCAAGACTTGTATTTTTTTCTGTTTCTTTCTGAAATGTTTTAAGATCTTGAATTGCAATTGTTTCTAAATAGAACATTTCTAACAGGCAGTTTTTACTAACTCAGTTTGCTTTGGTTTCATGCAAGGAAGTGTCATGGCTTGTAATCACACCAAGAGGAATGAACAATCATATTCATCACTTCCATGTTATCTGAGATGATCTTGGAATAAATTTTAGGCTTTTACTGGCATCAAGATCCATACAGCAAAATCATGGATAGCATGCATGAGCTGAATTAGGTGTATTTCTTCAAAACCCGTACTGGGTTTGATCTGCCAGGTATGCCTTGGGAGGTGAACGCTAAAGGAATGTAGTTTGTTCCTTTCCAATGTACCCAGTGAGTGAACTCAAAACTTTGAAAAGCTTTGGGAGGGCAGCCCCTGGGGTTTCCTGGGACTTGGAGATAAACTAGGCAGTCTCTAACTACACTGAGCTGAAGAGAGAGGACAAAAGAGGACTTAAGAACTCTGAAAAACCCCAAAATAATAAAAGCTTCCTTTCACAAGTTATAAAGAGAAAACCAGAGAAATATTAAAAAACGAAGTCTCTTAAGTAAATTGCATTTATATCCAGCTGGTGTGGTGAATGATTTAAGGACAGAATCAAGTTCCATTGCCCTATTTTCTTTCCTTCACCTCCTTCCCCCATTCCCTCCTCTCCCTGCTCCCCAGACATGCATGCTGTGCCCTCTGCAAGCCAAGTGTGAAATAGCTGCCTTCATTCATGTGTGACCTGCATCAGCCCTCCGGGAGCCTGGAGGGGAGGGAGTTTTTCCTCCTGATTGTTGAATGCACACTCACAGGCAAGACCCACAAAGACAGCTATATTGTCTCATCTGTGTGTGAGGCACAGGTGCCCTCACACAAGCACTGAGAATTACGGCAGCAGGGCCTTTGAGTGGCATCTGTTCTGCTCTAGAGCCAGCTGCATAACCTTACAGTGATGGGAAATGCTTCAAGGCTCTGGGAGCTGGAGCAGAAAATCCCCTGGGGATCACTGATGGGGGATCACCTTGCCCTCTGCAGCTCATGTTCTCCCATAGCTTGTTCAGCTTGTAGACAAGAAAGAATCCACATCTCCCTGGTATAAAATTACAGTCTCTTTCTAGTGTCATGTGCATGTCTGAGCCATCTAAAACATGCCACCTATTTTATTATTTTGTATGCCCCTGGTGTACAATTGCTGTGCTTGTGAGGACAGGGTTATTTCTTGCTTAGGAGCGATTTTTCTAAAAGAGAACGAGGTGGTAGCTCTCCTGTTACCTACTGCTGCTCCCCAGGATGTGAGCTCTTCTAATATAAACTAAATCTTGCAGTGACAGGGAGCTGAAGCAGCCCAACACATCACATATGAAATGGAAAAGTAAATGGAAATTGCAGCTTCACTTTTATCAGCTTACAGACAGCTGATTCTTTTTTGTCTTGGCTGGCAGAAGAACCCCACCTCTCTTCTCCCACAATAGATCTGGAGGCTAAGAATAGACATGGCAAGTTCCTCTGATAGGCTTTAGTGGTGTCTCTTGAGAAAAAACGGGCAATTACCAGTCCATCAAGTTAAGATTGAGAGAAAGACAGCCCAGGAAGCACAGGGCAAGCATATTGATGAACTATCTTGTTCAGCATTTGTTTAGGTGCCACCTGCTGCTGGAGAGGTTTTGCTTTTCTCTCCTGTGCTTGACTGCGTCAGTGTGTGATGCTTTCCTTGCTGCTTCCTTCCTCCTGCTCCTCAAAAAACAAACAAACAAACAAACAATTAAGTTTAAAGCCATGCTTATCAGGGAGGCAGGGTTGGATTAGCTTACAAAAATAAAAATTTCATGGTGTGCTGGAGACAGACACGGAAAACAGGAGCACTTCAATAGCTGTGTTTGTGCAGTGCTGTGAGCATTCAGTGTGTCACTTTGACCTCTGCAATCAGCACCAGCCTCCTGCAACAGAGCTCAGAGACCATCATCATCCCCATCCCCATCCCCACTCTGGGACTGCTGACCCAGGGCTTACAGCTGGTTTAAATAAGACTAGTTATGATTCACCCAGCTGTAGAACACCTAGATTATAGGTGTTCCCCAATTGAATGAAAAACATGGAAACATTGTTGTTGTTTGAAAAAATAGCTGATGTTAATTTTCCTAGGATTTATTATGGCCCTAAAGGGCACTTTCACAGCTGGGCTGTCGAGCACAGCATGTAAAGACCAGCTTGTGGCTCTTGGGAAATAGTAGTGGTTACTTTGTCTTCTTTTTCACCTGCATAGTGGCAACCACATTTTTAAAAGATAATGAATGAAATTATAGCTTGACTTCACAAGAGCAAGGTAAGAATGGTCAGTAGTGTGTTTTTCCATAGGAAGGTTGCCTAGGAAACCTTCAGCCTGTGGCAGCTGTATGTTAGTAAATACAGATTCACTTTGTGAGGAGATATGTCAAGAAAATGCTTCTAAAAGGAAGGAATTATCACTAACAGCTAGAGCTGCCAGAGGACCTTGGGATGCTCCTGGCACTCACTGGTACACTGATTGCTAAATGAGGGTGATCCAAGCCTCTCTTTGTCTCTGGAGCAGCTCTAGAGGCACATGGCACACGTGGAGCACAACTGAGATGGGTCTGCCTGTGCCATGGTGGGAGCACAGGGACTGGGATCTGAGCATGACTGCTCCAAAACACCCGGACAGACACAGAAGTAATCCTTGAAACACTGTTCTGAGGCACAGAGATGGCATCATTAAAGAATGAGAAGTGACAGAACCAGATAGTAAGAAAGATCCTGTCAATACCAAGATAGCAAAGGGAAAAGAAAATAAAAGCTTTAAGGGGAACAAGGCAGCTCTCAGGAGGGAGGGAAGAAAACCTCACTCTTCCAGAGGTACAAGAGCTGTAATTAAAAGCATATAGAAAACAAAGCACAGCAGTTTGGAAACATGTAGGAGTTGAGGTGATATTGTCAATAGAGGAGGAAATAAGCCCCTTTTTGTTCTTTTACAAAAGCTGTCAGAAAGCTACCAGGTGAATAGGGAAATAATTTTCTAGATGACAAAACTTGAAAAAAAGAAGATTTTGTACAAAAACCTAGGGAGTTAGCGAATGAAGGACTTCAATATGAGCTGAAAAATAACTAGATGTCAAAGCTAGCTGAAATCTAGTGGCATGCATAATGCCTGGTACAGTATTGATTTTCTTGGGGGACAGGGTCAAGGACAGGTGACTTCTCTAATTTCAGAATAAACACTCTTTTCAATCCAGCACTGCAATCATTGTACCATCTCTGCATTTCCTATAAGTACAAATACAATAATTCTATAAAGCCCACATCTCTTCACTGCTCAGAAGCACCTCACTTTTCTTTTTTTTGTGTATGCAATACACAAAAATTGTACATACACATGATAGAGAATGAAAGATTGAGGTGTTCTTTGGAAAAATAGAGGTTCAGAAGTGAAATTTTTAAATCCCAGGACCTTTTTTTTGTTCAATTCTTTGCTGTAAATCCTAAAGACCTGGGCATCTTCTAGCACTTCTAGAACTCTGTCTGTATTCTGCAGCCATACCAAATAGTCCCTGCTGGTTGAAACTTTCGCTGGAATTCTGCTTTGTGGCTTGCCACAGAAGATGTTGTCAAGCAGCTAAAGCCAGTCTAACAGAAAGATTTCCAAAACCTCACAGAAAATGAAAAACAGAGACAGAAGAGACAATCTACTCTCTGTCTTTTCTTCTGGCAGGATTTCATGATCAGTGTCTAATTTATGCTTTATGGTCCTCCAGTGGTGGAAGGGTTGGTTGTCCTTTTCATCAGGAAACATTACTCTATGTTTATCTTAAATTTCCCTTGCTGCTGCTTAAACTCACTGCTGTTTTTCCCAGCCCTGTAGAGAGAGGGAAAAATGACTCTATATTTTGATTCTCTATCTTGAAGACATAGACAAAAATAATTATCAACTCATTTTTCAGACTTCTTTTTAGTGGGAAAAAAAAATAAACATCTCATGTACAGCATCCACCTCCAGTGATCAGTAGATTCCCCCAAGAGATCCCACAGGTTTATTGATGTATGCTGGATATCAGCAATAAATAGAATAGGTAGATTATTCACCCAGCTACATGGGTTTGTTTATCTATTTTCTTCTGAGTCTGATCCTGTTCTTTCCCTGCAGGAGGGCAAAGATCTTCGATTGCAGCTGCTAATCAGAGGAAGTGTTCTAGCCCAAGGCACACAGTGTTGGGGTTATGCTCCTTGGGAGCCTTGGGCTGGTGTCAGAGAAAAAACCCAGCCAGAGCTTTCTCTGCACTGAACCAGGTGCTCTCCCAAGGTCACTGGTTGCATCTGCCAACCTGTATCATTCACCCTGAATATTAATGCAAGTGACAGTATGATGTTATGAACTTGTCCTATAATTGCTCCTATTACCCCAGGATTCTTGACCTCCTGGACTTCAGGGGATGCTTGAATTTTTTTAAAAAATATTTTTGTCATCATTAGAATTTCTCATTGTGGTCCTGGTTGTGTTAGGCAGTCAGAGATGATCTTCAGGCCATGCACTGATTTAGCAATGAGTGCAGCAGATGCTCTGAGAAGGTGAAGTCTATAGAGAGGATTTTTGAAAGGGATTCTATCTTCCTACTTGCACAACTTGCACCTGAGCTCACCGTGGGAAGAAGGGATCCATCAGCACCTGTTAAGGCTCAAATGAAATGGAATCTGCAATATGAATAGTTCCTGTTATCCATATTGGCAGATATGGCCCCTTGGGGGAACTCCCTTCACTCCAGACTGAGTTTTTGCAATAAAGACCTGGTTGAATATGAAAATTTCTGGATTATCTGGAAAATCCTGAAAACATCCTCGGAAAAAATGGATTCTATTTATGTGGGCAATGAGTTTAGCTGTGTCACGGGCACCAGTGGAGAGTCTTTTGTTCTTGCAAAGGTCATTAAATTTTCATCAGTTCCTATCCAAATGTAGCAACAGTGGGAATCTCCTTTCTAGGAAGGGTTTAAAAAACGATCCCTGAGAGAGTTGCATGCAGGTGTCTAGTAGCATCTCTGGAACAGGGAGTAAGGAACTCTTCCCTTGTTACAGACCAAAAAGACCTTGTGTGGGCTACAGACTAACACATTCTTCAGTGAAGTGAGAATGGACATGCTGGGTAAGAACAAAAGGCCATTCAGCTCTTTTTGAATGTGTCCAGGAAAAGGTTATATGACATGAGAAATAAACTGTGAGGATTTCACATAATTTTCTCAGCTCTCAGCAACCCCTGGTTTAGGGAAAACAGTAAGAAATTGCAAATGTTCAGAAGACAGTAATAAGTAGGGGTGGGATGGAGGAAGGCACACAAACCAAAAGGAACATGGTGAAGGTCATTTGTAGTAAAGCCACAGGCAGCATCCAGCCTTTGGGTAGATGGGTTTTCACACTCGTGATAGAAAAAAAATCATAGATTTGAATACAACATGGGATATGTTAGCAACTGAAGGGAAAATCTCTGACAATTACTGTTTGCTCTGGCTGGCTGCTAAAGACCAGACAAGGGACAGGAACTGTGGATTGCAGGTAGAAAAATTTCTTGAAGAGAGACTGAGCTTTGTTGGATTTAGTGCATAAAAACAGATGTAATGAGCAGAGCGTCTGTCATCCTGTGAAGGACAGGGGAGAAAGAGGAAGGAGAAAAGTGGGGTTAGCAATTGGCATGAATCAGCATGACTGCTGGCTCTGGTGGAGCTCTCCTGAGTCACTCATGTATGCAAGAAGCAGTTAGTGACTGAGGTTGTATAAAGAGATAAAAGAGCTTTATGCTGATAACTATACAGACTGGTAGTTATAACTTATTTTCGACAAGGAAGGAGATCCCTGCTTCTGTCAGTTTGTTAAGAGGTGTTACCATTAACTGTATATGGGGTCTGGCTTTAGGATGTGGAGGATATTGGCTGCAGTGGAGCTCTGCCAAGAGTATTAAATGGCAGATGAACAGAAGCAGTTTTAAATTGAGGATGGAGATTTTGTTCAGAATAGACTCAATGATCCAAGCTGCTTTTCTGCAGTACAAATCAGGACTGGCTTGCTTCTGAAATTCCCAGTACTTTGTGACCTGAGGATGTTGAGACATAAAAACTGAAAGTGATGGGGCAGTTGATCATCTGAATTTGCCTGAATGTAAGGGAAATTCTCAAACCAGAGTGAAGATCATTCATCCACAGGAATGTGTATTGAAGTCACTTTTTAAAAATTCTGTTTTTAATAGATAATACTGCCATTTATTGATCACAAGGGCACATATCACCCTATTACTCCTTGACATCCCATAACTCCAGGACACTCAACTGTTTCTGCATTAACAAGAATATATTGAAGAAATATTCCAAAACAAGACTTTTTGGATGATTTCCCAAAAACTCCAAATAAAATCATAATGTTCTTAAAGTTATCATAAGCATTGATTTCTCCTTAATTTTACTTAATTTTACTATGACAATGAAACATTTTAACTTTACTTGTTCAATAGCAATATTTTTATAGAGAACCATCTAATTAGCTCGTGTATTTTCTATTTTCTGCTTAATGGTGACAAATGACATTTAATTCAGGCCAAAATTAACATCATCACAGAATTATGCTGAAGAAACCACTGTTTTACATTTGAACTTCACTAGTTTCTTCTCAATGAGAGGAAATATATTTCTATCTGACACACCAGGTCCTATCTCAAGTGAAGTCACATACATTGAGTTGTAGGGAGGAAAATGTTAACAATTTTAATGTTCCCATACTCAGTTTGGCAGGGGGAAATAACTGAATTTTTATGGGAAAAGGCTGGATTTAGAGTAAATCTTTGTTTCTGTGTGATGATAAAGGAAAGACTGATGTGATTATCATACCTGATAGTGTTTAGGGAAAACAATGATTCATCTATCTCTTTGATGGATTCCCGTTTTAGCCCAATCTGGCAATACAGAATCCTGGGGATATTATTGCAATTTTCATTTTCCAGAAAGTCTTTCTCAGTAAACAATTCTTTATTGTGAGAATGATATATCAAAATTAATCAGGCATGCGTGGGAGAACATGTGTTTATATGTGTGTATGAAAGAGCAATTTTGAACTTAAAAAAGAATGCTAATTACTGACAGACCATAAATCCATTAAAACGAAATTTTAGGCCCTTTGCCTGCAACATGGCTAAAAATAACTCAACAGCCTTGAGAAGCACCTTGAAGCCAAAGTTTTCTGTGTCCCATGGAGGGGATCATGTCCTGCTGTGCTGTGGCAGATCAAAAAGCAATTGAATTCAGCAACCACCACAGTCACTCTAGTCTCTTCTTATTGATTTAAAATTTGGTACATTTTATTCTTTCCCTTAAGATTCAAGTGGGTTATAGAAGGTGAGGTTTTGAAAATTTAAAGGGGTTTTGAAAAAAATAAGATTTGCAGAAAGATAAAGTAGCTGAAGATTTTCAGACAAGCAAAGCACTGTATGTTTTGATTAAAACTGTTCTCGGTGAAATCATTAACATTGCTAATTAAATTGTCACTTTTAGATTTCATGATTAATAGCTGATGGAGATGAATGGGGAAAGTCATACCTTTCCAGTCTTTTGCTCCAGGCATTTCAAGATTTCCTTCGTAACCACAGAAGTTAGTAACTTCTTCTCCAAGCAGCAGCAGTAATGTCACCTGGGCTCCTCAGCTTTGAAGTTGAATGCTCTAATATTGAACAGGGTTTGAGAGTCTTTGAATGTTTGGGGGCACTGGGGGCCCTCCAAACACACCCATCCAGCTTGGCTCCTGTGCTACCTGGGCAGTGGGCAGTGCATACTGAAGCCTGGTCATCCACAGGGTCATTAAGGGCTTCTCTCTCTCTCTCTCTCTCTCTCTCTAAACCAGCCACTGGTTTTCAGGAAATTGGTAAAAACACATGGTTTTTTATATGGCTGTCTTTATGTTAAATTTGGATACTGTCCCAAATGTAAAATTTATTAGAATAGAGTAAATGGATATTTAATATACTTAGATGCACACAAGAAACTGTTTTCTCAGCAAGCAGGGTAGGCAACAGACCATCTCTTCAGGTAGGATCAATACCTGCACACACCATTTTCTTCCCACTGAGAGTTAGGGCTTTATCTGCTTCCTGCCAAAGGTTTTGACACTGGATGATAAACTCATCACTGTCAGAGGGGCAGCCCTGCCTTGGGGGCAGTGGAGTCCATGCCAGCTTTGTAACCTTCAATATCACCTCTCTCGGTGCTTTTCAAGTTTTGTTTGGTATCCAGGGTTGTAAAACTCCTCCCTTGGTGCACTTGCTGCTTACTGCCTGTGTCCTATTATTTCAGTTTGCCACTAGCCTTTTGCTTCCTCCCCTCCCCTTTTTCTATAAAACCTATGGAATAAATCACATAATTGGGAAAGAACTGACTGCTGTGCTGACTCATACCCATCAATAGTTCTCTTAACAAACTTGTAAATTGAGGATGAGTATTACTACTGATAGTCCACAAGGAACAAAATAAGTCTGCTTGATATTCAGATCAACAGCTAAACAGAAGTGGCAGTGGGGACAAACCAAGATACTTCCATTTGCAAATTAACTCAACTAATGCAGAGCACTTATAAAGAAAGAAGGCCATTTTAAAGCTTAATCTTAGGCACTATCTGAATTTAAGCAAAAAATCTGCATACACCTCACTACAAAATGCTCTCACAGCCAAAAGGGTCACTGTAAACATCCATTGCTTGTGCTTTCTCCACCTATTCAGTCACTGCGAAGAGGAGGTGAAAATGACCTCCTGCCTTCTACATGGGAAATGAAATTTCCTCACTTTTAGATATGCATTCCCAAAGGAGAAATGAAGTAATGTGAGCAGCAACATTTAACATTTCAGCCTGGTTGAATTCACAGCAGCTGCACTCGGTGTCTGCTCTTACACACCAGGCAGAAGGCTGGCTGACACAGCACCTGCCAGGCTGGGGGAAATCTGCCTCTCCTGCTCAGACAAAAGACTGAAGAACAGAGTTTCCTATGTTTTTTTCCCTCAGGCCTAGGTCTAGACTCACCTCATGTCAACCAGAAAGTACCTGTTACCCTCTGGGAGGAGGAATATCTTCTTTCCTGGAGTTTTCCTGTTGAAAGGCTGAGGTGGTGGAAGTCCTTCCCAGCAGTGACTGGAGCCCACCCTGAGCATCCATGGCTTGCTCATTGCTCATCCCCACTGCTGGCTAAACAACCCACCTGGGTGGGAGAAGTGGAGGAAGCAAAAAGAGAGAAAATAACTCTGCTGTCAGTGATTTAATGCCTGCCTGCCATTAGTGCCAGTGAGGACTTTTCCTCCACGGGGAGCTTCCCTCAGGTATGCCAGCTTGGTGTGTGTGGATACAATGTCAGGCTGCCTCAGGGACCAGCCCAGTGTCTTTAGGATTTAACTAGCTGTGTACTGGCTATGTACTGGCTAGGATTAGGGAGGAATTATTTGAGAGGCAAAATGTCAAATGCAGAAACTTAAAAGTTCCTGAAAATATTGTTATTTATTGACTCTGCCTTTTTATTGTTTATTAGCCATTCCACAAGGTGAATTAAAATCACAGAAGGATCCATATTCATGTGTTTTCAGATGGGTTTAGATACTATGTGGATAATTACATTATTCCTATTAACTTCAAGGAAACGTAGAAATGAGAAGCTCATCCTCACACATGAGATGCTATTAATTAGGTCAGATATAATCTATTGCTTAATGAGATCCTTCAGACTTTGAACATAGCTTCTGTTTAATTCAGAGCTTTAGACACTCACTGCAGTGTACTAAACACAGGTGATTACTGGGATTGGATAGGACTAGGAGTGGCCCTAACACAATCAATTCCAGCAGTCTGGATTGCACCACATCATTATCACTGCCTCATAAAAAATGGAACCCAAGTTTTGAAGAGAGTCATGAGAAGACCTGGGTTTATGAATGACAGGTTTGATCACACTGAGATTGGCTGCAATCTGAATCAATGCTATTTGTTAAACAGGGAGTTTTGTAAACGAAAATCGAGGGACAGAAGTTTGCAACTTCTTTTCTTCTTGGGATTCTTATCAAACATTTTTTATTATGATTGTAGGCTATGTTAAGCAATAATTCATTATGGACCTGATCCAAAGACCATTTAAGTCAATGAAGGAAATCCTATGTAATTCAGAAACTACCACTCACTGCGAAGGGTTCTGGATCAGCTCCAAAGTCTGGATCAGCTATAAAGTCTGTTCTGGACAAGCTCATTCCCAGACTGTATAGTAGCTCTGTGTCAGCATGACCAGCAAATCAATACTGGAAATTTCATGGTTTTTTCTCTGTTTTCATTAAGACTTCCATGTAAATTTTCCCATCTGCACTTTATTAGATATATTAAGACAAGCAGCTGTGATCCCCAGGTTGACCAGGGTATCATAATAACCACAATCAATGGTCTGCTAAGTCCCAAAAGGAGTCAATCCTTTACCCCTTTCATACCACACCTGGAGAGCTTGCATTGCCATAGAAATTATTTTTTCCCAGTTAATAAGCTCCATACATTTGTAGACACCATTAAAATGGTGCTATTAAGATGTTTTAAAAATCAAAAATAATGTAGAGATCCTTGAGGAATTCAAGACAAACAGAAAATAAATAAAATAAATAGAATAAATAAAATATAAAAAGAAAAATGTTAAAGGTCAGTTCTTCTTTGTGTCATTGGGAAGAAAAAGAAAATCAAATGCTATAACCAATAAATATTTAAACCACTTGAAATGTCCAACAAGTAAAAAAACTAGTCTAGGCCAAAATTAAGCCCTCAACTTCCTTCCCCACCATATTGCACACTAGCCCCTGATTTTTTGATATTTCCACATCTTTTTTCTTCATCACCTTCTCTACTGTTTCCCTTCCTCTGCACATCATGCCTAGTTCATCACTGGCTGCATATGCATTCATCCAGCAAGAGGCCAAGTCCTCAGTCTGCTCCTTGGGACAGAAAGGTTTATCTTCCTTTGGATAGGAGGAACATGCACACATATTTTTCTCCAAAAAAAGAATAAATAGACAAGTCAATCTTTAAAAGAGTGATGCATTTTAGAGGACAAATACTGATTAATTTGGGCTTTACATAAAAAATGTATGATAAACCTGAAATTTACTTTAAGGACAGCTTAATACAATTCTGAGGAGCTTCCCCTTTTAGTGTATCTAAACAGAATTCACAATGATCCTTGATAGAAGAGATTGTCACTCCCTATGTGGTTATTCACCAGCCTGCCCAGTAAAGACCAGAAAAAACATTTAAATATCACTCTAAGAAACCAGTTGGCTCCAGAGGAGAAAGGAACTGAGCAGAATAGTAAGTTGCAAGACCCAAATTATGGTCAAGCAGTGGAAGAGAGCTCTGTGGAGCAAATGCTGTTTTTTATGAATCTGTGCATGTTGACTGATGAGCTGTGAGGTAGGAAAGATGTGTCTTCCCCTTTCTAGTCTGCTTTTTTGTAATATAGTCTATAGTTTTGCCGTTCTTCATGTGCAACATAAAGTTTTAAAGAAAAATGTGTGTGTATTATAGAACTGCAGGGGTAGTTTTATATAATATTGCTCAGCACTGTAAATTTAACTCCAGACCTAACATTTTGGACCTGTTCCTACTTCAGTGCTAAAGAAGATTGAAGTACTTAAGAACTTTATATATGTAAATATATTAGGCTTATAAATCTCTGCCCTTAGAAGGACTTCTTCAGTGCTGGGGGAGGTTATTTATTTTTTTCTTTGTATACAGAGCCATGGATACCCCCAAAGAGCTGGTGCCAGCTCTCCCAGCAGCAAAGAGCATACTGGTAGTTAGACATTTCACCCAAGAAAATGGACTTTTTGTCTCCTCTGTGTAATATACAGAATTCAGTCTTAACTCCAGTCAAGTTAGTGGAATATAGGCCTGGGTATATCCCATCCTAGTTAATGCTGGAAACCAAAACACACAGCAGGTAAACAGAAATTTGGGAGAATCACACTGGAGGGACCGTTCAGATCCTGAGATACTTTATCTAGTGTCTACAGACCAGATCTAAAAATATTAATTTTTAAAGCCCTCTAATATTTCCAGTGAATCATATTTTCTGTGCTTGCATGACTGGACAGTGTAGCTGAGACACAGAAGGGGATGATGTCTTCTTGTATTGCTGGACCCCCTGTAAATGATTTATGCCAGTGAAATGAGGAGACACAGAAAGCTTGTGGGATCCCCATCCCTGGGAGTGCTCAAGACCAGGCTGGATGGGGCTCTGGGTAATCTGGTCAAGCCAAAGGTTCCCTGCCCACGGCTGGGGCTTTGGGGAAGATGTTTTTAAAATCTCCTCCAACCCAAACAGTTCTATGATTCCATGAATTGTATGTGCTGACCTGGTCTGCTACAGGGCAATAGGCAGCCACCACTGGATCCAGCACAAGCAGTAAATCCAGTCTTCTGGAACTGTCACACTGAACTGTGGATGTGCATGAAGGAATCCATGATGTCCATTCAGAGTTATTATAGGGTAACTCTGCTTGGGCTGCTATGTGTCCACGAACTTCAGAAAAAAGTATAAAAATTATGCATGTGGAGGAAAATCTGTGTTAGAGCCTGGATATGTCCCATATAATGTTGTGTTACTCCACAGGAATTCAGGAGTTCTGAATGTACTTATGCAGCAGCAGAAGCCTCACAAAGTGGTCCTATTAACTAAATTACATTTTCTGTTATCTGACATGAAAGGAGAGACTTCCTCCAAATTGTCTTCACTTTTTATAAAACACCTTGCAGCTTTCAGAGAGGTGCAGAATAATATAAAATTCACAGTCTGTTCAAAATCTGAGACCATTAACTGAGACTGATTTCCCAGAATAGATGAGAGAGAGATCACTCCTCCTGGATATTCACTCACAAGAAAACTCTTGTGGAGAAAGAGATTGTCAAATCACTGAAGAAGGACTGGATATGGGCAGATTAAATTTGAACTGTGCTCCTACAACTTTGAAACAATACCCAGATGGGTCCTGAATGTGGCTCATCCCACTGTGGAGATCCAGGAGGTAAGTTGACTTATTTCTCATGGATGCAGTTGAATTTTTCTTTTTTGGAGATAAGTGTCAGTGACTAATGAAAATATATTGGCACAATCCTTGCAGGTAATTGTTCCATGTGGCTGTACTTCTTAGCTGGGAATCTGCAAACAAGTCATGGCTGAAAGCAATATGGATGCACACAGCTATCCAAATATTCAAAATATATCATGCTATATTTATTGGAAGCAAAGTCTGACAAGATTATGTGTATACGAGGAACTGATAATGAAACATGGCATTGCATTGGCACTGGCTGTGTCAGCAACAGAGAAATTACAAACTTTAAATATTTATATAGTAAAATGAAATGCAGCTATTAATGCTTCCAACAAGCAAGCATTGTAGTGCTATAGATAGCCATGAAGAATAGAGTTTTGGAATATCTCTAACAGGGCAATTTATAATTTTTGCAGGATAGTTCCATATCTGTGGAAACATGGTCTTAAAGAATTTAGAAAAAGAGTTGCAGAGAACCAACAAGGTCTGAACATAAAAAATGGATGCTCCTAAGGGCTTAAATACACAGTGGAAAATAAATGCCATAAGTAATCCATTTTTTTGGATTGCTGATTTATTTATGTTGATTTAAAAACAGTAAGTACACATGTTTCTTTAAAATGCCTTGGAAGCCAATGATATTTACGGTCCTTCAAGTGATCATATACTTATTTTCTTTTCATTAGTTTAATTCTTTGAAAAACTACCACTTTGATGTTATTTTTGGTGTAAAAAGATGAAGAATAAACAGAGAAACCCTTAAACACATTTAATGGTGCTTAATCTCAGCTGCTTTTCTGTGCTGGAAGAAATCCTGAAGTCCTGCCTAGAGCATGAAAAAGGAACCCTGGGAGCACTCAGGATGTGGGCCCATTACACCATTTCCTTCAGCAGACTGATGGAGGAAAGTTTCCTGTTGCAGTCCCGACTTCATCAACTATAAACCCAAAGACTGGGGCTGGATTGATAATTCTCTTTAATTATTCCCCAAATGGGATGAAAACTTGGTTATATCTGCCCAGTGATAAGAAAAACCTACTTTATTGCAACACCAAAGTTAGTAATTTGTTTGTGAGTGTGTGTCCTGGGAAGCTATGCATATTGATTTGGATTTCTTCAGTTGTCTTGTCTAAGCTGCTGGTGTAAAATTATAGTATTTTTTTGATACAAGAAGGGCTAAGGATATGGTGTGGAGCACTATGCTTCAGTTTCTGTTTTCTGCATTTGTCTTTGGGCTGCTGTTTAGTGTAAGATCACTTGAACCAGCTGAAAAGCTGAACTGGGAAAAGGTCTCCTCCCTTCTATGAGTGATGGCCCCAGCAGTGTAAATCAGACCAATTGCCACTGGGAGCTGCCTGCCTTTTCTCCCTGCCCAGGCTGGGACCAGGAGAACATCCAGCTGAGACCTAACCCAGCAAAATGAAGCAGTGCTCAGTCTGAAGCCAAAAGAAATCCCTGAGCATCTCAGCGCCCCACCAGGTGAACTTCAGCATCAGTTCAGAGAAGGATGGAGCTGTGTACTGGGACACTCTTAGGTTGCATCATCTTAAATTGCTGGGGAAACACAAACTTTGTGTTCATGCACCTATGACAGTCTTTAGTGATTGTTGCCTCCTTAGCTCAGCTTCAGCAGAAGCATCCATGTGGTAACCAGGATGAATTTCAGAATTTAAGCATTTGGTATGAATGATGTATGCAAAATGCTATTTTTTCCCCCATCACTGTATATCTTGACTCTGAAAAATCATTGACAAAAGAAGAGGATGCATTGTGCAAGGTTTTTTTATCACTTGTCATGAATTTGACAAAACGTGTCTTGTGTGTTGTGTTTCATCACCACAGAGATCAGACCCTTCCTGAAGGTGATGGACGAAGGAACCTTGCAAGCTACAATCAAACAATGCACTCACACTCGGGCCACATGTCCTGAGGCTGTCCAGGCACTGGGACTCTGTGCTGGCAGCAGGGTAGGACATGGATTGATCTCTAGGTTTTAAGAAATGCACTTTCTATGCTTAAAACCAGTCATGATTTCTGAGCTCTGACCTAGTAGAAAATGTATTGATATCATGCTGTATGTCCCACATGCCACCAAACAGCTGCTGGGACCTGTGTATATGCAGTGATCCTCAGGTCTTCAAAGTTTTAGGCAGGCCAAGAAGCTTATTTAAAAGTAAAAGGACTTGTATTGAGCTTCATAACCTCTGGGCAGAATTTAGTCTTTCATTAAATCCCTGTCCTTTTTTCCAACTATAAGCTTCGAGCTTGAAAAAAAATAAACTTTTCTTCCTTATACGGGCATGGAAATGTTATTGCTAAACTTAGTGCCTGTGGCATCACATACAAAGGAACAGGAGCTCAGGTTAATAGAACTATATAGTACCTAAATTGCATATTTTGCTTCCTATCTTGCAAATAATGTGGCAGCTTGCTTTGGTTTATCTGAGTGGATGATGACCATTTACAATTCTGAGTGTGGATGCTCCTTAGAAAGTGAAATAGTCATTCTGCATTTTCTCCTTAAAGTTGTTGTTCGGCAAGGGAAATACCATAGTACTAAAAAACCCCCTGCAATGGTATTAAAAACAAACTTCTGAAAAATTTGGCTGATTTCAACTTTTAGGCTTACCCATCCCTTAGCATTCACATTTGAACCCAGCTGATGGATATTTTTCAGCCAGGATCTGTCTCTACTGTTTGCTCTTCCACAATCCAAGTGATTGACTTGATTAAACTAAGCATCAAGCAGAGAAATCCAGAGAATTCAGAAGAGTTTATGGTCAGAAAATGTTACAGCACTCACACCAGAGGTTGCAGTAATTATTTCTGTTGCACTAAAGGGCATAAGTCTTGTCTTCTAAATATAGTAAATGGGAAGGCCCAGGCACAAGGAAAAATATATTTGCATTATGCATATTCTTCATATGTAAAAGACTCTCTGGGGAATGCTGTGGTAGAAATGGTCATGAATACTTTAATGTCTTTAGGGAATTTGTAGTCAAACGTCTTTTCCATTTTAAGAAAAATCCCTCTTGGTTGAATATGCCCCAGGGAGTTTGCCTGATCCTGGAATGGGGTTTCCTTTTTGCCATTAAAGTGAAATATCAAATTACAATTTACAAGTAAATTTGCAGTCTATAGTGATAGCAATATATCATCTGATACAGAGAAGCATTTCCAGAGCTCAGGGAAACAGCTCTCTGCATTCTTAAATGTCTGAATATTTCAAATAAAAGAGTGTCAGCAACAGCATTTTAACCATACTTCCTAATGGGCAGTGGCAGGGAGAAGTGGAAGGATATTTCACATTCCATATTTCACATCACGGCAAAATCAAATACAAGCAGTGGAGCATTCATGCATTTTTAATATATGCCATTACTCTGCAGAGAATTTAGTTTATTAAGTAATGGTTCATTTCAAGAAAAGTTGCAATATTTAATGTCAGATGTTTTTCTCCAGAATTTTCTGTTGTTGTGTTTTTTGGGGGTTTTTTGGGTAGTTTTTGGAAGGGGTGGGTTATTTTGTTTATTTGTTTTGGTAGGGTTTTCTGTTTGTTTTTGGTGGGGGGAGGAAGGACTTCTATTGATTTTTTTGTTTGGGTTTTTTTGGTTGATTGGGGTTTTGGGGGCTTTTGTTTATTTGGGTCTTTTGTGGGGTTTGGGTTGTATTGGTTGTTGTTTTGTTAGGTTTTTTTTCCTTTATTGTTGTTGCATTGTTTTGGTGTTTTTTGGAGGGAGGGGGGTGAGGGCACGCATACAAACAAACCCTTGTCCAAATTGGATCAGGGCGTTTTCAAAGGAAAAAAAATAGAATAAATATGATCTTAAACTCTAGGTAATATTTCAACAGAGGGCATATTTCAAAATAGCCCTGCATATATATATGTAAAAAAGAAAATTATATATGCTTATACTTTGATGATGAAAATTAACAGATTATTAAAATGTTGTTCATCCATGAGAGAAAAAAAATAGAGGGACCAATATAAAGTGTTAAGGTGAATTTTATAGGTCATTTTATTATAGAGTGTTTTAACTTTGGCAGGCATAATGAATGTTCATTTACTTTACTGCCCAATGCCATAGATAAATGTGCTGAAAAAAAGGACAAAGAGGACAAAGAATAGAAAATCTGAGATGAATTTTCTATTCCTTGTCACCTGAAATTTTGCAAATATACCAATCTTATGATGCACATCCCCCATTTCACTTACTGTTAAAGAGTTGAGCTCTTTCACTCTAGTTTTGTAAGGATTAAGAGCATCCCCATTACTGGTGCTGGTAGCTTTACTGTGGCACTACAATATTTACAGCATCTGATGTCAGTAATTTAATGTTGTACAGAGGGCAATAATTTCCTGTTCTGCTGAGCTTGTTTGTCAAAACATGATGCTTTAACCCAATTTTGATGCATTCAGTGGAGAGGAAGAAAACACGCACAGCAGTGCTTGTCTGAGGAGCTGAACAGACCTGCATGGTGATGAAACTGAGGCACTCCCTTGCCTTAACGTGTACTTGTGTTTTCATCTGTGAGTGATTTAATTTTGTACAGATTTTCTAAGCCCTTGCTTACTAAGATATATATATATATATATATATATATATGACTGATGCTTGCTTTCAGAATACGATTGTAACAACACTCCAAAACCACAAAAACTCCTCAATCTGGATCTTGAGTGACTATGGACCATTTTAAAGTGGTTTCGACACTTTGAGCTAAATTTTTAATGGCATCTATTGAGTTTTGTGATTGTCTCTTAGTCAAACCCTTTGATGATGATCCGCTTGTATTTGCCTTTTCAATTCCTAGTGCTTCTGCTTCCAACACACTCCTTTGCTTTCCCCAGGCAGCATCTGCCAGGGGCAGTTTTCACAGCACTGCTTCAACACCTAGCAAAGCTGACAATGAACAGTAAATATTTATGTAACATCAGATTTCAAACCCAATATGAGCACAAGCTTTCTAACTGGGCTTTTACCAGCAGCCTGAGAACTTTTCAGGGATGCTGTCTGCACATCTCTTGAAGATTTCCCATTCTTCCCCCTTGGGCAGAGGCAGAGACATTTGTGACACGGTGGGACAAACTACACTCATGCACATAATTTTGCTGTGGGTTTGGTTGGTTGTTGTTGGGGTTTTTGGTTGGTTTTTTGTTTTGTTTTGTGTTGTTGTTTGTTTGTTTGTTTGTCTTTTGTTGGGTTTTTTGGTTGTTTTTTTTTATGACACCCATCAGCAGCATCAAGCCACATATCACAAAGAACCATTTTGGAATAGCATGGTAGTTTTTAAAGTGTGAATTAATAATAGAGGTACATGTTGCCTCATTTTTTTTAATGATGTGAGGTTTCAAAACAAACTGATGAATTCTATGTGGCTTTCTATAAGTCCTTGTCTCATCCTCTCTGGAGTTTCATCTATTTACTTTCCTCTGTGCTGCCTGACATAAAAGCATCTTTGGTGTTGAACAAATGCAAGGAAATTTTACTGTTAGATGTTTTGCTATGAGCAGGACAAAGAAAGATAAAAATTAGCAGCCCAGATCATACTATGAATGATACATTTCAAATATCATTCCAGATCAATCATGTCTCTCATATACTTTGGACAAAACAACACAAAGACATAATCTATCAACTTAACTTCCTGGCATATTTCTATTTGTTTCTTTATAACCTCTCCTGAAACTCATTCAAATTCAATTAGGGTCACTTCTTTTGCTTGATCAGCTTATTCCTTTTTTTTTCTGACAATAGCAGTCCATGAAGAAAACTTTAAATGCAATATTTATCAAAAAAATAAAGATGACTCAAATCTTTCAACATTGGCACCTTTATTTTGCTCCTTTTAAAGGGGCTTAGGTAATTTTTTTCCTTCTCTCTTCTTGAAACCTCAGCATAGTTTTCACTTCCTTATAATTCAGAAATTGGTTAAGATATATTTTATTGCTTCAGTAAAAACAACTTCTCCCTACTGAGAAGCTGGAGTCTGGGTGCAGAAAGAAATCTGAAAATATGCAGGCATGCTATTCTATTAGATATTATTTTAATGTATAGAGTTTACATTTTCATCACAGTTGTTGGCTAATGAATCAGTTGGAAACCAGACATACTTTGCCTGAATCAATGCTATTGTTGCAGATATCCACCTACTAATTCAGCCAGTAATATTCAGTGGATGTAATGCTCATGACATTTGCTTAGCATGCCAAGGCCACTTATCTGTGTTGATGCAGTGGTTGCCTCCTTGTGAGTAAAAGATCAAAATGATTTATGCACAACAGTAAAGAAGAATGAACTTCAGGTATCAGATTTGGATCTATACCTACAATTTTAGTAAAGCAGACTACTGAGACATGCTTACTAGCCCATGAGAGTGGTACACACATTTGTGATAAATGAGTATTTTAAGCTTTGTTAATCAAAGAGAGCTGAGGTCTTATTCATGAGGATATGCACACTTTAATTCGTTCATAATTTACCATATATGGTGGGTTTAAACCATAGAGTTGCAGTAAAGGAACAAACTAGTTCTTCACAGGATGTCTGTGTCATTCAGTGGATAAAAACAGCCTTTGTTCACTTATGGGCAATTATTCAGCATTGTGTTTTCCCCTTATTGCTCAGTGTATATTCCAACCATATTTATTGCACACAATACAACCTTACTTTCAAGACATATTTATTCAAGTCCTCAAAGATTTTCTATGGCTTTGATATCTAGTTTTGAAGCCCAGTAGATATTTCCATAGTACTTCAACTCATCTTTATGGAAGATTTCACCCTATGTGGACCCAAAATAATAAGAGATACAAATCATTCTGCAGAATTGACTTCTGCCTGTAATTATTTCCCAATCTGTTAATGTTTGTGCCATCTGAAAACAGTACCAGCAAGGATTCATACTTTCTTTCATGTCATAAGTGAGAATATTAAAAAGTACCAAGCTAAAATCAGGTCTTTGGGTGATTTGACTGTTGACAATCCCTTTGGGAGGTGATTTTTTTTGTGTGTTAATCCTGTAATTTGATATGTATCATTTAGTCAGTTAAACTATCCATTTACAAAAGATTACATTTTATTTCATGTGATGCTATTATTTTAAGCAAATAGTATTAGATCAAATGCTTTTAGAAATCTGTTGCTATCTATCTTTTCTGCCAGTTAAGAACCTCATCTGACAGAGAAGTCTTTGAGTATTGCCTTCAAAAATCAAATAAGCTACAATTTTTATTGAGATTCTTGTCAAAGTGATGACATAAGCATGATTTAAAAAAAAAAACTCGAAATAAAATTTTTAGTGTAAAAGATGTGAAAATGAGGTTCAAAAGCTATTGAAATATCTAATTTTTTTTCCATACCCCCCCTAAAAGGTATTTTCTAGTGCTGTTTTCTCAGAAAAATGGACATTTTATCTTCTTTCTGCAACCAGCTAAAACAGGATTTGTGATCCACCTTGAGAAATTTTATGAAAAAACCCCAAATTATCCATGGAAAAATAGGCAATTTTTTCCACAAAAGGTCAAACAAGAAAAGATAATTGATCTACTCAAGTATGCCTTAACAGATCTGTTCAACAAAGTCATTTGCAAGTACCCTCTGAGTATTATTGGTTGCTAGGGCTCACCTAGTTTATCAAGAACTGACTCAGATAAAGGAAAACAGTGTTTTCAGTCTCCCAAGCTACTCTGACATGTCATTTGTTTACTTTTTTTCTGACATGAATAAATGCAGTGGGCCTTGAGCAATATCTGGAACCTTCAGACTCAAGGTCAACATGGACTGAACCTCATCTTTGGGTGTCCCAATATCCCCAAGACTGCAGTGCCTGAGCTCAGGCCTGAGAAGGAGGGGGAAGATTTTACCTTATTTCAGAAATGGTGTCTGCCTGCCTGCTCCTGAGATCTCAGTCCTTTTGTGCCTCTTTCCTGAGCCAAAGAAAACCCCAAACTGCTCCATTCCAGAGTGGTCATAGCAGCCTCCTTGGGTGGGCACGTGGGGAAAGGGGAGCAGCAGCAGCAGATGGGACATGCACTGGCAATCTTAGGGATGTGATTGCTTCCTTCCATTGCTTTATGTGCCTGCTGTATCCTACTGGCACTTTTGCTGCTCCAGTAGCATCACCAGCTGTAACAGGAACACAGCAATGATGATTATACCCCCTTAAATCTGATTTGTAGAGGCTAAATCCAATTCTATTTAATTTGAAGATTTCATCTGAGCTTTTACTTGCTATCCAGAGACTCAAGGAGCAGAAAGTGGCTTACCATTAATTATGAATATCTGGGAGAAACAGAAATCCAATGACAAGTTGTGCTGCCAACGCCCCTTGATGCCTAGTACACACTGGTCATGCTTATTTTGTTCCCACAGAGTGATTTGTCTGTCATACTCCTATCAGCTTCTTTTATGATTGCTTTTGGGTTTATATTATTTTTGATTAGCTCATGTTTTAGATCATTAGTTCAACAAATAACCTGTAGCCCAGTGACATATAATCTGCATTGACTGAGCATCATTCAACCAAGTCCTGACAATTCCCCCTGATTTAGGTTTTAATAGTCATTTTAAACACTTTAAGAAAGAGTTAAATGAACGTGAAAATTGTTCTCAGTTTCAAATTTTGTATATCCATCATTTGTTAGACACCCACTCTGGGCTCCATCACGCTTATCAATTATTTTGGGTAAGTTATTACATTTGCATTACATAAAGAGATAAACACTTTCATTTTTCAAGTGCTATTGCATCTCTTATTCTTTCTTATATGCACAGACAATGACCATAGGAATAGGTTAATAACAATTTCTGTTTAAAAATTGACCTTTGAATGCCATTATTTTATTGATTTTGAAGTTTCCATACAGTTTCAGTTGCACAAATGGATTTTAAATCACCTACTGACATATGTTTCTCTTCTAAAGTTCTCTAATTTTCTGGGAAAAATTGGATTTGGGGCAGTAGAGTCTTAATGGAGGGACATTGTTTGGGTGTTGCTCAAAAGTGCTAATGCAAAGAACAGTGTCCTCTATCAGCACAGATGTCTTATGGAGGAAAATCAGCTAATTATAACACTGTAGAAATGGTTATCTTATTAGGGAAGTTTAAAAATATTCTGAGTAGGTGTTTGCAGACTTGTAATGTTATATTCTATAGTTTCTCATCAAAACTGAAAGGAAAGAATAAGAGGAATATTGAGGTAGGGCAAAGTGTTCAAAAAATGCCTGCCTCCAAGGCCCTTGTCCTGATAATAGAATCACAGAAAAATTTAGGATGGAAAAGATCTCTAAAATCATTGAGTACAACAATTAACCTAACAATGCCCAGTCCACCATGAAACCACGTCTTTAAGTGCCACATTTACTTATCTTTTAAATATCTCCAGGAATGGTGACTCAACCATTCCCCTGGGCAGGATGTTTCAATGGTTGGCAACCCTTTCCATGAAGATATTTTTTCCAAATATCCAACCTAAACCTTCCCTAGCAATAAGAGAGGCTCTTTCCTCTGGTCTTATTGCTTGTTCTTTGGGTGAAGAGACCAACCCCCATCTCACCATAATCTCCTTTCAGGTAAAAAATGAGAATATCCCCCTCAAGCCTCCTTTTCTCCAGGCTGAACACCACCAGCTCCCTCAGCTGCTTCTCATAAGACTCGTGCTCCAGACCCTTCCCCAGCTCTGCTGCCTTTCTCTGGACACACTCCAGCTTCTCAAGGTCCTTCTTCTCACAAGGAACCCAGAACAGGACATGGGATTTGAGGAGCAGCATCACCAGTGTCAAGGACAGGGGGACAATCCCTGCCCTGGTCCTGCTGCCACACTATAGCTGATCCAGGCCAGGTGCCATTGGCCTTCCTGGCCCCCTGGGCACACCTGGCTCATGCTCAGCTGCTGTTGACCAGCACCCCCAGGTCCTTCTCTATTGGACACCTTTCCACCCACTCTTCCCTAAGCCTGGAGCATTGCCTGGGGTTGTTGTGACCCAGAGTACAGGACCTGGCACTTGGCTTTGTTGAATTTTATACAATTGGTCTTAGCCCATCAATCCAGTCTGTACAGACCCCTGTCTACTCTGGACATACAAATACCATTTTCCCTGAATACTGTTGTTTTACCTGTTTGAATGACTCTATGAAGATGGACAGAGAGGGCAGGGTTCAAGACAGAGCACCATCTTCAAGTTTCACAAGGGGGCATCTGAATCCATGCATTATACAAATATATATATATATATATATATATATATATATATATATATATATATATATATATATATATATATATATATATATATATATATATGTATATATACCCAAATAAAACATACAGAATAGATATAATAGATACAGTGGACATACAAATTTCAGAGGTACATCCATGTACTGCACGAATGTATGTTCCCAAACCCTGTGCTAGATGCTGGCCAGGTCTGTGAGCATCTCTAAAGGGCAATCAGAAACCAAGGGCAAAGATGGACCAATAGCTTCAGGTTACTGTTCAGGCTCATGCTGCAAGCTAAAATAGAGAGAAGTCATGAAAATCACTAGGACTCTGTTCTTGGCTTGCTGACTTTCATCTGAGATATGCTTATCTCCTTTGGCCATGGGTTAGTGTGTTCTTGCACATCAGCAAGGGGCACAACTTAGCATGTGTTTGTAGGAATGCCATGAACGAGTGTAGCATTGAAAGGTCAGTCACTCAACCCTTTAATGAGCCCCCAGCTCACATCAAGAAACTGATGGCAAAGATGACATTCTTACTGAGAGTTAGACATCACTACTTTGTAATGCTTGTGGCCATGCTGTGGCATTGCCAGAACTGTGCCATAGGCCAGAAGATAAGATAATGGTCTGCAGATGCAAGGCTGAGGTAGTCCAGTGTACAAATGCCCTGCAGATCTCAGACAAAACCTTGAGACTACCAAGACCAATGGAATGCACTACAGCAGAAGGTCTCAGTGATCTCAGAGGTATTTTTCCAGCTTAAGTGATTCTGTATCACTGCTCCACAGTTTCAGCACTATGATGAATAGTTTTCTGGTGAGAGAGTTGTTTTAAACACTAAAGAGAAGTTTCTGTTTACCAAACTGCAGGCCCCCATCCACTGACCATTAGCAATCCAAACAGATGTGTGCATGGCTGGATGAAGAGCAGGTGATTCTATTCAAAGTGTGGCATGACACATATGTATATTAAAGTAGGATGAACCAGAACAATAGAATACCCTGATGCTATTACTAGTCAGCTTCTACTTTTGTGAAAAGAAGAAAATTTTTCAGAAGCAAAAAAAACCTCCCAAAATTGGAAAAAAGATATTTTGACATCATTCAGTTATTGTCTCTAGACAATTTCATTTTATTTTCTTGCATATTTTCTTGATGCTGCTTGTTCATGCAAGTTAACACTGAAATTTCAAGAAAGTGGAATAATATTAAGCTGAAGATTTTGAAAGCCTTAAAAAGTTGCATCTTAGAACAGTATACTCACTGGAGTTTGTTATATTTGAAAGCTTGACTTCTTAACAGCCGTTATTTCTCAGTCTTGCCGTGAAATGTATGCATTGTGCATGACTAGTAGATTCATATACATTTTCCTTGAAAAATCTTTTTTCTCCTTAACCTGTAGAGAAATTTTAGTGGCTTTTCAGTGCTTTCTTCCCAATTTCCTTCCATCAGTTTTTATTCTCATTGAAAATAGAAGACAAACAATTACAGATGCAAATATCCCTTTAAGGCATATTTAATTTAAGGTGCAATTCTCTTGCAAGAAGGACATAGAAAAACATCTTCTGAGAGACATCTGAAAAAGGAATCAAACAATCCTGTTGTAAATCACCAAAGGCAAGTGCAATCTTTTGAAAATTCCATGGGAGAAGTGACATGCACATGCAAAAATTTTTTGCTGTATTTCAAGTTCAACAGCATTCTCTGCTCCTGATCAAAAAATGACAAGGGCATGCCCCAAATTCACACAGTTACAAAGTGAATGTGCTTAGGCAAAACACTTTTCTTTTTCTGAGTGGAGGAGATTTGTTGTGTGTGTCAGATTTTGAATGCTCAAGGGATACCAGTCATGATATCCATTATTATCAGCCAATAAATCCTCTTCTTACTCCACAGGGAATTTCAGCAAAAGGCTGGAGAACTGTTCTGACAGAGGGAATGCCTCAATGTAATGAAAAAATGTTTGAATTATCAACCTCCTGGCCATTGCACCATATGGGAAGCATTGCTTGGGAAATAGTTGTCTAATTTAGCCGTATGTTACATAAATTAAGTCAATGATCACAGGTTAAATATCAAACTATGTATAATGCAATATTTAGCAACACCTAGACTAAGAAAGACTGGTTAAAAAATAAATATCCATAATGTCCAAGTATGTGAAACAAAACAACTACATTTACATTTAGGCAAAAATGGCATAACGTGTTCTGCTTCCACTGGCAAAATCTGGCTGGAGAGCAGACAGCCAAGTGAGTTCAATATATGATATCAACTGGACATGTAGGAGGTAATTTCTCAGACTATATTCTGGTTTATGTCCTAATTAGATACCTAAACATCAATGTCAACAGTAAATATTTTCAATGTTTCTCTTGCATGTCAAGAAATCCAGCTTTTCCTTGGGAAATCAAGTGCAGGGAGTCTCCTCTTAAAAAAAAACAACAAACCAAATCACAAGTGATTCTTAGTGAATGATAAGTACAAGACTTTCCAAAGGAAAACAAACGGATAACCTAGGAAGCGTGATTCTTTGTCTTACAGAAAACACTATAGCAACTTTTCTAGTTTATGAGGTCCTGATACAAGAAGTACAAAATGCTGCACAGCTGACCTTGCTTTAAGTCATGTGTAGATTTAAAAATTCCCTGGTAATATTTTATATGTTACCAAGAGTCATGAGGCAATGTAACTCAAATCCGTATCTTCAAACTGATTCTGATCTCACACTGACTTAGTATCAGTAGAACACTGTTGGTATCAAATATATTACTTTGCTGATTTGTACTGATACCAATTCAATCAGGAAGACTCACGATAAGTAGATTGTGAATGACTGGATATCATGTGTTCTTCCTTTTTTTTTCCACTAGATGTACTAAATCAATTTTCTAAAGTGCCATATATCTTTATAACTGCGGATTTTTGTCTCCATTAGCTTCAATTATTCTTGTTTCCCTGCCTGTCATTTTTCATGAATGCTTCACAAACATTATTGCAGTGGCAAATTACCATTGCCCTTCCTTGACTTCAAAATTAGTGTAAATGTTTATGGCATTGTTTATGGTGTTACTGTGATAAAATCTGGATGTTAACATGGGCAGGGAGATACTGCACCAGGCAGATAATGGCAGACTGAAACCAGAGTTCAGGGCATGTTTGAACAGAGCATGTTCAGAGCACCTTGGTAGTGTTTCCCCAGCTCTGCACCCATCAAAACTGAAAGATCTTGGGAGGATTACTGGAATCATGGACAAGAGATAAAGACCAATACATCTTTTCTTCATATTTGACTGCAAAGGAAGTGACAGAAAGTAGGCCAGGACTAAAGAGTAAGAGTCTGGATAAAACCACTGAAGAGATACTCACTGGCCATCACTCTCTCAGTCCTATGTGGTTTTTACTGGTGTCAGATGATTGACTGACTCATTGCTGCCTATTGATTTTGACTTTTCATATTTTTTCTGATACATTATTCCAGGTGACTGCTGTTCCTGATTTATAGCTAACTTTTGGTTTGCCCAGCGTGTCTTCTCCTGCCAAATACTTTTGTTTCACTCCTGCTTGTACTTACACCTTCCTTTAATGTCAGTTGAATTTGTGAGGTCTTTGTCATGAGAGAGGCTCACAAGGTCAATCTCTTTTCCATGCAAGTCCTGTAATACTCTTTGTGATTTTGGCACTTAACCAACACCTTCAGAGTGGTGCTGGGTTTGTGTCTACTGAAGTCAGCACCAGAAGGAATAGCACTGTGGTGATCAGGGATCAGAGCCTCCTGACTAGGACAGGCTGCAAAGCAGTCATGGCCAGCCTGACATATTTTTGAGAGTTTGCAGTAACAGTAGCTGGAATTCTGCTAGAGACCTGCTATAGTCCAGGGGTTTTTTTTAGATACTCATCTCTAGACTAGAGATTAAATCTCCAGTTTCCATCTCTTCATATAAAAATATGAGGCACCAAGAGATTGGTCCTATTATCAAGCAAAGAGACTTTTCACTACACTTAGTGCTCCAGAAGATGCTTTGGGAAGCACACACAAAAAAATCCATAGACACAGACCCTTTTCCAGCTTGGTACTCCAAGACACATAGCTGCCACGGAGAGGGCTGTGCTGAAGCCCATGTGGGTTTATCCTCAATCTCAAACAGAAGTGGTCTAGCCAGGCACACAGCACTGATACAAAACTAGCAGAAGAACCAACTTTCTTCTGTTCAAAGTCTCCAAAATTCATAAGCTGCATGACAGAAATAAAACCAAGTGGTACATAGCAGTACTTAAAAAATAGGGGAGGAAGACATTTTACACTTATGACATTGAAGTAGACAGGGATCCCATTTTCTAATAAGGGATTCACATTTATAAGCTGACCTTGAACTCAGTGCACCCTCTCACAAAAGCATCCATTCAGCGTCTTCAGTTCCCCTTCTGGGCTGTGATAATGAATAATCCCCCCTCTTTTCCTTGGTGTCATGTCATGTCAACCAAAGAAGCTTATGAAAGGAAATAAATACATGAACATTCAAGCACACATGAGAGAATAGAAGTTTTATTATCACAGAGCCAAATGTAGTTGCACATGGCTCAAGCAGCCGAAGTTCTCTGGTGAAATCCTGAGCATGTCTGCCAAATTCTTCTGTGTGTTCAATAGTTGTGGTGGGATTTCCAGGCTCAGCCCGAGTGTGATTACCTGGCACAGGTACCACTTCTTCCCGTGCCTGTTTAATGATGATAGCCAGGCCCTCCAGTCTGAAAGGCTCAAATATGTGTCTCATCACTACAATGAGGAACAAGAACAAACAAATAAAAGATTCATACAGGAACCCTGAACAGCTGCAGGCTATCCTCTCTGGTATAAATGACATTTCTGGTGATTCCACAAGTGGCAGTTTTTATTTCTGGTGTAAAGGATATACCTTATGCCCAGAATCTGTTTTGACAGAGGGAGGAGCAATATCACAATGTTTCCCTCAGGGGCATCACTTTATCACTATTCAGAAAACAATTTTCCTTCTGTCAGGTCTGAGGCCATTGTAAGAAATGCTTGAGCAACAGAAATTGAGATAGGAAAAATGTAGAATAGAGGCTAACCCCCAAGCATGAGGAGCCTGTGTGAATTGAAGAGCTGGGGGATGGTGAAATCTGTGATGTGTGGCAGACCTGACTATTCCTGCCCTTCAGACCTACTGCTCAGGGGGCTCTGCACTACTATTGCCTCCACACATGGGATGAGGAGATCTCAGCTGTGGGGCAGGTATCTCATAAACACCCTGGCTAAGACCTTCGTGGGCATAAAAATTTATAAGCCAAAACCTTTTTTTTTTTTTTTTTTTTTTTTTTTTGTGATTTTAATGGAGATAGTGAGACTCATTGCAAGTGGATGAAACCTCAGAAAACAGAGCTCAGTTCTCTCAAGATCCATGTAACAGCAGACTCTGGAAATACATCCCCTTTCTCCAGGGAACATGGAGATGGTATCCCCTGAACTGTGGGAGGTGCTCATTTTGAGACAGAGTCCTTGCAAGGGAGTTAGTTAATACAGCTCCTGGCATTCCTCAGCATTTACCAGGGTGGTGTTTTCTAGGGCAGCTGAACCCAAACTGCACCTGTAATTTACTCAACTCTCCCAGAATGGCTGCTGATGGGCAGGAAAGAAGAAATGCCTGTAGGTAGTTCAGGTGGACAATAAAAAAGGAATGGATAATTCTCATAAACTTCTTCTGCTGGTAAACACATAATTCAGACCTGAAGCTCATTTCCAGGTCTTTCATAATTCAGAAAATCCCCCTATTGGAGACTTTGAGCTAAGACAAGTGTCTTGCACTTACATATGTTTAGTAGACAGAGAAAACACTTAAGCTGAAAACCAGAAAATTTGAGAAACCAGAAGTGCAACAGAAATGCCAGAGGGCACAGTCTTTAATCACCCTGTAAAAGCAGAAAAAAAACCTACTACCTAATTTCTACATTGTTTGTTTTAATTCAAACAATAAAGAAACCCCATTGATTTATTGTTCAGGTAGCCCACTTGTTCTTCCTTAAACCAGACACTTCAGTGAACAGATTTATAAAAATGGCAAATCATCACAACTTTCTGAACCCTTGCAGTTTCTGATCTATTAGTAACCTTGCTGTGCAATAGGAAGTATATTCTATCTGTAGTTAATGACCTTTGGTACCTGCTGTGAACAAAAATGACAGAAAAAAACCATTCACCCTTAATATTTGCACAAATCACCTTTGCCTAGAAAGGAAATGCTCTTTGTTTTTTTTTTTTCATTCTTCCCTAACTTCTTCAGGAAATGAGGAATACTGACTTTTCTGGCAGCACCAAATAAATAAGCAGGTTTGTGGAAAATTACACAGCATCCTACATTTTTAATCCAGTTGCATGAAGCTATAGTCCTATGGTGATCCCCAGCATGGGTCTGCTGTTTTGTAAGAGCAGAGAATGGCAGAGCTGATCTGCTAGAGGCACTATATATGATAATTGCATACAGGTTAAGTGTTTTGCAAATTAGCAGTGCTTCATCATCCACTCTCTTTTTACTGCCCGTTCAGGTTGGTATACCAAGTGTGCTGAAGGTGACTTCTCTAATCTGCAGCAGCTGGAACACCCTGCCATCCCCACAAAATTATTCCCTGCCATTTTCAAATGAAGCTTATGGGGATGGCTGTTCTTCTGTCAGAAGTGACACATGGCACATGGGTTTTGTCAAGGAGCAACCTCCTCTGGGGCTTTATGTGAATCACTTGCTGAAAGAGCATTAGGGCTTAGGAGGCTCCTTTTGGATTCAGAACAGGGACTCAGAACAGCACCTTGAGGTGCTTCTCTCGGGACTTCTGAAATCCACCTCCATCCTTCCCCAGGTCTCCCCAGAACAGCTGTGCTGAGAATTACTTCTGTGCACTTGTAGGAAAACCATACAGTGGCTCTTGTGGCTGACATTTCCCTGGACCTTCAGCATGTATTTCAGTGAGATAATGCAAGATGCCTGCTCTCTCTAGGTGTCTAAGGTAACAGAAAGAGATTATGTTAAGTGCTTGGTAAGAGGCATTTTCCATTTGCAACATTCAACTTCATTTAGCTGTAATGCATGAAAAAATTGACCCACGTGGGTCTTAATCTAGGCATTTAATTGTACCCTGAAGTGTGAATGCGATGAGCATCATGGATTTTGCCACTGTTGACATTTCTTTTAAGCAGATGACAGTTTGAAAGGATGGGAGCATATCCTTTTATCACTGCAACAGATAAATACACTACAGAGTGATTGAAACAGCTTTACACACTGGCAGGTGACAAAAGAGAAAGTGGTGAGGGAAAAGGCACAAAAGGCAAGACAAATTTAAATTAAAAAATGAAGCACAAAAACATACAAGTGTTCTTGAAGCCTCTGATGAATTCACACTGTGAATAACTGGGCAGTTGACCAACAATTGTCAATGAGAAAATTACAAAACTCTTAAAGCTTCCTCAGAAATGTCTTTAAAACAGTGGATCTTAGATATGTACAGTGTGAAAGCTGAAGGGAGACAAAGACCTCTGGTAAAGAATAAGAAGGGTGGTTCTGACAGGGCAGGCTCTGATGTTCCTCTCTCACATCAGTGTTTTAAAAATGCATTTTGTTTGTTGGTCTGGGAGTCTCAGTACTTTTAGCAAGGCAGTATAATGCTTTCTGGTATAGCAAGACCTAAGAATTTTCTAGAAACACTTTTCTCATGGTCAGAAGCAATATTTTCCAGAAGCGGGCTGTGTTAGAAGCAGAGAGGAGTGGGTAAGGAAAAGTTCTGGGTGAGGATCACCAGGACTTTAGAAAAGATGAAATCTGTCATTTTAAGGGTCTTGGGAAGTGTCTGAGGGAAATTGCCAAAGGACTATTTTTCTGAGAATCTAAGAGTTTTTTTCTGAGAATCAACAGATTTTTGTCATTGACAATATGTTTTCTCATGCCCCCAAATCATCTGAGTAGCTACCACCTAGTGAGAAACTCAGCTGAGACTGTAAAGCATGGGAGACACAGGCACCTTTCGAGTCACCTGAAATGAGGCAGATGAATTTCCATATTTATCAACCTAGACAAGCAAAACTAGCTGCCAGCTCAGGAAGATGCTTGGACTGAGAATCAGTTGTAACCTTTCGTGTCTCGGGTTCTGTAACTGTTGATTGTTTTCTCCTTGTGTACTTTTAGGGTGCCAGAACAGAGTTTAAAGGCAGATAATGGTAATTCAATCACATGCAAGCACCTATTTAACATGTTTGCTCATCACTGGCTATCCACCTTCTGTCAAATAACTTGGCAGAGTGAGAAAATCTATTACTAATGGAGCAACAGGCTCCCAAAAAGCATTAACATGAGACCCTAGAAACAGTAAATGTGAAAAATGCCATCTGCATCTAAGAAAGTTTTCGGGGTTTTTTGTGAAAAATTTATTTGATGAAGTGATAAATAAAGGACATAATTATCGCAAATGCAAAATAATTTCCTCACCCATTTTATGAATATTTTATTCTTCCCTACCCCCTACAAAAATAGACCCTAAGCCTCTGGAGAGAGAAACAGAAATGCTAATAACATTACTCCATCAGGCATGTAATCAGAGGGGATCTTTCTTCTGTCTTGCCACAGATAATAAATTATGGAAGTTTTTGGGAACCTAATTATGTCACTGAGCAAACACTAACATGACAATATGAATGTTTTCTTCAAGCTAACATGATTTTGTGAAGCCATTATTTTATTGTAAAAGTACTGCAGAAGTCAACTCTGGTCTATTTTTAAAATGATAGATTAAACAGAAAATTTGTAATTAAATACTATCCTGGTTGCTTTGCCACAAAAAGACAAAAGACCAAAGGTCAATTTGAAATTAAACTCATATAGAAGCTGAGCAAACAGTGAGGGGATGTATCACTAAACAAATTATAGCAGTGCAGATATATAGCAGATATCCTGATTATCTTTTTTTATTGTCGTTAACCCACTAGGCAAATGCAACTCCATCATACTGTGTTTCATGACAATACTTTTGAAGAACCTGAGGCAAAAAAACCATGTAAGTTTATGCTCACTATGTATTCATGAGGAGTTAATGGCTGCTGATACAGATTTTGAAAGAAAGGCCTCAGCACTGTGATACTCAGCACTGCAAACCCTCAAATTCCAGTAGTCCAGAGCAGGAGTCAGTGATGCTGTGCCAAACCAGACAAGGATGTCTTTCCCTCCTGCTTAGTGCTCTCATGGCATCCACAACACCCACCTTACCAAGCAAGGAGAAACTTAAACCAGTCCAAAGGGAAAACTAAGAGAAGGTTGCTGCTGGGAATTGTGAGACTGGCTTTCAAATGTTGGTGTTGTCCTGAGAACAGTCTCAAACTGGCAGGTGCAGATAGGCTCAGGACCACCAGCACAGCAGCTGGACATGCTCCTGTCTCCCAGGCCCAGGTGCCTCTGCCAGGTGGGACTGAAGGCCAGAAATTGCCTCCTGCATGCTTTCATGAGTAGACCCCTCTGTTTTCCTGGTCCTCTGCAGCATAGCTTCCATCCTCAACTTTTTTACCTAAGGAGGAAGGAGTGGAGCTTGTTTTTAACCATAGAAGCATATCTGTAACAGTAGCAAATTAGATACTCCAAATGTAGGTTCCAGCTCTTTTCAGGGCCAGGATAAATAAAAATTTGTATCACCTGGTTTCTAAGAAGGTGCATTTGCAGCAAATCTAACACAAAATAAAAGTACCCATTGCCTCTGAGTCCTACTCTGAGTGAAAGGAAGGCTGCCAGCGCTGCTGAGATATCATGTGAGTACACCAAGTAAGCCAAGATCTCCAGGAGCCTCTCGTCAAGTGTGTAGGTGACATTTGTCAGTGTATACAACAATAAAGCTCCAGGTAAATGAGCTTGTATGGAAAACTAGGAGACCACCATTAGGTGCCTTAAGAAGAGTGAGTAGGGCTTTCTTGGATCATGCTGTTGGAGCAACGTGTGTTAGCTCTTAAGTCATGCTTGGTGTGAAAATAGTGATTTTAGGTCTGACCCTAAAAATTTTGCTGTAGCAGGGAGAAGAGCTGTACTGGAGAGGACCTGAAGATGCTGAGTCCTGAATCATATTCTAACTGGAACAAAACCCTTTGTAACTTACTAGACCTTCTTTTTTATTTTGTGTTAGAAGAAAAACGTAGGCAAGAATGTAGGGATATACACCTCTGTGTGAAGATTAGGAGAAATAATGGAAAAGACTTGAAGTTGAAATGTTTAAACTGTCTTGTACAGTTATGGATTTTAATTTTCTTTGTCTCACTCTCTTTTTAAAATTATGTTTTGTTACGTTAAAAACCTTAAAATGGAGGTACAACTCTCTGGACAGTATATTTAAGTCTGTTCATGATATTTGCAATTCTCTTTATTTCCTTCCAGAGAAATTTTGTGCTCCCTCTCCCAGGACTCCAGAGAGCACCAGTACCAATCCTTTCAAAGAGCTCCCTGTAGCCTTCCTCCTCAATTTTTCCAAATTCTCTTAGCCAGAGATACCTTTTTTTTCTGCATTCCTGTTGTTTTTATGACAGATACATTCAAATACATTTTTCATCTTCTCTTACATACAGCTTCTGCTTGAGACCCTAAGGGCTTCCAAGTAAAATGCAAAAATAGCACAAGAACAAAGCTTCCAGACAGTCTTTTTTCAATCTGAGTATAAACAACAAGATTTTTAGCTCCTCATACTACCTTTTCAAAGCCTTCTCTTTTTCGGGAATGTTTGTGAGACAGAATTTGGATTTTAAAATCAGGTTTTCATTCCTGCCCATCAGTGGATTCAAGTCGAAATAGTGGAGTCTATTTGAAGGGCTAGAAAACAAATTTTTTCATGTTTTGATGTTAATTAATCCTTGTTCTTCTGCTTGCTGGTAGATCAGGGACCTGGACTCACAGCCCAGTTTTTTCTCATGATCTCAGCACCTCCCACTCTTTGCAGGCACTGCTGTGACTGCCTCCATTCCTCCTCTGCAGCTTCCCTGATCCCAGCACCACGGCTCCCCTGTAACCCCTCTCTGACACTGCATTGTTCAGTTGAATCCCTATTTACTATTTTGTCTGGCATCTTTCTCACAAATCCTCCAAAAATCCCTAAGTTCAGACTTTGTCTCCCTGGGTCTCCTATCCTTATCTGTGCTAAACACCTTCCCAGCACACCTTCCCAGCTTACAGGGACCTTTCAGGCTTGAATTAATCTTTTCCTCTGTCTGGCTTTGCACTTGCACACTTTCCTTACACTGAACCTTGGGAAGCTTTTCTGCCTTCATTTAGTGCAGAGAGATGCAATGTTTAGAGAGGAAGGAGGCCTGTATGGAAGATTTTTAAGCATGGATCAGAGCATTTAATGGAGGTAAATCACGAGAGACAGAAAGAGCAGGATTCACCAGTCAAACAAACTGAAAAAGCTAAAGAAACTATTTTATAAAGTCATACATTGCTGCCTTTCTCCTTAAGCCCTTCCTTCTACATACAACAGATAGCCCAATCTCAAAAATAAACATCAAAAATAAAGAGAATTGCAGGAACTGTGAAGACAAATCCCGTTTTTTTATGAGCTTATAGAGAACCAAGGGTCAGAGAAAGTGAGACAGAAGGAACTGTGGGGGCAGCACGGGCACCATGGTGACAAATGAGGTGGCACTTGCTGGATGCCAAGATGAGTCCCCTTGTCAGGATGTTTGCCAGCCGTCAGGAGGCAGATGTGCCTCACACAGATGTTTCCCAGGGACAGAGAAGGAGACATTTATAAAACATTGGAAGTACCAGAACAAAGGTTTGTCTGGGGGGAATAAAGTCAAAGAGAATGTGCCTCTGTGCTGAATTTCCTTCAGCTCCAGCTCTGACAGATGCTGCGATACCAGCATTCCTTCTGCGTGCCTCGCCAACACAGAGATGGCAGGCAAGGGTTTCTGCTCTAAATTAAACATGGGGAAAACCAGGCTGCTTTTCATTCTTACAATACTACCACAGTTACTACTACTACTACTAAAATAATAATAATAAAACAGGTCCATCCCTGTCCGAGCATCACCAGATGATTTTTGAACCAGGGAATAAAAACACTCAATAATGATGTGGGACTCTGACTATCTGCTGCCAACAAAAATGCAAATGTGATCACTGCCTTGAATTCAAACCCAGAAAACTGCTAAAATGCCAGAAAGAAGTGGGCTTTTGCCTAATGACTAAAAGTTTTAGTCCTTCCTCCAAGCAATGAGTTTGGCAGTATTAGTGTAATGTGCTTCATACCCTTTGAAAAATAAACATTTCTGGTTTAGATACAATCTAAATGAGCTTGGAATTAAAATAATTCTTCATTGGCTTCAAATTAGATGGATTGGCCATGTCTGAGCATTACTGCTGCTTAATTTAATATGACATATTGGCCTGGCATTTCCATTTTTAATGTGGGAAGCTGTGTTTATAAATAAGACCTTTCATCTCAGAAACAGCAGTTTAAATTTTTTTGAAGAACTAGCAGAGATCTATTTAAATGGTGTCTTGCACACTGCTCAGGCTGGGTAACCTGAGAACATGTAAATTTGTCTTATGATAAATGGACCCCTGAATCACTTCAAAAATCTTCCATTTTTTGCCTCCTGCAGCTCTTCCTGCCATGAAGCACTCAAGATAAAGTATTTCCTGGATGCTTTGATAGCACTGAAGAAGGTGCACATTTGACCGATGTCTTTCAAAATATTTCTGGCTGGATATTTTCATGTCATGTCCTGTAAAAGAGATATATTCCTGCCAGTGTGCATGAATTCTTTCCTCCCCAGTTACAAAACCAAAAATTATCCCGAACAGTGCAGGAAATGTAGCCTGGAGATATTTCTAGCCCTATCTCTTCCAATTTTCTGATCATATCTATAAAATTGCTGTAACTTTGGCCACCATGAGCTGAAGCAGAGCAGTGGGTGTGTTCTATCTGCCTTTCTTCAGGGGTAGCTTTGAAGCTATGAGAGCATCGAGCCCAGAACAAATGTAGCAACCAGGGCTATTTTCATTTCAAAATTCATCCTACACTTTACACACCAGTGTAGAAGTTAGAGCACTAAACTGAGAAAAAAAGAACCTTGATTTCAAACCTTCCCCAGGATGAGAGTATCTCCCAAGAGGATGCTCCTCTGCACCAGCAAGATACAGGCCAAGCTGTGGTGACAGAAGCAATTTTTTGGGGGTCAAATTGTAGTTGAATGTGATGGAAAGGGACAATCCCAGGCACATCTGCTCCTGAGAAATGGGACTTGCTGCAAGGATTCAGCTCTCCAGGTGTGATCCAGGAGCAACAGGGTGCCCAGAGCCCCACTGTGCTTCAGACTGGAAGGCATGAAAGACTTTGTTCATGAAGCAAAAGTGAACTCACACATTCTGTGAGACTCATAATGACCCTGACCTCAGTAACCAATAGTCAGCACCAACATCAGAAGCAAACAAATCATGTGTCTGTTCTCAAATAACACCTCTCCGAATGAAATAGGTGCAGCTGTGGTTCACCAACAACTCAATAGTACACTCGAAGGACACCGTTGAAATGTACATTCTTTGGGGGAGTAGAGTAGAAAGTTATTTTAGACAGGCAGAAAAGTTATTCTTTTAATTTGATAAGCCCTTTCCTAACAGTTGGTCAGCAGAAGCAAGCAGGAGTTGTATCCAAATCACAGTTGCAATGAAGCCATCTCTGTACACTAAACATTTTCAGCACTTGCTGTGAGTTTTGGTTTTTGGGAATAAAATGAAGTCCCTTCTAAAATGAAGAAGCCCAATTACTCAGCATGCTGGAAATGCAGCTGAGTGGGAGCACAGGGGATGGAAGAGCTGGGCTATAAAACAGAAGATGACTGGTCAGAGAATATAATTGTATCCTGTGTACTGGAACCCACAGCAAGTGTGCCACATGTTGGGACACACTGAAAGGCTGCTTTAGATCCGGAGCAAACATTTTCAAAATCTGAGAATTAGCAGATAACTTTGTGACTGGGAAAAGCTGGCTGGCAGCTTTGAATTACATTGTCTTCCAAGGCTGGGAAAAGCCTGTTGCAAAGGCTGTGTCCAGGGTTACTCTTATTTTGGTGAGGAGGGGATCTCTCTCATTTTTCTTCCTTATATAAGTCCCTTGCGTGAAACTGCGGCTCCACTGCAAAGTAGCTGCAAAGTTCCTCAGGGTTTTAGCCAGCCGCTTTCAGAGCCTTCATAAGAGACCAGAAAAATCTCAGCTAAAGTCGAACTGCCATGAAACATCCAATAAAGACTTCTCTTTCTGCAATGTGCAGGCAGCAGCCATGAGGTACCAGTCCAAGGGACCCTGCATCAAGTTACAGCTGTGCTGAGGAACAAATTGCTGCTGTCAGTCATGTGCAGTTAAAGTACAAGCACTGCAGGGGGAAATACCAAATGCTTTTACAGTGCCCTAATGACCGTGAGTCAAGAGCAGTATTTATGTTTGGTGAAAACCCAGCGTGAATGCAGTGAGGCAAAGCAGTCACTGCCACCAGGCACCACCTGCTTTCCCCTGCTCACCTGCCTGCCCTTGGGGGAGCCCCAAGCAAAGCTCAGGGCATGAGGGTCTCCAAGCCTGAGAGCAGCACCCAGCTGCCCTGCTAAGCTCTGGTGCCTCTGCATTGTCAGACACCAACCCTCATATCTCCTTCCCTGGTGGCAACAAGAACATAGATATAAAGAACTAGACCAAATAATTTTTTCATTGTTTTTAATTTCCACAAACAGGAACTTGATAAATTAGATTATTAGATTTTGTTTGTAGCAGCTAAACAATCTCATAAATGACTGGAGAGCTAATGAAATGTATTTCAGTCACAGAACTGGACTGGTATATGATTTAATTTTCCCACACATTCAAAATTATATAATTATCAGGATTTCTCAAAACATGTTTGAAAGACTGCTGATACATGCAGAAATGTTTATTTCTTTATTCTTAACAATTCTTTTTCCTTTCTAATAGGGTTAGATGTTTCCTCTTCTAATTTTAAATATTTTTTGGCTATAGATCATATTAATTTGAATCTGATCATTTAGACAGAACTCCTTGAATGCCTGCTGTCAATTCATTTATGAGTTGCATTCACAGAGTACAGAAAGCAAGAATGCAGCAAATTATTTTAATTTCTTCAATATACTAAAATGTGGAAGAAATATGAGAATTCACCACACTTGGGCGAGGGACAGGAGTTCCTTCAGGCTTGAAATTTCAGATTGGCTTCCTAATAAGTTATATTCATAATGTAGAGCTTAATTATACTCAATGAGATATTCAAAAGACTTTCACTTTTATGCAGCTGCTAAAGCTGTAGTTACAGTTAATTAATAGTACAATAATCAACCAGTCTTTATGTCTTGGTCAGATTTCTCTTATATAAACCTAGTCCTGCAAAATCCATATCTGAGCTCTGTGCAGTTACTTGGACTGGAAGTCTTCACAGCTGCCAGGAGAGAAGGTGACCAAACTGTGCTCAGGTGGACCCTAAAGCTGGTTACTGCCTTAGGGATGTTCACCTCCCTGGCTAAGCAGGAGCAGAGCTGGTTTAGCCCAGGTGCCTCCCTTTTAGGTAGCTGAAGTTAGGTAGGAAGGACTTAAGTCTCCATTTCTTGGGATTATTGAAGCTTTTTTTTTTGGGGGGGGAGGGGAACAGAATATTCTCTTTATATTAATTTCTACTATAGTAATTTCTATAGTAATTCCTACTCACGTTAAGTCTTTGGAATTATACAAAACTAAAGCTTCAGAATAGAGAATTAATCCCATTAAAAATTTAAACAATTAGACTTTTAAGTAAAGAATGCAATTCTGATTTATGATTCTTACATTTCCTTGCCACATCTAATCTTCCCTATGGAAGACTGCTTCAAGATACTGCTTTTTCAGATCATATACCCATAAATATAGGAAAATTCATTCTAGTAGGGTTATCATTCCTATTAGTATTATGTACCATTTAAACTGTTTAAGAAGAAAGGATATCCTAAACTGATGCTATAACTTTTTTCAAAGTTTGTGTCATGCAGTTAAAGTGTATTTGAAGAGATTTATAAATGATACATTATTCCCATATGTGTATGATATATCATTGGTTTGGATTCTTATTTATCAGTATTAGAAGTCATATCTCAGTAATCCTGCACCCTAAATTTTTCATCCTCAGATAATGATATCCTAAAAGTACTTATCACTTCTTGAAACTGGGTCCCTTGAGACTACAATATAGTGATACACCAAAAAAAGAGTCAGAACTGAAAAGCTTGCCCTAGTTTTTTTTGTGGTTATATCAGGTTATATACAAAAAGTTAATTTAATCATAGTGCTTTCATAAGTACTTCAAATGGTTATTATGAATATATGTTCCAGAGAGGTATTTTGAATGTAGGATACCATAAGGCCCATAGCAGTAAGACCATTAAGCATCTGTGTGTAATATATGAAAAGATCAAAGGGTAAGATGAAAAGAATAAAAATATGGCAGTGTCTGATGCTCAGAGAGTCTGCCAAATATTACAGATTGAAATTGAAGATTGATCTGAAATATAATGTTTGAAGAGCATCAAGGATTACAGAGCCTTGTGAGCAGTGGTGAGAACACACTGGAACACAGAGAGTTTTACATCTATCCTCTCAAAAGTCAAATGGAAAGTGTTTGAAAGGGACAGTTAAATCTGGCAAATCAACAAATGATTACAGGACTGGTGCCACAGCCAGGGGCTACTTGGATAATGGGACTCTCTTTGAGAAGTCTGAGGAGTGATGGGGCCCATCTGTCAGAGAAGGGGAAGATCTTTGTCACAGGCTTGCTGATCTGGGGAAGAGGATTAAGCTGCTGAGGAGAAGCCTCAGTCCATCCCAATCACACTAGTTTGACACCAGGGCCAGCAAGACATGCCTAGAGCCTGGAGAGGATTTCCAGGTCAGCAGGAGAGCACCTGAAGAGCAGCACTGAGGAATTGCAGCCACTCCAGTCAGTAAGTCAGCTTCATTGAGAATCATAGAATCATAAAATCATTAACATTGGAAAAGACTCCCAGACCACTGGGTTCCAACCTTTCACCAAACACCACCTTATCAACTAAACCATAGCACCAAGTGGTATACATCCAGTCATCTCTAGAATGCTTCCAGGGGTTCAAGGTGGCTCCACCACTACTTTGGGCAGCCCATTCCAATGTTTAACCACCCTTTCAGTGAAGAAATTCTTCCTGATATCCATCTGAACATCCCCTGCTGCAGTTTGTGGCCATTTCCTCTTGTCCTGTTGCAGGCTGCCTGGGAGAACAGCCCCTACCTGGCTACAGCATCCTTTCAGGGAGTTTTAGAGAGTGATAAGGTCCCCCTTGAGCCTCCTCTTCTCCAGGTTTAACCCCCGAGCTCCCTCAGCCACTCCTCACATACTCACTCTCCAGACCCCTCACCAATCTTGTTCCCCTGTTGAGAGGCCGTCTTAAATGTCTCTATGCAAAAGCACAAAACACAGGGAATAAACAAGAAGAGCTGGAGTTGTGCACACCTCTGCAAGGCTGTGATCCTGTTGGCATCATTTGTAACAGTGATGGGTGTTTTGTACCACTTAATTAGTGGTTTGTTTGGAGTTTTTTTTGCTAGGATTAAAAAAATACACAAAGGAAACAGGGTTTTTTTGTGTTCGGGTTGGTTGTTTATTAAATCTTATCAAAAGTACAGAAAGTTTTGAAACACTTTTCTTCACCAGCCAGAAGTGAGCAAAATGGAGATTAATCCAGCTAGCTACAAGGTCTCTTTAAGCTAAACAGTTCAATAGAGAAATAGCACCTATATTATTTATACTTTTAATCCAATAACTAAATTCCCATGACCCTCAGTGTGGCACTAATTGTTTAACCAGAAGCTACTACTTGAAACCACGAAGAAGAAGGAAGACGAGCACTGAAAGAGACACCACCCAAAATCTTCTATCTTGTCCCATATCTATTTCTATATTATAAAAACTTCAAATTTAAAACCCTTCACCATGCGAAATCACACACTTCTCTTTACCTACACACACGTGATTTTAACTTCAGCATTCAAATTTGGAAGCCTTCTCCAAGGCCTCAGGTCAAAAGCAGTGCTCTCCAGAGGGTCAGTGCCAGGAAGCACAGAAAGCTCAAAACCTCAGGCTTCTGGGATCCAACATCCGTGGGGATGTGGTGGGATGGATCCTGGCACGGGAGTGTTCAGATGGAAGGATGCAGGCATTTTAGGAAGGACAGGCAGAGAGACCAGGAGGAGGTGCCTCCACCTCCCTCTGTGCAAATGAGCTGCTGCAGCACAAGGAGCTGTGCAGATGGATGAGGAGCTGACAGAGAACTCAGGGGTCAGGACCAAAGGGAGGGCAGGGACAGGTGACATTATACTGGAGATCTGTGACAGGCTGCCCTCCCAGGAGTTCTGAACAGATTAAGCCCTCAATAGGCAGGTAGGATCAGCCTCCCATTCACAAGTCCTGGTCCCCAAGGGGCACTTCAACCACCCCAGTATCTGCTGGAAGCACAGCACAGCAGGGCACAGGCAATGCAGGCAATTCCTGCAATGCACTGATGGTAACTTCCCACTCCAAGGGACAGAGCAGCCCTTGAGGAGAGGAGCTGTGCTGTGCTGTGCTGGACCTTGCTCTCACAAATGAGGGGCTGGTGAGGAATGTGAGGCTCAAGGAAAGCCCTGGGCTGCAGTGACCAGGGAATGGTGGAGTTTGAGATCCTCCGGGCAGGGAGGAGGGTGCACAGCCAGCTCAGTGCCCTGGGCTTCAGGAGAGCAAACTTTGGCCTCTTCAGGGATCTGCTTGGTAAAGTGCCAGCCCTGGAGGGAAGAGGAGCCCTAGGAATCTGGCTAATGTCCAAAGATCACCTCTTCCAAGCTCAGGAATGATGCTTCCCAACAAAGAGGAAGACAGGCAGCAACACCAGGAGGGCTGTGTGGATGAACAAGGAACTCCTGGACAAACTCAAACACAGAAAGGAAGCCCCCAGAGGGTGAAGCAAGGATAGGTAGCATGGGAGGAATACAGAGAAATTCTCCAAGCAGCCAGGGATCAGGTTAGGAAAGCTAAAGCTCTGGTATAATTAAATCTGGCCAGGGATGCCAAGCACAACAAGAAAAGCTTCTATGGGTACATCAGTGATAAAAGGAAGATTAGGGAATGTGGGCCCTCTCTGGAAGGAAACACTCCTGTGGGAAAACTGAGGTGGGAAAAACTTCACGACTTTTTTACCTCTTCCTCACTAGCAACTTCTCCAGTCACATTACTTGAGTAGCAGAAGGCAGAGGCAGAGATTGAGAGAATGAAAAAACACCCACCATAGGAGAAGATCAGGTTTGAGACCATCAAAGGAAGCTGAAGGTGCACGAGTCCAGGGGACCTGATGAGATGCACCCACAGGGTGCTGAGGAAGCTGGTGGATGAAGTTGCTAAGGCACTGTGTGTAAAACAAATGTGTAAACCACATTTGAGAAGTCAGGGCAGTTCAGTGAAGCTCCCACTGACTGGAAAAGGGGAAACATAACCCCCATTTTTAAAAAGGGAAAAAGGAAAGATCTGGGTAAGTACAGGCTGGTCAGTCTCAGCTCTGTGCCTGGCAAGATCGTGGAGCTAATCTGTCTGGAAACTATGCTAAGGCACATCAAAATCATGAAGGTGATTGTGACAGCTAACATGGCCTCACTATTTTTAGGACATGTATCCAATTTCTGAGTAATAAAAAATGTTAGGCAATATTTTTTATTTCAAATAACCACCTTCTATGGCAGCTGCAGATGTATCATTCAGTTCCTAAATTCTGTTCTGTAGCAGAATCATTTTGCCTTATCTTTAAATAAAACTCTATTCAGGGGATATAGCCTGGAAAAACTCTGCCTTATTCGTGAAATTGTTGCTATAATCTAATCAATTAAGATCTTAATGTGTAGGCTTTTTAGCTAGTTTTGACTGAGAAAAAACATTTAGAATTCAGATTGTGGTTTTAGTAACTGTAGCATCAACTGTGAAATGAAAATCAGGCTGTTTTTTTTTAATATTCCGAGATTCTTTTTTATGAATGAAAGAAATTGCAGTCCTAAAAAAGTCAAAGCATGTAATCAGAACTTGTAAAATATTCCATTCTGTTTTATGACATCTCAACTCCAATCAAATAAACAGAGCCAGAAAGAACCAGAGACTTGATTGACTGTTTAAAGGAAAAGCTGTCAGTTTGATTACAGGCAAGTGAACAGACACATTACTAAATGTAAACTGCTTTTAATTTTATTATGCAAGCAGCTTTAATAACGTCACAAATAAGTTATGCAAACTGAAATACTGGGTGCAACTGCATACAGATTTCTGATACTGAGTGGGGGCTGTGGATCATAGCTATTTTCAATTTAAGTGTTCTAGATTTTTAGGGAGCAAAAGGTAATTAAAAATGAGTGAGCACCAGAGGAAAAGAAACCCCACACCATGTTGTTTCAAACCAAAGTGGTAGAGCTTTCAAATAGGTTTGTAAGGGTAGATTCTTGCAGTGTTGTGAAGAAATGCTCTTATGCTACTTCTATTCAAAAGTCTGCAGTACTTTTCTACTCCCTTTTCCCTCTGGTTTTATTCCCCATGGGTAAATAGTTTTGGAATTCAAAATGACTCATTAAGTGTGAAGGATGTTTGATGCTAAGCTTGTGCAGGTTTTTTGGTCTACCCACAGAAAGAAGCAAGACACAAACCATTTCATAGAATCATAGAATCATTCAGAAACAAAAAGACCTCAAAGACCATCAAGTAGCACTGTAAACACAGCGCTGCCAAGTGCACCACTAAGCCCTGTCCCTAAACACTACATCTTCATGTCTTTTCAATATCTCCAGGGACAGTGATTCCACCAGTTCCCTGGGCAGCTTCTTCCAGGGCTTGACAACTCCTTTGGTAAAGAAACTTTTCCTGATATCCAATCCTTATCTCCCCTGGAGCAGCTTGAGGCATTTACTATCATCCTCTTTGGTTAGGAGAAATTTTTTCCTTACCTTGTGGCCCAGGGGAGATCGTTCAAACCAGAGTCAGCTAAGAACTTCTGAAAATGCTGGGATATCCAGCTGTTGTAAGCTCAAAAGTGGACTTTGAAGCAATAGTTCTGTGCTGCTGTGTGCTGAGGGGAGATCAGACTTCAGCTGTGTTCTCCCACAGCCCATGGGAGCCTGGTTTGCCAAGCTGGAGACCCCATCCATCCCTACCTGCTTATTTCTGCCTCCTGTCCCAGCCAGCAACACAGAGTTACAGACATGGAACTGCTCTGCTAAAGTACAGCTGAGAGAAACGTGCAGCTACAGCATCTGATGCACAGCAGACAAAACTCAGGAGGGAAACAGAGCTGGGGAGATGGGCAGGGATGGCTGCTACATGATTCCCAGTGGGAGAGCAGCACAGCTCCCTATCTGAGCACTTGTTCCCAATGCTAAGACAGGAAGAAAATGTTGGTGGGTTTGTAGGTTTCACCCAGGGAGCCTGTAGCAAAACACAACCGTCCTGAAGCAGTAGGTGGCACATTCTCACAGCAGTGATATGTCCAACAAAAAGCAATTCTGTATCAGGCTTTGTTGTGTTGGCTTAAAAAAAAATAAAAGAAAGAAAAGCTTTCGTCACTGGAGAGGAAGCTGGCAAAGCCTGGAGATAGCGATCACAATCTGATTACATTCAGTGTGGAAAAACAGAGAATAAGGGTTAGTTTTGTCAAGCTGAAGGAAATTATGAGAAGTGATTCTTTTCTGACTGGCAATCTCTTTTTTTCTGGCTCCTCAGAGCACTCTTTAGAAACTTATATTAGATTATTAAAAAGCCATGGATGTACAGTTGAAAAGATGTAATGTTTTTCTAAAAGCTCAGTTTAGTTCACTATCAAAATGAAGGTGATAAGTTGAGTAACAAATATTGCAAAGAGAAGTAGGAGGAATAGACAGCAATCAATGCAAACTCAGGGTAAGTTTTTGGAGTGCAGAGAAATGGAAAAGAAATCAGCAGGTAAGAACTTCAGAAAAGACACAATTGAGCATCAGTATGAATGGTGATATGGAATTAAAACAACTATATTAGGAGAAAAAGAATTCTTATATACTAAGTATACCTGCCATGAAGAATGATAGCACAGCTAGTAATGAAGGAAAATAGCAGAGTTTTCAATAACTAATAATAATAATTTTTTGTTTGGAAGGAAACAGAATAGCTCACATATTTATGAAGACACAAGATGTGTGGTAACTGCACTAGAGAGAGAGAGAGAAAGAGACAGCAAAAACAACAACACACATGGGCCTCTTTAGGAAAAAAATGAACAACTTTATTGAATGGACAACCCGTATTTAAAGCATATTACAGAGAGCTAAGACAGGACAGTAGCTCATTGGATAATTGGGAAAAACATCCATGAGACTGTACCTTAGAATGTGTCTCAATCTTTATTGTGAATTCCATTCTGTTTTGACCAAATTATCATCCTGGGAGAATTTCTCCCCAGCTGAAGCTACACCAGCTTATCACCCTGGGAATGGAGCTGAGAAGTAACTTTCCAGGCTGTAATTTTCCTAGCTTTCTAACAGAGTGTCCACACAAGATGTATTTATTATTCAAGAGACCGAAAAATAAGATATTATTTACAACTGCCTGAAATTATTGAACTAGCTGGCCTGAGTAAGAATCAGCATAAAAGGACTAGGCAAGGAGACATGTGACTGAAGCACCTATCTTCAGTACTGTTAACTCAGAGTGCTTAACAAAATTCCACACTGTAAATGTCCAGACCTGACCAGCAGCCTGCTGTGGGCAGCTGAAGAACACAGCTATTCTGACTTCAACCCCAAACATAAAAATTAATTAATAATGATCAGACCAATGAAAGTCACTCAACACAATTTGACCACAACAAGACTTGGCAAAACAAACCTGATTTCATCTTCAGTGAGTTTACTTCCTGTCTGGTTCTTGTTCTATATATACATAATAGATGTAATGGATGTATTTTTAATTTTTATCATCACACACATACACACACATCCCAGTTGAGGAACTGGCACTTTACAATACTGATAACCTTACACTAAACTGTTTTAAGATCTCAAAGGGCAATCCTTGAGGGCAGCTCAAGTGACTTTCACCAAAATTAGTGCCAAGTGATACTCTTCATTGTTTCTATTTGTATTCTAGATATAAATACAAAATCATTCCTAATACAATTTGGCTTAAGCCTATATACAGGAATTTATCTAATGGTGTCTACAGCAATGAGGGCAGAGCACCCACAGAGAATGCTCTCAACAGATCACAAGTTGAGCCCAGACCACAAGCTGAGTCCAAATCGTTATAACAGAGCTGAAAGAAATTCTGTATGTGTTGGAACATGGGGTGCAGGTCATGTAAAGAGATTAAGAACCTTTATCCCAGCACAAAGCACTTCTAAAAGATGTAAATATCTTAAATGAGAAATTAGACAGTATTGCTAGAGAAGGTAACAATTCTGCTACCTACATTTTAAAGCAAATTAAAGCTATTTGAGATGACAAAAATTATTGAAATGATTGAAAATTATTATGTGAAATAAAATCAAATTTAATTTAATTGTTTTTTTTCTAAAATTTCTCACAGTGAAAAAGTAAGGAGTCTGTTTATCCTGTCAAAGAAAGGACTGGGAAATCACATGAGTTGATTGCCTTGCTGGACAAAGGTGCAAAAAGACTCAGTTTTAGCAAAGACTAGCACATAGAGAGGCAATGGCTGAACATTGAGGTCATCCACAGCCAGGTGAGAAATAAAGCACACTTCAAAAAATGACAGGCCTCGACCACTGGAGCAAGACATTAGAGGAATAAATTTGATAACCACAAGCCAGGATTAAGTGGCTTTCTGGTAGATGTGCTTCAGTTAACCTGGAGTAACTGGTCTCTAGGCAAGGATAATGGGACCAATATTAAGACTTTTCATGCAGATCATCAGGCTGCTTGTTTAAAGGTTCCCCTCTAATCTTAAATACTAAAACCTGGCAAGACAAAAGATAAGTGTCACAAGGGTAAATGCTGAAATTATTAGAGGGCATTTAAAATATGTAAATTATAGAGATGATATTGGGGATCACTCCATCTTTGAGAAATATCAGTATAATTTTGATTCTGCAAAGATCTTAAGCATGGTTACGATTTTATGTAGGTGATTAAGTCCTCAGTGTTTCAATAGAATTTAAGCATCTGTTTAGCTCAAAGTTTTATCTGAATATCTAGGGCTGTGAAATTTCTTTTTTCAATATTTAAGTGCACCTTCTGCACAGTTTATCATATATCACCAATTGTAGATGATTTCCACAGTCTTTAAGGAAAGGGGAACCAGAATCACATGTTTATAGTATTCTAAACATGTTTCTACCAAAAAAATATTGAAATGGAGGTTTATCTGAGAGCCAAATAAGATAAACATAATGGTAAGAGATCACACTTGGAAAAGAGGGTGAATTTACTTGAATCTCTGTAGCATGAAAGAGCATGAGAGAACCTGAAAAACTGTACTTAATTTCATGCTGTTTCAATATGCCCCACTGTACGTTCAATATACATTTTTCCAGAGCCACAAATACTGTCTTTTTGTCTGTATTAGGTACATTTGGTCTTTAATAAAAGTTCCTCCATCCTCATCTTCATCCTCAGTTTCTGTATACTGAAACTCATCTGTAATGAGGTAACCTTATTAATGGCACTTGAGAACACTGGGTCTACGCTTTTCTACCAGAAACACATGGTAAAAATTTCAAAAGTTTCTCGTTTTGGCCTCCAGAGGTCATCAAGATCTTTACCTTGGAGTGCAGTGTGTGCAGAGCGAGGGTGGCTGGAAAAATCCCACTGATAGCTTCAGTGACTCATCAGTCTTGTTATGGACCAGAATAAAAAGTGAAAAAGTCTATTCCAAAAATATACCATGTGGAAAATAAAGAGAAAAAGATTAAAGAGGAGGGGAGGAAGAGGAGAAGGAGAAGGAAAAGAAGAAGGAGCACAAGAACAAGAAGGAGAGAAAGGACGGGGAGGGGAGAAAAAGAAAGGAAAAAAGAAAGCTAACCAATTAATTACAGTCTTTTAAATTTGTGTTAAATATTTCCTCGGTTATTTTATTTCCAAAGTGCTCCCCAAATGTATGTAGGGAATGTTCATCTGTTGCCTGGCACAACACAGGGCAATCTTTGACCATGTGGGAATCAAACTGAGATCTCAAGCAGCCAGACAGAAAAGTCTAGACATCTTGTAGACCAGCATTTCACTTATTTGGAGACAAAATGCCAGGCTCTGCAAGTCAGATAACTCCTCTGCCCCGGTGCAGTGACAGAAGAGAAGATGGGAGCACACCTGGACCTGCAGAACACAGGTACAGGTGCACTCACATCTGTAGGTGGCCACATTGCTCCTTCCTCTTCCTCTCTGACCAAGCTGACACAGGAATCTGGGTTGTGCTGGAGAGGCTGGGGGATGCTGAAGCCCTTCCCCTGCAGTGGGAAAGGCAGGTTTTGGCAATAAGTTGTTAAGTCAAAGTCTGGAATCAGTAATTACTGGACTCAATTTCTTAGCAGTCCTGTTTGTGAAGTTAATATGTGTGTAAAGCACCAATTTGCATCTGAGAATTGCCTCAATCTCTTTGGAAATTTGGCAGAATAAACTCAGAAAATACATTACATTTATTCTTAATTAAGAAATTCCAAGAAATTATTTAACCTGTGATCTCAAAACCAAATGTGAAGGTAGTTAAAGTGAGAATGAAAATCTAGTCTGAATCTGCAGAGAACTCAGCAAAGTTTTTTATGTAAAAGATCCAGTACAGTGTATCTATTCTGCATGGAAATCTTTGAGGGACTATGCCAAATGAAATCCAGGCTATTAGGATACTTATAAATGCAATATCTTTGCTTCAGTGTTCCTTACAATGTCACTCCTAGTTTTGTTGCTTAAATTCTTTCTACATAATCTCTAGATATCGTTCACAAACTGCCTCATACTTCAGCCCTACTAAAAATATCATTCCAAGGGTGTCCCTAGTCCATGTTTCCTCTTCATGCAGACATATTTCTCAACACAAAAAAATGAAAGGAGTGCTGAAAAAAGTCCGTAGATGCGTGATATGATAATGTCCAGTAAGGATAATTGCTGGAACTGGAGAGACACAAAAAACTAGATTGTCCTGGAGAAAGTACTTCCATTTTTGTACAAGTTTCTGTACTTCTAACATCCTATGGTTTCTACTGCTTCTTAATAAGATGCGTACGATTTTTTAGCAGGTTTTAAAAAATAATGGGCATGATTTCAAGAATAACAGTATCTATTAAAAGGTTGCAGGATGTAAAGCAGCGTGATATTACCTTGAGATGATTACATATCTCTTTCAACATGTTTGTCAGCTCCAATTTTTCTTTTCATTTCAAATTTCTGCCATTAAATTATCATGGGAGACTGTCACAGAATGGAGAAAATTCCAGGTTTATGCAAACCACTGGGTTCCTTGTGAACATGGGAGGAAAAAGTTAGGGCTGTTTAGATGGAAAGAAATCTCAATAACCAAGAGACAACAGTATCTGATACTGGTGCATTTGTTCTTGTCAAATCTATAAGAACACATTAGCATACTTCAATTTAGATTATAGGCTTTCTTGGTTGCTTTTCCGGACAATTTAGTCTGCTCTCAAACTAAGAAAGTGCTTTTAATGTCTTGTGTTGAGGTCTTGTGATCCACATTTATATGGTTTAGTGGTGGACTCTGTTGTTCTGGGTTAACAAGTGGCCTTGATGACCTTAAAAAATCCTAAATGATTCTACGGTTCTATGATCAGCAATATAAATAAGGACATCCTGGGTAATTATTCTTTGGCTTGTGTGATATTCAGCAACACAAAGAAAAGCAAGTATGAACACATGACACTATATTTTTCTCCCTAAAAAATGGCAGCATAAGTTATGTTTTAGCTTGTTCCTTTTCCTTATTTTCAGTCTTTGGGATATTTTACTTGCTTTCTCTTTATGAAAATTATGAGAGAAACTAATTCCAGACAAATGCTCAGAGTACTACTCCTCTTAGGTAAAACATAGAACAGAGATGGAGAAAAGCCTGGAAGACTTGCAGTTGATCTGATCAACCTCAATCACAGTAATGGCACTCAATCTGCATGTCCAGGGCAATAGAACACAATGGCAGCCAGGGAAACCCACTGAAATATTTGAGAAGTAGAACTTGATTTGGCACTGTGTCAGTGATATGGTGGCATTCTCTCCTATAAATCAGTAACAAAATCAAAATTACCCACGCCAGGTATAGATGCAGAGATGATGCAATTTTTCAGAACTGTACATATCCAGTATATGTTATCTGATATGAAACTGAAATTTCTTATTTGCATGTTGTTATGCTTTTGTGACAAACTGGAGCCTTAGGTGGCCACAGAAGCTGAAACCTATACCTCTCTTCAGAATTAATGCATGTGGAATATATAATCACTCTAATAATTTAGGAAGTGTTGAGACCTATGGTATTAATTTATTCTGCAAGAGGTAGTTCCACCAGAATTCAGATGAGTCACTTTCTTGGGGAAACACAAAGAAACTTTCTTTGTCTGAGGTTTTTTCTTCACATTCAATTTAATCTGTGATCAAGTAGAAAATGTGTAATAAGCTGCCTTTGGTGTTCTGCACCATGCTTTACTGTGTGTGCTTATTGACTTTAGGAGATCTGCCAGAGCAGCTGTCAGAGTGCCTATCTTGTTATGTCATCCCTAAAATGCTCTTGTACAACACACTCTTGTTCCTGATAACTTCTGTAATGTTTGAGTTGTTTCAATTTATTCATTTAATATAATCTACTAACAATTTAAAAAGGTGACCTGCAAATAAAGCTTTGTGTAGCTCTATTGCTATGTGTCCGGTATTTTTCAAAAATGCTAAAATCAAATAAAAAGTAGCTTACACTCCTAAAGGGAATACTATGCATAAATGACATCCCTCTGAAACGTATAGATATGATTTAAAACATCCTGAGGAATTCTGCACTTCTTCATTTAAACCTTGGTATCCTTTCTTGGAGATTGTACTGACAAGCACATTCGATTTGGGAAGGTGTATTTCATTAACAATAAACCCCATCTGCAAAACTTACTGCAGTATCCTGGGCTGATAGTTTAAGAACTCAGTAAAATACTCTGACAGGTTAAATAAGTGGTAATGGCATGGTTATAACTGTGGTGGTCCAAGAATGCAAGCAAGGAATATGTGCAGAGAGCAGTACAGGCATTACCACAGCTCTTGGAAAAAGCATTTTAATTTCTCACCTCAGAGGAATGTCCTCCCTTCAAGGAGGTCCCTTTTCACCAGCGAGGTGGGGACACAAGTGCTCTGCAGAGAGCACTGCCAGCAGCACCCGAGGGCCTGGCTCTGCTCCCCTGGCTTTTTGGTGACTGCAGCTGGATTGTGGAGATAATTGTGTCAGCCCATGGGGGTTGGTGATTGCTACGTTACTGCTGCTCATTTCCATTGCAGGGTCTAGAGGGATGATGCTGCTGTAAGAGGAAAGAGTGGTCATTAATGGTTTTATGTGGAAGTCAAAGAGTGAAATCAGACTTTCAGTCCTCACGATTGTGAGGCCACCTATATGCTCCAGGAATCCAGCAGTTACTAATTAATTGAACACAATTAAGTTAAACTTAGAACAAATGTTCTCCACCCTACTTGGTTGAAAGATTTCTCCTTTTGATCAGACTGAAAGGAGATCATTTTTGCTGGGAAACCTGACCAATATCACTCCTGTTAACAAACCTTTTTAACCTGTTTTATAATTATGTTTCAATAATTCCTTATTATATGTTTGTGAATTTGTCTTGTTTCTTCCTGACAATTTCCGAACTCACAGAATTACATACACCAAAACACAGAGAAAATAACCAAGACAATGAAGAGTTTGTTTAAACTACCACATCAAAGAAATATGTAGCTGAGACTTCTTAAGGCAAGACATTGATAAAATCCATTCAGCAAGTACAAAACAGTAACTCCATCACTGTGATCAAAGTGTTCTCGTGAAGCCCATGATCAAGTGAACATAATACTGGAAAATAAGAACCCATTTATTGGAATAAAATCACTTTTAAAAGGAGAAATTTCATTGCTTGTGTGCTTGTAAATGAATGATGCCTTTTTAGGTGCTTACAGAGCCTTCATCTCTAGAAGGGGTAATGTAATTAAAGTTAAACTGTGACCAGAAACTGAAAATGTACTTTTGGATAGAAAGATAAAACAGTCATCAGCAATGTACAGTATATTGAACTGGATAACAGCATTTGCTTCAAAGCTCAAGGACACCTCAGCATCTATAATTAGAAGGGCTCTCAAAGGGCATAGATAGAGTCTTTCAATCGAGGTAGGTGACACTTCTTTTAAAACAGCCCCACAATATGAAAGTCTGAGTTCCTTTTAACCTTTTAAGGAAAGTGAAAGACAAGTACAGTCAGCTCTGCTTTTGACTTTACCATCTCAAAGCAGATATAGATCAGTAAAAAGTCAAATGGTGCAGCCAATAGATGTATTTGCCTTTTAAATTGTAATTCTGAAGTCTAGTGCTGACTGAAGGAAGTTTCCAACATTAACTTAAGGTGTCTGAGCTTTCATAATCTTCCTGGAATTATGTTCTCTCCATTACTGAGAGCAACAATAAAGATTTATTCTTTCCCCTCTCCCCCCAAAAAAACCCTGAGATATAACCCCCTCATATCATAAAACTGAGGGACTATGGCAGAAGCTAATCCTGACCTTGGAGGAGGCATTTTACAAAAGGAAACACCTATTTACTTAGAGGAGGGCCGAAGCGAGGCTTTGTTTCCTTTCCAAACACTAATGGGTGACTGATAAACATGAAATTTTGAATGCTGTGCATAACAAGCAATATTGGAATGTCATATTTTCTCCTTTCCTTAAGTATTCTAAGCTTCTCCTGCATCTGGATAATTGATATTCTCAAGGCAATACCTCCCTGTATGATTCAGATACTGGAAGTATCCATGAGTCTGTAATGGGAACTGCATCTTCATGCAATACAGTGAGACAGCATGACTTCAAAAAGTTCATTATTTTGATTATTGAAGTATCATCCCTACATTATTTTCAGTACAGCTACTGTGGTACAAGAAATAAATTTATTGGCTCTAAAGGGCATATTATGCTATCAGTTGCTGCAAAACCACAGAATGAAATCCTACCTCACTTTCTGAAGGCAGACTAATTTTAAAGCATAGAATAGATAAAGCTGTTTTAATATTAAACTGTTGCCATTCTTTTATTAATTAAACTGATGCTATGAACTTAATATAATAATTTGTGTTGACTTTATATGTTAGTCCTGTTTGAATCTTGTACATTGTGCTGCAGCATACTGATGGGGCACAGGCAGCTTTGGCTAGCATCCAGGAGGCTGCAGTCTTCAGAAAATGTTTTTCTTAGTATGAATCAATGTGAAGCAGATTTTGTCTAGAATGGTAGAAGCTCTAAAGGGGCTGTGTTGTATTCCCAATGGTCTGAGTGTGTGTGCAAAGCAAGGCTCCTGGGGAAAAAGCAAAACCAGTCCTTGGGCAAAGCAGGCAGGCTTTTGGCACAACAGTCCTTCCTTTGGGAACACTGGCTCCTCTTCAAGTCTGAAATAGAAACCACAACCCAGCTGCTATTTAAAGGTTGAGAGCAATTTCTCTGAATTTAGTTTAATTCCATCCATCAATTAGACAAATCTGAAAGGAAATGCAACTGGTACCTGGGGAACAGAGCAGGATTTTAGCAAGGAATGAAGTGATAAGGTCACTGTATCCCATGGGACAGAGAAAGACCACTGATTACCACCTGTGGAATATGCAGATGCAGACTGAAATAAATTAAATTCTAGCAATTATCAGATCATGCTAATATTAAACTGTACCAAAAAGAAATCACTTGTATCAGCATATGATTAGCAAACAAACTATTTTATTTGTTTAACACAAGAAACTGGTTCTATGATTCTAGGGGTATGTCTAAATCTCTCCAGTCTTTTCCAACCAGTTGTGGACAGAAGGATTTAGCCTTTATTATTCAAGATATTAGAAGTAATTATTTTTTCATCTACACGCATGCTATAGGGACAACATGTAATCATTCCCATCAGCCAGAAATCCATCTGGACTTTGGCTACATCAGTACAAATGTATGCCCAGGTGTTAGGATGATGCAAAGAGGTGCTGGCTGGGGTTTGGTTTCTTGGTGCCAGGCAATGAGAAGGAAGCCCTCAATCTCAGCCAGACCAGCCCAGATCCGGGATATCTCATGTGGCATTTACTGCCATGCTCAGAGTTGCAAATGATGGTCTGCAGGTGAGATGCAGAATGCATGGCCCCTATGCAGACCCTAAAATAAGGATAACAATCCTGACAAACCTTGTGACTCTGCCACAGAATGGATGTGTATTGGTAACATACTATGCAGCTGGAGAAAAATTTATCAGACTTCAGCTTACACCAGCTTGAGATACTCCTGAGCACAGACCTCCAGCGTTAGGCTGAGATTCACAACAGCGATATAAAGGCTGGATGATTTTACAAATCAGTTTGAAATTATGTTGCCATAATGAAATGGGTAGGAAAAAAGGTAACAATGTGAAACGAGGTTTTTGTTCCAAGAAAGAAAAAGTAAGGTAATGATAAAATCACTGTTCAGTTTTCCACACAAGTCCTTTTTCCTTCACAGACAAGAAAATTCTTTAGAGCAGGAAATTATAAAGAGAAAATGAAAAACACACCAGGCCAGATTTAAAAGCCAATTTTAATTGCACAAATATCATCTTTAATTGTAGAAGTAGCCTGAACTCTGAGGACAGGTAGTATGATCTATCTTCTGCTCAAAGTAATTAGTTAAAATCAAAAAAAGAGGTGATTAAAGGCACATGTGAATTAGTTCTTAGACTCTCTAAGAACATTCATTGGCTGTGCTGCAAAGGAACAAAGTGTTTTTATGGAAATGAAATGACACCAAGTCCCAAGATTGACACGTGCAGAGAACTTAATAGTTTGGATGACTCCTGATTCAACAAGAAAATTGGCCAGGGTCATTACAAGTGGAGTGGACAAGCTATTAGACAGGAGAAACAGATCATGCCTTGCCAGTGATTTACACAACTATTTGTTAGCAGACTGAATTCATGGGGGTTTTTTCTTCATCCTGGAAAGATTATAAAAAAGTCCAGTGCAAATATGACCTTGACAAATTTATTCTGAAAGGCAGGGGGCTTAACAAGATAACTGTGGCATCAGGTCATATCCCTAACCATGCCAGAGTTGACTTTCTGCAACATCTTCCATTATCCATCTGTCAAAAAAGTAGGAGCCCTCAGCTTCCTGAGACACAGACACAAAACTCTTACTTTCACCAGCAATAGCAATAAGCAGTGCAAGAACTTTCTCTGGATCCTCCCTGAGCCCTTCACTACCTTGCTTTGCCTTAACACTGTGTTAAGAAAGAGCAAAGACACAGAGGAACATGCTCATTTAAAGATGGTTAGGGAAACTGGGCCTGAGGATGTATTTCCAGAGAGTGGCCATTAACCAGACCTTGTCCCAGCACTGGTTATGTTAAAAGGTCAGAGAAGGACTAACAATGCCTCCCCCATCATCATCCTGGGACCTCATCCAAGGGATGGTCTATGGGCAGGAACAGAGGCCAGGATGCTCTGACCTCCAACCTCTGTGTCATCCAGGAAGGCTCAGTGCCAGGAGCAGAGGTCAGGCAAAATCAACTTATTGCTGCTGAAGGCAGTCTTGCCAGGAATTTCTGCAGCAGCCTTCAAGAAGGATGCCAATGAACAAGTCTGAATACCAATGATGTCCAGGGCCAGTGACTCACTCCAAGTGATGGGCATCCTGGTGTGAAGAGCTGTGGCACCAACTCCAGGAAACCAGAGCCTGCCTGGGGCACTGCAGGCTTGGGTTGTATTTATGCAGCAGCTGAAATCACTGTGCTGGGGATACCCACACTATTTGCTCTGGTTGACTTGTTAAAGTAATTTTCTGCTTCTATCAGCTCTCCTGAGTGCTCATGGGAGCCCAGTGCCACCATGTGGCACCTTGGCCAGGAAGCCACACTGATGACTTCCCTAGACACGTGGTGGACAGATGGAGATCCCCACTGCTCTGTCATTGTATATGGGGGAGGAAGGGAAGGTCTCCCTGGCCTCCCTCCTCTTCTCCTGCCAGCCCTTTTATCCAAGTAAATCTGAATTTCCAGTGGCTGCTGGGTGCCCACCCTCTGTCTGTCTGCTGAGGTGCACCTCTGTCCTCACCAGACCCTGTAGATCCTGATGTGATCTCCAGAGACACAGATCAGTTACCATGAGCTCTCCTAGCAGAGGAGAATGAATAATATTTCCCAGCAGGGAACACACCCTGAATTTTAGCCCTCTGCTTGTCTTTAGCACACTGCCCAAGAGAAGCAGAAACCACTTATGTGTTACTTATTCTTCCTAAACTTGTACTTGGGAACAGCTGAGGAATTACAGTTTAAATATTTCAAAAAACCCTACCCAAGGCAGAGGCAAGCGTGGCAAATTTCAGCTTGAGCAGTTCTGTGTAGTGATAAAGCAAAGAAAATAGAGCTAATGGCAAATACTAAGCAGCCTTAGCCACAGGCAGTCTTAGTAGCTCCAGCAGGAATGTGTGGTGTTTTTCCCATAAATACTGCATTGAAGTGCTGAATCTCTCACTCTGCTTCTGTTCAGCTAGGGGCAAAACCCTAAGCAAACTTCTCTGTATGCACAGCCCTAATTGAAAACAAAGTAAATTAAATTAATTCTAAGCAGTGCCAATAATAGCTGCTAGTTATTTTGCAGTAAAAATACCAATATTTTATCAGTTTTTAATAACTGTGTTTTCCCGCTGTTTACAATGACAAGAAATTTCTTCCAGTAACAACACAGTTCTTCCCATGAAATTATTCAGCAAACCTCAAATGAGCAATATATTAAATAGATGCTAAACAAAATTACTGAAATGTAATTGTGCTGCAAAGAAACAGATATAAAGGAGGGTCTATTTCAATTTCCATTTGGTGACTTTGCTTTAATCTCATTTCCAGTGAAGCACTTTTGCAAGGATTTCCATTCAATAACTTTCATCATCACTGACAAATGGAAAGGAAGATATAGTGCTGGGTAGCATTAAACAATTTATAGAGAATATGTTATACACATTCATCTTCTTTTATGCTTGTAATTTATAAAAATAATTTGTGGACTTTTTTTCAGCCTCTTCATTACCTGAAAAAAATATTTAAACCGTTTATAAATTTGCTCTGCATCTCTGAATGCAATTATCCTGAATGTGCAGCTAGACTTTTCAGGTAAATTATGATCATATAATAAGTTTATCTAGAATAGTTCTATTCAAATATTTTTTGAAAAGCTAAAATTCTACATAAAAACATGAAAGGTTGTTTCTTCAGCTGCCCTATATTCTCACTCCAGTGTCTGGATTTGTAGCACACTTCTCTTGGCCTTACATTTTATGAAATTTGTCAACCAAGCAGGAGTTAACAGCATTTTCCTCATCCAGCTATTCAGTAACAAAATTCTTGGGTTTTTTCATTTGCAATGAAAGCAGAGAAAGCAGTGCCATTGTTGAGCCTGCAGTGATGTGTTCCCAGCTGGGGCCACTGAGCCACTTGCTCAGGGCTGTCCCCTCAGAGAACACCAGAAGGGCTCAGCACAGGGCAGGCTCTCAGCACTTACTCTGGGTGGGGAAGGCTTCTTCTTCAGTGATTCAGGAGTTTGTAAAATATTGGAATCACCATCCTAGGGGTTATTCAAATCTGTCTTTAACACTGTAGGGAAAAGAGTTTCTTTGGTTGATACTGAACAGAAAGACTGAGAAAAAACAATCAAGAGTGTTGAAACGTTTGGTGGTAATAAAGAATTTCCAGAGATTTCAGAGAACTTTAAAGAAAGAATAAATTATTTCTGGTTTATTGAATATTCCTCAGATACTAATTAAATGTCAATTCAGCCCCAAAATGTCTTTCTCCTTCATGGTATTCTGCCTTATTCAGAGGCCAAATGATCTTATTGTTGAGCCTGGTGAGCCCCCATCACACTAGAGAATGGAGACTTATGCAAATCCCATGTGGTAACACGCTGATGGAGAAACAGCTTTTATGCCAAAATCATTCTTACAGAACTTGCCATCCAATTCTAATTAGAAATTGGAAAATTTTAATGAAATACAACCATGAATATTTTAAAGACAATAGCCTGCTGCTAAAGTATTTAAATTCAGCTCTTCTGCTTCTCTCTTTTTGCCTACATCCAGCCTTTGCCAATGCCTCTCTTAGGGGACTCAGAGATTCACAAATTGTAGTCTTTCCTCCAAGCACTGGCTCTGATTTCCTCCCAGCCAGCTGTGGTCAAAAGACTTGCTGGGGAGAAAAGCTCCTTCTTGCAGAACAGTATTTGTGAGTTCTTGCCAGAACAACCAGGCTTATCCCTCACCACTCCACAGGCACTGGCATGGATTTCCAGTGACTCATTGCTGCCAAAATAATCTGATATGGTAGCTTACATCTAGAGCTATGAAAAATATTTTCATTTCAGTGACAATGCCCCTAATTTTATTGGTCATTTCCATAGTAAACACTGTGCAGCATGGCTTGAGTTTGCAGTCATGATCAAACCTTGTTTTCATAGGTGATATGAATGTGTAAGGATGAAACTCTAAGAACATGTTGGACAGCTCAAGGCACAGGTATCAGCTAGGGAGATTTATTAACTTGGCTCAATATGGTAGGCACCTAACTTCCATACAAATTACAAAACTTAGGTACTTAGCCTGTTGGGCTGTTTTGATTTACACTCATCAATGCGTACCTACTCTGGCAGGTCTCTAAATACCTTTAAAACCCACTCCATTAAAGCATAAATCTCCTTACAACCACTTGAACTTTCTTTGTGCTAGGACTGAAGGATATGTAGGCATCTGTCTGCCCCCTCACCCTTTGAAAGCCGTGTGGAACTATACATATCTCATTCTGTAGCCTTGAGAGTCTGGATTCTTGCACATGAATCACATCAGAAACTGGAGCCTCTTTATTAAACTGTATCCGGATTTTTTCAGTTAAAGAAAGCAGACTACAAAAAAATACTCTGCTATTCTGACATACTAGCAGAAAATTAACTTGAATGCACAGAAGTATATAGCTATAAATAAAAGCCAAGAATGAAGATTGCATTAAACACCAAAGTCATCATGAGCAGTAACAGTGAGATTTTTTAGGCTCTTTTAACCACATTTCCCCATTCTGGTTTCCATTTGTTAATTTAAAACAAGTGTGTATTTTCCCCACTTGAGAGGTTTTTAGCTGTAATGGTCACCATGGTTATCACAAAGACAATTTAAATGCTAGGAATGCACGAAATTGACTTTTAGCTCTTCATTCTGGAAAATACTTAAAACTCCGGAAGCCTGTGGATAAAAAAGCTGGCTAAAGAAACCTCTCTGCTCATTTATTTCATAGGTTTGTTCATCTGGGTAGTTAAGACTCGGCACATTCCTGAGAGATAGAAATCTGCATCTGGCCTTTAAGCTGGCTATGTTTTACACCAAAGAGTCATTGTGGGTTGCAAACAAGGAGCCATAATTCTGGCAATAAGCTAGGACTCTCTTCTAACTACAAGTTAGTGCTTGTACCAGGCAGTCCCTTACAGAGGGGAGAATTTATTACTTCTGCCCCCTTCAGCTATGCCTAATTTCCATTCAGTGTATTTTTAAGTTTAAAAAGGTGTTATACATATATCTGGGGAGCCAGGCATTTGACTTAGGTTCCTAAAGTATAGGCAGCCAGGATTTTTCTCCACTGGCCTCCAAAAAGTGTCCAGTTGTCCCTCTGTTTAAACTTGACAGCCTGAGTGTTTCCTTTAGGAAAACTCCTTCACAGGACATTGGTTATTAAAGGTGCAAGATTTACTCACACCTCTTTAAGATTTATCCTTAGCTGATGGTCCTAACCCTTGTGCAGACCCTGTTGGCAGTGCCCTCCTCTCCTCTCCTCTCCTCTCCTCTCCTCTCCTCTCCTCTCCTCTCCTCTCCTCTCCTCTCCTCTCCTCTCCTCTCCTCTCCTCTCCTCTCCTCTCCTCTCCTCTCCTCTCCTCTCCTCTCCTCTCCTCTCCTCTCCTCTCCTCTCCTCTCCTCTCCTCTCCTCTCCTCTCCTCTCCTCTCCTCTCCTCTTCCTCCCCCCTGCCTGCCTCCAGCTCTGCCCCATTGCATCCACACCTGTGTTCTCATGCAGCACAGACAGCAGCAGGATTTCCAGAGGGGGAAATAAGCCAGCTCAAATCATCCCCACCTTGGCTATTCCCTGTTAGACTCCTTGCAGCTCTCCAAACTCATCCCTGATTGCTGTCTTTGCTTTTATTTTTTGTTAACAAAAACCATTAAGCTGGGAACACTGAAATCCCCACTGAGCTTTTCCCTTTTCCAGAAATGCCATATACAGCCTGGCACAGCTGTAATGAGAGTCTCAGAAACACAAAATCAAGCCAATGTAGTAAATTCCCACTGGAAATGATCACTGACATCTATAAAGTTTATCCTCTGTCTAATATAAAATCCCTTGGCAGAAATGCTGCAAACTTGCCTTCACTGAATGTATTAGTGGAGGTGGGGGGATAACTCTTGCTAATAAATAGACTGCAAATATTCCATAGGCTTTCTGTATCTGAAATGAACAAAGGAAGTGGAAAACTAAAGGAAGAGGAAAGGAAAATGAAGAAAAAGAGGAAAGAATAAAGTTTTCTCCTGTTTTGTTCAGGTTTCTGGTCTTTCGGTTTGGTTTTTATTTACACTCTCAAGATAAAGTAAGAACTGTACAATTACAAAATCTGTAATGAATGATGAACTACAACCTTTAGACCAAGCTGAGGGTTTGTGCAGGCAAGACCTTCAAGTTATGTGGATTCAATGGTTGCCCTCTTGGCTTTCATGTGATCATGGCCAAGTCACTTAATTCTGTGTTCCAGCCTTGCTTTTGCTCTGGTAGTGATAACTAAAGCCAATTCTTTTTTTCAACTCTGCTTATTCATAACAAAATCTGAAGACTGCTCAAAAATTGTTTTCCTGCTTGCTTTTGGGGGTGATGGAGATAAGGCAGAATTTTCCACCAGGAAAAAATCCAACACACAGTCTCAGAGCAGATGACATGAACCAATCTGTCAGCAAAGCTTTGACCCAAGGTATGGGAGCAGCAATCCCTCGAGACTGCTGTGGGTGCTCTTGCCCAGGAGTGAGCAGCTCTGCAGACACAGCCTGAGGAGCTGAGATCCACAGCAGTGACCTGGGCACGGGCACAGGCTCCAGGGAACTGAGGCCAACAAAGGCATTCATGTGACCGTTCCCACTGCAGGTGTAAAGATGAAATTTTCCGAACTCGTGTAATTTTAGTGTCTTCAGATTTTGTCATGCTGATTAGATATTCTTGCCCAAACAAAATGGAACACATAAACGTATAATTTCCAAAGAGAAGAAAATAATATTTTGCTTTTTCTCCTAATTTTCTCTTTTATAATTTATTTCCTCTCTCCTTGTCCTACACCTGCAAAACTATGCTTTCTAAGGAATGTCCTAATCCTACAATTTATAGCATAGCGATGTTTTCCTCTTGTCTGGAGCTTAGAGAAGTGATGAAAAAACAATTAAAAAAAATTAAAATAATAGCAATTTTAAAAATGGAATTACCCAAGTATTGCGTTTATCTCAAAAGAAGGAACAAAATACATTAAAATTGAGAAAATCCAGGTGTATGGAACAACCATATACTGTATAATTGAAACCCAGAAACATCCTAATTGCTAGAAAATGTTAATAAGCAAAACTACTGGTTCCTTAAGTGAACATTTTACTAAATCACAGGCATTTAATTTCCTCTTGTGCATTTCAATAGCATTCACTGCCTGAAAATAAAGCACCAAAAGAAAAGTGAAGATTCTGTTTACCAAAAAAATAATTGTTGTGACAATTAGAGTTTCTTCAAAATGATATTTTAAAATATTATCCATCAGCTAAGCTCAGAGAAAGAACATAATTTGGAACTAATTTACCTCTATCTTGAAACAGAGAGCACATTTCAGTGAAGAGTCTTGAGTAACCTTAGCAAGGGAATTTAAAGGAGCTCCTCATTTGACTCAGGGGATGGAAAGATCTGGCACTTTGGAAAGCCCAGTGATGCAATATCCTTATATTTCTAATGAGAGCAACTTTATTAGTGCATTTTTAAAAGAACTTTAAGTGATTAACTGATAATTAACCAGTGGAATTGATTTCAATTTCAGACCATCAGCCCACACATTGTTAGGGCCAGAAAACTTTTCTGCAATTTGGAAAAGTGGACCTGTGGAACAGAATTCAGAGATTTTGTTTAGGATTACTCTGGAATGTTTATATTAGCTATCTATGTTTAATGTGACCTCCGTTTTATTCCTCTGACTGGACAATTGGAATATTCCTGATCTTTCCAGTAAAACACCAGACTAACCCTTGAGGTAAACTAAATTCCCAGCCAGCCTACAAATTTTCTCAGGACAAATCATTCATACTAAAGAACAACTTCTTTTTTTATCTTTATTTCCTGCTGAAAAAGCTGTGGTAGTAACCCTCCCCCAGGCAGCCAGTGATCCCTGGGAGCTGTTCAGACACTGCAGAGACAGCCCCATTTCATTAAAGCCAAGCATTCAGTATTCACCTGATTTCAATCACTTTTCAATGAGTTCAGTGCAGCTGTGAGTTGCCATTCACTGTTTGCTAAGCAGTCTTCCCTCTCCTCTGCCCACAAAACCATGATTGTGCTGGCCCTGCTTTATTAAGAAAATTGGGTTATTAATGTATGGGGAAATGTATGCCCCAAGGATATTGGCACAGACTACACGGACACTGACAGCTAAAAGGGACACTGAGGAATCAAGTCTGTGTTTGGGCTGGGACTGAAGGTCCACAGAAATGAATGGACCAAATAACTTCCAAAATAGCACATTTTTCATCTTAGTGGTCACATTCAGTGCTTCAATGATTTTTTTTTAATTCATTGAAGATACATAAACTGTTACAAATTATTCCCCAATATATGGAAGTTCAGCTCCTAATCTTTTTACAAACCTAATACAAGTAACAACTTTGGTGAAGCTGCACCAACAACTGGAAAAAAACCTAATAAAGATAGGTCTTCTGCTTTAGCAGAGAATGGGTGATAAATATAGCCTTGTGAACTGTGTAAAAGTTTTTCTGTGCAGAAACCTGGTAAAAGTCTAGCAAAAGGAAAGGAAAAAAATGTGAAGCAGCACAGACATCTCAACTGTGCATGGCTTATAGCACAGAATGTATAACTTATAACTTATATTTCAGCAACATAAAAATATATTTAATCAAATATATTGAGAACTGTTTTAGGAAGGAATTCTGTGTTTCTTCTGATTCTACTCTTCAGCTGAGTATTTCCCTTCCATAGGTCACTTCCACACACAAGAAGCAATTGCTTTCTTACAACCTTCACCCAAATTCTTTTCCATCCTTTATAATTATAAAATAATTTCACCTGCTTTCTTTTAGATTTGCAGAAAGTTTTTTGCATCTCCTGAATAGAAAATTGATCTCATCCATGACGAGGGGCTGCTTCAAGGCCACTGGCACATGTGACATCCACAGGGACTATTCCCATTTCCCAGGAAGGCTGGCATAATTTCCTCTGTCATCCTCATTTTCACTTTACCATTTCCCCATGCTTTCTCAAAAATGTGGGTATCTCAAACATCTTGCTGAAAGACAAATTTTATAGATCTAGATTTATCTTAATTTTCTGTAAACAGTAATTCCCACCTGCTCTGTTTGCTGTTCTGCTGGACAATGCCATCTCGTCTTCACAGGTGAGCTCAAGTGCTTCAGATCCATTAGAAAAAGTTCATTCATACACAGGATCTGAAATCTGAATTCTATTTCATCAGAATGAAATGCTTGCTGTAATCTCTCCTTCGAAACAAAAAAACCAAACGAACAACAACCAAAAAAAAAAAAAAAAAAAACAAAACCAAAAAAACCACCAAAACCAGAAATAAAGCAAAGCCAAAAAACCCAAAAACAAAAACCCCAAAACACAAAAACAAAAACCCCCAAACACACAAACCTACAAGAATGAAACACAGTGCCTGAGCATCTACTTGCACAGCCAGCCCTGTCATCAGCTGCTTTAAGGCAGTGTCATTCTCCTGAGATAACTCCAGATCTATCAGGCAAATTTGGCTGCCCAAACATTTATCTGCATGTCTCTGAATATTTCATCCACATTATAAACGAAACTCTTTCTTTTAATATTGACCTTTGTAATTTGACTGCTGTTCACTCTAAGTTCAAAACTGCTCCTTAGTTCAGGTAGGGAATTGCTTTTTCAAAGCAACACCCTGAGGCACACCAAAGTAACAAGGAAATTCAGCTGGCACGCTCCTCTCTGCACTCCTTGCTCGCCAGCAGGAGCCAACACAGTCCTGTGCCAGGGGCACCTGGGATGAGCCACTTCCAGCAGCAGTGCCCAAAGTTATGGTGGTGCTGGTGCCTATGGACTGCAAATCTTTTCTGTATTTCCCTGAGCACCTGAGTTCTGTCCCATCCCTGGCAGTGTCCCAGGACAGGCTGGGTGCAGCTCTGAGCACCCTGGTCCTGTGGAAAGTGTCCCTGCCCATGGCAGGGGGGGTTGGAACTACGTGGTCTTTAAGGTGCCCTCCACCCCAAATCCCTCTGTGTGACTGTCTGTGATGGCTGTGGGTCCATCTGACATTCTCAGAGCCTTGTGTTGCTCTTTCCACGGGTGACCCAACTCAGCAAGGAGCCCACACTACCAAAGCATCAAGGTAGAAGGCTCTTGTACTTGGGAAAGCAGGAATAACATTGCTTACCCAGCCTGACAGACAGTGCCATGAACCTGCCTGGAGAATCCTTTTATTATGCCTGGCCCAAGAAGATACAACAGTTGAGAATTTCTCTAAGAGATTAATGTCACAAAAATAATATATTCTTGGGCCAAAAACTGATGAAAATCAAGTAAGTTTCATTAATTTTCATTCTGTCTACAAAAAAACCCAAGTCTAAACAGACAACAAAAACCTCAGAAAAAAAATTCTTATACAAATAATTTAATAAATATAAAATATTATATTTGTGCTTAGCAAACACTCAAACACTGAGGAGTAATTATATTTTACATACTGACCAGGAACCCTATCTCTGTTTAGGTCCAGAGAGGATCTAACTTCACATTGCTGATGAAATGATGAAAGAATTTGAGGATAAAATTAATATATATGAAATAGGAAATGAGATTTATGCGTGAAAGTCAAAGCCAGAATCTTGCCCTTTCAAGCAAATTGCATTTGTGAAAAAAGAAATACATCTCAATATTTAGTTCACACAGAATTCAGTAGGTTTCTACACATATATATGGGGACCTGTTTACATAAATTCCTGTTCATGAGGAACATGAACACAGAATAATAAGAATACTAGATTTCTATTCTTAGTATTGAATCACCAATAATGAAGGAAATCAGTGTAGTGCAATTTCTTTTTCAAATACAGTTCAGTGGTGTCAAAACACACCATTCCAAACTCATAATGATTTTTTCTGCCCAAGGCTGTGTGGGGAGAGAAAACATCTATTTTCATTCCCTATACAATTCTTAAAAACAACACTGTAATTGAACAATTCAGAAATTCTGAATTTGAGTCTTCGAGCATTTATTTTTCCCAGTGCTCCAGAATAATGCTTCAAAATCCCAACAGAATGTCTCCATAAAAATGTAGGGACTTCTTCTGAAGTAGGGACTACTTCTACTGTTTCCCCATCCTCTGCTTGGCCTCCCAACCCCATGCAAGCAGAAATTCCAGTTCCTTGCTGGTCCTCTGGCTATTCCAGTCTGTCCTGTTAGGATGTGTCACAGGGATGAGCAGGTGTAGATCCTTGGCTTTCCCAGGTTCCCAAATTCACTTGGGAACTTACAGCCCTCATCATCAGGCTCTCACAAAGATCCTCACACTGCTTCTCTTGGAAAGCCCAGTTAGTTCTAAAAAAGACCCCAACAGACAACTTCTTTCAACAGCCTTTGAAGGTATCTGACTTTCTTACTGGCTTTTTTCCCCTTCTATCTTTATTAACTTCACCTTCTAATTAGGTCCCATGAAGATACATCTCCTCATTTAACTTAAAAGGTTCATTGACCCTCTGGCTTACTGCTGTAACCTAGTAACCTGTGAGTACAGTAATTAGGACATTATAAAACACTGAGTTGATCTGCACACTTCACATTCAGAGGAAGAGACGTGTGCTGTGTTGCAAAGAGAGCTGGCTGAAGCAAGGGAAGCCCAAAGTGAAGGAAAAATTAATAATTTAGGAAAGAAAGTTTGGATTATTCACGGGAAGAAGAGATTGATTGGAGCAACAAACTTCAAGGAGAGTTGCTAAGGACAGCACTCAATTTGCTTCAAGAAAGCTCCAGGAGCAGAAAAGAATAAAAAGAGAGCAAAAGGCAGGAGAGGGAAAGCAGCAATCACTCATTGGCTTTTGTAACACATTCCTACTGCAGCAGACTCCCAGTAACAGAGCACATGATAAGAAACTAGCCAAGAGTCAGCTCCTGTCACATGCTGCTCCTGGTGTGACCCGAGAGATGCAGATGGTCCCAGATTGTCTTCACTGCATTCATACAAACAGCCACGCAGCTTCACAAGGATATTCATGCAAATTCGAGAGGCACAATTTAATCATCAAGGAAATCGCAGCACCTTCCCTAAAGGGGTTTTCTTGTGAAGGCAACTGGCTCATTCTATTCTTATTTACTATTACATTATTTTTCAGCCAATAAAAGTAGTATGTGTCAAAACACCTGACAGCACCAAACACCAAGAGACAGATGAAACTGCAGATAGGAGCCAGCGCTATACATCACTGCGGGTATGAAGTAGGATTTCAAGCACTTGTTTTAGACATCCCTGAAAGTAATGGTTCATGAACCACATCCTGAGCTTTTTAATCATCACGGATATAGTGCCTTCAACAGGAGTGCACTGCTAAATATACGTGTACTGATGCACAACATGATACTCTAAAACAAGTGTATCAAGCTTAGATCTATGTCAAAATAAAAAACTCATTAAGTGTGTACATGGAACTGTACTTGTACCAATGAAGAATGTAGCTCATTAAATTACTAGATTTAATGACAAGATTGTTAACATTGCAGAGATATCTGCAAAATCCTTTGGATCATCCTGGATTATCTCTTCAGCTATTCCTCTTACATAATTTTAATTTCCTTGGCAGTTAATCCTGTTATGGAGGAGGTTTTGAACAACACTTTAATTTTTGCAAATTGATTTCCATGATATCCCTTTTCCATTGTGCCCCTTCAGTGTTCAAGCTCTGCAATAATATTATGTAATGGAGCCCACACATCACCCTTCCCTCTTTTATAAAACAGTCACATCACACCATGTACTTTTACAGGCACCTCAGAAAAATGATTTGCAAAACCCACACACAATTCTTTTTTTTTTCCTTTTTTTTTCCCCACAGAGATCCTGATTTGCTTCTTCAACATCAGTTATTTATCCCTGTAGCAGCCTGAAAAAATAGGCAACGTTAGTCACTCCTGTAAATCCTGAATAAGTGATGTTAACGATTACAGTTTACAAAACTGTTACTGCAGGAGACACCTCAAAGTTCATCAATGAAATAAAGTGTGCCTTAAAGTCTAGTGCTACTCCTATTTATCAAAGCTCTCAGACTTTATAGAAGCAGGCACACTTGGAGAGTATGTGTGTCTGGGGAGCTCAGTTTGCTGTAATTCCATAAACATTTGTCTTCCCTGCAGAGTCACAAAGCCAAAGGGACTCAATCAGGTATGATATAACTTGGAGTGAAAATGCTGAGGTGCAGCTCAGTGACTGAGGGACACACCTTCTACCCAGCCAGATGTGTGCTTGTGAAACTGGTCCCTTAAAACCCTGCATTTTACGTTTGGCCAGGAGAAACACGAAAGGCTGTGGTGATGCACTGAAAAACTTCAATTCCTGTTCAAAAAACCTTCCTCCTTGTTTTTGTTTTTGTTTTTTTTTTTTGTTTTTTTTTTTAATTCTCCATTATATTGGAAGATATAACACCACTGCATCCACAGTACATCTAATGGTTTGAAAGGAAGGAGTTTCTGGAAGAAACCCGTTTTACTTGGTATCTGACCATATGCTTTCTCTCAAGTATCATCTTTATCAATCATGCTTTGTTTCCATATTAGAAGAAACTTTTCCCTTACATGGTCAGCATGAGATCCAGGTAAGTGGGGTGATAATTTTGGCATTTGATTGTTTAAAACAGACTTAATGCCAATGATAATCAAACCTCAAAGGACACATTCCAGGCAAAGGATTGTGTGGATTTCAGGACCCCATCTCTCTCCAACAGGCTACTACCCAGCCTTGCCACAATCAGCATAAGAACTCACAAATGTTCCCATTTCGTTTCCACATATTTCTTGTTGTCAACCAAAGAGGTTCATGGGAAGCTTTAGAAAAAATCTTCCATAAGAGATTATGCAATGAAAGACATTTTCTCTGCTCAGACAGACCTGATCTCCAAACACTATGAAAATTTTTGCAAATAATTGGAACTATATGAGCCAACTCTCATCTAAGCTGTCAGAAAAGATTGGGAAGCACTTGCAAAGGACTAAGGGCATTTGGAAGCATGTCAGAGGGATTAAATAAGGAAAAAGAATTGTGTGGGTCTTTGAAGGAGATGGCACAGAGAAGAAAAGAATGGAGAAGAGAAGACAGCATAAATAATGTTTCAAAGCTGGAAGTGTCATAATCGGGTCAAAAGGGAAAAAAAGATGACTTTAGCAATCTGCATGCTTATAGCTTGAAGGGAGATCAGAGAGTATGTGTTATCACAGACAAGGAAGGATGTAAAAGCATCTTGAGAAGGAGATGTAAAATTGTTTCAGTCCAAGTTTTCTCACTGTACAGTTCAAAACCTCTGTGTCCTAGCCTTACTTGAGAGCATCACTATCAAAACATAAGCAGCATTCATGATCATTTCTGCTCCTCCTTTTATCCAATCCCACATTTCACAGTTTAATAAGCCATCATGGTGGATGAAAAGCCTTTTTTTGGCCATATTTAAGCTGTTGGTCTATTTACACAGCAGGTGCAACAAAAAAAGTTACCCTTGAATTTCCATTCTCCATTAGTCTTACCAGCAAAAGAAATCTGTCCCAGTTTAGGAAAACCTCACGTATGGGTATACTGTGGGTAGAGAAGAAGGAGATGAACAGGTAGCAACAACCTTGTCTCTCTCTTAGTTTGGGGTTTCTAGCTGCATTGTTTATACTTAGGCTTTGTTTTTTGGCATTTTTCCTTTAATCATATATCTATATTAATTCACACATATTATGATAAGACAATAAGGTTAGTCAGTTATTCAATTCCAAAATTCAGGCTGTCATTAAAAATCATTATTAGGGCAGGTAGAATTGAAGCAGCATCCTACAGAGCCACCTTGATATAAAATCTCCCTGGCTAAAAAAGTAACCACGTGTCTCTATCCTGTACAAACCAAGAATGCAGTTGGATAGTGACCTTTACAAATGTTTTCTGGCAGCAGAAACAAATGAATGTCCTTATCCTCTGATCCTCTGGGTGTAGGATGTTCGGCATCGTCGGATCTCAGCCACTCCCTCTCTGACCACTTTCCAGGTCTCTTATTTTCTCTTTTTCCTGCCCAGGCACCTCATTCTTCTCTGCCCTGCTCCAATTCCCTTGCTTTTATTCTTGGAAACTGCTCTCCCACTTCTGTTGAAGCAGAGAAAAAGTCTTGAAGGGAAAATACTTCTTTTAGAGTCAGCCCAGGAGATCCAGTCCAGTCCCATGTTATCCATAAAATTTTGATATTTTTTAAGTTGGATCATCAGGGAAAAACATTAAAGGGGAGTACACTAATTGAAATTCACCCAACAAAAATTAGCTCTTTCAGAGCCCCTCTGGTCAAAAGTAAACTGCACACATGGACTCTGACCACAGATGAATGTGATGATAGGTGATCCCTTTCATATTTAAAAAAAAAATAAGGAACACATGAACTCTGTTTGCTCATCATGTCACAGTCCCACTTCTGGGAGCCAACAAAGTCATACCAATATATTGCTGTCACTGCTTGAAAAACAGCCCCAGATTTATGGCAGGCACAGGACCCTAAAATAAACATATAACAAACAGTTCTGGGACCAGCAGGAGAAGCAAAGTCTGATTTATTCAAGATGAATTATAGCTGAATTTGCTATCAAACTAAGCCCTGGCCAATCCTTTTCCCTTGGCTGAAACAACCAAAACACCTATTTCACAGGTAGCCTGCCGAGTACAATTGAGGATGTGTTCATGTTAATCTGTCCCTTACTGGTCTCCCCTCTGGTTTTTTTCCTAGTCAACTTTTCAACTTCAAACCTGTTAGAAAATTATGTATCTATGTCCTCTATCTCCATGTGAAATTCAGCAAAACAGCTTGAAAGTCACTGGAGAAATTATACATATATGTGTGTTCTCTTCATACAGACATTAGATGAAACAATAAATCTTAGATCTGTGCAGGAAACTGGTATTTTTTTATAGTTTTCTAAGCATTGATACAATTTTTCCTTTATTTAACATGTCTATAATATCCACTGATTCTGTAGATCATACAGGTCTGTAGATCACTTTTAGGTCATAGAAATTTGAAATTCAAATTATAATATGAGTGACCTTCAATAACCTAGTGAGAAATAACTGTTTATAGAGGAATGAGTCAGCCCTTAATGCCTCTGACTGCTGATCCATGTTTTTGCAGAAAAGGCACACACATTGTGCTGTGGGGCAGCTGTGTCAGAAGCTTCTGGGTCAAGCCACTAAAGATCTTTCAACTTGGCTTTCACTTTCTTTCTTAAATGTCTTAGTGAGAATATCCAATATAAAAATATCCTGGTTGATTTGATTTGATTTCTCCTATTATAGGAGGAATGTCCAAAATGATGGTGCATTCCCATAAGTACAGTTTACACTACAAGGAGCAAACAATTCCAAAAGTCAATGACAGTGAAGACAATGACCTTTAATGTGAAGTATTAGAGACAAAAATTAGTGGGGAAATAAGTAAGGGGAAAACTAATAACTGATAAGAAAGATGGAATAACCCCAAATCTCTGAACAGCCCACAGCAATTTACACACCCTTCAGAAATGCAAAGTTTTTTGAATTAATATGGTTATGTAGAATACACATTGCTATTCCACCATTGCTATTTCATCAGCCCATGTGAATACAGATTTCAGCCTTAGGAAGACTGTGTTCTTTCAAGGCACTCACTGATACCTGTTTGAACACTGTTCTGTTTATCCTACCCTACCCTTTCCTATCCTACCAAATCCTATTCTTACATCACACTTATAATTGCATCTTGTCACAATCTTTCAGCTGAATGTTACATAATATTACTCTAAATTGTTACATACAGTATTCAAAAATTTTTAGTAATCATTTTATTCTTGGGACAATCTTTTCCTAAAAATAAAAAAAATTGCAAATTCATATTACACTGACTAATTATATATATATATATTTAAAATCCAGATAGCCTCACAAAATATAAAGTGAACCTTGTTTTCCTGAAACTAAAAGGGGATTTAATTAGACAGAAGGTAGCTCTTGGTGCTGGGGCTATAGAGTGAGCATCCCTACAGCCATTCCCATGGCCAGAAAATGCCAGCTGGTAGCTTTTGGTGATTTTTGTAGATCGGACACCAACAAATAATTTTGAACCTTTTGACTGCCTTTTTGAAATTACCCATTGGGCCTTATTTGAGTGTCCTTTTTCTTCTCGATTTCAAGAAGATCTGGTTGTAAGCTGCACATCTGACATTGTCTGTGGTCCTAAGCTCTAGTGACTGTGGGTTAAATATTGGAATTGTTTGGTTTGTTTACGAAAGGCATCTGAAAGCTGCTCCCTCAAGAATCCAAATGGCATTGGTTACTTTTACTCTACGTGACTTCTAGGGACAAATGCCATCCACTTAAACACCAATATTTGCTGTTGTTTTTGAGTTTCACAGCTGTGTAGCTCCTGACCCAAGTGTATTTGACCTGCAAGTCCTGATGACACACAGCACAAAGTGGTGTGACCTTGTAGAGTAGACCTCAGGGTCCCAGCCTTATAACAATGACACAAAAAGATAGCTATAAAACTAAATAAAGTGCTCAAAGTTAAAATTTCTCTTTTAAGATCAATGAAAAGATTTTATTTGAAGAAGTTATGGCCCATTTCTGTTAATAATGAGGCTGCTGCCAGACACCTAAGAGATATGTCCCCCCAGGCAATGGTACAGAACTAAAACCAAGTGAATGAGACTACAGTATATTAATTAATCAGTGGACTTCCAGCTTCTCATTAACAGTCTCCACTGAAGTTTCAGTAATTCCTAAGCATTCCTTAATAAAATAGAACCGCTTCAGGGATTCAAGCAACAACAGATTAATTCAGCAAACTTCTGAACCTAGTGTGGGGATTGAGTTCTAATCCTAAATCTAGGGAGGATTAAGGAGGAAAATACCATGAACACAGAAAGGCCAAGACAAAACCAACCACAAAACAATGAGGCAAGGCAAGGCAGATTTTCTATTATAGGTTCTTGCAGAAACTAGAGAAGTTGGATTGGCTGATGCTATTAAGAGATTTTTCAAAGGAATATTAATACTACCATCTACAAATTAAAGAGAAATTCTGCTGAGAAATTCTGAATACTCCATATCTCTAGTCAGATTCCAGGAAGCCTGGGGTTCAGTTATTTTGTATCTTGTGGTAGACAAAGATTTCAGTTGAGTTGTGTCAAGGCTGAAGTGTAAAATTACTAGACTTGCTACCATTTTTTAGAGACAAGATCTACAAGTGGAGGAGTGGACAAGCAGAGGAGGATCTGACTAAGAAAAAATCCTCTGATAAATGCTTTCTATGACACAGTGTTGCTTAGTCATGAGGAAGTGATGCCGGTCAAGTAGTACTTTTTTGGAGCCACATAAATTCAGTTTTCTAAGAAATTTTACAGAACATTCAACTCCTGTACATTTTCCTTAAGTGTCTTGTGTTCCTTGAAAGAAAAAAAACCCAGAATACTACTTTTCTTTTCCCAAGAGTTCCACTTTTCATCTTCAGCACAGTATTACTAGTTCACAAGGATAAAAAAGACAGCAAAAGCAGTAAGTCAGTTCAGCTGATTCTAATAAGTAATGTTACTGTTGCAGTCACCATCTAGCTAAATGGTGCCCACTTCAAATATTAGCATTATAAGTTCCCAAGGAAAAAACATTCTAACATTTTCTTTTAAAAAAGAAAAAGTTTCCTCAATACAAGTAAGAACGCCATATTCTGGTAACTTTGAATTACAATTGTCATAATTTAGAGGGCTATAGAAAAATGTATTTCAGGACAGACTGAGTTTCTCCTTAAGAAAAGTTACAGCCTTTTTTTCTTTTCTGAATTAAGTCAGAATAACTCTAGAAGGGCTCTGCACCAGTCACTCTACTGATAAAATGCTGTCTATGTAAGGCAGTGAAGAGCTAAAGAAATCACAAAGCTCAAAGAATCCTAAAGAAAAAACCCAGTGACTGTATTAGAGTGGTCCTCTCACCTGCACAATTTAGGTTTGCACATTACTTTTCCGTACCTCAGTCTCAGTGCCAGGGACTTATTCAATACATGGAAGTATAAAGACGAACAATGGCTTTTTTCACCTTTACAGAAGTCAGCTCCACAACTGCAGTCAGCAGATATTCTGCATGATGCAATGACTGCAAGGGAGGCTTGAGTTTTAACTTTAATTCTGCTGTGCAACAAATAAGTTGCAAAACTTTCTACAGAAAGTGAGGAATTTCTCAGCATGGGTGAAACAGGCTTATATCAGCTTATAATTGATATCTATTCTTATTTTTGCCATATTTGAAAAGATTTTTTAAATGATTCTGCTTCAAGTCTGAAAAGAAAATCATGCTAGGAACAGTATAGTAATATTTAAAAGATTATCTGGACTACCTACCTGAAATGGAGCATGATTGCATTATTGAACAACATACTCTTCAAAGAGATGGTGTCTTAAGCAATAATCACTGTCTGAATCTGTGGAGCAAAAGGAAGAAATTAGGCTTGATTAATGTATGTTTTTGACTGAGTTATTCAACAGAACAAGACATGAAAAGGAAAAAAGATCCTAGTATTGTGTTAACAAGTTCACAAAAATGCAGGGAGGGCAACATCTGTGAGCTAGATAAAGTAGGAGGCAGAGAAATAGCAAATGAGACAGATGCTGTCAGAGATGGAAAGACTCACCTGCAGGATAAATTATTCCATCTAACCATCTCCAGTTCAAGGACCTACAGCTTTCCCATGGGCCCTGAATTTTTTTAGCTGGTTTAGAATTTTCAATTTTTTCTGTGGTTGCAGCACCGTGAATGTACTATAACTCATTTATATTGAGGATCATTTGATTTGGTTTTTTGCTAAATTTGTTTTGTGTCAAATGAAAACCCCAGGGATATTAGCTGCATTAATGTACATAATTACTAGCATTTTTTTACCAGTTGAATGTCATTTTGGTAATGATCAACTCGGTAAAGATCAGTAAGACTACGATAAAAATAAAGCATGATTTTCAGACACATCTGTTAACTCTGGGGGCTCTTCCACCTTCCTCAATACAGATGATGAACTACAAGTAAACGGGGCTCATTGGTTTTTTCCTGGTAATCCCATTGCACAAACTTATTTTACATCACCTTTGGGATGAGAGAAATCAAACACAAGCACAAGCAAATCCTTCCATAAATTTGGCATTCCTCTGGTGACAAAATTTTAGAAGTTCAAGATAATTTTCACATTGGAAACACAAAGAAGAATATGCAGTGAAGTTTGGCCATTGTATTCAGAATACTAATTTATAGGTATTTTGTATTAAAAGGAGATAATCCAAATTTTTTCAGTTTTCCTTTTATCAGTGAAATCTCTGTGAAAATCCAGAAGATTTCTCCCACAGTGACTTTGAACCACAAGTATGCTGACCTTTAAAATTAACACCACTTTGTGGTTCTGTTCTTGTCTTCCCTCTTACTGACAGCCATGACAAAATCGTTGGTAGAGGTAGACTGTCAATATCTCAGACCACAGGCTTGCAGTGAGTCACCAACTGCTCAGATACCTCGTTATTCACAGCCCAGTTTCCTCCTCAAGGGACCACTGGAGTGGGAAAGGCAAGATGTTGGTTGTGATTCCGGGTCTGGCACCTTGATAGAAAAGCTGCCCTGCCTTGAGCCCTAAGGCACGAGCAGCTGTATATCCAAGTGGCAGTGAGCTTCACAGGGGTTTTGGCATATAAAATACCTGTGCTGCCTTGGGGACCCCTACTCAGGAGGGCTTTGCAGAGCACATTATTAAATTAGTTTCACCCAAAGAGCAACAGAAAAGAGAGGAGCAGAAAACATTTTGTGCTGCAGCCCCCATGATGAGGCCGCATCCTTTCCCCAGCTGTGGCAATGCTGCTGCAGGAATCCCATCAGGAGGAGCAAAAGGAACAGCAAAGGCAAAGATTGCAGTGAAACAGAGCAGGGCTGCAGGAGCCAGCTGGGGATGGGGGAATGGACAGACTTGGCAGGCTGTGTCTGGGACGAGCAAGGGGAAGAAGGTGAGAATATGGGAATTTGTTTAGTGAGATGCATGTGGTCACACTTTGGTCAGAGAAAAGACGTGACAGAAAGAGATATTTTTCCAATATCAACAAGAAGCTAGGTCTTGAGGCAATATAAATCAAAATATAAATGTAGCTGCTGACCATGACAACCTAATACAGATTCTCACCTCTCTTCTTGACCTCTCTTGATAGTATTATGTCCAACCTCTGCTCCAGTCATGGCATGTGGTTACAATGAACTTTGCAATTTATTTGGCTTCCTATGGAGATGTAGTAATCTGCTTGGGGTTTTTTCTTTTTTCTCAATTATCAAATAAAGACTAGCAGTAGATACTTTTGTACAGCTGGCTAAAAAGACTCCCCATGTTTTTGCTTTTGACACACATAAATGAATGTAACCAGTTATCACCATTGAGAGGAACTACAAAGAGCATTCACTAGTAAAAAATTAGGAAAACTTTTGTTGAAAATCCACCCTGGTGATTCTTGTATTACATATTTGTTCCTTACAGTATTTGAACTAAATTTCTCTTTGTGATATTGTATAGAGGCGTGTTTATAATCACACATAGTTAGCTGAGTAAGGAAAGAAACACTGACTTCCTAATGAAATACAACAGATTTTTCAGGTATTTGTTTCAAAGCACAGTAAAAGGAATCAAAAAGCCCTCACACTTCACAGTTTCTGACCCAAGTCCAACCACTGCAGCTCAGGACCTTGTAAAATCATCTGCTGAGGTGAAAAAAACAGACCCCTGCCTGTGTGACCCTGTCTGAAACAGTAAAGCCTGCTTCTCATCACAGAGCTGCTTCCAGGTCTGCTTGGGTTCCTGGTGCTTTCAGTCCCTCAGTCAGAGCTTTTTGTGTTTTCTCTGCCTGCAGTCCTCATGCACCCCTTCAGACTGAGAGAGATAAACACATGGATGCACTTCAGAGCAGCATGATCCAGAGTGCCTTTCTAATGCCTTCAGGTGGACTTTGGAGCAGGCCTTGGTGCTAGTGCCTATCATCTGAGCAGAATAAAGCTTCATGGAACCTAGCCATATAAAAATCGTGAGACATCCTAGGAGCTGGCTACTATATTGACTCCACAGATTAGAAAGTCTATTACTTTTTGTTTCTCAGACCTTGGCATCAAAGCTCTGTGGTGTATTAAGCATTGTCCATTAAGTATGATATGAGAGAAAACTACCACCTGGTTCTACTTAAACCTCTAAAAAATTGAGATCTTAAGCAGAGAAAAGCACAGAAATGCTGAAGCACATCAGCACATCACTGTCTCTGGGGTGCTCAACAGCAGTAAGGTGGAAGAACCTAAAAATAGGGCCCACCTGTTTAAGTCAGAGATGGCTGAAGACAGGTAGAGACCAAGCAAAAGACTTTGTAATTAAATGATAATGTAAGAAAAATTCATCCAGAGCCTTTAAAGAAACATGTTCCTGGTTTGCAATCAGCTCCTGGCCTCCTTGAGGAATCTGCTGATAAACCTGGACTGCACTGCACTGCTGATAAACTGGACTTTTGACCACCCTGAGCTGTGTGACTCAGGTGGTCACCTCCACCATGCCAATTTCTCTTTAACACTTCACACTGCTGCTTCTGATTCCTGTGATCTCTAGGGGATGTCTAAACTCAGTTTGGGGGTATTTCTTCTGTGGTGTGGACCTCCCTCACCCTTTGTGAAGTTCCAACACATCACAGTTTCTGCAAAGGCTCTGCATGGCTGCTTCACCAATGGCAGGTGGTGACTGTAGGATCCCAACCCTAGAGCAATGAGGGAGAAAGAAGGGGTAGAAAAGCTTCAGGTTGAGTTAGTTGTCTTGCATGGCATAACTGCAGTTACCTTCTTTCAAGATTACTAGGCATGACTTTTGTTCTTTAAGTGTATCATCTGAGAGTCTTTTCCTTGTTCCTCTAGCAAAATTGAGACTATTAATGTTTCTATTAATCTTCTATTAAGACATTTTTCATCTTTCATTTCATGATCTCACATTGGCTTTCCTTTGATAAAACATCTCTTCTGTTGAGGCATTTCTCTGTGATATTTGGATATAACAGACTTTGAAACAAATTAGTCCTTGGTTAGCCCCTGCCTGTTTCTTCTCTCTCTCTGCCTTTCCTTAAACGTATCTTAAAATTTAATTGCAAAATCATTTCAACTTAAAACTTGAATTCTTGAGATTAAAACATGCAGTGAGACTCACTAGTTTTTATCTGAAATGGGGCAGACAGCAGGTAGTACTTAGTGCATTCCCTTTTTCTCAAAATTGCTATCTGTATTTTTTATGCTGTTGTTCTGTACCTTTGTCATATCTGTATTGAAGAAGACATTAAATAAAGAGGAAAAAGGAGGATAAAATGGAATTTTTGCCTTTCTGGTGTCATTTCTTTCCCCCATTGGTTTCTGTGAAACAATCAAAGCCATCTACTAAGATAGCAAGAAAAGGTTTAAATTGTGTTTGTCCGCTGGTTTCCTGCTGCTCTGCCTGAGCCTCTTTTCCCCTTTGCCATTTACAACATTGGTAGCTTCATTAGCAAAGCATTACAACCACCAAACCTGCCCTGATTCTCCAGGGAGTGCCCCCACTCCCTGTCTTCAATTACCTATTTAGCTACTGCTGTACATTCAAACCAGCCCCTTTTCCAGCTGGTTTGACCTGGCCAAACAAACAAGAGCAGCCCTAACCTGACAGAATATCCTGGCTGAAGGGATCCCTCCTGGGTGAGCACATCCTCACCTGGCACAGAGCCTCCCCAGCCATGTCTGTGCTTACCCCACAGAGCTGCAGGAACGTGAATAAAGGCCAGGATCAGGGACACAACTGCAGCTTCTAATGGCTTGGCCATTTATGACTGCTTCCAAGTCATCTCCTGGACCTAAGGGTCATGCAAGCGTTAGCCAAAAGTGTTCTCACGCCAGTCAAATGTAAGCAGGAGATAGTCCAGGTTTGAAGTGTATGCACCTCGCTCTTCACACCCTCCTCTTCCTTCTCACCTCCCAGGGACTGAAAGTTTTGTCACTGCTGACAGGGTCAGATTATCACATCACACTTACCCCAAGGCATTGAGAAATATTTGGCTTTTCTGAATAGAAACATGGTGCACTTCCCAAAACATTGAAGGGAAACATGCAAACATAAGTCAGCTCAACAGAGAAGCCACGAGAACAATCATTCTCAGGCCATGAAGGAAGATGGCAAACGATTCATCAGTGACCTCTAGAACTGCAGATATCAGTGGTAAAGTATTCTCTGCCACCACAACATGTAACTCTCCAACGAATTTTCATGAAACCAAGATGATGCTGAAAACAGAAGGATCTCCCAACAACTTGTTTAGCACCAAGGAGGTACCACTTCCTTTGGGAAGTTGAATAAGAAATACATAACTAGCTTATTGTATAAACAATACAAGTACTCTAAAAGGTGGTATCATGTCTTCTGCAGGGACCTTCTACACAGATTCAGTAAATCACAGGAAATCTGCTCTGTTAAAAAAAAAAAAAAAAAGAAAAAATCCATGTCCCCTGTGTACAGCAAAGAAAATATCATTCTGTTAAAATCAGTTAGTTAGTGGAATTTTTTTTTAGCTGAGACAAAAAAAAAAAAAAAAAACAACAAAAAAGAAAAGCCTGGACAGAAAGCTACTATCTACAATCTTGGTACATTTAAATCTTTCCTTGATTTTACAAACAAGGTTGCACTAACAGGTAAAATACCAATGTCCATCCAGTGTGCCTTTGAAAACAGCCATCAAGGAAGATTGAAACCAACATTATTTCCAGTCTAAAAACAAGCTCTAAAAAGCACTGTACTCTATATAATTCAGTCATGCTTTGTTTCTTTTGCACTGCTCTGGCACAAATGGGCTCTCAAACCAGCTGATAACACTGATCACCTTACAGAGAGAGATAAAAGGAGTCTCTTTTTTGAGAAGACTGAGAACTCTTCTCTTGTCTCTCTTACCACTGGGAAAACACTTGCAGCTCTGGACACTGATTTCTGAACCCAGGCACGTGAAGGTGGCCCTGCTGCAATCACTATGGGCAGAAAGTACAAATGAGTTCAGCATCCTCATTTCTGAAGAAAAATTGCAGCAATTGCCAAATCTAACTTTTTTTCCTATTAGACCAGATAGACCAGTTCTGCTTAACAAGTGGGTCTCAACTAAAATATCACTAAAATTAAGGAGCCTCTAGAACAACACTCTGCTTTACCCATACTTATGCTCTCATTCACAGAAGACAGGTGAAATTGTGAGCTTGGTCCTCTCTATTTTAATGCAGAGTGCCCAACAGATATGTACAAACCTTATGCTACCACCAAAAATTTCTCCACAGCTGGGGAGCTGGCAGACAAATCTCTCAAGTGACTATTCCGACCCACTCAGAAATAATGGAATTTGGGCAAATTCTGGACAGGCCTGTGTGTCCAGAGAAGAGCAGAGTGACAGAATCTCCTCCCTTGACCTGCTGGCCACACTTGTCTTGATGTAGTGGACCCTAGATGAAAGGAATGTTTATCCCAACTCACCACCTTAAGTGGTTCCCTCCCTAAGACAGGTGTCCTAAATGCTGCTTTTATTCTTTTGTGACAATTACGCTTTGTATGAAAAAGGACTTGTTTTATATAGCAGAAGCATTGGCTTTCTGGGCTGCCAATACAAATGGACAGCTCGTGTCCAACCTGTCACCCCCAGCACCCCCAAGTCCTGCTAGGCAGGGCTACTCTCAGCTTGTTCATCCTCCAGCCTTGATTGATTGTGAAGTTGCCCTGTATCTGCCCTGCCCAAGAGCAGCCCCTTGTTAAACCTCATGAGATTCCTATGGGACCAGTTCTTGAGACTGTCCAAGTCCCAAGGCATCCTGTACTTCAGGTGTGGCAACCACAGGGTGTCCTGATCGCTTTGACTGTGTTATTAATGAAGATAATTAATGAAGTGTCATTATTAAATGGCACTGGTCCCAGTACAGACCCCTGAGGGGCATCACTTGTCACTGATGCCCATTGAGACACTGAGCTGTTGGCTACAACCCTCTGGATGTGACCATCCAACCATTTTCTTCTGCACCAAACAGTTCACCCACTGAGTCTAGCTCTCACCAATTTGTTATGAGGGACTGTGTCAAAGGCTTTACAGAAGTCCAGACAAATGACATCTGTATCCCTTCCCTGCTCACTGATGTACCCACTGCATTACAGAAGGCCACTGGGTTGCTCAGGCAGGACTTGCCCTTGGTGAAGCCCAAATCACCTCCCTGTTCTCCCTGTGCCCCAGCGTGGCTTCAGGGAGGATCTGTTCCATGACCTTCCCAGGCACAGGGGTGATACTGAGGGGTCTGTAGTTCCCAGGGTCCTCCTTTTGACCCTTTTTGGAGATGGGTACAATGGTTCCTCTTTTCCAGTCACCAGGGACTTTACCCGACTGTCACGACTTCTCAAATATCAGAGAGAAACTTGGCAATTACATCAGTCAATTCCCTCAGGACTCTGGAATGCATCTTATCAGATCCCATAATTTACATCCATTCAGCTTCCTCAGGTGGTCATGAACTTGATCTTTACTTACAGAGGGAGGGACTTTGCCCCCCTAGGCCCCATCCTGATTTCCATCCACTCAAGGTGTGGGAAGAGAGGTTGCCATTGAAGACTGAGGTGAAAAGGTTGTTGAGTACCTCAACATCTTCCTCATCCACTGCTAGCAGTTTACCAGCACTGTTCATCAGGGACATTCACTTTCTCTGACCCTCCTTTTCTGCTTAACACACCTGTAGAAGCCCTTCCTGCTAATCTTCCTTGCCAAGTTCAGTTTCAGCTTCACCTTGGCCTTCCTCATCCTAACCCTACAGGACCAAACTACATCTCCATACTCTTCCCTGCTCACCTGTCCTTGTTTCCACTGCCTGTGCTTCTTTTCCTTTAGGTTGACCAGCAATTCCCTATTCAGCCATGTCAGTCTCTTGCCTTCCTTGCCCTATTTCTTGCTCCTGGGGATTGCCAACTCTACTGCTATTTTCATAACTTTTTGCATAGGAAAAAAGATGCTATGAATTATACATTGTTGTGCTCCAGAGATCCCTACCAATTCAACCTACAAACCTCAGTGCTCTCCATATTTGCATTTTCTGAAAGGCTTTCTGAGCACATTGCTGGGCATTTCAAGTATTTTATGGCCATTTACAAGACCATCAGGCAGCAGACTATTGTTGGGCTGAGAGAGAAGCAGAACCTGTAGTCTGCTGAAGGGCAGGACTGCTATGCTGGCTTAGGTCTGCTCCTCCTTGAAACATGTGGTGGTCAGACCCCAATGAGCTGCCTTGCAGGGGTGACCCGAGCTGGTGACAGTGACTGTCCCCTCCAACTTAGTGACTGCACTGGAGGAAAGCTGGGGAATGGAGGAGACTCCTGCTTGGAGTCAGCTGGACAAGCTGCAGCTTCCTTCCTGAAGGGCTTGGCAAAATTCCTTTTCACATCCCCTGAAGGTCAAAGTCAATCTATCCAGACCTTCTCAAACCTATTGTAGTTTTTCTTCTGACAATTCTACCTTCAGACAACAGCTATGAAGAGCAGCGAGTCAATAATTCTGCTGTGGTGGCTGTCCCTCAGTGCTGCTACAAACCCTTCTAAACCACACTGCTCAGAACATGTGGAAATTATGTGCAGTCTTCTAGGAAGCTTTTCATTCGTTATTCACTTCCAACAGCAGGAAAGCCTTCCTCAGCTTTCCATTTTAAACATCAAATCAAACTAAGTCTGAAGATTATTGTTCTCCTATGCAAAACAAATGAATAATTAAGTGTCATGGAATTTCTCTGTGTAGTTTCCATCTATAAGGAATTAGCTGGAGTCTTTGAGATTTAAAACAATTAATGAACACAGGATGTGCAGTCTCTGCATGAACATTTTGGATTATTCCGCATCCTATTCTGCCAACAATCTCACTGCTGCTAAAGCACACATCCAAAACTCAGAAGTTACAGCACATGTGATGATGGTGCATTTCCAATAATGCCCCAGATGTGATCACCTTTAATTTCAATGGAACACTGGAAACAATACACACCCAGCATGTATTACAGTGACTGTAAGAAAGTCATTAGGATGGCATGCAAATGTCTAAAATGAACAATGGACAAAATTTGGCAAGTGCTAATAGAATCATTAAAATAGCTGAATAACAAGGAAGATGTTTACTGCTCCCCACAATGGAAGAGTTTAAAACTATTCAGACCCTGAAAATTAAGCTCTATGTGTTGTTCAGGAAACACAGCAGTGTTACTACCACTGTATTGCAACCCAGCCTCTCTCAGCCACACTCTCACTGCCCATGCAGGCGTTCCAATATCATGATTGTTCACTGCCCTATCAATTTATAAAGGGTACCTTGGGATAGACCCAGTCTAAACCCAAGAAACAGAAAGGACAGGATTAGTTTACAGCTAACAAATGTCTCCAACTCTGGCTTTCCTCGCTGCAGACTCCCCACTATTTTCTAGCATAGACTCTTTTACAAAATCCCACAGTCTGGAAACAGCTTGCTTTCATATGAAAAATCTTTTTTGGATTGTAAGTATCCTTGCTCTAATGTTAAAGGACATCCCCTTCTTATCTGGAAAGTGAATGGCCACATAGAGCTTATTCCAATTCCTAGAGAACATATGTGATGATAACACTTACGTAGAAGTATAAATTTGTTTCCGTGGCTTCTGCAAGCTGAATGAACTCAAATTGCCAGAACATCTTGTCTGTTTCTTCCCAGCTGTAGATGCTATAAAGCAAATCCTAGCAATTAATGAGTAAACTCCAAAAGCTTGAAGTTGCTTTCAATTGAAAATCAGATGTTTGAAAATTTTTTTCACTAATCAGTTCCCTGATGACATAAAACTGATCTGGAAATCTCACAAGCACTGTCATTGCAAGGTCAGCAATTCAAGCCTGCAATGCCACAAAGCCAGCTCAGGATATCTTGAGGGCTGCTCCTGACAGTAGAAAATGAAGATGGATACAAAAGAGAAAAAGGATCTTTAGAATTGAACAGAAACAAAATTTCTCCATCTATTATGAAAACAGTGTCCCCAAAAAACCAAAGAAATCCAAGAGGTGTTCCCCCTGAGAGGAAAACCCTTCCATTTGCATTCATAGATTTTAGATATCAGAGAAATCAGAGAAGAAACTTAGAAGTACCAGAGATATGAAAAACTGCTGACAATTTTGTTCACATTCACAAATATAATCACTAAGGAGACAATAATTCACAAATTCTAATATTTCTGATGAATATGCTGAACATGCTGGAATTTACCCAGCTCTGACTTTCAGAACTGCCACCTTTTGACTTTGAGATGAAACTGTAAGGAATCAAAGTACCTGCATAAATGTATACAAGTATCTCAGTGAACCTTTTGGGAAAAGGGAACAGATACTGTTTGAATTCATTAGGAATAAGAATTGCAAAATATATTAGAGTCTTCTAGAAATTGCACTCTGTGCTCAATAGCCTGGTGTTCCAGCTGCTGTTTTGTGGAGCCTAAGGTGAAAGGAATGTTAATCCTGGGCCCAAGTCACCACCTTAAGTGGTTCCCTCCCTAAGACAGGTGTCCTAAATGCTGCTTTTATTCTTTTGTGACAATTATGCTTTGTATGAAAAGAAACTTGTTTTATGCAGTTATCTTATGCCCAGAAGGAGAAACCTCACTAGTTTTGTGATCATTTTCAGAAGCAGTGTCCCTGAAGATGGCACATTTGGAAATGGCAGTATTTCATACTGCTGCATAGCAGCAATTGGCACCCCAGTCTATAAAAGATACTACTCAAATAATATAAAATAGCCAACACCCACAAGGAGAAAGAGAGTTCATTTCTATCCCAAAATCTATCTCTGCAGAGTACCTGTTGTATTGCATTTAATCTAATTTACTAAAGGAAAGATGAATCCCCTTGCTGCAATCAAGCTATTTTTAAAAAGAGATTGGTGGTGATTCAGCTGAATGGTGACTAAACCACTGACAAATTTCCCCTGTCAGCTTGTGTGTATAAAAAGATGCTGTGCTGGGATGCATCATCTGCGGATACCTCTACCTTTTTTAGACTGATTGGGGGTTTTCCAGTCGAACAATATTACTTTAATTATTATTTAAAATTATATGCACATGAAGCTTTTAGCATATTTCAAAAAGGCATCAAGTCATACAATTTAGCTGGGTTTGGAGCAATTTATGGAGGACTGTCTCCCATAGAAGGGACTCCCCACTGGAGCAGAGGAAGAGTGAAGAGTTGTCCCCCGAGGAGGGAGGAGTGGCTGAGACAAGATCTGACCACAGACTTCATTCCCCATTCCCTGGACCACTTGATGAGAGGAAGGTAGAGAAAAACAGGAGTGAAGTTTTGCCTGAAAAGAAGGGAGAAATAGGGGAAGGTGTTTCTAAGATTTGTATTTATTTCTCATTATCCTACTCTGATTTAATTGGTAATAAATTAAATTACCCCAAGCTGAGTATGTTTTGCCCATGACAGTAACTGGTGAGTGATCTCTCTCCATCTTTATCTCGACTCACAAGCCTTTCACTGTATTTTCTCTCCCCTGTCCAGCTGAGGAGGGGAGAGACAGAGTGGCTTCAGTGGCTACCTGGTGTCCAGCCAGAGCCAACCCACCACACAAGCCACAGCAGAGAGAGTGTAAAACAGGTATTGCACAAGATCATTAGTGGAAACTGCTTGTTTAATTTACTTTATATGAACTGAATGTATCTTCTGAAAGGACAGACAGAGACACATTCCTGTGAACAGAAAAACAGAGTCATCCTCATTCTGAATGTTAGCCTGTAAATCAAAAGGTGCAGGTTGGGTTTCTTGTTCTCTACAAGCTGCAGCCTTTGGCAGGTACAGGATTACATCTATGGACTAGAGATGACTCTGGTGCCTCCAACAGCTGTTCCTGCCTGCAAACTTCCATATAACATAGCACAAAAAGGAGGAGAGAAGGTGAGTTCTTAATTTACATCAGCAGAGAGAAAGAAATTAAACCCCTAAAGTAAGCTAAACTGGAAATGGAGTTGAGAATGGCTACTACAGTTCCTTGAGTAGGGCACTTAATTACTCTGTAGCTCCTTTGGAAACTGCCTTCAGGGACTACAGGAGAAGCTCATGCTTATGACATTTATCAGGATGTTAGTTTGGAATATAATAATCCTGGCAGTTCACTAGTGGCTTTACTTGGTCCTGAAAAACTGATTTCCTAGGAAATTACTTTTTAAGATCTATCTGTATTTCTGTCTGGTTTCTGTGATGATTTACAAGACTAGATAACCTTTTTTCTTGCCATGGTGAGAACAAGTCTTAGAGAGTACAGATGAATATTTGTCCTTCTCTTACCTTGACTTTAAAATCTCACTGTTTATGTCAGTGAAAATTGTTACACATTTAATTAGCTATTTTGTTGATGCAGATTTACAGACAGTTTAGTAAATAGTCTGTCTATTATTTCTATCCTCGTAAGTCAATAATGAAAATTGTCACTCACAGGACAGCATAAACAAATAAATGTGCATATGATAGACTGAAAGCAGAATTCACTGGTATCTAATAGGTGTTTAATTGCTTTGGAGTGCTACTAAAAAAAAAGGCAATATTGTTAGGATGCTTTTCTTGCAAATAGGTTCTAGAAGCATACGGTCAGTGCTGTATAATTGTAGCCTTATAATTAAAACTAAATAGGTTAGAAATTACAAGGTAGAAGAAAACAAAAGCTCAGCAGCAAGTATATGTGTGGTTAAACATGGATTAGTGTGTGCTGTGTGGTGCTGGTGGGTGCACCTAAAAGCTGTGCTCCAGCACTACACCTGCCAGGAATTACCATTATGGCTTAGGAGGGACTGTGGCTGTCTAAGGAGACCTGAGGGAAACGAATTCTTAGCTGGGGCTGACATGAGTACAAATGAACCAATTAAGGCACCTGTATCAATATAAGCATCCTGACTCATTGTTTAATGGGATAATTGGAATTCTGTAGAGGAAATAAAGTTGATTACAGGGATCAAACAGAGCGAAAGCTTTCTAAGTATTTGTCTCTCGCTTGTGACAAGCTGTAGCTTATGAGGCTGCTGACATGGAACAAATGGCAGCATGGGGAGTAAAAGGTCAGGTTATTACTTTTTAGTGCTCACAATAAAATTGTGTACATGCTAAGAAGAAATGGACTAAGCTCTGTGTGTTTAACAATAAACATGAAGTCTATATTCCAACTTTTTGTATGTATCTGAATTCCCAGAATGTTCTAGCTTTACCTGATAAATTTCTCTTGGTATAATGCAATTCAGCAGATTTCCCCATCATCTTACATGCATCTATAAATTAATTTACAATGCAATCCTAGGTGTCTACTCCTTGGTTTTGATGAGTGGATTTGTCCATGAAAGCATATGATGAACAGATGGTGGAAGAGAAAAAGTCAAAGAGATGAGGGGCTAGCTGGGTTTGTCAATCCAAAGAAATAAGATGCGGATGATTTACTCTCTATAAACAGAAGACAAACTGTTCTCCAGAGAGAAGGAAGAATGGAAACAAATTCACTGTATTCTCAGGAAACAATCTATCAGAAAAGGTCAGCAGGCTTTTATGTTTGAAGAAGAAAATGAAAAGGCAACTGTGGCTTATTGTGTCCAAATGTACTATTTCCTTTGAAGGATTCAAAATATTTTTGTCCAATGGAAACTGAAGGCTACATAACTTCTCTTGCGTGCTTCTAAAGAGTAGGCTGATTATTTGGGAGAAAAAAAAAAGGAAAATCAAGTACAATAGAAGACCTAGCATTATCTTTTTTTCATGTGGCAGGTGAAAGTTTTGAGTGTACAAGACTTGTCATATTTTATCTGGGATATCAACAGAGAAACAATAAAGAACACCAATGCTTTATTTATTTGTTCCCGTTCACCTTTCCCCCCCCCCCCCCCCCCTTTTCATTCCTGCCATTACTCTTTGCAGGGCAGAGATCTTTAAAGGACTCCAGCTGTAATGAACTGTATTTCTCAGGATGCAGATCTTCCACTGGTATAGTATGAGAATCTAATAGTTCAGTTTTGGAACTGCAGGAGCAGCTGGGGACCATGAAATCGAATAAGGGCCAGTACTAGAACCCTCTTTGTGCTACAGAAATTTGCAAAGTAAAAGTCTTCAGTTTGAGAAATTTAAAATAATTTCCTTTCAGTTGAAAATGTCCAACCATCCTGTTCCAATGTAATGGAATTCTGGCATTTCAAAATTTTGCCTAATTTTGCATCAAAAGCCACGATGAAAAAGGATAGAAATTCTCTATTCAATAACAGAAATTCTCTATTCAGTAATGACTGACATCGCCTAGAACACATAGCACACCATAATATTATTGAAACGAATAGAATAAGTGAGTACTCTGTAAGGTCCAGAACACATAATGAAATGAAAAATAATGAAACACATAATGAAACACAGAAGTCCATTAAATTTATTATTTTCTATAATGAGAGTCTACCCATCTTATCAAACTTTTGTGATAAACTTTGCCCCTTCTGGGTCTGATGAGTTTTGCAAATTGTACAAATGAAACAATTCTTATCCAGCATTACACACACAGAAGAAAGATGCACACTGACCAAAAACAAGGATATGAAGAAATTCTTTAAATGAAACCACATTGAATGAGCCATTAGGATCCTTCTGTAGAAGAAAAGTAGAAGAACAATCACATTAGGTCAAAAAGATGACTTAAAAATATGCCCTTTCTATAAGCCCATGATGAAGTTAGTGTCTCAGCAGATACTAGATTCTGGTTTGAAATCTTTTTATTGACCTGTAACTTATGCAAGCAAGATGACTCAAAGGTAATTGACAATAGAGAGAAAGAAGTAATATGTTGTTAAATGTGCCCTGAGCTGTTTTCTCACCACAAGACTCTGCAGTATGTGTATGTCTTGCAATTAAATATTATATAAAATTAATATAGTATAAGGTAAAGTGTACTCTTTGTTGCCACTTGCAGCAACAAAGTCAACAACAGCAGCATGTGATTAGGACTCTGAAATCTCTCCATCTGAGATTTCTTTCTGGAATCAAATTCAGGCAGAGAGAAAAGGAGAAACAAACAAGTTTACTGCAGCTCTGCAGTAGCAAATAATCAAGATAACTACTTGAGGAACATAAAGTGAAGCACCAGATTCTTCAAATAATATGATAATTGAAACACAGGTGTTGAATATCCAGTTACATGCAGATCTCTCTCCTCTCAGAGAATGGAAAGGGCACAGAAGGGTTAGCCTGAGATGAACAACAATGCAGGGGAAAAAAGAGCCAGTCTGTGAACTGGAGGACAAATCTATCTCAACCTAAAATTTGTCATCGGCTGTGTTGTACAGGCAGTCTGTTCAAACACATGACAAATGACACTGCTATTCATAGAGCAGGCATAACACAGGTTGCCACAATCTAAATTGTTACCAGTACTGTCCCATACACCAAGAAATGTCATGCATTCTGCTCTAGAGCACCACGGTGTGCTTAAGGTGTACTTAAGAGGAAATTACAGTCAATACAGTAAAAATTATCTAATAGGTAGCTATGTGCAACTAATCTTTATGGTTTGTTAAAAAAAAACAAACAAAAAAAACCCCAAGGCTTTTAGCTTGAGGCTTTTAGCACTTATTTTTGCAGTTGCACTGCATTTCAGGAAATGAGAAATATTTAATCTCTGGTTATAAGGAAGCAATATTTTGTTTTGACATCAGCTCTGGGGAGAAGATTCATCCAAATACTCCACAGCAGTCCTTGATTAGCACAGCTATGAAAAAAAAGGGTGAATCTTCAACTTACTTGTAGCTTCCTCCTGTCATTTTAAATATATTTCAAGAAGGGCATAGATTGTCTAGCCAATGAGTTATACTGTATGCATAAATATATGTGGATAATAATGTTCTGGCTTCTTCATACAGCTTCATGAAGAATCTTGGCTTCAGGCCAAACAACTGCAAAAGCAAAGCTTTTTCCCCTCAGCATTTTAGCAAAGTGTACATAATACATCTTTAAGTAAATTAGTGTTATAACAGGTTTCCACTGATCCATCTTGAGGAGTCAAATGAGAACCAAAAATAGATCCTGCTTTCAATTTCCCCTGAGCAACAAAATTATTTCAAATCCTTCCTTGCCACAGGAAACAAACAGATAAAACCCCCAAGTCTGGCAATGATTCAGTAAATATATGTGCCTGTTCAGTAATTAAATCCAGGAGCCAATGAAATCTTTATTAAAAAAGGACTTGCAACATATCCAATAAAGTTAGGAAGCAAGTGACTCCCCAAGAAAACCCCTTCCTCTGTAGTCAGATGCTTTGTGGCATTTGCAAAGGAAAACTCAGAGTATGCAGCAGATGCCAAAGCCACCTCTGCAGAGAGGTGCAGAACATGCAGAGTCACACACCATAATTAGACCTATGCTTTAAGGGACTGGCAAAGTATAGGTGAAGATATGATCAGATACTATTCATTGGAATAAACAGTACAGGCTAAAAAATAGACTGTAACTTCAACTTGTACTATGAAAAGGGGAAACCCCCCCCTTGGAAAATTCCTGCAGAATGGCAAAGTCATTGAATCAGTAACAAACACAGCAAGAGTTTTAAAGCAGAAGAGGCCTTACCTTTAAGGCTGATGGGATTATATGCAGATTTTCGAGTAACTACTCCTGGATTTGTCTGAGATAAGTGATTGTATTTTCAAAAATGGAAACAAGATTATCTCATTTAAAGTTTTGGTACTTCCTTCAAATATTTATGTAACAAAACGTGGTCCCTGGCAAGGAGATTTGGATGTGTTGAAGGAGAGGACAAAAAGTAGAAACAGTAGCTCAGCATTCAGCTCAATTTTAGTGCATACCTTTTAAAAAAGGATAGAATCATAGTGTTTGCTTTCATATATATAATTGAGATCAAATCCCTGAAAGAAGACTTCACTGAATGTACTTGACTGGCATAAACCAGACCATGTCTAATCTTGCTAAAAACACATGCACGTTACATTATTTTTCTTAAAGCCTGCTAATAAAATTGGCATCAAGTAACATAAATTAATGTGATGCTCTGTTTGCTTTTCAGCAAGGCGTATGTATAACACTCATCACTCGTGGCAGTGGAAGTGTAAGGAGGTAGCATGATTATCATGACATCAAACTAATTAAGGTTAGCCTGAACAAAGTAAAGGATGCCCTCTCCTACAGCTCTGTAGAACAAAAGGAACGAGGAGCACAAGGGAAATATTAATAACAGTTTATACAAGAAGGGCTTGATTTTGTTCTACTTATGTGGAATTGCAGCTGAATAAAGTGAAAAGAGAGAAAAGGAAAGTATTTCTTGGTCCTTAGAAAAATAACAAATGGGTTGTTAATTGGCAAGTGTTTAAGGGGCTGGTTCTAATCAGGGTAAATGGGCTTGTTTTTCCAACACTGGGTCTCACATCAAAACAACAAGAAACAATTGAAAAATCTTTGCTAAAGAAAGCAAGAGGAAGTGGGTTGTCACCAGCTGTTCAAAGACAAAATTCTTCAACAAAAGTATAGCAGCAGATGCCAGTGTAAAGCACAGGGAATGCAAATGCACATGAGTCATCCCAAAAGCTTAGGGGGGAAGGAGCTGCCGGCCAGATCCTGGGGGCAAAGATTTTTGTGGCTTTAACCATCTCTCCACTTGCTTTGTACTTTGTTCAAGTACACGGTACATTTTTTTTTTTTTGGAAGAAGGTGTTTTTAATCCCCATTAAAGAGCCTGAGCAGAAGGAGAGTTTCTTTCAGAAATATTATTCTTTGGGCCTTTGGCATCAAAAAAGGAGATGGTCCAGCATCATCTGTCCAGCAGGGAGAAGAGTTAAAATATTTTCCCCTTTTCCCTCTTTTTTTAGGTTCATGATAATGATAAAAATTGTTAAAAGGATCATTTTTATAATTTCCAGCATTTCACTATTTGTTTTACATTTCAGTTCCATAAACTGGCACACTGGGAAAGGATAGAAAATTGGCATAATGGTAAAAATAGAAGAACTACCTGCTGTGTTTCACAGAGATAATCCCAAGGATCCCATCTCAGGCTGGTTGCCCCTGGGCAGAGGGATAAGACCTTCCAAAAGTTAAAGTATGATGAAACTTGAAATGAAAGTGACAGAAGGATGCTCTCCAGGAGTTTTCAATATTATCCTGCTTCTCTAAAAGAAATAGCAAGAAAGAGACAGAGGGAGGAGTCCCAGACTCAGCTCTTGCCTTGTTTGTCTCAGCTGTACATATTTAGGCACTCTCATACTTTAGTCATTACAAAAAACACACAGATCTGCACAATTCCATAATCTTATAAGAAAATAGGTCATTGGGGATTATCAAATTCTCATCCATTTAATTTCAAAATTGTCTTCTTGGTTTTCCCCCAGCAACACCAAGATCTCACATGGAGAGGAGAAAAAGGCTTTAGCAGAAGACTTTGCATGGAGGTGGATCTACATTTTGAATCATTTTATGTTTCAGGCTACCATGTTCCACTGTGACAGATCCTGAGAATTCCCTCCTGCCAGTAGCCCTCAAGGCAGCCATCCCCAGTTTCTCCACTGAATTCGTGCTACTTAACATCTCACAAATAAGGAGAGGCTTTTTGTTCTTTAAAGCAGAACTCCAGAACTGACTGGAAAGTGATTTAATTTTTTGAAAATATGATTATATTTTGATATTAGAACATACTGATATGTGATTTTTCCTGGTTTAAAGAAAACAAAAAACAACAAAAAGGAGAGAGAGGGAGTGAGAAGGTTGGGCCCTCAATAGCCAGTGGTGCAGACATTTGGAAATTCATCTGTGCCAGAAGGGACACTGCAGGACCACCAAGCCAGTGGGGAAACAATGACACTCTGAGCTGCATTGGGTGATGATTTTCAGGCTCCATTGGGGGGATGCCATGAACCTGGTGGAACCTGTCACATATACCTGCAGACTCTGTCAGTGCTCAGGGCAGGCATGTAGGATTACAGTTTTCTTTGGGATATTTCCTCTGCAAAGCTACTCTTTAAGAAACAAAAAACCCCAAACACATTTGTACCTGATCTCAGGAAGAAGGCTTGAAGACTGGGCTTTGCCATGTCTCACTGCAGAGCACAGGTGGGAGCCAAGCATTAGCAAGTCCTTCTTCTGTACCTGAGCAAATTCAGCAGGGAAGGAATGAAATGAGATCCTGCTGCCCTTTATTTCTTGTTTGCCAGACATGTGGTTGAAAGAAACTGCATTCTATGTGATCCAAGTCATTTTTCTCCAGGCTCATGATGTGTCCACTTCTCCAATTGTATTTCCCACGGCTGGTAATTGAGGTCCTACCATGGGAAGAGATGGAGCAAGCACACAGGTTTGTTCCTCACACCTGGGAGGCAAACTGTGGCATGAATCTATAGCTCATGGTGGTGAGAGTGGATCACAGAGCAGTTATTGCATTTCCAAGGGAGGGAAATCCAGCCTGACTTGGTTTTGTCATAAGTGATTAGATTTTATAGTGTGCTTATGTACTTCTCCTAATCAAATTAGCATGTTGGCTCAAAATCAGCCTAGCAGAAAACCTCTCATTTTCTTACCCATTCTGCTTCATTTATCACCTGGAATTACCAAAGTTTTGAGGTTTTCTTTTCTCTCTGACTAGGCCCAGTTCTGCTTAGCTTATAAAATTTGAAACATTCATTGCCCAAGGTTGCAGGAGCAATGAATATTTATAATCCCATCTTCCCAGCACACTCAGAGGTATCTCACAGTATGACTTCACATTAGAAATGTCCCACCTGTGGGGATCACTCAGAAAAGCACAGATTACAAGTCTGTACAACATAGAACAAGGTCAATACCCAAATTATGGGAATTATCACCTTAAAAAAGGTCTCATATCTGATGATGCACCGGCCCAACACTGATTTATAGGTGCTGTACTAGTGACTCTCCCCTGTGAATACAGCATTTCAGCTATTAAGTTACAATATTATTCCCCAGTTCTTTTTCCAAGGCTTCTCATGAATCAGCTGCAAATTGTACAATGCATTCCTCTCACCATTTACAAAGGTAGCCCCTGTCTCCAACAGCAAGAAATGAAAAAAGGGTTTCTCACCTGGCTTCAGAGCCCAGGGAAATATTATAGTTTAAAGAACACAGTGACTAGTGACAAAACACAGGCAGGACTACGATGATGAAAACTGCTTAGAAAATACTGCAAATGAAACTTCTTGACCCTGCAGTCACCTTCTGTTAATTCACTGCAAATATGGTTTTTTTTTTCTTGGCTGAGGCCACACTCTAAAAAACCCAACCCCCATCCCATTCATCTCCAAAAATGCAATTAAAGCTTAATATTAATTCAGATTATTTTCCTCTTCAAGACAGAGCTATGAGGATTACAGTCAGTTTTAACACTTGTCAGGAAAATATGGTTCCTTCCACTTTGCAGACAAGCAATTAACGTTCTGCAGCAGCAGCACTGAAATTAGAAACTATCTAGAGGCCATTTTAGGCCAAGAAAATTTTGCCATTGATTTTAATGCATCAAGATATAACATATTCTCCAGTATCCTGCCCTTTCCTATTTTTCCCAAACTTTGGGTGAACCATTAAATTGAAGCCTGCCCTGTAAATCCCATAAGCTATTAATGTAGTTCCCTTAGCTGGAAGATAGATTAATGACCTGAGACTTCTGTAGAATATTTGCTACTTCAGTGCAAATTAATATCATATTTTATCCTCATTTTATACCCACATCCAGCACTTCCTTCTGCAAAGGATACCAGAAGGAGCTGATTATTTAAATGCCAAGATTCTAAATCTTATCTTCAAATTTTTAATCAAACTGTTAAACAGGACTCTTAAATTGCAGCATTTTCATTTTTCCTACTTCTCTCACCTCATTTTTCACGATAAGAACAAAGGAAAAATTAAACACTGAGATGTGTTTAGGAGGGGTTTTTTAATACTAATGAAGTTTTTTTCAGAACTCTGTTCTCCTCTACACCTCGGGTTGGGACTAAATAAAAATGTCTCACTTCACCCAGGTCTAAGTTCTCAGTTTTAAAATAAGTAGTTTTAAAGTTTTCTAGGTATCATAGACTATCCTGTCAATAAAGATTTTGTCCACAATCCCCTATCTTTTTCTGTATTTTTAATTAAATTACCAATTCTTCTTCCACTACCTAAAGTAGTACTGTTTACTAAACACATTTCACTGACACTGAATGCAGTTTCTGGAGAAAGCAAAATCATGAAAACATGAAAATTGCTTGAGACACATGTTTAGTTCTAGAAAACTTAGGTAGGACCTCCTTTTTTTAGGAATTAAAATTTATGGCAAGGTCTCCAGCTCCTGAGGCAAGCACAGCATGCTATTAGAAGAAATAAAAGAAGTAGCAATGGGGGAAAAGACGAAGTTTTCTCTTACAATTCCTTCTTGCCAGCACTTTAGAAAAGTTTGGTCTTTATTTGTAAACAGTGAAACTAGGTTGAAACTTCAAACTTAGAGCAAAATTTCTCTTTCTATACTTCAAACCCTCAATAATAATGCTACTACTAATAAAAAGAAAGTATGTTATGAAAATCACAGAAAACAAACAGCAGTTTGGAATGAGATTATACATTTTATTTTCTGTCTATATTTGCTATTATAAAAAATCTATGAAGAAAACACAGTCACTTAACAAAGCTTTTGTGGTTGAATCCTTATGCTGTTTTGGCACCAGCATTAGGTATCAAATCATAAGCACATCACAAATTTAAAACAGTCTTGCAAACACATTCACACTTGACCAAGTTGCCTTGTAAACTTCATTAGTTGGTATTGGGGATTTCTGTGGTCAAAAAACTTTTGGGGAGCACATTTCAGACACTCATCCCTCTCTGGATTAGAAATATCCTTTATATTCAGTCTTAACATACTTAGAACTCACTATGACATTTGTAGGGGACCTACAAGGAACATCTCATTCAACTGGCTGACCACTTCAGGCCTGACCAAAAGGTAAAATATGCTGTTAATTGTATTCTCTAAATGCCTGTTAAATGCTGACAGGCTGGGGACATCCACCATCTCTCCAGGAAGCCTGTTCCAATATTTGACTTTGACCACCCTCTAGGCAAAGTGCTCCCTAAGGTCCAGTCTAAACCTCCCCTGGTGCAGGTCAGCAGTCCCTCCTGACTGTAGGAGTTCTATCTGCCAGGTTTGTGGTCTTTCCCCCTCTCCTGCTGCCCCATTTCCCAGTGGTGCTGATTATCACTGCCCTTCAAAGCAGCTGATGCCCTCCACAGCTCCTCCAGCAGCTGAACTCTTCCTTGTCCCTGTATGGATGCCTCTGTGTTCTGACCTTCCTGTGGATTGGCTTTTCTGAGGCTCAACCTGCCACGTCTTCCTGTTCCACAAGGGTCTCTGACTCTTCCTTTCTTCTCCTCTCTCTTATATAATTTCCTCAGTGGCCATCTGAATGCCACCATATGTGAGCATGCTGTGAGTCTTCCCTTCCAGATGTGAAGGTACACTTGGCAAAAGGTTGGGACATGCCCTGAGGTTCAGCTCAGTGAACTCACCATGAGAAATTACTGGACAAGGCAGAAAATAGAGCAGGAAGTTAACAAGTGTTACAAATAATACCATGAAGGATGACCAAATTTCACAGATGGCTAAAATGTGAAGATGGCCAAAGTGGGAGGTTTAGATTGGGTTTTAGGAAAACTTTTTTCACTAAAAGAGTTACTGAGCATTGGAACAAGTGGCCCAAGGAAGGTATTATCCTGGAAGTATTTAAAATATTTAAAAATGTGGATGTGACACTTAGGAACATGGTTTAGTAGTGGACTTGGCAGTGTTAGGGTAAAGGCTGGACTCAGTGGTCATTTCCAACCTAAACGATTCTAAAATGGAATCTCACATAACAGAGGGGAGAACAAAGACATTTTGAAGAGTAAACCCTTGCTAGGTCCCCAGGGACTGCTAAATGATTGGGTAGGCAACCCCACCAAGTTTGGATACAGAGGTAGCAAAAGAGACTTGTGAGGAAAAAGTAACCAAGGTACAAAATTATTTGAGAGTAGATGCAGAGAGAGAAAGGGAGGTGATCAAGATAAATGAGAGAACAGGAATGGGGAATGGAGGGGAGGGGAGCAAAAGGGGACAGCTGAGTTGCTGTTGCTTGAGCTCTGCACCTGATGACCACAATCCATCCTATCTTCTCATTCAACTCAACTCCTATTTTCTGCATGAGGTGTCTACCATGAGAATTCTTTGTTTGAGAAATAGCTTTGAAGTTAGAAAAGAGAAATACCAGGCTGCAGAAGCAAGAGAGGTATCAATGTAGGGAATATGAAAAAATTCAGTATGACAAACTCTGCCTGGTTTCAGCTGGGACAGAATTAATTTTCTTCCTAGTAGCCAGTACAGTGCTGTGTTTTAAATTCAGTATGGCAATAATGTTGATAGCACACTGATGTTTTGGTTGTTGCTTAGTGTTTACCTTAAGTCAGGAACTTTTATGTCTATGCTCTGACAGTGAGGAGCTGCACAAAAGCTGGAAGGGAACATAGGACATCTGACCCAAACTGACTAAAGGGATATTCCACACCACAGAACATCATGCCCCCTGTATGAACTGGGGGAGTTACCCAGAAAGGGGCTGATTGCAGCTCAGGGATGGGCTGGGTACCAGTCAGCAGGTGATGAATAACCATTATTTGTCTTTTAGGTTCTCTCTCTCTTATTTTTATTACTATTATTGTTATATTTTAATTCATTTTGATTATGAAATTGTCCTTATCTCAACACATAAGTTTTACTTTCCCCCCCCCGATTCTCCTTCCCATCCCACTTGAGGCAGGGTGAGGAGTCAATGAACAGCTGTGTGGGACTAAGTTGCCAGCTGAGGTTAAACCACAACACCCCCATAAAATCCTATGCAGACACTGCTGTCTATTATTGGTTCATTGGTGGCCGAGTTGCTAAGCCTTTTGGCAGGGAAAATCAGAACATACTTGACTTCACTCTGCTGTAGCCAGTATACTCCCAGTGCCCAACATAATTATTTTAATGCCAGCTCGAGTACCACTGCACTGCAGCACTGCCATACTTTGTCTCAGCAAGGAAGAGAGCAAGATAAACAACTACACCTCCACTCAAAGCTTCCCCTTCTTTTGTCCTAGAGGCAACACTGCAAGCAGCACCAACAAAAAGAAATAAAAATAAATAAATTTGCAGTACTATTGCCTCTGAGATCTCAGTAACTCTAACTGTAATAATCCAAATAAATTAGATAATTGGAAGGCTCAACAGAAGCTTTCATAAAAAAACACTGAGACCCAAGCTATCCTATCTACAATACTGACAAGGGGAAGAAAAGGAAAACTCACTAAATCGAAATCCAGAGGAAAAAATTACAATCTCTAAGTTTCCACCTTGATTTAATAATTGAAACATCATGTTCCCTAACATTACACGTGACATGCTGTGGCATGACTTCTCTGACGTGCCAAACTCACAGACAACGGCCTGGTTTAGATGTTATTAATCTGCTGACACCCTGTCTGTCTTAATTCTGCCATTTCCGAGTAGAGATAAAGTCACAGTTCTAAAACACGGTGTGGATACCCACGCATTGCACTTGTCTTTCCAGTGGAGCCTTCCCAACAGATCAGTTTACAAAGGCCAGCCCCATTTGGCTGGTTTCATCCTCTTGAAATCTAAACTGTTTGAGAAGATAAATTATTGTTACTACATGCATAGCACCTGTCATATTTTACCCACTGAAATGTGTATAAAATACATTTCCAGTGACTGTCAGGGAAGGAAGGATTGGTGTTGGCTGCCACTAGTGACAAGTCCCTTCCTCCAGCCTTTGCCTGAGTTGTGCAAAGCCCTCATGAAGACTTATCCACATCCTTCAGCAGACTTGAGGAAAACCTCGAGCTGGGCTCTTGGCTACTTGCCACAAATTCTTTCAACTTTAACCTGTGAAATAGATGCTGTTGTTAGGCCATTGTCAATTAGCTCATGTGAGAGGATGACAAGGAGGAGACTCTGGGCTCTTGTTCAGCAGTGATACTGCTGCTCTCAGTTTGTCAACCAGCCAGGGACAAACAGTTTGTTGTGCAAGTGTTATCATTTTACTGAGCAGATCCCCAGTGCCACACTACAGCTGGCAAACAGCAGAAACAGAAGTAGCTCCATTAAAATCATGTGTTGCACTCCAGCCTTTTATGGGACACACTTCCCACATCCATCATCTGTGCTCTGGCTTCCCCACATCACTTCCCCACATTCACTCTAGCTTTTCCACATCCCCACATTTGCCACCACAACCTTAAGGATAACAAGTTTGAAGGTTTTAGCCTACTGAAGAAAAAACACATTTAGCATTCACACAGTGAGAAAGCTGTCTTTTCCAAAATGTTACATTTAAGATTGATTCAGAATCATAATGGAATGAGACCTCAGCTGAGAAAAGGGAGAAGATGAAGTTAATTAAAGTGCTGTCCAGCTGGAACTTGAAAATTCTTCAATCAAGGAAATATATCATACTCTGCCTCTTCCCATGTACATTGAAAAATAGCAGCTCTTGTAGATTTAATTAAAACTTAGACTTAGTTTTTTAGTTAATACTCTTAACTTGATTCATTATTATTCAGTCAAGATGCAAAGTTATGACCCTCATCAGGAAAAGGAATGTTTTCCAACATTATGATAACCTATGTGATTTTTTTTTTTCTGTTAGTTTTGAATTTCTTATAATACCTGAGGAAAGCTGGAGAACAGAAAGGTTGCTAGCTCAGCTGGTTTAACTTGGCCTTTCCATTTAGTTTAAAGGTGGAGGATTTTGTTTGCTCTTTTTTTCTCAGTAAATTTTCATTGTTGCTCAACCAGAGATTTGAAGTTAAAATATCATATTAAGAGACAGATACTCAAAGATTACAAAAAACTTACTCTCCATCAAAGCCCATAATCCACTAGTTCCTTCACTAGCAGGGAACTGTGCTGCAGCTAAACAAGCCCACCTTGAAGCAGCAAGGCACTGATTTTAATCTCTCTGTGGTTTCCTCATCACCTACATAATCCAAATCCCAGCTCCCCAAATACACCTGTACATAATTTTAAAAATACTCAAACACATTTTTTCTCCCAGCTACAAGCACAACTCAGATGTCTTTTGGCATCAAAAGCAGTAACATTTATCCCAGCATCCCTCAGCTGCAGTGCCACATTATGAATAAAGGATGAACTCAAAATCACTGCAGGGGTGGATATCTCAACCTGCAGTTGCTCTGTCAGCAGGGCAGGCTGCTCCAAGCTGGTCCCATGCTCCAATGGCATAGACCCAAGTCTGGTGGGCTTTGCATCTTTGCATACAGTCTCACACTAACAACGTTCTGCTGATTTCAGAGGCTATTTGGAGAGCTTGGGTAAGATGGGATGGTACGTGGCACAGGCTAATAAGATGCTCCAGACATGAGCTGATCTCATCCTGGTATCTGCACTGCCTTCTCAAGCACGGAGGAGGTATTGGCTGAGGAGCCAAAACCAAACCACATCAATCAGTTGTCACCATATGAACACCCTCCCTTCCACTCTCTGTGCTGATAGAGTGGATTCACTTTGTAAACTGAAAATAAATCCTTCTGGCCTAATTGATAAATCAAATCTATGAGCTAAAGCCACTGCTTGACTATCTGCCTCAGTGGCTGGGAAAATGGTAAAACAACCGGATTACAGGCTTACAGCCTGCCTTCAGTGACCAGCACGCAGCAGCAGAGGAATCTTTTTAACCTTCTAACATAACTGCCCATCCAAACTCACACAGAGACTCCCTGTTTTTTACTATAGTCTCTGTTAGGGCAATGCAGAGCAGGAGCAGAGTCACTGAGCGTCCTAAATCAATATGGAAAACAAGCATAGTCTTTAAAAATATGCATATTAAGAAGACTGAAGGTAAGGTGAAAACGTCCACTTTAACCGGAAGACCCAAATAACATAAGAAAATAGGTTTAAGGCTTGTAAGAATGGGATAGATGAAAGAAAACTTTTATCCAGGAGTTATCTGAGTTCCCACTGGGTGGTTGTTGGAAGTACCATCCTTTACAAGTGTAATCTGTAACCATGGCAACCCACTTCTTTTTAAAGGGGACAGGGTTGGAAAGTAAGGTCTCCATCCCCACAGCCTGAGATAACCATCACTAAATAGCATAGGCTTAGGCAGGGACACACATCTGGTAGGAAGGAGTCGAGGAGAGGCTGAGGAGGCTGCAGAAGGGTTAGGGTCAGGCAGGTGAGAAAAGGAAAATACTCTCTGATGCCTGCACACCTGCAACATGCACCACCGCTCACTTACAGGGTCTGTTTCATTTTAAATCATTGTTGTATGATTCATCTAAGGGTTTAATAAATTAAAAAGTAATTATAAAAATAAGAATAACAATAAAATTGTCCTAAAAGAGGTCTCCCTCCATAAGCGTTAGGATAGAAATGGGGAAAGATAACAAACAGCTGCTGCTCTCTGTGGCTTCCTGTCCCACTCCCCACCATAGCAGTTACAATTTTATGTCTCATCAAAGATTCATAGAATATGGATTTAGATGCAAGAAAATGCTACCTAGATTTTAGAGAGACTATATTCTTCATATTAACAGGTTTTAGTATTTGTGCTTTTTCATTGTTTCATATCGTTTGCAAAAGGAAAGGAGAAAACACCTTGAAATATTTCCTTGATTAAAAACCTTTTTTTGATGTTTTCCATGCTGTTGACAATAATGAAAGTATTTACAACACAAATTATTCTCCCAGTTTAACTTAAAACATGGTGGATAAATCCGCAGAAAGAACTATAGAGTATTGATATACTTCAACTTTTAGAAATGTGTTTCCATGTGTCTAGCATGAAACAGAAAAATAGATAAAAGACTCATACACCTATTATTGTTATAAATAAAAAAAAAAGAAAAAATTAAAAAGAAAAAAGAAAAAGAAAAAAGAAAAAGAAAAAGAAAAAAAAAAGAAAAAAAGAAAAAAATTTTAAAAAGCAACAGCAACAAAATCCATTAAGTGTGGGAACTAAAATGAACAAATTAGTATTCCTGGAATTAGTTTTTCACAGTCACAGTAGTGAAGAAAAACTAAATTTAAGGCAATGTGTAGAGACATGTCATTTACATACCTTCTTCTAGAGCAGGGAGTAGTGCTGACAGGTACAGGTGACATAACAGAAAAGAAAATGTAATGCTCATTCAGCAAGATCCCAGGAAGATCCACACAGAAAAATGCTTCTCTCTCTAAATTGTCTACTGAAGTCTTTGAATTTTCAGTACACTTATTTCGTGTTAACTTGTTTTAATCAACAAAAAACAACTCACTGCCTGTTCTAGAGACCCCAGAGGCAAACTCTGATCTGTGATGGTGAAGCCTCACCACCAGGTGGGAGGAAGGAGAGATCAGGCAGCCTCTGCACCCAGGGCATGTCCAGAGCAGTCAGTGCATCCACAACAATTCACAGTGCCTTGGATTTGAATTAAGAACCATTATGTAAACGGCAGCCTGAAAAATTCATTCCACAACACACACTTACCACTCACACTCAGATGAGTCTGAATATACACCACAAACATTTGCCAAGTGTCTAGACAAGCATTTCTGGTGGTATTAGCTGAGTAAATTTGCAGTGAGTTTGCACAAAATACAACAGAGCTGTGAACATCAGCCTAGAGAAGGCCAGATAAGGTAACAGATTCATCACATGGAGTCAATTCTCATCTTTAGGGTAACTCAGTGGGTCAGGCACATCCAGACAAGAAAATGCTTCAAAAAAAGAACAAGACACAAAAAGATTATAAAAAGTCTGTACACAACACCATGCAAGCCAATATGTTGGGACAGTGGCAAGCTCAAGTCCTACTTGCTTCAGTTTCCCATTCCTCATTGAATTAAATTGCTTGAAGGGATGGGTGATACCACGTGGAAGAAATAGGCAAATTAAAGGGATAAAATGGAGAAAGTAAGAGGGCAAAGAGAGACACCAAGAGAAGAGGGAACAACTTTTGCCAATTCACTGACCTTGGCATACTCTGTTGTATTTTTAAAAGATAAATATCCCCTTTAGAAATACTCATCATTGACTACACGCCTGGATGAGTCAAAAAGAAGACACGTGGGCACTCAACAGACAGGGAGATTTGACATATTGTTATGTTCTCTGGAATTTATTTCAGGTAATGAATATTCCAGAACAGTATTCTTTTCCTTTGGTCCAAATATTACAGAAAATATTTAGCTTAATCCAGTCTGCTAATGTATTCTCATAACCGTGTATCTCTGACAGTAACATTAGCAGCTAAAAATCCACAAAATAAACAATATAGGGAAACTAGGCCATCAGTCATACTATGGAATGAAAAATGCAATCAGAGCTACTTTTAATAAATGCTCACACAGCATTTCTGCACTTCTGTGTTTCTTTTACAGGAGATTTGACGTTGCTGAGTATTCAATGTTGAATTTTTATTTCCGAAAGAAGTTATAAATTAAGCAGCCTATTGTGCTTAGAGTAAGGTTGTGCTCACTGTACTATATGTCATGTCATTCTTTCAGACTTTGTGCTAAAAATACAACATTGTGAAAATCCCTGCTACTGCTAACAACCCCATGAAGTTCTTTGAAGTGCAGTGTGGCTGTCAAATATGTCAGCTGTTGAGGGAGCCTCTCATGGTGCTGAAGAATGAAATATTTGATTTGTGAGTCAAGAAAAGTGGAATAGAGACGTGCTGACACAGAACTGAGCAGGTTCAATTGCCTGATCACCAGTTCTGTATCTGGGTACACAAATGTCAGGTGCCAGGAGTGGATCAAAGGGTGCCGTGAGCTCTGTGTGCACGTTTGGAGTCTGTCCCTGCACTGCCCTGCAACCACCTGGAATTCAGGGCACAACAGGGGCCAAAATGCAGGAGGAGGCGTTTATGGGAGAAGCACAGTGAGACAAGTGCTTGGGAAGACAATCTGAGCAAACCAAATCAATCAGAAGGGCTTGAGCCATCCTGCAAGGCTTGAGGTTGACTGCAGCGTCTCTGGCACACCCAGCCACGCTCTGTAGTTCTGATGTTTGGGGAGGATGTCTCACAGCCTCTCCCCAGAGATATGGTCCTTATGGGGTGAAAAAATATGGCCTCAAATGCTGGTTGTCAGGGCCGGTTCCTACTGTTATGCATTATTTGCAACATTTGAACCCTCCAGTTATGACCGTGTAACAGTTATGTTAACCACTGCCCAAAGTACTGTGAAACCCCCACTCCAAATCCAAAAATATTATTATCACTCACATATCTTTGATTGTGCTAAGCATTTTTTAATATATTGCAAAAAAGAACACGAAGAACATTTAGTCTTTTTCATTTTTAAATTATAACTACGCCCCCTAATCAGGCACTGCCAAATAGTAATGTCATAGGACTTTGAGTTCACTTCTTCTTTTGCAACATAATGCAACACATTTTTAGTTTCTTCATCTTAAAGTCATAAAAGAAGCTGCTGTCACTTTGCTGACATAAAAACAGATTTCTCTTCTTATTCCCACCCTCAAGATACTCCCAGGTTTTTTCAAGCTGATTCTGAGCTAGTTTAGAAATAGTTATTGTTTTAATGTAATGGTTTAGCTCTTAAAAATCCAACATATTTATTTGAAGGAAATAAGACAGAACAGTTTTACTTCTTTTCTTATATCTGAATATTAAAAGTATTGCTGTATGCTGTAGTTCTCCAAGGTTCAAATCTCACTGAAATGTTCTTATATTTTTCATTTATTTTTTATATTTATATATAAATTTGAATCTCTCTAGACAGATTCCTCCCATCTTCTGATAGAAAGTAGCCATAAATGAAGACTGGCATGTGCCATTGTCCTCAAAATCACTTTGCCATGTTATTCCACCTGATGTATACGTGTTTGCTACACTATTTTTGGTATTGACACAAGGCTGCCACCCTTGTGAGCAGCTCTGCAATTGAAGATTTAATGAGATTTGCTAAAGACGAAAGATGAAGCACTGAATTTCATGAAATTGTAAATCCTACCACAATTAATTTGAAGAAGGCAGGAAGAGCATTGATCACACCCTCAGTAACGCCTGGATGTCTGTGAAAGTCAAAACAAATACTCAGAGTTTTAGAAAGAAGAATCTCTGTACAGGTGTACAAATAAACACTATAGCCTTTCAATGAGCTCCAGTGATCATTCAATTCATATGAACAGTAACTTCCAAGGAGTGTTAGAAATAATGAAGTTATGATGAAGTGCAAACAAGGAGTTATGCCAAACCTCAGCCTGACGTGGCCGGCAAGTCATAGAAACATTTTTACATGCTTAAACTAGCATGAGAATTGAATAATTGATTGGAAAATTACAGAGAAAATAAACTTTCATTGGAAAATATAATTTTGTGACCAGGGGGTTTCACTCAGAAAGTTCCTTTGGTGTTCAAGCACTCCACTCCAGACAATTCATGTCCAGGAGCAGGAGTACCACATCTGTGCCCTGTCCAAGCCAGAAGTCTCCTCATCTCATTAACCTGAGCTCTGTATCACATGAAAGCAGTCACCTGGCCTTCTGATCTGAGCAGCCTTCCCAGACCAGTGGCACAGCCTAGTGCTCCCAGTCCAGGCATGCTTCCCTCACACCAAGCTGCCTCCTCTTCAGCTGGATCTGCCTGGAGAAAAACAGGTGAGTCCTCACTGCTGAGCTTTTAAAGGATTTTTATTCCCATGTATTATAGATAGTAAGAGACACAGCTTATTAGAGAATTTCCTCAAAGAGCAATCTTACTGTGCATAGGTCCTGTTGCAATTCATCAATGTTGATTTTTTTAAACTGGTGTCTACTGTATTTATTTGTTGACTTTTTCAATATTTACACAGGATGTAATGATCCACTGATAGTTCATTAAGCAGTTAATTTACCTTGTTACAAACCAAACTAGGAAATCTCTAGGAAGCATGACCAGCAGTCCAAGGGAGGTAATTCTCCCCTTCTTACTCCATTTCCATGAAAACCCACCCGGAGTACTGAATCCAGCTCCGGAATCCCCAACATAAGGATGTGGACCTGTAAGGGAGAGTCCAGAGGAGGCTGTGAAGATGATCATAGGGTTGGAGAACCTCTCCCAGGAATACAGGCTGAGAGGTGGGGCTGTTCATCTTGAAGAAGGCTCCAGGAGACCTTGAAGCAGTGTTTCAGTACCTACAGGAAAGGTGGAGAGGAACTTTCCACAAGGGCATGCAGTGATATGATACAGGGGAATGGCCTTAAGATGAAAGAAGTTTAGGTCAGATATTAGGAAGAAATTCTTTACAGTGAAGGCGGTGAGGCACTGGAACAGGTCACCCAGAGCAGTGATGGATTCCTGGAAGTGTTCAAGGCCAGGTTGAACCAGGCAACCTGGACTAATGAAGGGTGTCCCTGCCCGTAATAGATGTGTTGGAAGTAGATAATTTTTAAGGTCTCCTCCAGTCCAAACCATTCCATGATTCTATGATCTCCAAATTGTTTTACGAGAGCTCATAGCCAGAGATTTATGACCTGCAGATCAGTAAGCAGGACCAGTGTTTCCAAAATTCCTCCATTCCATATATTTCCAAGAGAAAATCCCATTTTCCCTCTTCTTATCCCCCTCAGTTCGTGGCCAGAACACCCAGGTCTCAGCCCTCCTGAGGGAGACTGGGAGATATTGCAACACAAACAAATATTGGCAGCAAGACTCTTGAAACCCTCTGAAAGGGCAACAAAGGAAGACTCTGTTCACACCATTACCCCTCTCTGTACTATCACACAGGGAACCTGAGTCACTGTTCCTTGTTTCCTCATCAGCCTCCAGGTTTTCTGGTACCAGTCTTTGGCTGGGTTGGGCCAGCTGCCACTCCTGGAGATATCCTAACTAACCCCAATGGAATCAGCCACATTTTTCCAGCTTTACCCAGAAATTACAGATAAGGACTAAGCAGAGTGTTGGTGCAAGGCAATGCAGACATTTTAAGATTATAGTAATAGATATATTCAGAACTTCAGAGTAATCAGGTTCACATACTGATGAAGATAATAGATATACTTTAGTTTGACTAAAGGGGTCATAAGATTTTTCAGGGAAAAGCTGGAGATAATTAGAATGCTTTGAGATTAATTATTGCTTTTATTTTATGGATTTTTAACTGGTTTGTAAAGTTGAATGTGATAAAATAGCTTCAGAACACTGTATTGAAATGAAAAAAGAAAATACATTACTTTTTCATGGTTCTCCCTTTTCTGGTAATCATTTGTTGAATTCAGCAGAAGTTAATTAGAAATTTCAGGACTTTTCTCCAGGGGGAAAAAACATACTTGTTTTAGGAAATAAAAAAATTTGCTCTAGTTCCAAATTTGTTTAGAAAGGAAATTTCATACCTCTGTTTCTTAATGATTAGAGTATATATAACCAATAGTACCCACTCCTATATCAGCTGTTAGGGGAAAAATAATCAAAAATACCCTGTATATATTACTATTTGATCTTTTAAAATTCTTATTTCAGATATTTAAAACTGTATTCTACAGACATGTATATTTTACCCCATATAAAGCAGAAAATCTCACCTAGACCCAATTAAGAATTACATCTGAGTGCACATTGTAATGTTCCCTCAACACCACATCCACCCCAGCTTGTACCTGGAAAGCCCAGGGGACACTGGGAGGCCAGCAGCAAAGTGCAGAGTGCCAGGGGATGGGTGCCTTGGCTACTCCTTGCTCCTACATGCTCAAAGATCAGTGACACTTTTGAGAGTCAACATTAAGAAGATTTGGCATCAGAATTATTAAATTTTTTTCTTCCTTTTTTCCCCCCAAATGATTCTGCACTGTGGTATTATACACACAAATATATGCCCTCATGGTGTGGAGTTTGTTTGTGGAGTCCAGGAAACATTCACCCTGGCTTAAAGAGGGAAAGAGGAGTTAAGAGCTCAGTTCTGTCATCCTCTGTCACACTGGTGTGTACTTTATTCTGCAAGTGCTTCAGCTGGGGCCAACAAATCTGCATGTACAGAGTAGAGAACTAATCAGGTTAAATAAGATTAAATAAGGGTGGCAGATTCAGGTCATGCCAAAGGTAAAAATATCCATTATTTTTCAGAAATAAAAAAGTAGATACCATAAAATAGAAAAAGACAATATATATTTGACCAAATTTTGGAGGAAGAGACAGGCCTTGCATGCCACTAAGAGGTAGCAAAAACTATTGATGCCATAATTTCCATGGCTGGAAGCTCTCCATCTCAGTGGGGGCACTGAGACAACGAGAACAACCTGCCACAAAGTCACTACCTGAGGAGGTACCACCCTCATTGATTTCTTTGGTTTAGAAATTCTTCCAGTGCTCTAGTCAGTCAGATAATCACTTTGCAAAAAGAATTATTAGTATCAGAACTTCTGCGGTTCTGAAATGTCCCTCAGCAAGCAAACAACTAACTCTTCCACCCACTCAGTACGCCCCCACTTGTGAATTGCAATTAGCATTGCAAATGTCTTTCCCTTTTCAGAACTATTGATTGTGCTATTAAACAGAAGCAGAGTTTAAATGCTTGGAAATCTGCTTTAGCTTCCATTCTCTGTTATCTATATACTTACCAAACTATCTATAATCTATCTATCTATCTATCTATCTGAAAAAAATCCAATTCTGTACACAACCTTCTCTTTATGGGCAATATATACAATACTACAGTATTCCCACTCACCTTTCAAAAGCCCACTCACCTTTATTTAACATGGTCTAAATTTCTTCCCACTAATTAGGGGAAATACTCCCATTGTACACCCCCTGAGCATACCCTAGACCAAAATTTTATGACTAGTTAAAAGAAATAGTATTAGGCCAGTTCATCTTCCGTGTGTCTCTGTTTTTTTCTGCTTAATAACTCACTTTATTTAAACTGAGATATACTGATATGTATGGATGTGTTGGTTAAAAGGAGGCAGAAAGAGAGTGAGATATTCAATATATAGTTGCTCTTACATGCAGACATTGCTTCTAAGGGTGAACAGAAGGCTGTATTATGACTGACAGGAGTTCAGAAAATTGCAATGGTGGGCAGTGAACAAAACACCCCATTGGTATCTACAACACTGATATAAACCCAGCAATTTACCACACACTGTAAGATGATTGCAAACATCCTCTATAATCCTATGTAGGACTAGTGGTGGAGCTGAGAGGTGAAGCAGAAAGACTAAGAAGTATGAGGACTCTGAGAAAGAGATTGAGCTAGAGCCTCACTCTGCCACACCTATGCCCCACATCATAACCTCCTCAATGAAGAAAATGAAGGTAAAGTAGTAAAAACCTGAAAAAAATCCTGAAAAATACAGAAAAATATAGAAGGTGACTCACTTTTGAGAGGAATGGAGGGCCCAGTATTCTGACTAGACCCAACCTGCTGCTCGTTGTCATCTTTGAAAGGTCATGGGAATCAGGAGAGGTGCCTGAGAACTGGAAGAAAGCAAAAGTCACCCCAGTCTTCAAAAAGAGCAAGAAGGAGAACTCAGGGAGCTATCAACCAGTCAGGTCAGCCCCACCTCAGTCCCTGGAATGGTGATGGAGCAGAGAGGAAAGTGGTGGATATTGGTTATCTCAACTCCAATAGGGTTTTCAACACTGTCTCTCTCAATATCCTGACAGACAAACTCAGGAAGTGTGGACTGGATGAGTGGACAGTGAGGTGGATTGAGAACTGGCTGAATGACAGATCCCAGAGGATCATAATCAATGGCACAGGGTCCAGTTGGAGGATGGTCACTGGTGTCCACCAGGGTTCAACACTGGGCCCATTATTGTTTAACTCATTCATCAGTGACTTGGAGGAAGGGGCAGGGGCTCCTCAGTGAGTTCACTGATGGCACAGAGCTGGGAGGAGTGGCTGAAACCCCCAGAGCTGTGCAGCCCTTCAGAAGGGCTTGACAGGCTGGAGAAATGGGCAGAGGAATGGTCTGGAATTCAGCAAAGGCAAATGCAGGGTCCTGCCCTGGGGAAGGACAACCCCAGGCACCTGCACAGGCTGGGGCCAACCTGCTGGAAAGCAGCTCTGCAGAGAAGGGCCTGGGGGTCCTGGTGGACAATGAGCTGTCCATGAGCCAGCAGTGCCCTGGGGGCCAGGAGGGCCCGGGGATCCTGGGGGCATCAGGGAGAGCATTGCCAGCAGGGCAGGGAGGGGATCCTGCCCCTCCACTCAGCCCCACTGAGCTGTGTCTGCAGTGCTGTGTCCAGTTCTGGGCTCCTCAGGACAAGAGAGACATGGAGACACTGCAGTGGGTCCAGTGGGGGGCAACAAAGACAATTAAGGGACTGGAGCATCACTCTTATGAGGCTGAGGGAACTGTTCAGCCCTGAGCAGAGGCAACTGAGAGGCGACCTCATCAGAGTCTGTAAGTATTTGAAGGAAGGGTGTCAAGAGGAGCCAAGCTCTTCCCAGGATTGCTAAACTTAGGACAAGAGGCAGCAGGCAGAGACTGATGCAGAGCAGGTTCCACCTGAATATGTGGAAGAATTTCTTCCCTGTGCAGTGACTGAGCACTGGCACAGATTGCCCACAGAGGGTGTGGAGTCTCCCTCACTGGAGATGTTCAAGAACCATCTGGACACAATCCTGTGCCATGTGCTCTGGGATGGCCCTGCTTGAGCAGGGAGGTGGGACCAGGTGACCTTCCAGCCTTCCCCATTCTGTGATTCTGTGAGATTGATTTTTTGTGCCACCACAAAAAGATTCACAAGCTCTGTGTCCAGGAAGGGAGGAGACAGAAAACGACAATTCTAACAACTTCTGACACCAGAGAATGAGCAGGGTATGGAAAATCAACACATCAGAAGGGCTTTGTTTATCTCAGTCGCAGACAAACTCAAACAAGGCTTCATTTGCATTTGCACAAACAGCAAAGTATGCTACAATAAGCTTTTCTAAATTGATTAGCTGGAGGAGGGGAAAGCAGACTTTCCTAGCAAGCTGCTTTGAAGATTCATTGGTAAGCAGGGGAGGGATGCAATGAGTGATGTAGGAAGCGATCCAGAGGAGCAGCATCCATCCGTGCTGCTCCAGAGGACTCTGCCTCGGGAGAGCCCACAGAGCCAACCCTCAGCTGCAGCTACCAAGGCAGTTTTTCAGGAAGTGCTTGGGGAACAATTAGTTTTTGACACAAGTTTACCATGCTAAATTTGATGCTTTCATAGAAGCAGCTCCATCTCCATAATCAAGAGCTTTTCTCTTTGCTTTCCTGTTTTGATTTTAAGCTTGTCTAGCCGCAGTATTTTGACAAATTTAGAGAATATCAGCGTTAGGGATGTAATACACGCAAGTGATGTTGCAGACAAGCTGAATGCAAACTGAGACAAGTCTGGGAATCCATGGGGTCATGGTGAAGTGCTAGGAACAAGGGGAAAAACTTAATGGGGAGGAATTATTCACAGTTTTCTGACACAGAGCTTCAAGCTGAGAGAATGAGCTGCTTTCAAAAAGTCTCACATCATCACAGGTGTCACTTCTGATAAAAACTTTAGGTAAACCTATGTTCCAGATGTAAAGTACTCAGCTTGCTTATTGACTGCACAGTGGTAAATTCTTCATTAAAGCTGGTTTCTAGCTGTATCTCAGAAACTGAATGTTCATTTAAGTGAAAAGTGACCTGAAACCATTGCTACTGAGCAATCTAACTTTATGTGGGAAAGTCTGTGCAAGTCACCAGACAGATTGCAATAACATGTCTGAGAGGTGAAAAATAAAAGCCCAACTACAGTTGGCTTGGCAAAAAGTGTTGTCACAGGAACATACTGCTCCATTAACACTGCCATTCATAGAAACAGACCAGCTTTAGGCATGGTTTCTATGATTCAGGGGAGTCTGGGGACCAGACAAACATCCCCTCTTGAAAACAGGAATTTAAGTTGTTTGTTGAACTGAGATCAACCCAGGCCAGAAGAATGTAATCCCCCAAGAAAACTGTAATGCATAGAGCTGGTCTTCATGACAAGAAGGGGAGCTTGAACATGTGGCTCCTGCATGCCAACAAACTTTTGTAAGTACTTAGCTCAAGATCATTAGTTTCTTAATTGGCTAGCTATTCCTTCCTTCTTATAACTGCAAAGGAGAGGGTAAATTCTCCTGTGATAAGAAACTCAGCTATAATGTTATATCCTAAGGAGAGTAGTTTCCAAGTGTTTTTTGCTCTTGAGACCTGATGAGACAGAATCTAATTGTTTTAATCTCTACGAGTTCAGGAACTCAATGACCTTTTTGTATATGCATATGAAAGAAAGACCATTCACCAGGCAGGCAGTTCCATACCCTTGCATCTCCAAACTACAACTTTTCATTGGAACTACATTGGAACATTGGAACTACATGCTCTAGTTCCAGCACCTCTAGGTGAGACTCGTGTTTCAACCAAGGTAATTTCCAGCTTGTGATATTTTTTTTTCCCCTGCTTCATTGATTTATAGAAATTTTGATGAAAGATTAGGAAAAAAGTCTGTTAGTGTTAAATTGTTTCCTTTTTTTATAGCAAGCTGGTTACATTAAGCAGCAAAGATATTAAACTGCCGCACTGACATCGAACAGCAAGCTAAATTAGATTTGCTTTTTGAAAAAAGAATCAGCAGAATTAATTTATATTTCCTTCAATGTTGCATATGTGCAAATATTCTTAGTGTTCAGTGAGCAGGCAGTTCAGTAAACCTACAGCACACTATAAAACTTCAGCACCATCTGAATGGAAATACCACAGAAAAAGGAGTTATGGATGCAAATTATGCTTGGACAGAAATCACCATTTCCCTGTACAATTACGTAGTTTATTACAGCTGATTTTTCACACAATTAGTAAATTAGATCAGGATGTTCTAAGTTTCTTTTTTCAGCAATCTTCAAAATATTAAAAGCAATAAAATAATAAATCCAGACATTTATACTGAAGTGCCTATGGGGCAAGTTGCCATATTTCAGGCTTACTAAGGACTATATTGCCAAATCCCAAATTATAGGACTCTGACATAAAATGAATCCTTTTAGTGCAGCTGTGTTTATTTTAGTCCAGAGTATGCCTACATTTGTGCTTTAGTTCAGATCATGAACGTGCTTTTGAAGGCAGATTGTGCAGTTGCTGCCACTCAGTATGCTTTGATTCATATGATGGAAAGGCCTCAGAGGATACTTTTACAATTAACCAGATTCTTTTCAAATTAAATCAAACTCGAGGATGAGATTGAGGAACACATTTACCGTCCTCCAGCTGCTATGACCATTTTGTCCTATGCACCAGAACAGAGCTAGTTTGAAGTAAAACTCACCTGAAATGGGAAAAAAATTTGTCCTCAATGAATCCTCAGCAGCAGCTGGATCTCTTCCTATGGCACTGAACTTCTTGCATGTGTAGATACAGCCTCTGGAGACCTACAGTAAGCACCAAAAATTCCTTTCTATTCTTCACAAGGGAAAAAAATCCCAGCCTCGGTGTACTGTGGGTTTCCCAGGCAAGTGCTTTTGAGCCTCTGATGTACAAGTGAGATCATAAATTGTCTAACCACTAAACCACAGAGAAGTTTAATGTGATCTTTCCCAAATAGCAATTAACCTAATATTATCCTACAAAAACACCAATGACATTTCAAACCAGGCTGGTGTATGTCATTAGAACATTGCTTATGTCACATCGTATTCACTGGCTTGCATGAAAACCCCCAGAAACAAATATCTCTCTTTTGTCTTTATTTTAGACTGTAAGGCTTAGGGACCACAACACTGTGATATGAGAGTGGAAATCCCCATTCTGTTCATGACTTGTACTTGCTGCTATTCATCAATTCAGCAACATCACCTCCCTGTGTATGTTCTTCACAAAAGCTAAGCATATTGGTCCACACATTTGGCAATAGAGATTTCCATCTTTAGTTAAGTTATGTACTCTTACTGAAGTGCCTCACAAGGACAGTCAATCTCAGTAATACAAACCCTCCTACAACAGATAATGGCATTACTTCAATGTCAAGTACCTTGACTTGTTAAAATATTTTAAATTTAAATTTGAAATCAAACCATAAAAGCTGTAATGGATATTTTAAGTCAAGTATAAGCTCTGCTTCTATGACCTTAGGCTTACCTATATCATTATTTTATTTATTTTTCTTGAGGATAATAAATAACAGGAGTTACAGTTAGTTTCCATGCAGACAGATAATGATTAGTTATTCCAAGGGCAGAGTTCAAGTGAATGTCACCCCTTAAACTTGTATCCCCTCAGGGAAGTTTAGCTATTAACAACCTCAAAGAAGTGCAAAGTACTATGGAGCACATACAAATTGCACGGTTATGTAATTATGCAAACGACACTTGCATGAAATACATCATCCATAAGAGAAAAAAATACCACTAAGCCTTGTGGAAAAGAGTTTCCTGTTTTTAGAGGAACTAAATTTAGATGTCTAATCTAAACACCAAGGCAGCCAGTACCTGATTCTGTTTATGATCTAAGGAGGGAATAATTGCACCTGTCTCTGTCGAGGAACAATATAATTTTCATAGTGGGTGGAAGCCAATGATATGCTGGGAGGGACTGGGAAATACATGAGCTGGACGGCAAAGTCTTTGATTCTGAATGGAAACAGAAGCAGACCCTGGCACATCAGGGTCAGGAGTTTTCTACCAGCCAGGAATTTGAGAACATGCTGTGTAGACCATATTCAAGTCCTTGCCCACACATGATAGATCCACTTTTATACCTTGCCAACAGATGTATTTCATAGACTTTTCTGGATTTGGTACAAGGATAGAACCAGTCTTGAGCTTCCTGAGTTCCCATTGGCTACACTTTTATAAGGCTGAGACCTGTTACTCAATTTTGACATTGCAAATACACAGTTCACTTTGTTTTATATGTGCATGGCATAGCAAGCTTTAAGAGGATGACACCAGAGTGCTCTAGCAAAGCCTACCACACCAATACAATCCTCTATGGGATCTGTAAAGCAGCAGGGTGCATTCCACTTTAATATCAGGGCCAGTCTGGGAGCTGGTAATGCAAGAACCTCTGTGTAAGAGGTGTCTTTCACCAGGCAGCAGCATAGGACTGGCCCTAGGAACTTGTAGGAAAGTGAGAAGTAAATAGTAAAATGGAATGTCTGAACACGGAGGGTCCTCCCAGGAGTTCTTAAGAATAACAAAGCTGAGGTAGGACTTCTGTCTGCCTGTCATTTAACTTAAATCATAGCTATTCCCTGACAACACAAGATCAATTTGCAATGCTTTGGAGATTCAGTGTGTATTTGCTTTGCTTGCTTTCTCTTTATTTGGAGAATATAAATGAGGATAGGAAAAAAGACAAAATTTTTAGAGGAAATCTTGCTCTCAAGGCACAGACCAAGCAACCGGAATAAAAAAGCCTTTTCTTGGTAAGGGATAGGGTGGTATTACAGAGCCATGAACAAAGCAGCACTATGTGAACCAAACTTAGAGCCTGATGGGCCAGTCAGTTGTATAAACATGTAGACATCAGAAATCTGCTTACAGAGAAACAGAAATGATGGCATTGAAAAACCTTTCAGGGAATCCATTATTGCTGAAGGGCAGGTACAGAGTTTAATCCAGACTGGGAAAACTGTCTGCACTTTTGGTTTCCCAATGAAGGAACCTGCTGGTGGCAAAGCAGGAGTTATTTCAAGCCTAGACACGTAGATGCAGGGAGCAGAAGTTGCTTATGGAGGTAGGTGAAATCGCCAAAAGACTGGTTGGGAGTTAAGGCTGAAATAATTAGCTGTGGGGCAACTTAATGATCATATCACACGAGGAGAACTGGTCATGCTCATCTTACAGAGAAAATTCATATACTGAGAAATTACTTATCTTTTTCTGAAAGTTCAAAATGTTCACACTGTAACAGAAGATCCCAAGGTTTACATTATCTACAGCAAGAGTAGGAAGTTTAGACCACTTTATCACTGTACTACAAGAGAACTTGATATATTCTGTGTAGAGAGACTTCATGATGAATACTTAACATCTTTGACACATGCAGTGTCAAAACCACTAGAACGTCAAGAAAAAAGAAAGAAAAAAAGAGAGGTTCATGGAAATATCTGTAAAACTTTCTAGTTCTGCTAAGTGGATAAAGTGTAAGGAGAGCCTTATTTATATGGAGAAACTGTAACAGGTCCAAAGCCAGCTTTCAGTAGTAGGGGGGAAAAATACATCTCAGTGAGGGATCAGGAAAAAAGGCAAGCGAAAATTATTTCGGACTCATCCACAGAGCACAAGAAGAAACTAAGTTATGAAGACCTGTGCAGCTAAATTCCAAAACTCTCAACAACTTTTGCTATTCTGAAGCTGAAACTAGAACAACAGGTGCTGTAAATCCTGTCAATCTTTGTAATGGTTTTGTGAGGTGGGCAGATGGGCCCATTATAAAATCATCAGCTTGTACACAGCATTTCAGTACAGCTCAGTTATGGCCAGTGTGTCTATCCCCATGTTTCAATTCCCACTTATTTCCTTTGTAGTGAATGAAGCACAAACCCAGAGACACAGCAATTAAATTGTCATTCACAGAGGCTGGAATTCAAGTACATCTTTCCAACAGGGGCATCTATGCCTGCATTCACATTATTGCTAGATCCTTCACTGTTTCCTTTTCAGTGGTTTTACAGTTGCCTAATAATTAGATATTCAGTTAACTGCTCAAAAAACTTCTGGAAACATGATGTGAAAAATAAATAAATGCGAAAGTGATACATCTGTCTGAGGAAATGCAGAGAAAGCCAAACTCCATTAGTCTGCAGTCATCTGCCTGGACATTGGATGTAGACTGAAAGCCACACATTTCTAGAGTAGGTAGAGCTGCACAGCAGAGCACAGCACATTAAGTTTCAAGAAAATGTGCTGTTCCAGCCTTTTGGCCAGTCCTACCTCATGTCGCATTAGCTCTGACCATAGGAGTCTTGCTGTTCCTAGATGAAATTTATTCCTGAAATCTATCCCAGCAAACCACCAAAAATTATTATCTTAGTTTCTTAAGCTATAATTAGATGTTTCATTCCCTTTGTACTGACCTTCTGCTTTTGAGCAATTTTTGCCTTTGTTGCTAGATAGGAATAGTTTTTTCCATATGTAACAGGCTTTCATTAATCATTTTTACTGGTGTCCTTTCAAAATTACAGGCCCCAGGATATCTCCAGTTAACACCTGGTGACAGTTGCTTTAAAATTTGCTTCTGCATGCAAGAATTGACTGGCCAAAGACAGCAAAGATACTGGCATTGCCAAACAAATAAAGGTGGCAGGTCAGGTCCAGAGTGAATAACAACAGCATCCTTCAGGCTAGGAAGGGAAGGACAGGGAACACAGGCACAGTGAAATTGAGGGGCAGATAGGGAATAATTGATAAAAACACATGAAAAAAGGACAGGTGATCCTGAGGTTCATGAACCCATCTGCATTTCTTGAGGCTTAGCAACATTCAGGCAGAAGCAGGAGCTCATTTTATTTTAAAAGGTGCTATCCTGGCATTACAGGAATCAACTGGTCTCTGACTGGCATTACATTAATCAGCCTCACTATCATTGCTGTAAAAAAACTCATCTCTGTAGCTATGTAGGGCTTGGCTACAGATATGCAGAATATTGCTCCACCAGAGCATGGTCAGGGAGTACTGCAGCAGCTGATTTTCCAGCAGCAGGAAAGCCATGCCTGTATTTGTTCATCCTGCTGAGCTCTGTGCCTTGCTCCTCAGAAAAGTGGAGTTTGCCATATCCCAACATGACAGATTTATCAAAAGATCTGCTTCTTGGTGCCAGTGCTGCACATAATACCAGGTGCAGAAAAAGAGATGATATCAAGGAGATGCTTAGTTATGTTTATTTGCTCACAATCTGTAAAGTAACAATGAGGAAGCTAATTAATTAATTAGTGCAGCCATCTGAACAAGGAAGAAAATTTTACAAAATCAAACCAATCAACTTTGGATGTGGTTGTATCTTTTTCTACCTTGTTATGAAAATTTCTATTGAGTTACACATTTGACATCATAGGAAGAATTCAGTTTGATGTGAAGATATTTACATGTAGGCATTCACAGACAAATGCCTAAACTCTATTTTTAGCTAGCAAATGCTAAAGAGCTCCTTAGGAAGAGCTCATTTGGACACCTGCCTGGGACTCAGATGCCTAAACACAGACAGCCCATGCTCTTTGGGTGCTGTGGAGGTCCCAGGACCAGTCCCTAGCACGTGCTCCAGGGAGTGCTCCTGGAGCCCTCTGGTAATGGCCAGTCTTGGGCAGGCTTCAGGGGACCAAGGGGCACCTCAGAGGGCCCTCAGAACCTTGGGCAACTGAGAACTGTCCATAATGGCCTTGATGAAATTATTTTGGCTATCTGGATGTGGCACTCAGTGCCACAGATTAGTTGAGCTTTGGACAAGGGTTGAAGTTGATTAAACCAGAGGCTTGTTCAACCTAATTGATTCTGTGATCTAAAATAATTTTCTGCATCTGTTTCTATGAATACATAGAAGCTTTTATGCTTAAATGTGCATACAAATAATGCTCTTCAAAGTAGATGGTCTTTGCCAGCTGAAGTTTTGTAAATAAGGTAATTTTCTGTATCTTTATTAAATCCAAGAACTTCTGCTTTGCTTAAAAAAAAAAAAAAAAAGCAAACAAAACAAAACTATTTATTTGTATTTCTGAGTTTTATAAATGAGTGCTCCTCATGTGTCTCCATTAAGTTTTTGGTTCAGATCAGGAATGCATTTCCAAAGCCAAATCTCTCAGTTTTTCCCAGTTACCATGCCTGGCTCTTCCTGTTGATCTACACTCTCACTGTATGTTTCAGAATCACTAAACTGAGATTTTAGACATGATGGGGGATTAAAATTCAGTAACTGGAGAAACATTTAACTACTGCTTTTCAAAAGCTGTGGTGTAACAAGGAACTAAGAAAGTAGTAAGCAGAGAGACCTCCCAAAGTAGAAAGAATTTTCAGAACAAAATACAAGTTTACCTGATGGTTACTGTAAAGGGAGTCACTAGCAAGCACAGTAGAGAATCAAGCAAGTAAACATCCAGATTAATATATTGTATGAATAATGAAATATTAATGAATAAATAATGCAAAGAATCTTAGTAGCGTTTTTTGGCAGAACTGTGAACTACATGGTCAGTGGAACAGGATATAAATACAAAACATTGATTTTAATAAGGTATTTGAAATATTTTGAAACATTCTTACATTCATTGGTTTGGACATACCCAGGGTACCATTCTTTATCTACCTGTAATATCACATTGAAACACCTGACATGGTATTTCCACTATCTTCACGTTTGGGAAAATGAAGGGAGCATGTGTTAGTTTTATGAAAAATAACAATATTTTTTCTTGAGGATTGGACAGCAATCTCTTATTTTAAATACTGACCTAAGAGATCTCCAGAATTTATAGTCTCATGTTCAAGGCTGCAGAACCCATTTTTCAAGTATCACTGGAGGTCAACAGGTGCTGGAAAGAATTGTTAGTTAATCTGAGTTCCAAATGAGGAGCATAGCAGGGAAACACATTGAGAAACCACATAATCTGTCTTCTGACTAAAGCTCTGGAGAGAGACTTGGGGAAAAAGAGCAGCACACTGAAACAAAATCTGCTGTTTGCAATGTGGGCATCATTATGTGACTTGATGTCATAAAATCCAGACAAAAAACAATTTCTCAGTTCATGTGAGGACCCTATAGAGGAGAAACACAAATACCTGAGGCAATGCACTAAGGAGCCTCATGATATTGTCTAGAAACACTGAAGGAGATCCAAACTGGGAACATGCAGAAGAGCAAATCTGATGAATCATACACTGCAGAACAGATACTCCATGGGAGAAAGGGAACAGAAAGGTAGCAAGAAAAAGATCTGAGCAGTGTACACAGGAAGAAGGGTCACAACTGAGATTGCAGTATTATTTCAACAACAAAAAAATGAGCCCAAACTAAGAGCCAGTGCAATTCACAGCTCTTTTATTAGGTGCTCCATTGTGTGCAGTCTGTAATACAGAGTTTAGGAACAGGAAGGGACCAGGGCCCCACTGGAGATCCCAGGGGTTTACCAAGTCCACTGGGAGATGGCAGGGGTTGGGTGGCCCTTCCTGATGGCATATTCTTGAAAGCACACCCCAAACACTGCCTGGCTACCTTCATGTCAGGATGAATTGGAAGGGATCCAGACAAAAACAAGACAAATGACAAAGAGCTGGAGGGAATGACTTCAAAGGAAAGATTAAATGAGCCAAAATATGCATAGCATGGCTAAGGAACCACTGTAGGTCAGGAGAAGGAACACTGTAACTATGAGCCATTCTTAGGCAAAGGTATACATGAGTAGGTCTATCATTGGCAGTAAATAGGCAGGAGGAAGAATTTGTCATCTTATTAATATTCTCCTTCAATTTTTGCTCTATACATGGCAGCTTTACCATATCATCATGGAATGCTAGCAGCAGGAAAGACACAAGCTCTGCAAAACGCACCCCCCCCCCATCTTTCTTACCATTGCACTTTGAATTCCATTTTATAATTAATTTAATTATCTCCTTTCTTACTGCTCCGGGCCAGGCTCATCATTACACAGGACTAAGGAATCAGTTCTCTCTGAAACCAAGACTATTTCAACAAGGCACATTCAAAATAATTTATGAACATATCTAGTACTGCTACAAGAGATTATTCCTTCTTCTATGCCTTGTTGTTGCAGAATCAAACAGTCTTGGAATTCCTTGGGCTCATATAATTTTAATGAAATAATAAATGATATAATGATTTTTCATGAGAATTCCTCCTCCCATCTGTTTTTTGTTGTCATTGTTTTTTTCTTTTGTTTGGGTTTTTTTCTGTTCTGTCCTTGGGGCATAGGCAGAGACATCTGAAAACAGATTCACCCAAGTCTCACCTCTCAAAAGGAGAGCCCCTGTGGCATCAGTTCCCTGTTTAGGTAGATTGTAGCCACTCAGGAGGGAAGAGAATCCAACGGTGCTTTCTACCTAGGACCTTTCTACCTGTGCCTAGGACAATTCTTTTCATGTTATTCTCTCCTATGTCCAATGCTAATTGTTTGACAGCCACCTTTGTACTGTTTTCCATACATTAGTTTCTTCTTTGATTCCTAATATTAGTAAGCTTTTCCCAGTAAGGGTTTTCTTCCCTAGTAAATCTTTTGAAGGTGTCACTCCCACTACACTTTTTCTTCCTTCTCACCCTTTACTAGCTGGTGTAATTTATACAGATCCTTTTGTGTTATTTTTAACATCAGAAGGTCAGAACCTCGGCTGCCTATAATCTTACAAGTGAATGTTTAACTCTGAGGAAGATTTTCTTGGATCATGGAAGACTGATATTCTTCTAGGCAGTAAAATTACTCCCAGTGATGTGAAAGAGCAAGACACTTGCTTTGCTAACAAGCCTTTTAAAAGTATGAGTTAAGAGCACTGCATCCTTTATGGTAAGCAGCCGTTTGACCAAGAACTGAAAGAAACATCACTGAATTACAGAAGTTACAGCTGTGCAAAGCTCACACACTGGGAGTTGCTTTGTCTGCTCTATGCTCTACTCTCTACATTATGGAAGAGCTCCCTACACTACCATTTGCTTTCTTTTTCAGGTCATAAACTCATTTCCATTCATAATGCAAAAAAGGAGTAAAAAATCAGGGCATGGAAAACTACATTTTAAACCAAAATAAGACTGTGGAACTTACGACATGTTGGAAATGTTTGAACATTTTTCACTAGAGTTAGCAGCTTGAGCAGTATGAGAAAATTCATGGGAATATATGGATTTTGATTAATTTCCCCATATAAAATTGATTTTGAGTAAGCTGTTTATGGGAGTGAAATGGTGCATTTTGGCAGAGAGCCTCCGTATGATACATATTTATACTTCTGTGCAATATCATGCATACATTACAACCAAAATTATATTTCACATTGCAATATTTTATATTGTCAAAAATGAGAATTTCTGGGGATTTTATTTTATTTTATTTGGAAGTGAAAATAGATGGAATTCTATTTTTTTACAGGATCTGGTTATGCCTTTTTTCCCCCATCTTGATGCTTTCCTGGTGAGCAAGCACTCAAATTTAAAAAGGATAATTTTCTTTTCCCAACCTTTGGCTATAGTTAACAATTCTACTTAGAGACAAAAGTTTGAAAAGTTACAGTATAATTGATGCAGCATGAAGTGAATCAAGAGGGCAAAGTTGATCTGCAGATATTAACATAATCCACTCCCCACATTCCAGAGAAGTTCACATTCTTTCCCAGCATGTAAATTCCTTATTAAAAAATACTTTTACCTTTACAGTACAGTCCTTTCTTGGATGCACAAATGACAGCTTTTACATCCTGGAAGACACTCTGTAGTCTTCCTGCTGTTATAGCCTAGACATTTGGAAGAGAAAAATGCCCAAGTTTGGGGTTCCAACAGCAGCCTCCTCACGCACCTGTTTCTACATACATACAGAGCCAAAGACAGGAATAAACCTTTTAGCTTCCTAATAACAGGTAAACATGCTTAAATCAGTTCTATATTAGATTACTGATTCTCTTTTATGCTACTGCCTGAACACATATGAGAGTGGCTTGGAGGAGATGCTTTTTATATTTAAGTTTACTTAGTTGTTTGAATAAGCAGATATAAAAGGGAACGGGCAAATGAGTTTTTTCTCTGAAGGGATGACACACTGCTAGCTCTCCAGTGAGGCACATTGTTTCCTCTCTACTGCAGACACACTTGTGAAATTACAAAATTCAAGAATAAAGTCAAAGGTTTAGAAACCACCTTATTCAGGCTCATGATTAAGCTTTCAGGTGCCTGTTATTAGCATAGTCATTTTCCAAATCTGGCCATGCACTCGTGAGATGAACCAGTCTTGAGATACCTCATTTTTCTGTGCTCCACACAGAACCAAGCAGTCACATCTATGATATCTCACTCTCAAAAACAACACAACAAGTTTCTTCTGCTGCTACAAATAGTCTCTGCATTCAGCATGGGCACTGGTGTGTGAAGAGGAAGGGACAGAGGGATGTGGAAAAGGAGTAAAGAAGTCAAATGTAATGAGGTTCCTCCCTCAGCATCTCTGCTGGATTCCTACCTGGAGATTACAGTCAGAAAGCTCAGCAGCACTTCCCCTTATCTCCAGCTGTACTCACATGGCACAGAGGTGCTGCAGCTGGATGTGGCTGTTTGCCAGCTAGACACGTCAGAGGAGATCCTATAGGATCTCCTTCCTGACAGCTGTTTTTCAGAAATAGAGCCAGTGTGAATAACAAAACCAGGCAGATGCAGTGGCTGCTCAGCAGGTTGGAAATGAGGCCACTTGCATTTAAGAGCTTATAAATGGATTTGGTTTTCTAATTTCAGGACCTACATTTGGGGGAAAAATCCTAATTCATTGTATGGTGTTCATTTTTAACCTCTCTCTAAATGTGCAGATCTTTAATTTCCAGTTCCGTGCATACACATTATAATCTCTCTAAGTATAAACCAGTCAAATGGTCTTCCTGTATATAAATTTAGTACTCCCTGATCAATGTATCTTTCATATGCATGAAAGAAATACCCCACATGCTACTGCAGACTCCTACATTTCCCTGTTCTTTTATTCAGAGTTATTGGATTTTCTCTTTTTTGAGCAGTCATACTCCTTTGACAGTACATAGCTGTCATGGTTCTGTCTCACAGGTTTCTATACATCAGAGACCAGCTTTAAAACTATTTTGACAGGTTAAAAGCTGGGATTTTTCCAGGGACAGGATGGAGAGAAGCAGGAATGAGAGAAGTGAAAAAGAGTATTCCTTGACACCCCCTAATCTCCTCAGTGCAGATGGCACTGTCATTTTCAAGTAGTTTCTGTGCACAACAGCCATTGCAAAAAAGTGAAAGTTAGAATGCTGAAAATAGTCTTTTTGGGAGATATATACATATCTGCATGTGTATCTATCCATTATGCCCAGCTGTGAATGCATGAGCAGACAAATGAGCAAAGCTTACCTCCCCTCTTCCTCCCCTTGTCCATTCACTAAAATTAATTGTTCCCCATGATGCTGGAGGCCACATTGTTAATTATTGTCTCTCTCTTCTGCACCTGAGGCATCACACTGGTTTAGAAAACAGCCTGCAAACAGATGGAGAGCTGCTGGAGATGAATCTGAAGGTATGTGAAAAAAAAAATAAAAAAGGATACAGACTTTATGATACTGCAGGCTCAGATGGTCTATTAATTTTCAATAATATTCTAGAAAGGAAGACGGTCTCTACGTGTTTTTAGGCTTAATTTGTTTTCAAAAAAAAGAGTTACAAGAGCCAATTACTTTTATGATTTCATCACAATCATTTATGTTAAAAGAATATTTATGGGAAAATATTCCAATCACCCCTGCACCAGCCTTGCTGTTTCTTAGACAACCCTTCCCCCAGCAGGCAGCTGTGGATGCACTGTGCCTGACAGGACCAATGCTGGCTGTCTTGCAGACCAGACAGAAATGCCAGCTTGAACTGGATGCTGCATGCAGCCTCTTGCCTGCTGCCTTAATGCCACTGCCTCATCCCCAGCCTCCCCAACAACCAGATTCTGCCACCCTGTTGCCACAGAAAGCCACAGCAGCCTCAGGCAAAGCTGTGCCTTACATGCCTAGCTTGTCTTCAAGGCAATGTCCTGGTGCTACCCCAACAAAATTGCTCCACTCTTTGATCCAGTCTGGAAATTAACAAAAAGCCACTGCAGTTGTTGACATCAACTGGTTTTTCATCTTCCCAGGCTGAGGATCAAAGGGGTAGAAGCATAAGAAGGAGGCAGGGATAACTCTAATGGTGCTCAAAGCTGTCCTGTCCTACTGAGGAGGGCACTGCAAAGCCACACAAAGCACAGGCATCCAGACCTACCTGATGTGAACCATGCCAGCTTCAAAACAGGTAAAAGGATTTCCCTTTCATAAGTACCTCAATGTGATCATTTTCTGTGTAAATGTACCCAAGAGACATATCCAAAAACCATAAGCTCCTCTAATAGAGGCATCTTACCCTCTTCAAAGGGAAACTATTGCTGCACATAAGGAACAGATGCAATTTCTAAATGGGAAAAAAAGCCTTCCAGACTTGGCTGGAAGTTCAGCTCTGCACATTAGCCAAATGACTTCAGAAAGGCACTGGAAATGTATTAATAGATTTATCAAATGACTATCCAAAGGAATCCAGATATTTTAGCCAAGAAGCAAGAAAAAGCAAGTTAATTATACCACGACCAGACCTCTCATCCATATAGAAGCAAGGAAGAAAAGATTATACCTAAAATGCAATGGCCACTCTTCCTTTTCCAGTGTTGGCATTGTGCATATTTTGTGGAGCAGAGTCTGCTTGGTAGAGATTGGTACACAATTTGTCTTGTGTTATACACAGTGTGTCAGGCTGTTACATGAATGTGTAAAGGAACTCTGGAACTTAAGTGTGGTGCAATTTCCTCCAGTGCCCAAATTCTGCATATAAGTATTTTGCAATCCAGTAGAGATTCTCAACTGCCATCACTTCATTAAATTCTTGGTATAGAAACATCTAAATGCATAATGCATTGTATATGCTCGCATACATTTAGCTTAGATAACTAATCTACTGTCTCTCACTCTTTTAAAAAGCTCATAAAATACAATAATTGTCACAAGAATCAGTGTGTATCATTATCACCTGCACAGGTTAATAAACAGTACATTGTTGCATGACCTTGAGATTCCTAGTCAAGGATTCTTAATCTGCCTTTTCTCTTGCTCTGCAGATGTTGCAGAATGTGAACATTTAAAGCCAGTAGGATTGAATAGCTGTCTAGCTCCCCCTCTCTTTGCAAAAGCAGTATCAAGGCCTCAGGCACTCCATCTGCCCCATGGGTAAGAGGTGGAGGTAAAGGTGGTTCCTGCTGAACCATCATCCCCCTGGGTGCTGCAGAGGATGAGGTGGGTAACTGGCCAGTGGTGGTGCTTAGCCACAGCACTGCAGCCTCCCCAAAAGCAGTGCTGCAAATAATACTAGCATATGATCTGGAAAGGACAATCTATTCAAACACTATTTTAGATTCCTTTCTTTCTTCACTGAACACTTTGTTTTATTTTGGACAACAATTCTTTGGTAAAATGCAATTTTCTTTAACGAATTGCTTTTCCCAGCTGTCACTGTCATTGCACCGAAAATTCAGGGTGATTTATTTGAACTGTAGCAGAGGTGCAAGACTCAAATTTTAGCTCTTCATTCTAACAGGAGTGTTTGCTCTGGTAGGATCAGTTCACTGATGGGGGCTTTTGGCTACGGGTAGGCACAAAAGAAAGATGCCAGTAGGTATCCAAACATTTGGATACCTCTCAGACACTAAGGTTTGTAGGCTGAGAGCAGACTTTCCAATGGTGGAGATATATCACAGACTGTTCCCTGGCCCTCATAAGCCCAAGAACACTACTTCCATTTCTGCCTTTTATGAGGCAAAATGAGAGAAGATCTGTGAAATCCATTCACACTCTCAAAATGGTGTTTTAGTCATGGGTCACACAATTAGCCACATCAGCAAAGCAGTATATTTGCTGATTGCTAAATTCTCACCTCCAAGGACCTGGGCTAAATTTTAGTTTAAACACCTTGGTACATCGAAAAAATGTTGCAATTGCACCCCTAAATGCCAGGTATTGCAACGAACGTATGAATAAAGGAACTTTTGTCTACAGAAAAAGGAAAAGGTTGTGGCTGAAGGTTCTGATCTGTTCTGTATCATTTGTTTCTCCTCTTGCTGTTCCAAGATATTTCTATCCTTCATAGCCACAAGATATTTCCTGTGAGAACTATATCTCAGCCAGACTTTATCTGTTAACTCTTAAGTCATACTTGGTACCAAAAACCTTTCACATCCCCACAAAACAGGATTTTGCCTCTAGCATCAATTATTATTCATCTGGCTTTTGAAGAGACTGACAGGTCTGTAGTGTCCTTGCTCTCCTTTTTCATACCTCTTGAAAGGTATTTGCCTTTTTTTCACCTCATGGCACCTCAACATCCTCCTCATTTCTCAAAGATATTTGCTAAAAACGCTCTCAGACATCATCACCCCACTTTTAAAAATTCAACAATGACACCCATACATGCAACCTGATTTTAAATTATCTTACTTAGACAGTTCCTGACCCCTTATGCTGCTGAGTAAGGTTACAATTTATCCACACACTACTTCTGTATGGATGCAAGGCCTGGTGCAGTTACATAAGTAAAATATGGCAAGCAGTCTTCTAGTTCTAATAATTGACAATAGTGAGGCTTCAGCTAAAGTATTGGTATTTACAAAATCTTGGGAGTTGTCAAAAGACCTCACAGATTTTGTTGTATGCCTCAAACAGATCATATAGGACACCCTTCTGCTCAAGCCTGCCAAAGACTCCAGTGACCTTGCTGAGCTCACCCAAGAATGATCAGCCCAGTGCAGAAAGGACAAAATAGAATGCAAAAGCAGAATGAAAAACAAACAAACAAATAAACAAACAAACAAGTTCTCTGTCATAGCAATTAGCAAAGCAATCTTTTGGGAGATGATGTCAGCACGGGCTGGCATCTGCTTCTAGGAGGGGAAAAAACGAAGTGAATGGCAGACAGGAATGAAATGTTTCAACAGAGAGGGAAGACTTGCTCTAAACTTCAAACAGGAGACATTGCTAAAAAGAAAGGAGAAAGGAAAAGCATGAAAAAAGCCTATGAGGGATGAAAGAATGCTAACATGAATGAAAAGGAAAGCAAGCAGGTAAGATAAAGAGAGCAGTTCTGCCAGGGGACCATGTCAAAAGCCAAAACAAGCAGCATTACAATGGCACTTTAGTAGAGGAGAGAAATCCAATCCAATGGTAGCCAGGAGAGAACCCAGAGATACATAAAGCCTTCATCGAATGGATGCACCATGAGCAAAACTGTAAGAAAATAACAAAATTTGCACTAATGTCTCATACATTCTATCATAAAACCTGAACTTTCCCCAAATCAACACAGCCAAAATAGCTAAACTGCTTGCAGTACTTACATGCAATGCCTGCACCTGTCAATAAGAGTGATTATTAATTTTCTGTGCATAGGTCATGTAAAAAGTCACGTAGTTTCTCTGTGATTTAGTTTCCCATCTGTAAAGCTGCCACCTCTGCTTCATTAAAGGCAAAGAGGCAATAAATTGACAAGAAAGAATATAAATAAAGAAGGACAAAGCAGATGATTTAATGGCAACATCAGGCTCAGGTCCAGATTAAAATAAAAAGTATATAAAACAGTGAAGCAGTTAACTGATATATTTTATAATTAAAACATAAACATCTTCCAAAATATATCTGAAAAGAGAACAGGACGATTCAATGTATCAGCATGAAATTAAATTCCTCTCTGTTGTAGGCATTCACAGGCTCTGCTTCCCTGTTGCCTCCCTTCTAGCAAGACTTTTCCCCTTCTTTACTCTTCCTAATTGTCAAGGTTTAAAGGACACCGAAGAGCACAGGATGGGTTCATTAGAATTGCAAAGTATCACTGCATACCATTTGCAGCAGGGCACCATTTATCTCTGTTGCCACACCATACTGTGAGGTGGCACCAAAAACCAGACGCTGCAGTCCAGAGCTGGGGAATGCTAATTATCCTACATCAGACCCAAACCATGCAGGATTCAAGGTTAACTGTGGTTGAGAACATCTGTTCAAGGCAGTAAATGACTCCCAAAGGCAATTGGGAGTGGGCTTTAGATTTTGGACATGACCAGCTTCTATCTGTTGGCCTGGAAGATCTGGGTCGAATTCTTGGCCATTTGTTTCAATCTCTTGTGTTTACATAACCACCTCTGTCCCCTTCCTTCAATGGAGGGCACAACTACCTCTCCTCAGACCCAAACTATGAAGGATTTAAGTTGCAGCAAAGTAACAATATAAATTACAGCTCCTGCACAGCCTCAGCACAGCCGTCTATGCATAAATACCATCCTGTAGTTTAGCTAAAGGAATCTGTCCAACCAGTTACCCACGTTCACCTTAAAGCCGTGTCCAGACTGACATCTGAGTTTAGTCTACCTCAGAAATGTCTACCTTTCTCCAAATTTACTTTAAAATTATTTATATTTTAATGTCTTTCATATTAAATGCCCCACGTGTCCTGTCCTACAGCAAAAATAAGCAGAACTGGAAAAGGTACTCAGTCAGCACTACACTGTGGTGCCAAAGCACAACTAAGAAGTAACTAAGAGGCTGCCAGATCAGAGACTGCACATTAAGTTACTTTAAATTTGGTCTAAGTCTGTAGTGCTGCTCTTATTGAAGTCAGCAGCAAGCCTGCAGTTAATTGCAACAATAGTAAGATGTATTTTAGGGAGCCACCATAAAAAGGTAGGCTGGATTATCTAATGACATATACGTATTTTACTAAATGTGTTACTTGTCAAGCTAATTAGTTACCCTGTAAATGAAAAGGTCAATCCTGCATAATATTTGCATCTCATCTTTCTGAGTCAAATTTCCTGTGCATGGTAGGTGGGAAGAAATAAATTCTACTGAAGTTGTGAACGGCTGATAGGAACACTTTGGCAGGCAGAGAGAAATTTGAAAATAGTTGTTTAAGGCTGATCTGAAGCTAAGAACACGGAACATGTCCATCAGGAAGACACCAATCCCATGGCCACCAGCTCCATATTGTGCAATTTGTTTCGAATAGCTCTGCAGCCAAGCAATACGCTGAAACTGTCAGTCCCACTTTACACTTTTTCACTGCTTCTGCTGCTCTTTACTAAGCCACATATGCAAGTCGAGGAGAGACAAGGCTCATGAAATCACTCCACTGCACCAAGGTGCTACTTTTGTCCCCAAATTGCCACTCTGTAGAGTTACCTGATAAGCCACACTACCATGTACACACTCCACTGTGTGCATATTTCCCACTATTTCTATAGCTGGAGGAGAAATCAATCACAGTATAACTATTCCATACCTGCAGCTCACTAATTTTGTAGCTCTCAGAGCCTTGCACATCTACAGCAGCCCTTTTCTAAAACCTTTGTCATTTACATATATCTGAAGTATGAATACTTGGCACAATAACAAATCCTTGAAAGATATTGACAAAGCCATCAAAAAGAGGGTAAAGAAAAAGCATCAGAAGCCTCCGTGGGAAATATCAAACCAAAACAAACAGAAGGTTTCAGGGCAGTCAGCAAATTAACCAGGAGCTCTGGAATTTCTTTTCTTTTTCAGTGAAACAGTCAGCTTTGTGATTCAGTCTGTAAACATCCTATGCCAGAAGAGGATCTTCAGAGACTCTTTGTCCTTGCTAAAGGGCTTTACTTAATGGGGTGTTACATGAAAAAGCATATCTGTCTTTCAGGAAAATGTGCCCTGCAGGCTCACTGAAACAGTGGCAATATCTAGAGGAAAAGAAAACCAGGATATGAAATATGTCCTGGTTATTGTAGGTTTAAATATATATTAAGTCACTCTGCCAGGACTGAAAACTCTGGTGTCATAAATTTCCCAGCAACCTGTGTGCATTAAGTAGGTGTCAGGGGACCCTGCTCCCTTCAACAAGGAGTCACATCTTCCAAGCAGCAAAGCTCGCTGTCAAAGGCTTGAGTCTTGCTTGCAGGAGCTGCCCAAGCCAGCTCTGAGCTCACTCTCCTGGCAGGCTCTCCATTGCAGGGAAGCCACAGGATCCTGGGGCGTGGGGCTCATCCCCTGACCCCCTGCAGCACTTCCACTGGGACTGACACGAGCTGGGAACTTAAAGGCCTGACACCTATGCTGCAAATGGTTACATCATTCTTCAAAGGACAGGTCATTTGAAATACCTGAATGATGTCAGACTATCTCCTTTGGGAGCCAGGATAAGAACTTTGCACCCCACTTAGCTGGCCTATTTGTAACAGGAGCAAGTGGATTGCTTAAGATACAATAAAAAGAAAGCTTAGCTTATAACTTGTATTTCAAAACTCTTCATTCACCATGTGTTTGAACCAAAGTTTTAAATTCAGATGCCTTTAAAGATGCTTTTTTTTTTTTCCTGGTGCACATACAAGCTTATGGGCAGGTAACACTAGGAATCAGCTAGCCCATTATAAAGGAAGTGAACACATACTCAGTTCTAGGCTTCAGAGAAGACACACCCTCTCCATATATCTTTCATCAGGCAGGATTTCCCTGAATCCAAATAGCAGTGAATACAGCACTCATGTTCACCCTCCTCTACTCATGGTTCATCTCAGAAATGCTTCCTTCTGGCTCTGAATTATCCATCTTATCCCTCAAATGGGATAACAACTCCTCTGTGTTACATCAACTCAATTATCTAGAAACGAAAAAACAAAATTTCCTAATTCTACTCATAAGACTTGCACAAGGGAGATTTTGGAGGTAGCAGTAAATTTTTAAATCTCTTTCATGTATGGTCCTGGCTAAAAGCTTCCTCTCTTCCCTCATTTGATTTTGACTTGGTTCAAGAGCATCTGTCTTGTATGCAGCTGTTGAAATCTTCTGGAACTATCAAAAATCCCACAATATGTACAACTGTGGAATTAATCTGGAAAGGTTTTGGTGTTTGGAAGGTGAACATTCTGTGTCAATTTTAGCATTTTATGAGAAATATTGAAATTCTCAATGTTTACCTCAAGGGCCTTTGTACCTTTAAACCCAAATTACCTTTGAAGCCAGTAACCAACAGTTCCATTTGGTACCTTTTCTGTTGGTTCAGCTCTGTGCTGTGCTATTTTCACCCCATCAGCCCCAACTGCCCTATTCTTGAATTGTTTTTTATCTTGCTCTTTAACATACAACTTGCTGTAAAGAGAGAAAATGTGAACACCAGTGCAGATTTCTTCTTAAAATAAATACTCCCTTAATCAAAATTGGATGACTAACAAGCATAAAATTATGGCTTTAATACCACGTATAATCGTTTATCTCATTGCAAAGAAGCATACATCATTTGCATTGTGTTCCAGTAGTGTTTTATAACCACTTTACTATAATCTAAATGAGCATGCACATCACAGACAAATGGAGATTCTAGCCCATCTTATGCGTTTGCCTGGAGAGCACAACGATGTTTGTTGTGTGTGCTTTTAAAAATCATGTTCCTATAAATAAACACATCAAAATGTAAAGACGAAACAGTGGGCAATCTCATTGCCTGAGCAGTTTTAATTGTGAGATATACGTCTCACCAAAAAAAAAAAAAAAGTTTTTAAAATATATTTTTTCTGAACAGCAATTTTAATAAAGTATATTTGAAACTTATATGAGCTATGGAATATGTTTGTTGAAGAGAATTTAAACATCAGCTATGGATACATCCGCTCAGCACATGGGTACTGCCAACCACACTTAGAGCTCAGACTAGATATTATTTCTTCTGCCCACTCCTCATTATCTGGGATACACTTAACAGTCTGAGCCAGGGACCCAGCTTTAAACAACTTTAAATCTTATAATAATGGCAACTGCCAGAGCATATATTTCTTTCCTTGAACTTAGGTCTGCACAAAGGCTGTAAGAAGCTTTCACTTCTCCATCTGCAGCATCCTGCCCATTGGATAGGAAGGTTCCTATTGGAACCACCACAGCTGTGAAGTTCAATAATGCATGTTACTTCAGGGAGAGCAAGTATGGCTTCATGTGATAATATTTGCAAGAGCTGATTCCAGCTCCCATGTATTACTTTACATCATTTTCTGACCTTGTAGATCTGTGAGAAACTGGCATTTGAAACTTTGACATTTTTATAAGAGACAAGCTGATCTTATACCTAATTTTAGAAAGCTGTATAAAGCTCTTTTTCTTGCTCACAAGGATAATTCACTCAGCACAGCTGATCTTACTGTACAGAAGTATGAAGCTTTACAAGCAAAAAGATATGCATACTAAAATACACGGGAAAATTCTCTTATGTATTGTTAAAATCATTTATCTGTGACATATGTGGCATGAAGATGAAAATATGATATGGTCTAAAGGCTTTATTGTTATTTCATTTGGACTGAAGTGCATTGCTTATGCTCAATGCACCATTTGTGCAACATGCTTTTTTGATTCTGCCCACAACCTAAGGCTACCACCCAAAAATCAAGGGAGCAGTACAATGTTGACACAGATTAACCTCAAAAATAAAGTGCAGTTATATTAAAGAACTGTGAAATTCTACCTGGGGATTATTTGCTCAAAGAACGGGAACATGACAGAGATGGTAGGAGGATGAATTGAAAACGTCCCTACTCATCACAGGGGTGTTGGTCTAGATGACCTTTAAATGTCCCTTCCAACCCAAACTATTCCATGATACTATGATTCTATGATTCTATGAATGATCCTCAGTAAAATAAAAGAGATAGATGGATACTCTGCACAGCACATTAAACCCTTTAGAGTTCAGCAGAGTATCATTCCTCTTTTTCCATCAATCTGTCTTGTATGGATTTAGTACTTAAGAGAGTAACTGTATTACGTATTTTACATATAAGTACAGTAACTATATTACATATCGGTATAAGTATGTTTATATGTGGAAATTAAAGCTTCTGTATTATTTAGCCTGGTAAGAATTGTGCAGGTAGTTTATTATCTGTATGTCCAGCTCCAATCATTGAATAAGATTCAGTGTTCTGCTGCTAGGGGTGGGTTTAATGCATTCCTCTAATACTTTAAACTTTACTACTTCTTTCCTACCAGCATAAAATTAAAAACATTATTTTGTCTTTACACAGTCTTGTGTCTGCATTCTTTCTTATTTTTTTCCTGGAGAGTCTTTTCTTTTTCCAATAACCTCCCTTTTGTACACCAGAGTAGTATTCAGCTTTGACCACTAATTCTGTTTCGTTTGTTTCATCTCTTCTCACAAAGAATGCCCCTTTAGCTTACATGCTTTTTATTTTTCCTCCTAAATTAATTTAAAATTAATTTCATCAGTCCTCTGTGTTTATCTCAGCTTAGCTTTTTAGAGAAATCAGTTTTGTGTGTGTCTGCCTATGACATAGTAGAGACTTACATGCCCAAGTACAACATGTCCTTTAGTTTAGTTTTCTTTGGGTATTCAGGACTGTCCACACAGAAATATTCCACATTCATCAAGCCTGATTGCCTGGTCTTTAAACAATAGCAATTGCTCTTTCTATATTATACCTCCACAGAATCAAAAATATTCTGAGTTGGAAGGGATGCACAAAGATCATCAAGTGCAATTCTTCAGTTAACAGGCTGTCTTGGTTTGAAAGACAGGTGTCTGCCAAGAAAGGCAGGAGCATCTTTTTAAAATGGAGAATGTAAACCCCCTCCCTCCAAATTATCATAATTTTGTAATTAAGGGGCTCTCAGGAAAAGATATGGGTATAGGAATTACTAGGAAAATTAAAATAGAAGTAAAGTATTACAGAGAACAAACCCAAAAACATTGACAGAGTCAGAATACAACCTGACACCCTGTCAGTCAGGTGTTGGTAGCAGTCCCATTAAATGGTGGCTGCATCCTCCTGCAGTGACAGATGTGGTTCAGCTGAAGCAGTGCTCCTCTAGAAGGTCCAGTGATGATGTGGAAAAATCTGGTTTTTCCTCTGGAATCCAGCGGGAAAAGGCCACCTTGGTGTTCCAAATCTCAGATTTTATCTAAGTAGGAAAGGCTTGGCTGCTCCCCTGGCTGGAGCATCTCCCAATGGGATGATGTAATTTTACCAGTCATGCAGTGGGACTCAATGGGCCATTAACAGAAGCTATCCTCCCTGGAGGAAGGATGGGTTGTGAAAAGATAAGGATGACTGCCCCACCTGGCCCACTGGCAGAGACTATCTCTCACAGAGATAAGGATCACTGCCCCACAGATGGTGACAGAATACAAACTTTTGGTCACATCCTGTATTGCAGCCTAAGACAGAGGCATACAGGGATCAAACCCATGGCCTTGGCCTCATCAGCACCATGCTCTAAACAGTGCGATAATTCCATTTAATACTCCCTCCAACTTTCTCCCAAAAATACAGAAAAACTACTACCCTCTTTCTGTCTTTTGACATTTCCCTAGCTGTTAACAAGGAAAAAAAGATATTCTAAAGGCTTTTCTTACTTTACCTTAATGATTTCTCTGGAATTTGTGAATGTCATTCATCTAGATCAGTTACCTTGTCAAAATGTAATGGTTCCATATACTTAACAGTGTGCTCTAGCATAATCATAACCCCTTTAATACCTTCTGTGGGAAAATACATTTTCATCTTCCAGATGTGACCTTCAGCTTTTGTCAAGCTTTTGCATAGGCTTTTTTTGAAATGCCTATACTATGGAAGAGAAAACACATGAGTTCTCTGAAATATATTCTTTAGCAACAATAGCGCTTATTCATGTTGCTTTACGACCTTGCAAGCTTGGTTTGACAGATAACTCTACATATTCAATGTTTATAAAATAATTTCTCTTTACCATATTAATGTCAATAATTAGCATTATTATTATGAACATAAAAGTCTAAATTTTGCTTATCATCAATTTATCAATATCTTCAGCCTTCCTTGCAGCTGCAAGAACTCTCCTTTTTTCATGTGAAGCATTTTCTTCCTCCATAAATAATTTTATTGAGTGTGAGGTAAAGTCTGGGTTATCTGGTCCAAGCAATCTAGCTTACACTTGGCATTCACATACTTTTCACATACGTAAGTGTACACTTTGAGAGGTTCTACCTTCTGCATCAGACCCTTGTATGGAACAGAACCATCTGTAGCCATCTGTAATGACATATACAGAAAGAGGGAAATTCTAAATTTGCTTCACACTACCAGATTTGTGCATGTGATGTTGGGTGTTATAAGAAGGAGGCAAAAGTTTGCAGGCCTAACAGCACTTCTAGCAGTGGAGAGCACTGGAATAAGAGGATGCATAACATACATGAGCCTGTTCATTCATGTAGTGCAAACTGACAGCTGTGAAATCTATACTGTAGATAGAGCTTGGCCCAATGTGAATGATAGTACATCCATGGCAAAACTTGAATATTCCAATTCAGAATTTTCCACACTGCTCAAGTATGAAGCACCTGTCTGGTGCTTTCCAATCTAAGCCTCTTGACAGAGCCTGCGTTATTAGTTTTTGATCATTTCACTAAATGTTCCTTGAAAAATGTTCTGTGGATATGCAGAAAGCGAGAACCTGTGTGTATAAATGCACATATGCAATGTACAGGGTCTGGAGAAACTAACTATACTACCAACAACAATGAAAGCATCAGAGTACACAAGAAGACAATTGTTACTGTGAAATCTTACAACATGTCACATCACCATATAAGACAAGCACGTGACTATCCAAACTACAATTCATACACACACACACACACACACACACATATATATATGCTAGACTATCAGCTTTGCATGGCTTTCTGCACAATTAGATTGGTACCTGAGCAGTAGCAAGTCCCTGTTTGAGACAGCTGAAATCAATGCAAGATTTTTCATTCCAAGCAGTGCCATTCCGTGGGTCTTTGCCAGTTTGCACTGATCCCATTTGCACCCCCCATCAGTTCATGCTATCACCCTCACTGTGTGTCTTTTACTACTATTGTGTCTTTTACTACTATTGTGTCTTTCATCTGCAGATCACTTCCCTTTCATGTACTGTCATCTCCACCTTTTTCCTTAGAATAGTATTGCACTTTTCTGATTCTATATTTAAAGCTTGCAGATCTCCCTACTTGCTTTGTCTAATTGGCTCTTAAAACCTTTCTCACAATGAAGTAACTAATTAAATTATTTTAATCAGTTTCCAAAATTTTCCTGAGGAAATGAATAACGTATTGGTTTGCATGATAATTTTCTTAGCTCTTTCATTTTGGTAATTTTGGAGCATTTTTCCATTGATTGGGACAGGGATAAAGAAGCAAGTTTGGCTCTGTAGGGAAGCTGGCTTGGGAAACTGTTTCCAAAGAGTCCTAGATATCAGTTTCTGACTAAGTAATACAATATAACTAAATTGTCCTTGAAGCATAGACTGGAGTGTTCCAAACCCATGGAAAATCAGGGTTACACTTACTCCTACTCCCACTCTGTAGCTCATTGAATAGTTAAATCTTTTATACAATCTGCCATATCTACTGGGGCAGAGTTTCAAAGTACTCGTCCTCCCGAAGCATCTATATGCTGGGGAACTTTCCAGGTCAGATTGTGCTTGTAAAAGCAGAAAAAGAGGCTGAAACAAGATGTCCTCTTGAAAAGGCTGAGGAGGAGGTGAGAGGAATCACCACCTACTTCTGCTCTGGTTCCCTTTTAAAAGAAAAGATTGATTCTTCTATGTGTTTTTCTGCAAAGAGGAGGATTAAGTTCCTACTTTCATGGCTGTAAATCATGTGTGGAGAGAAATGCATGCAGAGAGATGCACAGTTAAGCACGTAAGCCTCTCAGAGGATGGGGATTTAAAACATGAGTGAGTCCTCAGGGCTTTGTTTTTGCTGGCTCAGTGCTTAGGGTTGTGCACACCACTATGGATCATACATTCTTTCTTTGCCATTGTATAGGAAACCTATAACTCCAACCCAAGGCCACAGATTCTGCCACGAGTCTTCAAATATTATGTTGTATCAAAATCCTTGTTTGCCCAAAACTTAAATCTATATAACTTATCAATAACTTAATTCTTTTTCACATGTAATACTGTATGCCTTTGATCATTCAGACACATGAAATGTTTCAGCAGCTGGAATAGGGCAGGATATACTTGCAGGTATATGAATGTCAGCACTGTCAGACAACATACTTTCTGATGTACTGTATTTCAATAGATCCTTCGGTACCAATGGGCACCAAACCTGGCAGGTGCTGAAACCACTGGTGTGGTTTCAGGCCTCACCTGCCTGCTTTTGTGCCTTGCCATCCCATGCATTACACGTCAGAAGTCATGCTTCCATCTGTTTTGTGGTTTTGTGGCCTTGCTACAGCTCTGAATTTCTCTTCTTCTCATGCACTGCTGCTGTGACCACAGCCAGAATGCAGCCAGAATCCTGCTCCCTGTGTGATCCCACTGCTGCAGCAGGGGGCAGGGGAAGGGAGCAGGGCAGAGGTGCCGGATGCACCCGGGTGTCTGGAAGCTGTAGGTCTTGCAAGAAGAGCCCATTGTTCAGGGTCTGTATTTCAGGAGTGGAGAGAAGAGCAAGGTTTCCATCTTCCTGACATTCTTATGCTCCAAACTGCAGTATGATTTACAGGTCTTCTCTCCCTGGTCAGATGCACAATCAGCTCCATAGCCAGCAAGACAGAGCAAGATGTTAAGTCTCCCCCTTCCACCACCCCTCCAAACCTCAGAGAAGTTTCATCCCAAGGTCCTGACAGAGCAAATGCCAGCTGGGGTGATTTCCTCACACACTGAGTCACGGTGTGGGCTGAACACTAAATCTGAACTGTGAGGAAACCACCTACCTCTGAACTTTGACAGCCTGTGCCAATAAAGTTATTGAGTGATCATGACCATTTTCTGTTAACTTTTTTTTTTAATGTTTCATTAGCTAAAAAGGCAATTTTAGCTCCTGAAGAAGACATTTTTAAGCAGAATTTAGAAATGTGACCTGGAAAGATCATATAAATGGGATTTTTCTCTGTCATCTCTCTATGCTTTTGATTATTCTTGACATTCTATAATGTTAAGTTATAAATAGAAAGCATTTTGAAAATGTCATAATATCCTGAGTCTAATAAGAGAATACCAAAGCTAGAAAATATGCTTAAGAAATCAAGATTACATAGCAGACTCAAGAGAAAGAATTAAACTGAGCTTCACTGCAATGGAACTTAACAGCTACAAAAAAAATGTAGTCTGTGAGCTCAAGCTGGAAGCTACAATTGAAATGTAAACATTACTTATTGAAAGCAAGATGCTGCATTAATAACAGCACCACAAAAGCTGAAGACTTGTGGCATTACTGGATAGAACAGTGATGCTTTTTCACCCTTTCAAGTGGATCTAATTCAGATGATGTTCCCTAGCTAACCCAAACATTCAAAGTCCTTGCACTTGATCCTTCAGTAGAGCATGAATTTGTTTTGGAATATCCTAGCTGAATTGATTTCTTTTTCTCTTGCCTTTCCATCTCATATACAAATTATTCTCATCTCTGCAGGTTTTCTGTGTCTTAACTCTGCACAGGTAAAAGGGCTGGTACTGATGAATACATGACAAACTTTTATAATACTCATAAATTAAATCAGAATATTTACTAAAGATCAAAATCAATTCTTTCTCTTCTATGCTTAAATCTAAAGCATAGAGCAATTTCTGCTTTGATTTGTACAGAACACTTTGCTGACTATATCAATAGCTACAAATTCACCCTAGACCATGTGGAACAGAGTTTGGTTCTTAGAACATTCCTGGGAGTATTTCAGGGGCTCAGCACCACTTTGATTCACCCCCCCCAGGAGGCACCAACCACTGATTCCTCTGAAGTCTGGGGACGGTCAAGAAGAGTCACAAACATAGCTAGAATTCTTTTTGACTAGTACTGAAGCATAACTAAAGTTACAATAATAAAACCATTTGAACTGAGATGGTGCTCAGTGCTTTCTGAGTATCTAAAAAAAAGCTGGATTCTCCTTTTCACTTTTAAGCTTTGAATTATGGACCATCCCATTACCTGGAACCAATGGAAGTTCTTAAATTATAAACAGTGAATTATCTTCTTGCTTTTGTTATTAAAACAAAAAAAGTAGACATTTGGGAGACAATAAAAGTTTAATACAATCAGTAAAAAGTCTACATGAATTAACACTCATATTTTCTTTTTGTTTGTTGGTTTTTTTGTTGTTTTTTTTTTCTTCTTCAGCTTTTAAATTAACATTTCCTGGATTTAATTGCATTAATTTAGTTTCAGGAAAGGTTGCCATGTTGGATATACATATATACCAAACATTTACATTAACACTAACTGCACTCATCAGAAGTTATGGGTTTGTGTGTACCTCCTGATGGAGAAAGTGAATTCCCACAATCCCAAAATCCTCAAATGTACATAACAAAGGTAATTCTGGTAATGTTTTGGAAGAATATAAATAAATGTCTTGTTATGATGCATATTTCTGCGCCCAGACTGGCACTCCTCTTTTGAAGAGTTTTAGCATCTGTAACAAGTAATATTTATAACAAGTGCAAAGTAGGTCTTGAGAAAATCAAGCTGACATTTAGAGAGCTACATTTGGTGCAACTCAAATTCACTGCAGCTGCAGTATAAATAATACGAGCACTGCCAAAGATGAGCTACTTATATCTGTATACACACAGAGCAATTTAAACTTCTTCACATTTAATTTCAAATAAAGGACAGTTTTACGGCTGATCAGTGCAATACACAGAATCTCAAGCATGACAAAACCATGAAATCTGAAGGAACTTCCATCACAAAGAGTCCAAGAACACACCAATTTCTTCAAAATTGCTTCACAGCCCTCTTCACTAAATCCAGGTGTAATGTAGAAATTTGGTGTAATTCCTTCTTAATTATGTTGAATACCATTTGCAGATAAAATTTGTTGAAAGTTAGAGGGTCAATGCTTTCTACAGTACTTTATATTTTTGATAGTGCTGGATAGAGGAGGCTGGGGGAATACTGGAATTTTAGGACAAATTCTTGCTATAGAAAGCACACTGTGATAGCTTTTCCCCAAGTACTGCACAGCAGCTGAGCCACAGATGCTCAGCTCCTCTGTGGGTTTGGAAGGGTTACAGCCAGCACTGCCACCCACTCAGGTGGCATGGGAGTCACATCACCCATAGGGATTACAAATTTCATCCATCAATTTTGGCTTAATGGGATGGAGGAGACTGAGACATTCAGTACTCAGTTGGGCCAAGTCATTATTGGAAGATTTGATAGTTAGGGCACACTGGATTAAGCAGGGATCTCTTCTTAAATTGTCCCCTTGAAGTAACTTTTTTTACTATCTCAAAATCAGTTTTTACAAGAAGTTTGTGGACCATGGGCTTTATGGAAACATTCATGCCACTACAAGCTCAGCAGAAGGGAAAAGACAGTACACTGATTCTTTTAAAAAATGTTATTGCTTACATTGCTTACATTGGTGCTTGCCTTATCCACATTTCAGTGTTGTCTCACAAACAGTATGGGCTGTGGTAAACTGGATAAGCAATAGAATAATGGTGGAAATAAAAACAGAGAACTGTGCTGACAAATACTTATTCAGATGTTGTTTTTCATCACTAAAAAACAAGTTCTTATTTTCAGTCTTAGAAATCATATAATTCAGATGGTATTTTCAGATGTTTGTCCTTTTCCTTTTTTTTTTTTCCTTTTGCACAATTGTTCTAGTGTGACTTTATGATGCTTGTACCCCAATTGTCTGTTCTATTTATGCTGGATGTAGTTCTGCACCTTTAAGATCGGTTCCGAGAGCGAAGTGGGGGAGAAGGAAAGGCGGTGGGATTTTTTCGCGGCTGTATTCAAAAACAGAGATAAGAGCTTCAGCTGGGTCTCGGTGTGTTTTCTGCAGCACGGACAGCGGGAGAGAGCTCTCCTTTGCTTTTAGTTAGCTGTTTTAGTTAGCTGAGGCCAGATGTTTCGTGGAACTGTTCAGCTCTTGGAACACCAGGACTCTGCTCCGGGCCCCCCAAGCTGCGCTGCAGCCGGACACCGGACCCGAGCCCCGGACACACGGAGAAAGCCGAGGACACACCCACGGAAAGGACTCCGAGCACAGAGGGACTTTCTGAATTTGCCGCCTCTTCAGAACAACGAGAGGTTCCACTGTTTCATATTATTCATTTTCTGATGTTTGGGAATGTTTTCCACATTAAACAAACTTTTTTTTCCCCCACTTTTCCCGAAGGAGATTTATGTCTTCAGAACCCAGTGGAGGAGGAGCAACTTGAATTTGCTTTCTAGAGGAGAGGCAACTTCAAAAGTTGCCTCCCAAATTTTCCCGAAACCAGGACAATTCTTAAATTCTTAGAGTTGCCTTATCATTTTAATGACATATGAATAACATCCAGATTGCTATAACGTATTGAGTTTCACTGAGAATTTTTTTGAATATTTAAAGAAGTAATGGATATGCTTGAAAGTGTTCCAGAGTTTAAAAAAAAAATAAAATTAGGCATGTGCTGATGTTTAATAGAATTTTTGCTGAAATCTGTGATTTTTAATTAGCTCCCTTTGAAATCTTTGAGTCATCTCATGAAGGAACAGAAAGTCTATGTTAGATTTAGGAGACTAATCATGCCATCAAAGAACAATTTAATCCCTATTCAGTGTGATCTCTACAGAAACAGAGTCAGACTTTAGAGTGTTCATTGCAACATTTTGGTGAACATTTTTACTTTTCCAGATAAATTACTCACTCACCCCGGAACATCACTGATTTTGCAGAAGTGTCATCATCCAAAACCAAGCCAAGCAATACCTTGTAAATTTATAGCTGAAGCTACAATTAAGAGTAACTTCTGATAGGTTTAGGGAAATATACAAAATTACATTACACAAATGCCCTTAACCTTGTCCTGCAGATATGATATTTAATAATAGCATTTAAATATCTTATCCAATTAGGATCAACTGGATTTTAAAAAAACGTGTTTCAAATGTGTTTCTTCTTTTTTGGCATCCTAGAGAGAAGAGATAAAGTGAAGTGAACCTATGCATTCCTTCCGCTGGCTCAGAACAACAGCTGCACACACCTGTGGGCATAATTTTGCAGCTAGGACAAAAACCAATATATCTGTCAGTCAGGAGAACATATAAATGACTTAGGTTGCATCTGTAATTATAAATATGCCTACAAAGTGAGGGCCAAAAGAAACCACAGAGAACAATAAAAAGATCTATCCCTTCTGGCAGATCTGACATGACCCTGATCTCTCATGTTGACACATATACGTGTCAATACTGTCTCTAGTGCAATTTTATGGAGGGGCTATTTTTGGCTGACACCATTGGGGAAGTCAGAATCAGGCCCAGAGATGTTCAGATCACCAGACAGATTCCACAAGTGTGATGGCCTTCTCAGTCTCATTCACAAAATCATTTGTTGGACCCACTGCCAATGGAAGTGTCCTTGTACAATAAGATTCACTCTTCATGCCAGGTTTTTCAAGAGTAACAAAACATCCAACATCAAGCCATGGCTGATATCCCATGGCCAGTCCCTTAATTTTATGATTTTTCACAATGAAGCCAAGGCATTGGACATGAGGGAGAAATTTAATGCAGCTTCCCTGTTCTAAGCACTGTCTGAACTGAAAGGAGGAGGGTATCACAGTCATATATAAACATAAACTTACTGGCACAAATGCAAAGTCTGCACCTGTCTGAACTTGCACAGAAACACTCTGATTCCTGCTGGAAATCAGCTGAGGATGGTTATGTGCTTACAGTGCAGATCATCTCTCCCACCTCGAAAAGGAAGAGCAAACAGGGTCTGTGACTTCAGGGTTGCTCCTGTACTGCTTGGTCCATCAGGTTTGCTCCTGCTCTGAGAGGACTGCAGATCTCAACATTAGTCTTGTTCAGAAGAGCACAGACTGAAATAAGTACAGTGGAGAGAGATCTTTTACCTGTTGTTTTTATTTTTTTTTGTTGGCTTGTTTGTAAGACAGTGATTCTCTCATTCTGTTTCTATACCTTTGAAAAAAAAACCAACAGAATCATGGAATGATTTGGGTGGAAAGGGGTTTGGTTTGAATTGCCAACAGCTCTGTAACATCTTGAAACAATGCCTTCAACTGCTACAGCTGGAGCAAAAGGGAGACAAGAAAACACCAATACTATGTGGTGCTCATTCTGTTTCTGATAGAGACTTCCAGATATGCACATGACTGAAGCAAAGGCTGCTGAGTTGCTCTGTCCTTCTGGCTTCAGAAAATGTCTGAGTGGTTGATTGCTGCTGTATTATCCTAAGCAATACAAGTAAAGGAGCCCTCTTCGTTCATACTCCAAGTGTGCTATTATCTTCCCTGTTATGTCTAAGGTGCAGGAAATACCATAAACCATATTTTAAAGGTGAGATACTCTTTATGTTGAAGGTAGAAAATTACTTTCTTAAGGTAGGAAATTCTGTCAGCATCAAAGTCACAGCTCCCAATTGACTTCTTTACACATTGGCTAAATGTCGCTGGGGCAAAAGAGGAATTCTAGGCTCCTGACATCAGCAACAGACTGTCCAAACAAGCACATCTTCTAATGCATCATGGCTGGGCCATGTCAGCTCATCTTCTACATCCTTATCAGTCATTCCTAACCAACTTTCTTATCATAACTACTTCATATCACTTCTGTTTGTTGCAACATTATGGCCCACAGGCAAACAACTTAAAATTTTTAGCTCATAATTTCATGCATTTCTAATTTATTGTCTCACTTTAAATCTCCATTAAAATGAAAATAGGAAAAGGAGAAAAAAAACCAGCCCTTTGCATGCTTATTCACCAAGTAGCTTTCTAAGGTTCTTAGAGGTCTAATTATGATATGAAAACATGATTTCCAACTTTGCAGATGATACTAAATTGGAAAAGAATAAAAACAAATGAGGAATAATTAGGTAGTGCAGCCAGATATAAAAGAATTTAGATCATCTTATATTTCAGGAATAATAGATGGCAAATGCAGGGCTGTGCAAATAAATTGAGAATAATTAGCCTCACAGTGTGGCACAAAAAGTGGGAAAGACAAGAGGCTACAACACACTAAGTGAGATAAATTCTGAACTTTGAATGCAAAATTCACATCTGAGATTCCATTACTTATGTGTCTTGCTAGCAGTGTCAGTGGTACTCCCCTAGAAATATGATAGAACTCAGTCAGCAAGAAAAGCACCACTTGGCCTCTGGGATAGGAAGGGCTACGTGGTCAAGTCAAAGAAGAACATTTCTTCCACTGTAATTACAAAGGACTGTATTAGCTAAATAATGGACCACAGGCTGAATTCAGTCTGCAGGATGTCTCTGCCCAAACCAGTATCTTTCTCTGGGAGCAGAAAGAGAAAGAGTGAGGAGAATACACCAAGGAAACATTTTGTTTCTTTGCTCGAGGGCTCCTGCAGAAGAGCCACCTGACTCTGACTGCGGCAGGAATGCACCACTTGTTTGGAGAGAGCTCTGGGCTGATCAAGAGCAGTCATGTTTTATTTCCTTACATTATGTTGTGTTCTATAATGTATTCAGGCCTGAAGTTAGAAAAAGGTTTCCAACAGTCGAGCTGGGAGGTTCCAGGAGAGCTGTCAGTGGGAACAATGGTGGGAAGATACCTTGCTGGTTTTAAAATGTTGCTTCATGAACCATGACAGATTAAACGCTGAGACAGCAGGGATGGCAAGGGACACCCCCCTAAGAGATCACCATGGTTTCCTACGCTGCTGCTTTCCGCTCTATATACTGCTGCCTACTTCTCTTGACTGAAACACAACCTGTCAAAAATGCACTCCCTCTCCTGCATATATCAGCACATTAATTTTCAGCTATGTGATATGGGACGCTCTTCTGTACCAACCCAAGAAAAGGAAAAAAAAAAAAAGAGCCTTTTTTTCATTTTTGAAGAGATGAAAATTAGCTCAGGAAACTGATTTTTTATTTTATTGAGTTGTTTGTTCATTTTGAAGGTAGGTGAAGATGGAAAATGGACAAATGCATGAGGGAATTAAGATCACTGCTGGTGAGTCAGTACTGCAAGGCATTACTGACTACAGAATATTTTCACTGAAAACAGAATTAAATAGACCTCTCTAGAATAATAATGTCTAAAATCCATCATTAGTTCATGGAATTTGAAAAGTATTGGTTGATCTGTTTGCCCATCTAGAGACATCTTTATGGGGGTGAAGATTTACCTTCCTAGGTCTTCTTGTAGTAAACTTTTAGTTTTTTAAACAGTAGAAAAATAGTGACAAAAGCTTCATTTTAGGACATTTATACATTTTTTTCTAGCTGTGTTTTCCACAGAATAGGTCTGATTTATTAGCTACCTTTCAAAGTATGCAAGTGAAAGGCCATTGAAATCTTCCAGATGCAATGAAGTGTTTTTTAGCACTAAATGCCTGCATTATGGCAGAGTCCACATTTCTATGTATGGCTATATTTAACATAGACTCATTTCACATTTGAAATTCAATTCTTCCAGCTGACTAATTGATTCATTTTCATAAATATTCTAAAATTTGTAATAAGAACAATGCTTTGCTGTAAGATATTATTTTGACCAGTGCTGAAATTAACTATGAATATTTACTTTCAACAAAGGCACTGGGACCAACAGCAAATAACAAAAATATAGTGATTTATAATTTCTTTTTACAATCCCTTTGTTACATGAGATTCAGCAAAATTTCAAATCCTATAAACTATCCCTTTAAAATAGGATTATTGTTACTCAATCTCAGTTTTCTGTTCTCTGCCTCCTTCTGCCCATTTCTTCCAGGAGCCCTCCCTCTGCTGGGATCCCTCTAGTTCTGTCCTGGGATGTGAGACAGTGAACAAGCTTCTGACACGAACTTTGATAGCCACTATGTCCATGACCTTTCACCAGAAGAGTTGAATTAGGATATTTTCAGGGAAGGTGGGAAATTGTTTGATTTCAGAAAAAATTATAAACCATTCCCCAAACCCTTGAACATACATCCTGAAGTCACCTAGGTTTCCAGAGCAAAGACCTGGTTTAAAACATGGCTTTACAAGCTCAGACCAAAGCAGTGTCCTCAGGAAGTGCTGATGAGGGCTGCACTTCAGTTCCCATAAGTCCCATTAGATGAAGTTGTGCAGCTGCAGCAGGAAAGGTGGGATTAACATAAAGTATGGGAGGTGATCCATTAGCCCCGTGCAACTCTTGCATTGTCAGGCTTGCAGAGCAGCACCTGCACTGGTGATGGACACTTCTATCAGCTCTAGACTTTGGAGAGCATAGCCCAGCCCTGTCACACCACCCTTCTCCCCAGCTGCAGTACAGCAGCTCTCCCTCCTGCCCGACCATTAGTCTGTGGAATTGACACCTGGCATTTGGGGAAACAGGAAGGAGGGCCTCAGGTACCTTTAGGATCAAAGATATTTATTTATAAATAACATCAGTTTTAGATTAGCTTGAATTTAGTATGAGAAGTAACTTAAAAGCTGTGACTATCATTGAGCTCTCTATGTCTCAGAGCTCTCTATTAGAGTTCAGGGATAAGCACATCTTCCCCTGAAAGCCATCAACTTCCCACTCCTCTTAGCTCTGTGCTATTGCCTTGGGCTGGTTTAGCCCCAGACGGGGCAGGAAGAGGCAGCAGAACCAGATCTGCTCTCCGAAAGGATTCTGTAACCTTCCGTAGCCACAGGGAGAGCCCACCATAGAAAATCTGCCCTCAAAGCCATCAGCTGTGCTACAGAGCCCTCACTCTGTCATCCAGCCTCTTAGGAAACTTGCCACCAGGAATCACAGCTGCTGGAAGCTGCCACACACACACACACAGAGCAGGAAGAAAACATCCTGTGAACTTGCACTGCAACAGGCAGGTAGCTCCAGAGGGGCTGTGCCCGTGGCCACTGCTCCCACTGAACACTTGGACTGGGGCAGCAGCTGGAGGCCAAGAGCCCAGAGCTTGGCACCAGGAACCTGCAGCCTTGGCTGCCATCACACTGCCTCTCCAGCAAATCCTCTGTAGCCTGGCTGTGATCTTGCCCTTCTTTTTCTGCAGAAGACATGCACCGTTGGAGGTGGGGTTTTTTTTGCTTTTTTTTTTTTTTTGTTGGTTTTTTTGGGTTTTTTTGGCTCGAGGAAGTTTTCTTGACCCAAGAATTAATCGTGATATTTAATTAAATTTTGTTGTAATTATGTAATATATACATAAGTCTTTAATTTATTTGTTGTTGAGAAAAGCAACTCTGTATAAATAAAAATAAAAACTACTTAAAAGTTAAAAACAACCTGACTTGGTCTGCAGAATTTTCAATCCTTCAGCATTCAGCAAAAATAGAATGAAGTACTTATATCTTCAAAAAGCATTAAGCCAAGTACTTCATCAAAGGTTAAAGTGCAGAAATATGAAATAACTGAAAAGTTGGCTCACTGGACTGCAAATTGGCCAAGAAAAAGAAGTGAATTTGAAGAGGAAAAGAATTTATAAGAGGTTGTGATAGAGATCAGCAGATCTTCGGCCTCTCAATATTATATTAACAATAGTATCAAAAATGTCTGCTGTCAGTTCCTAATAGTAAATTCTGGTTAACAATAAGAAAAGAACAATACAATCAGAAACAGGAAAATGTAAAATATTCATGCATTGCAGTACTCATAAATAACAACACATGAGAGGGGAAAACAGTCAAGAAAGGGATCACTATCTAATGGAAAATTGTTGCAGAATTACAAGGAACACAATTCTATTGCAGAAAAACAGTCTCTACCCAGTTCAACTAAAAATGCAACTTGTGTTAAAAAGAAAAGCTAAAAAACCTTAGAATTAGGCTCAGCTTTCAGGAAAGCTGAGAATGTCTTTTATATATATGTACAGATATATATATATATAAATCTGTATAAGTGTGTGTGTGTGTAGAGTTAGTAAAATATAATCTAGATTAATCTGAATTCAATACTTTGTTAAAGAGTGAAAGCATTTGAGTAGGCACATATTTATACAGTACAAATTTTATCTAATCTGCAGTGTCCTGTTGGTCAGCCTTACAGAGTCTGTGGTTTGTCTCAAACCACATTCCCAAGTATTTTCCACTTTTGTCAGTTTTGTAATCATCACAGGTGCTCTGTTTTATCAGCATGAGGTCCACCATGAGTCTGGGATGAACAGACAAGTCATGGCAGCTCCCTGCATCACTAGAGATGCATCAGTGCAGATTTTTTTTTTATTATTTTTAGAGAGTTAACCAGGCGTCAAGATTCTTAGCTCAAGTTTAAAAACAGGTTTTTCTTCTTACACAATTCTTCTTTTTTTCTTTCAAGCTCTATAGTTTCCTACACAATCCACAGTGGTGTTAAAGCAGAAAAACTCACATCACACCTTCCTCTAATCAAAGGCTTATATTGGCCTTCCAGTTGTTGCCTCTCTGCCAATGCTCTTGTAAAGTCTAAAATTAAGCATAAGATTTCAAAGGACTTTCTCACTTCTTTAGGAAAGAAAAGGGAAATAAACAAAAGAAACCTTGTAATTTAAATTTTATTCCTCATTTTTCCAGTCAAGTCATAGCTGTTCTAGCCCATAAAATATGATCAATGTCAGAACAATGGCAATTTTTTTTAAATCTATGATACACCTCCTGTATTAAATGTTTAGGCATGGAAAAAAAAAAAAAAAAGGATGACAGAAATGTAAAGACACCAATTGTTTAAGAATATATATACTGGAATATAGACCTAAAATAGCCCTAAAAAGTATCTCCATAATAAATGTTCAAAATTAAAAGCTTTTGATTGCTCTTAGTTCTGAAAATTGTGTTTATCTGAGTAAACATAATTCTCTTTGAAGACCAGACTATCCTTTTTAGCATGTATTATTTCCTGTCTATCAATAATTTTCATAGCTGTGCAGTTGCACTGTGGCCAGAGTTCTCTGGGTACTTCATTACCAATTGCTTCCACTTGTCCCAGTGCCACTCTGTTTTTTAAAACCAAGCACTTTGGGAATTACCAGTTTTCATAACTGAGGGTATTAATGAGCAAAAGTCAGGGGGAAAAGAATGTGTCCCCAGATCTCTTCACAAAAGGCCACCATCACAGGATATAAGAGACAAAGCAAATGCTGAAGATGAATACTCTTATTTCAGCTGGCATGCATTTTCCAGGCATTACTCTAAGAACATTCATGCTAAATACAATGGGAAATAGCCTTGAAAAATTAAGTGACTTCATCTTTATAGACAGTGCTTTGTAAGAATGAACTTTAGCAAAATCTTGGATACTTCTATGCCTTAGAATCATGGAATGAGTGTTTTCAATTTGCCTAGCTATAGAAGATCCCCAAACAAAAAACTTCTTGAAAACAAAATCTATTATCCATCCTCTGGTTCAGAGCTTACCACACAGGACTGTTCTTCCAAGGACAGTGTTCTTAATCCTTTCTCAAAGGTAGGTTTACATCTTTCCAGTGAAGAGCTTATAATTTTTCCTTTATTAGATTCATGGTCATCTGCATTTATTGCATTGACTGATTTCTGACTTCCTAGTATTACAAGCATAATTTTGGCCAGAAATAGATTTCTGCTTTCCACTCGAAATTATGAATCTTTCAATAAAAGCAAGACTAACATAAAAATGAAGATGTAAATTTGAAGTGGCTATGTAAAACTGAAAAGGCAGAAAACTATGAAGACAAACATAAGGAGCATCACTGGAGCATCAGTTTCTTTTTGCTGTGTTGTAATATATCCCATAATGTCATTTAAACATTGCATCCCATAATGCCATGAAACAAGCTTTAAAAAGGAGTTTCAATGGGCCAGGCCTTCACTATGGATGGAAATCACAGTCATCTAACTGCACTAAATGGATCCCCTTTTATTCCATTTTTAGACCTTCCAAAAACTGCAATTTTTAACTATGTCTCCAAAAATCAGTGGCTTTGTCAAGCTATGTATTACATTTTCTAATTATTATTACATATCTCCTTCCATGTCAATTTCTTTTTCACTAAGGAGGTCACTAATAATCCAAATGGAAATTTGGTACAATCACTTATAAACTGCTTTCCATTACAGAAAAATAACAGAAAGTTGAATAAAGTCTTCCATGCATATATGTAAACTACAAAAATATAAATAAAAGAAGCCAAAGATTGAACATAATGAGCAGGAAAAAAACATGAAAATAACTTCCAGTACACTAGAGGCACATGGTTAACTACAAAGTCAGGAGGTACTAATCCAGAAAAGACCACAGCTTTGGGCAGAAGCTCTCCATCTTTCCAAATGCTGACATATATATCCAAGAACAGTGACCATTTTTATGTTGAATCTACTTGACATAGCATAACAGATGAAATTAACCTACAATGCTAAGCAAAAAAACCATCAGTGCATGCTGATCTGAACACAGACTTTCTGTTCTACTGGAAAACACCAGATTTGTTTTCATTATGATAGGAAGAAAAGGAAAAGCTGAGTCTTATTTGTAATGAAAATAATTGGATAAATTAATATGTTTCACTTCAAACTGAGTATTTCTGTTCTGATTTTGATTCAATACTATGTTCAAACTATAGATTGTAAAAAAGGGACTATTTTGAAATAAGAAACCACAGAATTTCATTATGGAAAAGACTGAAAATTACATTTTCATCATTTTTCCTTAATTAGATTTTATTGAAAGTGAAGCTTCACACAAAATTTTACTATTTATAAATAAAAATTCTTTTTCCAATGAGAAACTTGTATTTAGGAAGCCTCTCCAGTTATTACTTTTACAACTGAGAAAATAATGGGCCCATGTTATCACTCCATAGTACAACTTTTAAGTGGCCAAGAATTCAATCAGAACCAAATCAAACCAAAATCCACCTAGGTGAAAACCAACCTGTTGGAGCTGACAGACTGTTAAAAGTGTAGATACCAGAGACAATCCAGAAGCTCAGTGCAAACTGTGTGTCCTGTGCACTGTACACACTGAACACCAGTAAGCAGATAACGTTAGAGAATGAAGAGCATTCAATGGCAGGGGCAGCAGACACAGAAAGAGGAAGGCAATAAATGCACTTAAGAAGTCACCCAGAAGTGGAAGCACTGAAGAAACATTCACACAAATATGCTACAATGTGAACAAAAATGATGCTCTTAGAGGCTGTTGCAGCAATACGAAGGAAAAAGTCAGAGTAAGCACCAAGATTTTAGTGGAATCTCTACAAACCAGGCAAAACAGGAAGAACTACAGTCAAGGTATTTTATAGCTTGCAGACAAGTCTTTATTCCGAAATCAATTCGGGGAACTAAAATTCTGCAAAGTCCCAAATTACGCTCGATTTTGTATCAACCAGCAAAATATGGGGGAAAAAATCGCTTTCAGCAAGAGATTAAAACAAGCAATGGCTCAAAATATAAAGACGATGCATTTAGCCTTAATTCATACATGAAAAATTAATCCAAACACTAAGAAGAAGTTAAAAATCATGAGTCATGAAGCTGATTATTCTCAAAATTAGAATATTTATTATGTGCTGAATTATATGCACTTAGCCATCCAATTTTAAAAATTACAATACAGTATAATGAAGGAAATGGCTGTACTTCAGACTGTCAGAAAATGTTGCTTGGAGAAATCGTAGCTGAAAAACAGAATGTTTATTGTTTAGCATTCTGATAAAGGAGATCATAGGTGAGGAAGCCAGAGAATGGACTGGGGATTTTGCAGGAGCAGAGGGGGAAAAGGAGATCACTCCAAAGATTTGCTGCAAGAAAATTCTTCTTTAGCAGCTGTGGGACAAACCCTGGCAACCTCACTGCTTTAGAGGATGGATGGAAAACATGCTTCATGCCTACTGGGTAGTAGGATGCCTCCTTTCCTCTAGGAGGCAAAAAATGCTAAGGTGAAAGATAAAGTTTTCCCAAGCCACGTTCCAGCATAAGAAAATATAACTAGAGGCACTCAGCCCCAGGGACCTGGAGTGCTCAAGCAAAGAAACACTCTTACCTCAGGTTTTAATTTTTATTTGATTTATATCAGAAATAATATTCAATAGCCCCCCTATTCACCTACCTGCTCTGCAATGCTCACACATACAGAGTATGAGGATTATGAGACAAACTAATGCCTCTCTCCACTGAAATTACTGTAATAGCAAAACCATTTTGCAAATGGCAGTGTAAGTATCAGCTCAGATAATTCTGGAAAATTAATGCCTCAAATGAAATGCTGCCTCAGAGCTGAGGAAATACATTTTATTCTTTGGTCTTTTTACTCTTACTTTATATATATTGTTTACTGCTCTGGAGTACAGTTTCCTTTTTTTTTTCACCCCAACTCTTCAGAATGAGGCCAGTGCAGTCATTTAGGAGACTTTAAAACCAAGAAGGATCTCAGAATCAGCTGACATGAATGCTGAGTGCTACTAAACAGAGAAAGGTGAACAGCTTGCAGGATGAGGTGGAGATCAGAGGCATGCACTCAGTCTCTCTTAACCTGGAAAAGGGCATGGGAAAGCCACACACAACTCCAGGCAGCAATTCATTCATCTTATGTGCCCTAAAATTGCTCTGCAGAGGTGCCACTCTCTCTCCACACTGATGAATGGAGGCCAAATCATTAGTATGGACTAAAGCACCTGATTTCTGAAGCCTTAGAATACATTAAAGAGATCTTGCACTAAAGACTATCTGACTCTGCAGGATAATGACAAGGAAGAAAAACTACAGGGGACATTACCAGAACAGTAAGGGTGGAATAACAAGGAGACTGGAAGAGTAATACAAGTTTGCTGGTTGTTTGCTTGTCGATTTTTTGATATATTTCTATTTTTGAGACCTAGAGAACCACCCCATTCTATTTATGCTACCAGTAACTTGCTATTTACTACTAACAATAATAATTTTTCTTAAACTGAGTTTGCATATGCCTCTCATTCTATCAGGTTGTACAATTATCAAACAAAAAGGGCAAATTCTTTCCTTGGCCAGATCCTAGGAGGTTTTTAGCCTACAGGGTACTAAACACAGGCCTTATCCATTATGTGGAAAACATCCATAATACATTAAGCACACTCCAAGAATCCTCTAGGAAGATTGAATATAAAACAAAATTAAGTAGGGGAAGAGTATGGAGCCTATATACCTCAAAGATGCTCTGAACTGCAGCACATCTGGATCTGTGTCATACAAAGAATATAAAGAAAATCAATTTTTTCTCAAGATACTAGTTACTGTACCCAGTTCTTCAATTACATTAACTTTAATATATTATCTGTTTCCTGAGACACTTGATCTTTTCAGTGCTTCAAGGCTGTGGAATCTGCTTTCAAAACTTTATGTTTGAGTTATCATAGGGTTTTAATTGTCATACTAATTGTGGTAATTAATTTCTTGAGTTGTCTTTCTACTTAATTCAGGTTCCAAGTCAATCTCATAAATGGATGAAACTAACTCTGTTACTGAATTTACCTGGTTGAACGACATCAAAAAGTACTTTGCAGAAACTCAAGTTCCCAATCTGCAAAAACCATCATGATAATGGACCACCCAGTGGATAAGAAATTTGCTGAACGATGACACTCAGAGAGTTGTGTCAATGGCTCTATGTCCAAGTGGAGACCAGTGACAAGCAGTGTCTTCAGGGGACAGTATTGGGATCAGCACTGTTTAACTTCTTTGTCAGTAACAAGGACAGAGGGGATGAGTGTGACCTCAGCAATTCTGCCAACAATCCCAAGCTGTGTGGTGTGGTCAAGATGCTTAGGGATGTCATCCAGAGGGACCTTGAAAGGCTTTAAAGATGGGTTTATGTGAACCTCATGAAGTTCAGCAAGGCCAAGTGCAAGGTCCTACACCTAGGTCAGGACAATTTCAAGCACAAACAGGCTGGGCAGAGAATAGCCTTGGAGAGCAGGACTTGAGGTGGTTGGTGGTGAGAAAATGGATGTGAGAGGTCAGTGTGCACTTGCAGCCCAGAAAACCAACCATGTCCTGGGCTGCATCCAGAGCCCTGTGGGCAGCAGGTCAAGGGAAGGGGCTCTGCCCCTCTGCTCCACTCTGGTGAGACCCACCCAGAGTGCTGCATCCAGCCCTGGGGTCCCCAACATCAGAAGGATGTAAACCTGCTGGAGAGAGTCCAGAGGAGGGCCAAGAAGATGATCAGAAGACAGGCTGAGGGAGCTGGGGTTGTTCAGCCAAGAGAAGAGAAGGCTCCAGTGACACCTTCCAGCAGCCTCCTGGTACCTAAAGGGGCTACAAGAGAGACAGAGAGGGACTTTTCACAGAAACAGGGATAGGATAAGAGGGAATGGTTTTAAATTGAAAGAGAGCAGGTCAAGGTTACACATTAGAAAAAAATTCTTCACTGTGAGGATGGTGAGGCACTGGCACAGGTTGCCCAGAGAAGCTGTGGATGCCCCATCCCTGGAGGCATCCAAGACCAGGTTGGATGGAGCCCTGAGCAACCTGGTCAAGTGGAAGGTGTCCACTGCAGGGGCTTGGAACCAATCAGTGATTCTGTGATTTGAAGACCTGAGGATTCCATTCAGGGCTTGTCAATTATTAGTCCAAAGTTAGAGCTGGGAAGGATTTTGCTGGTTTTGGAATCCTTAAATCCGTCAGTTCCTTCTGACTGAACTGTTTGATAGGAAACATATACAACATTATATTCAAAAGGGCAAAATTAAAAACAAATGAAGAAAATATAGAAGATAATCACAATCTATTTTGCTGCTAAAACCACTGAAAAGTGCATACTATTGCATCTTACCACTTAGATAATAATTTTCAGTATTTTCTTCTGTTCTTTCCTTTATTACAGTTTTTCTTGCATGCAATTACACTATTGCCTTAGTTAGGATCAAAAGTGAATCTTCTCTCTCCACTTGGGTTCAGAGAGGTCTTAAAGCAAGTGAATTAGTTTCCTAGTAGGGTTACTCAGTGGTAAGTAATAATGAAGCCTTGTACGCTTAACACTTTCTTGATAACCCAAGCATAACAGAAGACATGGTTTGTTAGACAACGGGATGTGCAAGACTGAAAATGCTGGGAGAAATTAAATGCAAGATGCTCTTGACAAACTGGAGAAATGGTCTGGAAAAATGCAAATTCACTAAGCGTAAATTCTAGCTCTAGATTAGTGTACACAAATACAACATGGGAAAGAACTAACCACAGCAGAAGCCATGCTGGAAAAGATCCGGAGGAGGCAAACAGAAAATGACTCAGCACTGATCTACTGCTGTGGAAATTAATGCCCCTTATGCTAGGAGCTTATACTCCTTATACAAACAGGAGTTTAATCTCTGAGTGGTACAAAATAATCCTCTTTCCTACTTCCTTCACCAGCCCTGGAGTCTCAGTAGATCTGATGTGTCAGGTGTTGGGTATCCTTTCAAGAAGGCTGTAGACAATCAAAAGAGAACACAAAGGAGAATGCTGAATAATGTGAAAGAGATTTGATCTCTGAAAAACAAAATTGAAATTTGGAATTGTTTTACCTGGGGAACAGTGCTTGTAAGACACAAAAGAAAAAATATTCTTTGTGAATCACAAGAAATATGAAAAGTCTAGATTGTAGCAAAGAGCTTTGAGAAATTTTTATTTTGGTTAAATCAGTAGATGAATTTTCCTGGAAGTTGTGAAAACTCGATCAGCATGGTTTTAAGCACTGTTTGATTGAAACTGTCAGGAATGTCACAGGTAGAGGGATCTTGGCTTGAAGCAAGAACCTCCAGTCCAGATGGCAGACACAGCTCAACTGAATAGCCTGCAGTCTGCCTGTTACACTGCGTATTTTTGCTCTGCAGATGACAAAAAGATATTCTAGGATTTAATAATTCGCAAATTCCACATGAAGATAAGCAGAGGCTTGGCTGGTCCCAAACTCGCACAAGGCATCACACCTGCTGTGTATGCACAGGCAATGTTAGATGGGAGAGAGACTCCCTGCACAGCACGTGTGATCATCAGCCAGCCCTGGCAGCACTGCTGCTCACACTGCACTGACACACTGCTCATGGGGGTGCTAATGATGGGAGCAGTGTCCTGCTGACCTCTGTGCTTCATTCCATGACCCCCCAGAGTCCCTCCAGCTGACTTTCAGGTTGTTTTTGAGGCATGGTCAATTAGATAATTGCTCTTTTCCTCCTTCTCATTGTTTCACCTGAACCCATTCCCTACTTCATTTCTGTTTTGTTTTTCTGTCCCATGCGTGTCCTCCATTTCTTCTAATTCTAGCAATTTTTCAAAGCCATGCGTCCTTTTTTTCAACATAATTTGCATCCATTTAGAGTATAAAAATATACTATTAGATTCTCTTCAGCTTTTACAGCTAGGGTTTCTGTCCCTAAGGCTTTGTCAGAGATCATCCCTTTAAGTGCCAAACGTGGAAGGGGCTCACAATCAACGTGGAGATGTCAGCAACTCAGACTATCACACTCACCAAAATAATCCTGCCCCATGTCAGCCAACCAGCTTAGTTTTCTGTTGTCAGATTCTTGTAGGTTATGAGCAAACATCTCCAACAGAAACGATGGAGATAACCCAAAACCACATCAAACCTGTTATAACTAAATACTGTTGGAAGAGTGAGATTGGGTTCTTTGACTCCTAGTGGCTTATGAAAAAATCCTCAAATATTATTTTATTTGAAAGACACCAATTAATTCTGCATAATGTACACTATTAGCAATTGATACACTTGCTTTGTTTAGGGAAATTTGAAGAATAAAACAGATTGCTGTTTCCATCAAAACACTTCAAGCTGGATTTAATAGTGCTGAAATGCTAATTGTGAATTGTATTTCACATCATACACTGCAGACTAATTTAAAAAGAGGAAAACATATTATGGTAAATACCACAATGCATTCACTATGAGTCATCTAAGCATATGATGAACTGGAACAATACCAGCAGCACAACACAAAGCAGCTGAATTAAAGCTAGAGGGAGTACAATACCTTTTGATCAGGCCTAGTATATACTGAGAATATATACAGCTGCATATACACCATTAGGTTTCTGGCAAAGAAAACATCGTGAACACTTTTTGTCTCTCCCTCTTCTTTCCCCAATGCAACACTTCCAAATATATTTATATTAAGTCAGTAAGAAGCAAAATAAGTAGTCTTGCATGTATGAAGAACAGGCAGCTTCAGCATCAGTTCCCTATGCTCCACTGTGATGCTGACCATGCTTATATTACACAGATGCTTGCTTTTAGCATCCTAATGAGAACTTTCAAGAATTCAATTACTATTAAATTAGCTTTACTGAATGTTATCAGAATGCTTCTGAGGGTTTTGTATTATTCTATCAGCACAGGAAGGAAGGAATACCACACTGTCAATCCAATTATTTTTCGTGTACTTTTTACAAGGAGGGGAAGGGTCAAGCATATGATTTGTCTTTCTCAGGGGAAAAAGAAGAAAGGAGCTGACATCTCTGGGAATTCAGTACCAGCTCCTTGGAACTTGAAGAAAGCCACTTTTGTCAAATCCTCTCAGTAACCATCAGTTTTTAGTAGTCACTGCAGCATTTCCAGAGACACTGGCTCCCTCTGAAACAGCTATCAAATAGTCAGGATCCTCATTATCCACAACACAGTGCTGGAATTCGAAAGACATTAGTTGATTCTCTGCCTCATATAACTGCAGGTCTTCTCTGAGTGGAAGAAGCCCTGATAAAGCCCAAATGGCTTCATCCAGCTGGGTTCTGAAGCCTTCTTAAAAGTCATATGATTATGACTGTATGATTCTGAGATACCTGGATGTGGAGGTATGATTGCTCCCAGGGATAGCTCTGCTTTCAGAAGAAAGATTAGAACACTGGTCCCTAGCCAATAACTCTTTATGTCTTCCCCAGTACCTTGAAGCATTGTCCAAAACAATATTACAGAGGGTAGTGTATTTCAGTTATAGTTCCATGGTAACATTAGGTGAATGTTAGATATTTGTAAATAGGCATTCCACGGACACATTACATTTCTCTCAGCTTTCCTGCTTCACATCCCTGGATACTCATATTTTTTCTCTAAAATATGCACTAGAAAGCTCTTTGGCATTTTACTCCTTTGACTTCCATTCTGGTAGTTGTGTTTCCACAACTTTTTTTCTGAGGATCAAGTATTAACAGGCCTCCATTGGTTCAAAATTGTATTCTGTTTCTGGGATGTGTAACAACCCTGTTAAGAACTGAGCCAGGAACTAGAGTAGGGATTTGATATATAAATCCTCAGATGTCCCACTGTGCCCATCATTCATCAATAGTTCACTCAACTGCCCTCCTATTAGAACTAGAGGATGCCAGCAGGGATCAAAGCACAAGGGACTCTGAGTGCATATTAACTGAATTAAATTGTCAATGTATTAAACTTCCATGAATTCACAGGTTGATTTTAGCTTCTACCGGGTGATATAAAAATACCCACATACAAATACATGCCTACAAAAAGAGGGAATCAATACTCTCAATTCATTGCAAATTTAAAAGAATCAAACACAATTAAAACCTGCTTAGCTTAGCTGTAATGCAGAAGAATATAATTATTTCTCTCAGTGCTTAGATTACCTTCTCTGTTAAAACCTTTTCTTCTGGAAAACTTTAGCTGTTCAGAGAGCATAAAGAGCAGTAAATAAATATGTGGCAATAGTAATTTAGCTATTCATATTACTGGAAAAAATGGTTGTATTTATCTCTTTAGCATACACATTGCCATGAGATTTCCTTTTCTAATTTATTGAACTAAGCCAGGAAACAATTACCATCCAAAAATGCCAAATTCCTGGATAAACATACACCCAAATAGTCATGTTGTGACTTCAGTCTGGAACATCCCTGTGCCATGCAGCCACAGGGGACCTCAGTGACACTGTAAGGTGCCAAAACACAGCACTGTGCTCATGAAACAGAAGCTCAGCACATTCTGTGCAGGAGGCAGCGTCCAGAGGGAGCAATGCTCTTCCAGCATCAGTCACTTTTGAGCCAGGCAGGTACCATCCCTGGGGGGAGGGCGGCAGATGTGCTCCCATCTCCCATCCGTCAGAGCCCAGGCAGGATCATTTGCACTCTATTTCCATGAGCCACCAGCTCACAGCACCAGGAGCTGCTGCTGGTGGAGGGCAGCACACAGCAAAGGGCTGTCAGGCCCAGGCAGCTCCCAGAAGTTTTCCATTCTGTGCCGTTCACCTCACAGGTGGGAGGGAGGGAACAGGCACCCAGCCTGGCTCACCTTGCCCTTACACTTCCCTGAGGGGAGAGCATCTCCCTCTGCTGCACTCATGGCCTTGCTGCCCACCCGCTCCTCGGCAAGCATGTAGCTCAAAGAGCCAAAAGATTCAGATTGTATATTTTTATTTCAAATGAACCAAGGGGTGTTGACTAGCGTGGACCACACAAGCCATGCATCAGCAGCCTTTGTAATGCCAGAAGAGCAATCCACTTCAGCTCAACCACTGCAGAGAAGTTTCCCCACTGCCAGTAAATTGGAGAATTGGATAAGACACCACATTTTTAAAGCTGTGCAAAACCAGGACAGTTTCCCAGCTACTTTCCTTTATCCTTCTTGTACATTCGTTTTTATATGAGGTTTTGGACTAAACTTTGAAGGCTTTTTCAAAGTCAGACCTATGGCTTTTTCCTGTGTTTATTTTTACCCAGCTGAGCTTCCACTGAATTAAATTTTAACCCAGTAAACCTGATCAAGAAGAGCTTTGGGGGGACCTTGATATGTCTGAGAACAGGGGCTTCCAGCTTTCCTTCCTCTTCCGCTACTCCAGGATAACTGGCAGCAGCACCACAAGCTACTTTACCTCTTGTCACCTCACAGCAATAATCGATACAAACTAAAAAGGCAAACAGTGCAGCTATTATTTGAGAAAGAAACCGCAAAGACACCCATGGTCTATGGTCTGTGGAGATGACTCATTCCACAGCACAATCTAATTCCAAAACAATTACAGCAAAATCAAAATCCTCACACAAAGGAGAGACAAAACACAAAGTCTGGACCTCTGCTGAGCACATGACTCTATAAAGCTGACATGACTGCAGAGATTTCACTGCCTTCTAACCATAAAGCACAACTGTCCATTTTCTTTAAACTCCTCCATGGAGAATTAAATGGTAAAGAAAACAGACTACAGGGCAGTATGGTTCAAATGTGAGTGCTTGTGCATCAAATTTGCTACTGCAGTTTAATTCAAAAAGAGAATTAGCATTCTTTTTCTCCACTGTAATTTAAAATAAATTACCCACTGACCAAAACCAATAGATTATCATATTAATTGGTAACTTTTATGTTCATTATATTGTAAGAGAAAACCACAATTTCTCTAAATATGTTCATTACTCAGATAATTATCCAAAACAATTATGCAATACAATTACCCAGACAATTACTCAGGAGGGAAATTATCTCCAGATGCATCACAAGCTATTCTATGAAGTGCTCAGTATTTATCGTTTTGGTTGTATTGGCTGTGATTGATCAAATGAGTCATACATCGTTCTGTCAATTCTCCATTGTGAGCAAATACTTCTAAAGCAAATATCCACTAATTCTAACTTCAGGTGGTGTAAATATCACACATGGGAGCTCACACTTCACATTCATACTCTGTGGAAGAAAAAGTCTGAACTAACCAAAATCTAATCCAGGCAAAATGCCACTTGACTATGTATTGCACTGTCTGTACTTGCCCTTAAAGCAATATTTTCTACCTGTTAAAAGCAAACTAGGCCAAGTTCTGTGAAACAAGATGAACAGTCAGATTCCTTCTCTTGATCTGAAACTAGTCACTAATTTGGTAGCAAGATTATTTTCAAAACCACAGTTTTCCAGGATAATGCAGAAAATTAAGTGGTAACTATCATGATCTCATACAGTACTGCAAATTCTCAGTCACGCAAAAAAAAATTTAAGCTTTTATTTTAGATCTGAATCTACGGGCTTCTTGCTTTGAATTTAAGATAGATTATCTTTCAATTATTAGCTTTTCTTGAGGTCTTTTAATTATTAGGTTTTCTTGAGGTCCTGAATGAACCTCAGAATTCAAAGCACAGCCACAGCCAAACCAGGTTTTTGCCTGTGTTTGTGAGCAAAAAGAATGGAAATTACAAACCAGGTTTCAGCATCTATTAACTCTGAGTAAAAAATTTAACAGATTAGCTGTTTTGTAATTAAAATTTCAGGATATGAAAGCCTTAAGAAAGTGTAGGGCTGAATCAACAAATTCTTGAGGAGGTTCACCACCAACTCATTAGTATTTCTGCATCATTGCATTTCTAATATTTTTTGGAACTTTCAAGGGTCGTAATGCCAAGGCTCACTGAGGTCCAGTATGGTCTTTGAATCACCTTAAGAAGCAAGGTTTAAAAAGCCCACAAAGTACACCTCATTTTACTGTTTTAAAACATTGCATATTAAGATATTCCAGTTTGATGTTTACAAAGACTTGCCATGGCTTACCCTGACACCACATTCTTCAAAATATTCTTAGGCCTTATTTTCAGATGTTTTTGTCCTAGTTGGAGAGATTTGACAGTACAGATAGGCAACTAAGCCCTAGGGCTAGGCATGAGTTTCACTTCTTAACAATATTTTATCTACAAAGAGCAGCACACGAATAGACAAGTTGCTCTGCGCTCTGCAGCTTCTATTGACATTAAAACGCAAACTCATACTTCCTCCTCTTCTTTCATAGAATTTAATTGGTGCCAAAGTGAAAGATCCCAGCATGACCTGTCTCCACTCTAAGCCACTCCAGCTGTGATCGTGAGCAAATTTGTACATTCAGATACTGCTGCAAGAGAGACCTTCCTAATAAGCTGAGGCTTTGCACTGATGGAGGAAAAAAAGAAGTGCTTGGTTGGAACCAAGGGGGGGCTGAGGCACGGCTTACCCCACCCTTAGAGTTAAACAAAGCTTTAAAGGCCTCAATAAGGGCCAAATGGAAACAGAATAAGGACTTGGCTATTTACTCCACACAGAAGAGTTAGTACAGGCAATAGTGCTAACAACTTGTGTAGGATAAGTGAGCAAGTCTATAGTTTATTGACCTATATAGTGTAGGCATTAGGATTGCAGTTCCTCACACATTTTTTTCACTTTTCTGACCAGAATCTCACTAGGGATGAGACTCCTTTGCAGTCTCTAGACTTTTCACTGAACTGTAAGGAAGTCTGAGTTAGCTTTAAAGTACCTGCTGCTGCTTGTAATGAAAAGTGAGTCACTCAGCCTCAGCATAATATATTTGCTACCCACCAGTGCAAGGTGGGCATGCTTTATCATAGAATCACAGAATGGTTTGGGTTGGAAGGCACCTTAAGCATTACCCGGTTCCAATCTCCCTGCCATGGACATCAACACCTTCCACTAGACCAGATTTCTCAGAATCCCATCCAACCTGCCAGGAAAGGGGCCTTCTATAGGCAACTCGTTCCTGTGCCTGAGCACACTCACAGTAAAGAATTTCTGCCTAATTTCTAATCGAAACCCTCTTTGAGTTTAAAACCATTGCCCCTCGTCCCTGAAGCCTTCACTTCTCTAGACAGATCAACTCCAACTCTCTCAGTCATTATGAACTGCACTGCTGTTGAATGGGCATCCCTTGCTTTCACACACTGCCCCTTTTCCTCGGAATGCTCTGAAGGGGATGGATATATACGATGCAAATACACTGCACACATCCAGCACTGATATGGCAATATCCACTGCCAACACGTGGCAACCTGTTCCTCTTTATGATTTTGACTTCACAAAGCTTAATCCTTGCACATTAAAAGAAGAATTTAACCACAAAGAAATTTAAGCAGTAGTTTGTCTGAGTGTGTTGAGCTAGATATTAGAAAAATAAGTTTTTGACTGTCTTTCAGTACTGTCAATGGAGAACCATAGCATGCAGGAAAAGAGCAACAGAGTGAAGAAATTATTGGAAAGATATGTCAGTTGTTTAAAACTGTGCTTCAGATGGGGCTAAATGTGAACAGAGGCTAAATGGTTTCAGTGTCCCAATAGTTTTTTAAGGAAAAACTGAAGCCTACTGAAAACAGTCCTGTTCTAGACGAATTTTCCCAACCTCGGGTAGTTTTCTATTTATCCTTAATATATCACAGACATATAAAAAATATATCACACACACATCAGGACTGAATAAGGATTTCATCCAATTAAATGTATTATTTTAAACTTCAGAAAATAATGACCAAGAGAAATACGCAAACAATAGAAACGCCTTTAAAATTCTGTGTCTTCATAACTAAAGCCTAAAACCACTAGGTTTCCCATAACTTCAGCTTGAAACAATTGAGCATCACCTCCACAGGCTTAGAGGAGGGCTTTCTGCAACCAATAAATCTAGAAAGGACAGATATAAGCAGAGGTTAAAGGAAGAGCTGGCACATGGGTATTATTCTTTTCTTGCTTTTTTGTGCAACTGAACTGGTCCGTATCCTGGATTTATCACATTCACTCCTTTCCATCTCAGTCATAAACAGGACACCTCAAAAAGCTCTTCTAGTTTTGATATTGGAAAGATAGATAGACCAAAAATTTTATTCTTCAGTAGAAGTTCTTTCCCCAGGTAGTTTGTCTGAAGAAAGGTTCATCTTGGTACACTGGGAAGTAGTTCATTGTTAAGAAAGAAACAAGACCTGATTGAGCTGCTATGCCACAAGAGAAGGTAAGGGAAAATAACCTGCAGGATGAGTTCAGGACAACATCACTCATATACAAATAATGGAGAGAAGATGTAATGCTTTTTGGGGAACATTACAGCTGAAATTTGTGATCCAATGGAACATTTATTTTCCACTGACTGTAATGGGACTATGATTTAACTGTTTTTGTGTTCTCCCAAAGTGTGGAGGACTCAATTTTTGAAACTTCAGGCATAAATCGGGTAAGAATGAAAGAAATAAACTAATCATAAATCAGAAAATGTAAACAGTAATTATAAAATGAGTATTTTTTAATCAGGATTTTTGAACAGAGAAATAGTCATTTAGATTAAAGTCAATCAAACTGTTTTTTTGTAAGTCTAAAATGTTTTGCAGAGAAGCATTTATTTCAATGACATTTTAAAGAGGGTCCATGCCAATTTCAAAAGGAAAACAAGGAAGAGAAAAAGGAATCAAAACACTTCCTTTCTCAGTTTGAAAACTGACATTTTGATTCAAACATTTTTACCTCACAGAATTGTAACACTGTGACTTTGTGCCAGTTTGGAACAAAAATAGATGTATAACCTTCAAAAAATCATCATAAAATCAATCTCGTTCCTTTGACCTGCTCTCTAATTGTCTGGGATTATATCATATAGCTTAAGAAGTTGCCAAGAAATGTCCAAATTCAAAGACATTACAAAAGTAAGCATAAAATAAGCTTTTTTTTTTAAATGTAAGCTCATTGATTTCGTAAAAACCTTGGCTTGATGGCCTCTTTAAATTGCTTTTTTCCTCTATATGTGAAGCTATAAATCCCTTCTTGCTGCTAGATGTTTTTGTATTTCGAGTGATGTCAGATCCAGCTGCGTCACTCTTTATTAGCAAAGAGAAAAAAGTGTTGTTATTTGCCATACCACCAAAATCTGAAAATATTTTCAGTTCTTATCTATAATTCTGTAGGTGAGAATTGTAGCTATTGTTGGTTGGACTTTAACGGGAAGCTCACTTTTGCTTTCAAAAATATGTATTAATGGCAGGATGGGCAGAGATGAGGCAAATCCCTTTCTTCCTGGCAGCCTGAATGTGTGATGTTGGCAGGTAGAAAATCAAGGCTCCTTTGGTCTGGAAACCAATAATACAAAACTTAAGATGGGCCGGAGGTTTTTTTTCAAGTGTCTCTACACAACCAAACCTCATCTTAGGGACTCCCAGAGTCCATTTCCAGAGCCAGGTGTTCACCCTGCGCTGCTGCGCTACCCCTGCCTGGATGCGTAGAAATCCAGTGGAGGCAACATCTGGCACAACTCGGAAAGGTGAGGTGGAAACAAGCTGATTAGGAGGCAGTCACTAGAGGGCAATGCAGCACTTTAGCTGTCCCATTCCTGCCACCCGAGTGTCCATCCTGAGCTCTCCAGGAGCCCCGGGCAGCTCCGCACCCAGCCCTGAGTGCGGACACGGTGTGTGCGCGTCCTGCCCGGCCCAGCCGCGCTCTGCTCTGCGAGGGAACAACAACCCCGCTCCGCTCTAGGGGAGGACACTGCTTGAACAGAATCCATGTGATTAGGCATGCGGGATTTTGCAAAACCTGGAATGCTTGGTGTGTAATTGGCAGGCCATTAATTAGGTCAGGAGATAGCTGTAGGTAACGGGACTCCCTGGCAAGGTGATGTAGGAGACAACAGCAGAAGAGAGGCAAGGTCTCTTTTTTGTCTCTATATTGACAGAATATTGAGACTTCATATAAGAAGGCAAGAATCCCATTTAAGACCAAGAATCACAGCAGTTGTTAGGTATCCAAAACAGCATCTACTCACCATCAGTTTTATGCAGAGAGAGAGAAAACAACCAAGTTTTGAATGGGAGAGTCCGGAGGATATGTCAAATTTTGAACTCAGTGTTGAGGTGCAATAAGTTTGGTGCCACTGCTATGTGACAAGAGCTTGGTCTAAGATTTTCAGTATTTAAAGAATATGCTTATTTTCACAGAAATGGAAAAATTTCTCCTTTTAATGAAGATTAAAATTCTCCACCCGGTTATAAATCAAAAATTAACAGCTTTATCTAGGTCAGGGAATTGAAGCTACATTAAAGTTTTATCCTCATTCACTAAATTTTAATTTTAATGTGGCACATCTGACAAGTCTTGTGGGACTACTTAGAATCCATTGACATCCTTCTGTCACTTGTATCAAAGCCTCATCTTTGCGACTCTTGTTTCTAGATACCTAGCTGTCCCTGGATTATTTTGTCTCTGCCATGGTGTCACAATCAATGCCTGTGCTGGCATTCACATGCATGTCCCACATATGTCAGCTAAAGCTCACACAGCCACAGAAATAAATAGCTTTACTTCTAGAAACACAGATTTCTATGTAATCATTTAAAGGGGAAGCTATAAATAATTTTTTATCCCTTTCAGCCCTTTTAAAGTTACTGGAACTAGTTGCCTGCTAATTAAAGCCCCCAAACAACTCTACAGTTTAATTTGCAAACAATATCTAATTACAGGAATGGCTGTGAGAAGAAAAAAATATTTTCCATATCCCTGCCATCATTTTCATGACTATTTATGGCAGAAATGTTGATGCACTATTTGACAAAATTGTCTGTGGACCTAGAAGACATCTAATTCTGGGGTAGAAACAGTACCACATGATTTACCTAGTCAGTCAGTCCAGAATTATGGCAGAAATTTAGTGTTTCAGCTATTGTGGCCTTTAGCATCTGAGCAATTACCAGGCTTAAATACAGGCCTCTTACAGAATAATAGTTATGACACATTCATGGAATGTCAAAGTACATTCACAGATCTTTCCCTGGCCAAAAATTCAGAGCCAATATTTCAAAAATACAAATGGTGAATTGCATATCTATAAGGTAGGTGTAAATAGATCCAAACCCACTACTTGAAAATTAATTTGACCTGGGAAAGAATCCCTAAACTTTTCTTCTATTTGTGTTCCAAGCAGCTGCCAAGGTTTGTCCTCAGATCTCAGACCTGCTGTTAGCATGGCTATGATGCAATAGAGGAAATACCCAGTCAGTCAGGGCAGCTGGATAACCCTGGGCTTGTGTGCAAGAGTGAAAGAGAAAGATGTAGGACAGAAAGAGACATTCCTAACACATGCAAAATGACAGCACATGGCAGAATTACAAAGAGATTTTCTTTTCATTTGTAGTTGTGTCCCATAGCATATTCCCACTGTTGCTGCCTTCTTACAGGTCCCTCCCAACACAGTCAGGGAAACACCACTGTCCTTGTGTTTCACAGCATGGAAGGTGTTACACTAGGTCTGAACTCACCAAGCTATTACATCACCCTGCATTTCTCATCATAGTCCTGAAACGTTTTCCTACTGGAGAGCTTTTAAGTCTACTTCTTCCTTCTGTGATTCTGCACATAGACCAACTTTCAGATACCAGAGGCTTCTAACAAACACAAGGCTGGAATGAAGGAAAGGAAGGATAGAACACATCCTGTAATATGTGTTGTATCTAATTAACATAAGTTGGCAGTGCATTCATTGCATCTTTGACTTTGAACGCAGCATGCACTCCATTCTGTTCCAAGCTGTCCACATCACTATGCACCAATCTTTTAACCTGAATTTACAGATAATGTTAAATGTTTTTCCAGTCTCACAGTCACTTGAAGCTTCCTGCACTGTTTCCTCACTTATCTCCTTCAGAATTTCTGCCTCATATGGGGAAATTATATTTTCCTTACTTTCTTCTGCAGGAATAAAAATGTGAAGATAAAACTCCAAGAGTGCCAAGAAATGCTTCTGTCCATTAGAAACACTGCCCTGGTTCTAGCTAGTCTGGCCTGGTCTTCAGGTGGAAAGATTAAGTAATGTATCTCACAGCAATAAGTCAATTTTTCTTAAGAGAAAAATATTTTATTTACATATGTTTGGTATTGATAATTGACCTTCTAGTTCAAAACTGAAGTTCTATTCCTGAACCTAGCTACAACTAAGTCCCAAGTGTTTGTTCTTCTTGACATATTAGGATTACATCTATTGAACTTCAGCTTTCTTTTTAACTGAATGCTGATGCATAATCTTACCACTTATTTCTCTTTCCTGTTGCAAATCCTTAGGTGTTCCAAGCACCATTCCTCCGTCAAAATAAAGCTTCTGCTTGTTTGCTTTTTCATTTCCTTAGCCAGACTTCAGATTGCATTTTCCTGAACACCACAGCTATTTATCCAGGGAAGGACTAAAGGACATATTCCTTCTGACATTCTCAGCACGCTGCTGTGAAGACTTCTGGCTTCAAGGGCCCATAATAATGGAAGATGAAAGCTTTTTAACAGTTCACCTTCTTGAGTAAATTACCAACACAAAGTTCAAAATAGGTTCAAAATTCATATTGCCCTCCTCAGCAACTGACATCAACAAAATCAAAGTAAATGTATCAGGACCATTGAACACACATTTTTGCATTTACATACAGCAGAGAAAAAATTACTTTTTTCCGAAGGAGGAAAAAAAGTAAATAAAAAGGCCTTTTTATAGAGCCTAATTTCGAGGATTTTTCAGTATCCATTCTCCATTATTTGTGCCTGGATTTATATCTTCCAGCACACAAATCAGCCAATTCTGCAACTTGGCTTCATTAAATTACTTTATACATAATTCAAGATGGAAGTAAATTCTTTTCTTCTTGCTTGCACCCTTCCTCTTTACACCTGCAGTCAGTCATAGGACTACATTTCCATAGAGTGGCTCAGTGACTGTTACACCTTCTGACAGTAGCAAACCGAGAAACGTTTTTTAAGCACGGCCATTCCTGTGGCTGTGGGCAGGGGTGAATTCCAATTTCCATCAGTAAAACATCCACAAGGAGTACACTGGGCATTGGTAGCACAGAGTCCCTGAAGCCATGAAACCATCCAAAGCACTCAGAACAGCTCAGACACTTTGTCCCACTGACCTGCATTCACCACCAGTCCCTGCCCATTCAAATACACTGTTTGTACTCCCCTAAGTCCCTGTATCAGTTGATGCTTGTCACTGGTTAACATTCTCAAATACTAAGGATATTTCCTAATTCCAAACAGGTAAGGACCTCAGATGGTACAGCAAGGAAACACTTTGATTAATGTTGACTAATATATGCAAAAAAATGAAGAAGAGTCACCACTCTGATGTCTTTTAGATATCAGATACAGCACTTTGCACCAAGGATAATCCCCCACTGAGTTTGTAATTGCATAGTAGAGGAGAAGTAAACAAGAAACTCAAATAGTTTAAAACTTTTCTGATCTGTCATAACATTAACAATTGTCCAACTTTAACACAGCCCTGAATAGAATATAGGCCTAAAAGCAAAAATAAAACAAAAAAAACTCCCCAAACGCCTTCATCTTCACATTAAGATGGATTTTTGCAATGAATGAATAACTTCTTTCACTTTTAATTTAGACCTACCCATCAACATGGCTGTTATTATTCACAGCAGCAAAGTCCTTGTACACTACAGCAGAAATAATAGCTGCATCTCTGGGTTCTGTTTTCCCCAAGAATTCACAATGTTATTTAAATAAGTCTACTATGCCATAGGTACAGAAGACAAGGCTGCTTCTAATGAAGGGCTATTTTTATTTCTGTCCCTTCAAATAACATGACTGGAATTTGCTTGTGGAAGAAAGGATCATTAATAGTATGCCATGTCTCCCTTGCATGCAAGGACTCATGACACCCTTGGACATTTTCAATAGTCATGTTGACATCTATATTCTACCAAGAAGCACTATGTCATTTACTAACAGCACAGGCAAGACAGTATCCTTGATGTTTCCATAATACATGATGCAGTGTTTCCCTGAGAGAAGCAAAGCAAGAAATAAATCTACTGCCAGCTAAGTCAAGAAGTGTGGAAAAGCCATCATCTTCTTCATGTATGCCTCTCCAAGACCAAGCACAATGGGATGCCACTGCCTGGCTCATGACTGGGACTATGATCCCACTGCCACACAGGACCATTGGGTCTCCTCTCCTGCATGGCAGGGAAGTGAGTTACAGCACTGAGTAAAGCTTCCCCCGATCTAATTCCACAGTTCAGTCTTTCAAAGGGGCATTAGTGAGACGCCCAGTGCTGTTATGACAAGTGCTGGGTGCTCATCCCCCCAGGGCCCACCTGACTGCTCCCACCACACTTTCCATAGGGATATTATCATTCAGGATCCTCTGCAAAACTATCTGAAAATAAGTTGTATGTGTGCTTTCCAGGTTACTTTTTAAAAACAAATGCAAATATCTGCAGTCTTATTATTCACACATAAAATGGTATAGAAAAAATAATTACAAGTGATACAAGTTGTTATTATAAGTTAATAATATGTTATGTTAACTTAGAATCTTCACCCTTTTTGTTGACAACCTCCAAGTGCACTTAGTTTTCTTTAGGTGAAGTTCTGTAGCATATTCAGTATTACTACCAAAGAGATCATTTGGGATGCATCAACAAATGCAACTATTAATGTATAGCCTACCTTTCAAGAGAGTTGACAGCCAGCTGTGGTGGAAGATGTAGGTAAAGGCATCTCATTGTAATTCAGATCTGCTGAAAATCAAACAGAAAATTAAGGAATGAACCAAAAAAGGACCTTGATGTGAAAATCTCTGTTTAACCACTACAAAAATCACTGCTTCTCGGGTTTCTGGTATTTTTTATGTCAGGCTGATTATTTCAGGCTCATTTTTTTCCCAGTCTTTGGAGTTCATCTTAAAGCCACCATTTAGAGTTGTTGTATTCAAGGGTAAGTGATCACTAATCAGAGAGGAAGATGAGAAATGTTACATAACTCAGGGAAAGGATCTCTACAGTAGAGGCAATTTTGGAACTAGCAAGGACTTGCAAGGAGAGGCTAAAATAAAAATAGGACCTAGATGGACAGGCTTTTATTGATATAGATGTTTTACCTTTTCCTTATTTGTGAAGAGATACAAAATACACCAGGTCCTGAAGAAAAGGCTATCTTGAAGTGTAATGAACACTAACAGTAAGCACAAACTTTCTTCCAGGACCTGGTTCCCAACACCTTGAAGGCTGCAATCCACTGAGCCAGGAGAGACTCTGCCTCCACGTGCACTATAGAGGTGGAAGAACTGAAACACATCATCTGGAAAACTCTGAAGCTCTTTGCTCCTAATTTGCTGAGATAACCTTGCTGAGAAAACAAAAAGTCTCTTTAGACTGCTTTTCATGGTTTATGTGCAGGTATTCTATATAGCCAAAATGAAGAACACATTCTGAATACCTACCCACCTCAAAATAATGTTCAAAATAATAAACACACTCCTAAATTCTACTGAATATCATTTTTCAGTTCAAATTTTGAACATTATGAACTTTTATGATTGCTGAACTCAGAGTTATATAGTGGCCCAATTTATTCCATGTAAAAAATATTTCAGCCTGAAGTGTTGTAAAGATGGGCTCCTCTTTGAACAATATAGTTTTAAAATAAAAATCCATGCCCAAAAGTCCATAATATTACAAGAAATTCAAGTCCAAAAATCTTTCTAAAATCAAGAATGTGTTTAAAATTGCTCAACTTATGTCAGAGTTAATGCTTAAAAAATAAAGTACTTACTCAACAAAAAGTAGGTTTATGTCAGAGCTGGAATACAGTAGACAACTTGTAGTTTATTCAGAGCAACCACCGGTGATTTTTGTCCAGGAATATCTTGTTTCTATAACTATGTTATGCATCACTTACATGAGTGTGTAACAGCAATTCCCAAACTGCAATCATTTTACTCATTTCTACTACAGTGCACAGATAAGTGATTAGCTCCTCATTCCTCTGATTACTGTAGGTAGCAAGAAAAGAAGTGTGAACAGTATGTTGCTAATGAAAAAATGTGGGTGCCAAGAATGAATTGCAATAATTGTAATATTGGATATCAAGAAGATGAGAGAAAGAAATTACTGACACCCTTTCTCAGCTGCTTACTCCATCACCATACTGATAGGTAAGCTGCTCAAGACTTATGTATGAGAGACTTAATATTGCTAATAATAAATTATAATGAATTCTGAACAAGGATATATGAAAATGACTGTGTCCACATGACATTTCGTACTGCAGGAGGAAAGGCTGAGTCAGCAGGAGGCTGGAGAGCTGTAGTAATGAAATGAAAATGAGCTTTCCAACTCAAGGAATATGAGAGAGATGGAGTTTTAACCCCCAGTGAAAACCAGCAGGCAGAGCACATAACCCACGTGGGCCTATACAAAGTGATAAAGTAAGAAAAATGCAAGCCCTCTCCCAGTGCCATGCCTGGACTGGAACGGTGTGCAGAAAACATATTTATTGCAGCTTTGTGCCACATTATCTCCAGGGCTTCAAGCCTCTACTGCAGGGTAGGAGAGTTAGCTTTCCTATGAAACATGGCAGGATACAGCTGAAAGCTGAAGCAGAAGAGATTGTGTTTAATGAAACTTCCCAGGGTCATAGACTTCAGTGGTGTATTAAGACCTAAAAGCATTTTAACCAAAACCTTGGACTCTTCTGTAGAATTCAAAATACAGACCTTGTGTTCGAGCTCAGCAAATGAATGATGCAGCAGTCTATCACTGTTGAGAAATAATTTTTTCCAAGTGTCTGAGTACAACCCTTGCTTGGAATGACTCTACCTCAGTTTGAAAATCCCAGCTCCACTGGTATTTTAGCTGGGAACAGGAGTGTGTTTTTGAAAAGACTCTCCTGAGCATTCCCCATTATGTCACTTTGCTTTTCACTGCAGAGCAACCTCAGAGCACACAGTCTGTGTTCTTTTGGGATGAAACTAAACTGGGGTGCCCTGAGTGTGCTTCATTGTCCTTGGGCACTCATTCAGCAGGGTGGAAGTGCATCTTTAAGGGGTGTTGGTGTGGATGTTGAGTCTCCTGCATTCTCTGCTCACCTCTGCAGGACCATGCCCTGTGACAGGCACCCAGCTGTGCACCATACATACACCACTACTGCCAACATGGTACATCCCAACCAGGAAGTGAGGAAAACAAAATTCCGAGATAGGAATCATCTCTTTAACTGAAATGAATATTTGAACAAATGGGTATTTGCAAAGCTACCAATATAAACTTATTTATACAACTTTACAGGGACAAGGAATATAAGAGTAATCAAGGGCATTTAGACAGACTAGACAAGCATATTGTACCTGTGAAATGCTCCTCATCATTACTGTAAGCACTAGTCCTTGCATTCAAGGCATGTAATTCTTGTCATGTTGTCTGCAGCATCATGACAGAGCTTATAGTTTCAGGAGGGATGTGGGCTGAAGATTAATTAATTTCATATGAGTTCAGATATTTTCATATTTTCATTTTCTCCCATATGGAAGAGGCAAAAAGACAGGAGGTTTTGAAGGAAAATCTTTTTTGTTTTAAACATTCTTTCTTAAAATTTAACATTTTCTCTGCAACAGCATATTAGACTTCCTTAAAAGATGATTTGAATAGTGAATAATAAATAAAATAAAAATATTTATTTCTTTAATGAGGAAACATTGGAGCACCGTAAAAATTTCTTCCCTTTGTTATTGTTATTGTTGTTACTTGATTTTCCACTTCAGTGAAAAACTGTTTGATACATGGAACCAACAAAGAGGCATGCATCTGTTGAATAATGCTAATTCCTATTCAAGCTGTGCTACCTAATTACAATGCATTTTTCATGGTACCATCACAGATTACCATGGATAATTCTTGGTCAGTCACGACTTACTTAATTAGCAAGAACTTCGCTATTATATTTCTTGAATTTTTATGGATTGAATAGGGTATGCCTTCCTGCTCTCGTGATCAAACATACTCCCTCTCCAAAGTATGGGATTAAAGCCATTATATTGATCAAATCACAAGCAGGCATCTTTTTGCTATGCTCCACAAATGTAGAAATGAAAGTAATATTCACAAACCAAATGTATTACAGTGAATAAAAAACTGACTCAGTCCTGGAAAAGCAAAACACAATGTATCTGAGGAATTTCACCCTAAAAAGCTTCCTTCTTGAATAATTTAAAGAGTATTTTTAGATATTAGTGTAGGTGTTGGGGAAAAGCCCACACTGCTTTAAAGTCTGCCTTTTGTTTAAAACACCATTTCAAGAGATGATGTTATGCAATTAGAAAGAAGAAAGGAAAAGAGTCTAAACCAAGTGATTCAACCCCGTTATAGTAATAGAATTTCACACAGTCTGTAGAAGGTTCTGTCTTAGAAAGGTTCAGAAATATTCAGGTATATAGTTTAGTAGATCATTGAGATTTATGTTCATATTAGATGAAAATATCAATATAAATCTTTATTTCCGAACAGGTTTATACCAAATTATTGTCTTTACAAGCCTCCATCCATATGCTTATATGAGTGTCTTAAATACCAAGTCCAAAAATACAGGAATCTTAAATGGATGTTTTTGCTACCTGCCTTAGATTAGCTGCAGTCCTTTGTGTCATGTTTGGGCACTGAATCAAAGAAAAATTCCATCTGTGCCTAGTAAAGAGGCTGAGCTGGTACTGGAAGGATACTCTCTACAAAAGAGGAATAATACAGCAAAGAAAACCCAACATTTTTTCCACAAACCTTAGACACAGTTTCTGAGGGAGAAAAGACTATTTACTTTCAGCGCTGCTTGCACTCCTTAGCCCTCTGCTCAGGACTGCCAAAAAACTTATACATGCCAGGTCACATCAATAGGGCTTTCCAGAACAATATCTTTTTTCTGAGGACAGCCACTGGCAGATACCGGGTGGGAATGGAAGGAGAGAGAAGGCAAACAGTCACACTTTGTTCTCAATGCCCTCCTCATTTCTAGGAGTTTGGAGACCACCCAAGAAGGAGGCTACAGCCACGACACGGCTAAATAGGCTGTGAGCCATCTCCTTCCCATTAATCCCCTGCACTGCTTTTAACCCAGTTATATTTTGTACACTGACAAACTCAGGCTTCACTTTCTGGATGACTTCTCGGTGTGGCTTAGACAGCTTTCATGGGGTATCCCTTATCTCCAGATATGTGAGAAGCAGTTGAGAAAGGGGAAGAGGGAGGACAGGATTGAAGGAGATCAAATCTCTGTCCCAATGGGCTTCAAATCACAGAGGCTTTCTGATCATATTAGAAAATTTGTCTACTCTTCTCTGTGAGTACTTACCTGAATACCATCATCTATGTTATTTAAAGTCTGTGTAAAACAAGACTGTGTAAATTGTTGCTCTGACTTCCAGCTGGAGCCTCTATTGCAATATATCAAAACATGACCTTTATCTCTCAGGAAGGCATGACTTTGCAAAATTTTTGCTTTTTGTAGCAAAGATCTGTTAAGAAAAGAAAATTCCACAACTAAACTACAGATTATTGGGAAAAGACAGCCCACTGGGAGCTTGGGGCTACTCACTAAACATGGCAAACAGGCTACAAGTCAGATTTATTCCAATGGAGCCTGCATAACCTGGTGTCACCAGCCAAATGAAAGATTTAATATCATCTCATGTATCCAGCCCAGAAATCTTCACACTACACAACTCCTAAGAAGATACTCCTAAGAAGGAGGTCTTTTAGGACAGCAGAACCTTAACAATGAGAAAAATAAGGCTTTTGAATTTTAAGTTTTGGGTTTTTTTTAATTTGGCTGAAGAAGCTCAGTGCCTGTATTTTAGTTCCATTCCTCTGCAGCTCAGTAGAGGTAACAGAAACGACAGGGTGGCAGGCAGGCAATAGGTTGGCCACATTAATTCACATTCTAAACAAATAGCAAAGGCCTTTCCTTTCAGCAATTTGTGCACTCACAGGCCACTCCAGTGCCTGGCACATGTCTACCGAAGTCCAGAATGCCACCTACAAAGAATACTTTACTATTAAGGATACAAAGATCCAAAGCTGAAAATTAATGATTCAAATACTTTAGGTAATGACAACAACATACATATTTAAACTTAGTTCCAAATGCAACAGGGTAATTATTTACCTACGAAGTCCTAAGGCCAGATCTCTTTTTTCTTTTGCTAGGAATATTAGAAGTTGTGGAAACATGTTCAAGTATTTTAATGTTATCAGCTCGCCCTATCTATTCACCTGTCAGGTGCTGCACCATATTTAGCAATTCCTGTCAGCTCCATGATGACATTTGTCACTGGATTGCCATTTTTGCCTATTCCTGAATACCCTGCAGCTGCTTCTCTGTAAGAGTGAGTCATCCAAAACTTAAATCTGAGCCAGTCTCGGTTTGGCTCCCAGCAAAATCAACACATATGACAAATCATCTACACTTGTGTGGAGGTGTTCAAGGGACTTATAGTGAAACCCTAAAGTGGTGTGGGGAGGCAAAGATTCTAGCACCTGCACACTTTGCTTGGTGTGGAAGCTCAGTAACTCCACTGTAATCTCCTGTGGCTAACCAGGAAAGTCATTTGGCACCACATCATGAGCTGCAATTCAACTGTGGTGAGGCACCTATCCCTTAAAATAGACTTCATGAGCAAGAAGAATCCCATGCCCTCACCCACTGCAAACTTGATGTGATCAGCACTCAATCTGATGATTGAGCTATGCCGATGTCACCATTCTCCTGTACAGACTTCATAAAATCACAGAATATGCCAAGCTGGAAGGACCCACAAAGATGATCAAATCCTGATCCCTCACAGGACCACCCCAGGAATCCCACCAGGTGACTGAGAACATAATCTAAATGCTTCTTGAACTCTGTCAGGCTTGGTGCTGTGATCACTTCCCTGGGCAACCTGTCCCAGTGCCCAACCACTCTCTGGGTGAAAAATATTTTCCTGATATCCAACCAACCTAAACCTCCCCTAACACAACTTCAGGCTATTCCCTCAGGTTCTGTCACTGTTTTTTACAGAGAAGAAATCAATATCTGTCCCTCCTTTTCCCCTCAGGAGGAAGTTGTGACTGCAGTGAGGTCTCCCCTCAGTCTCCTCCAGGGTGAGCAGATCAAGTGACCTCAGCCACTCGTCCCTATGTCTTCCCCTCAAGGCCCTTCACCATCCTCGTAGCCTCCTTTGGACACTCTCTAAGAGCTTAATGTCTTTCTTGTATTGTAGGAACCGAAACTGCCCCCAGAACTCAAGATGAGACTGCCTCAGAGCAAAGCAGAGCAGAGCAGTACAATCCCTCCTTTGCCTGGCTGTGATGCTGTCCCTGATGCCCCTAGGACAGGGTTGGCCCTCCTGGCTGCCAGGACACTGTTGGCTCATGTTCAACTTTCCATCAGCCAGGACCCCCAGGTCCCCTTCCATGGCACTGCTTCCCAGCATCTCGTTCCCCAGTCTGTCCATACATCCAGGGTTGCCCTGTCCTATGTGCAGAATCCAGCACTTTTCCTTGTTGAATTTCACATGGTTGATGATTGTCCAGTCTTCTAAATTGATCAAGGTCTCTCTGCCCTTCCTGCCTTCCAGGGAGTAATCATCTTCTCCTAGTTTTGTAGAATTGCTCAGTATCCTTTCCAGTCCTGCCTTCCCGGTCATTTATGGAGAAGTTGAAGAGCACAGGGCCAAGGATGGAGCCCTGTGGAGCCGCACTAGTGACAGGTCCCCAGTCTGATGTCACTCCATTCATTATAACCCTTTGTGCCTGACCCATGAGCCAGTTGCTCACCTATAACATGATGTGTTTATCCAGCTGTGTGCTAGACATTTTGTCCAGAAGGATCCTGGGAGAGACAGTATTGAGTTATACTGAAATCCAAAAAGATTACATCAATTGACTTCCCTTGATCAACTTGTTACCTTATCATGTAGTTATAGTATGCCAGAATCAAAGCCAAATTTAAGACCAAATCTCACCAAACTAGGACAAAACACTAAGCAGATATGAATGCTATATATTTAAAATACTATATATTAAGACATGTATATATATGAAATTCCATATTTATGCATATGAAGCTTCTAAGGAAGGTGTCTTCTGATCAATAAGAATATTAAGAATTATGTAAATTCATTTCTAATTGATCAATCCTTATATCATTGAGAAAATATAAAATGGAGCTCAGCTGGACATAAATTGTTCACATAAGGCAGCCTCTTAAATGCTAACAGCAAAAAAATTATATTTGGCTGCAGGAATTCTTTCAAACAGCAATAAGAAATAAACAGTAGCAATACATTTAGTTATACACATATGGGAACAAAATAGCAGAGTTATACACTGACATTTCATCAATCGTTTGCTGTAAATGGTGCATTTTTAAGATTGCCAGAGCACCAATTGCCTGATGTTCAGTGCCTTCCCCTACAATGATGTTCTCAGAGGCTATTTGAATTTTGCTTGAGGAGATCCCAGGAGGCAATTTTATTTGGTTTCAAACTTTTCTCTCCTGTAGAAAATCTGATAGGATATTTCGAGTAAATGTCGATGTTCTATTATTACTTTACATATTTCAGGTTTATAACTGAACTACTGAGTGGCAAAAGACTATTTTGTATGTTTCCAGCTATTCCAATTCTTTGCTTCATAAACTTCTGAAAATAATAAAACCTTGTTTTGATGGAGCAGCTTCTAAACATGACCACAAGGTAAAATACCAAAAGCAAACCTTCAGGCGGTTTATGTAAGCACAAGGGAGTGATCACAAAGTAAAACGAAGAAATGTCAGGAGTATATCAATCAGTGGCAACATTTTTTATTGATTAATTTATTTATTTTAAAAGATTAAAGAAAAAAGTTAAATACTTAGAATGTATATTTCAGGCTACCCAGTGAACACCACACTTTTCTTTCTCCCCTACACAGACTTAATCTCCTCCCCCCACCCTCAAAATTCTGATTTCAAAATGATTTTGTCATCTAGACTTTTTTTTATTATACAGGAATAGAGCTAGTCAGCGAAATACAAGCTTAACATTTCTGTATTCAAATCTGCATTTTTCAGGCATTTCTGCTCCTTTGGCATTGTTACTGTTCCTCAGTTTCTGTTCTTCCTAAGATGAATTGTCAAGCCTTCCTGCAGCCTGCCCCTGGTCAGGCCTGATGAATGTCCCCTTGAAGCCTGGATGTGGTCAGAGGAGACACATTCTCTCCTGTGAGATTCTTGCTGCAGAACTGGGGAATATAATTCACCAAAGGATTGAACATCTAGAATTACCAAGATGATTAGGGGTCTTGAGTATGTCTCTTACTAGGAGTGACTGAGGGAGCTGGGTTTGTCTACTCTGGAGAAGGCTGAGAGGGGATCTCATTAATGCATATAAATATCTCAAAGGTGGATGCCAAGAGAATGCTGCCAGACTCCTTTCAGTGGTGCCCAGTATCAAGATGAGGAGCAATGGCCAGAAACTCAAACTCAGGCAGTTCCACCTCAACATGAGGGAGAACTTGTTTACTCTGCCACTGGAGGGTGGCAGAGCACTGGAACAGGCTGCCCAAAGAGGTTGTGGGGACTCCCTCCAGAGATATTCAAAACCCACCTAAACACATTCTGTGTCACCTGCTCCAGGTGACCCTGCCTTGGCAGAGATCTGGACAGGATTATCTCCAGAGGTCCCTACCAACCCCAACAATTCTGTCACTCTGCAAAGAAACATATTAAAAAACTCACAGTATCTCAATATTCACTTGAGGGAGAGCTGTGTCAATGGCATCTGTCAGAGCATCACAGGCTCCCAGTCAACCAGGACCATGGAGGAGACAGCAGGGCAGCAGCTCAGCCCAGCCGGACAGGAGAGAGACCTGAGCAGGGGAAGGGGAGCCCTGGGCAGGGGAAGGGGAGCCCCGAGGGGGCTGTGTTGGCACAGGCAAGACTGAGGGTCTCCTCAGGGCCCTGATAGCACAGGGCATTATTTATATAGCTTTAGGCCAAAGATTAGGTACTGAAGCATAGTCTCTCCTAAGACGAGAGTTTGGTGACTGGCGGGAAGCAGTGTGTCCAAATTAGATTTGCTGGTGAATTTGCTGGTACTGAGTAAGGCTGATTTGATGGTTTTTTTTGCACAGCCTTCTTTCCTCACTACTGCACTGATGACAGAGCCCGCTCTAGGCATGAGAACAGTGTTTGTCCTGTTCTAGTGTATCTGAGGGGGCAGATTGCTCCAGCCAGCAAAACACATGGCCTTGTAGGATGGCTGGTGAGTCTGAGGAAAGCATGTAGGAAAGCAGGTATTACTGGGGAAGAGTGGGCAGAAAGGCAGAGGAAATCTTCCTAAGAGCAGCAGTCCTAAGACCTCCAGGAATACCCTTTCCCTGACAGAACATAAGCAAAGCCCAGCTTGCCAGGGCTTTTCCTCCTTGCTCCCCAACCAAGATCACAGAATCAAAGATTCACCAGATGGATTGGGTTGGAAGGGACCTTTGAAGATCCCATAGTCTGACTCCCCTACCATGGTCAGAGACACCAACCTCAACTAGATGAGGCTGCTCAAAGCCCCATCCAACCTGGCCTTGAGCACTGCCAGTGCTGGGTTCCAGTAAGCAGTAGAAGTGCCTGGCACAGATTCCATTCTGGCTCTGGGTTGGTCTATTCATGACTGAAAAGTTTAATTATTAACCAAACTTCATGGTGAAGGGTAAAGGTATTGGAGTTACTCCAAACTTAGATTCTCCTATAGATCATTAAAATGCCCATCTTAGTAAGCAGTGTGATGCAACAACAGTGGCTCTACAAAGAGAAACAGGTTGGCTCCACCATGAGACAGAAAATTATCCAACTGGATAGATTCTGAATAAACTACTGACTTTGGACTTTTATAGAAGGAGTAAGCAGAAAATATACAGGAAAAACAAAGAAACACTGATGTCTCAAGAAATTTTAATGCTAATTTTGCATTCATTTTTCAGCAAGACTCCTACTGGTCTTGAACATATCCTCTATCCTCATCTCTTTTGAAATGATGTTTGCAAGAGTTAAATGTAATATAGTAACAGTGTCAAGTAAAGAATTCAGTGTCTCTTTACATGCCATATGATAGTTTACATGTAGCTCAAAGAAGGAAGATATTCTCCCATTGTTCAATTAAGTTTTTATTCCAGTGTTAAAAGTTCAAGTCTAGCCAACTTTTAAAAACAGCTGAGCTCCCTTCAATTCCATCTTCCTCTCAATTTATACTAAATAACATGTTTTTCTATTAAGCCTGATGGAATTTCAGAGCACTCAGGGTTGGGTTTTTTCCTAAAATAAATGGAAGTGTTAAGCTGTGGGCACATTTTGTCAGATAGGTGTGTCACCTTGTGGTTCTGCCAGACACCAGAGCTATAGAATAATGTAGATCAATAACAGTGCAGAAATCAGAAGTGGAGGACAGCACTTTTACAATTTGGTTTGGTTTGTTGCAGTCATTTTATATTAAAGTCACTGAAATAGAAAAGAAGCAAGTGGCTATTTTAAGAATCTTTTCCAATTGCTAAAGATCTGTATGAATTTTACAAAGACAAAAAATTTTTCCACAGATAAGCACACAAATTTTTATATACTTTTGCTGAACTACAGCAGCATACCTGGATCATTTTCACAGACCTCTCTCCTCCTGAGGTTCCTAGGAAGGTTCCCAGGCACAGTTCCATAAGGGTGTGCGACTTTGTGCGCAAAAGTAGGCATCTGTTAATTAATGTGGGATTGCCTTTATCAAAGAAGATTACCAAGAATTTCCTAACAAGATAAATTGAAGGCAAAACAGCACAAAGAAGTAACTGAGAATATCAAAAAAGAAATCTGCTGATTGAGACTGCTTGTGCTGCAACAGAGACAAGCTTATTTTATTTCCTGCAGAAATAGGATTACCATCATTCAGCCACAAAACACAAGCCTGCATTGACAATCTGCCTTAGTTTTCCCCAATGCAATCTTTTGCACATTATCATTTTCAGCTTAAAATTACCTGAACCAAAGGGCCCCAAATGCAGGCACCCTCCTGAACACTTATATCAGAGAATAGATTAGAGGTTAAAATAGTTCTAGCAACCTTAGTTTTCACCCAGATAATCAGAGAAAATTTTTAATCTGCTCTCACTTTTCCTAAAGAGAAATAGGTTACTGCATGCAAGAACTTTTCCCCCAACTTTTATGCACAAAAAGTAAAAGCCAATGTTCCCCATTTTAAAATTTTGCATAGTAGAACACAAACACCAAAAAGTCTCTAATCAAAAAGACAGAGAAGATTATTTTCAGAAGAATACTTCAAAAATTAAGAACTAACCAGAACTCGTGGCTTTTCAAAGTCCTTGGCTGAAAGAGACAGTTTCTGTATATTTTATATAGATACAAAAAGGAAAGGGAATTCTAATGTAAGAAGAGAATCTGCTGAGAGGAAGGGACAGGTTGTTCTCAGCAGGCTTGAATATGAACAAACTCACAGGCAAGCTTTGAACCTTACCTTGTAATTGGTGTTGATATAAGAAGAGTGACTGTGTGCAAGAAAGGAAGATGATGCCCCCGTCCCTGAGGCATGCACTTCAAACCTGATTGAGAGAAATTTTTCCCTTGGTACAATCACTTCTACTTCAGTGAAACTCCAGCATAACGAGCATTCTATATGCACTGCAGAGGGACCAGAATACTAATTTCTAAATGGAAAATGATAAACATCTTCCTCTATTCAGGCTTGTGGCTATGACAGGGAAGGCAGGCACGGATGGAACTCCAAATAGAAATGCCTCTGCAGAGATGAAGGCATTCGATATCCAGTAAATACACAAGTCCTTTACAACAAATAGATGCCAAACAACAATTTTTTCTGGTACCAGAACATTAATTCACAGAAAGATCTCTTGAAAGTCATCACATTTGATTTTGCTTTTGGATAGTTGAAAAGTTATTATATCTCAAAAGGCAGAACATATTTGAATAATAAACTCCTTAATATAACAAGATGATTATGTATAAATATTTGCCTATCACAACAGTGTGCTTGAACTATTGCATCTTTAAAATTGTATTAGCTATTCACATATGTCAAACTGGAAGTGAGATTAATATAAGCAAGTGTTTCATTAACTTCCCTTTCTGCATTGGGAAAATGAGCCATGAACAAATTTCAGAAGTTATGAGGGTTAATTTAGATAAGCAGACAAAGTGTTGGTGTTTGCCTGATTTATCTCTGAGTCTGAACCATAAACCTCATAAGCCTGAAACTCTACTTAATTTAGCAAGGTTTTCCTGATTTTTTTAGCTCAGACATAAACGAATGGGAGTTCACTGCATTCTCGTGCCTCAGGCAGGGGATGTACAGGTCTCGCAAGTCTGGATTTTTTGTAAAAAATGTTTTTTATAGCAGAAGTCACTTTTCCGCCTTGCCAGTGTTCAGGACAGAAAAATCACATTTTTAGTGAGCCTTTTTTTAAATTTTAGAGTGGTGGTATCATGAATGATATCTCTTTTGCCTGGTTATTTTGAAAGCCACAATCAAGTGACAGACACGGAAGAGCTGCTAGCCTCGTCTTTTGTGTGTTATGAAATGACTGTTCCCCATTGCCTCAAAAAGTTAATCTTACACACCTCAGGGTATTGACAAACACAAGTTTCTCCTGCTTTTCATCACCTACATAGGCATGTTGACCATGAGACACGTTGGTATTTCTAGTGTGAGCATGCTGTCCTTGCTCTCATCTAGCGTGGGCCACAAGATGGTTGGGCAAGCTGCTGCAGGAACCAATCCCTTCAGTTTAGGGAGGGAAAAGATGACTTTTAGCTCTGATCCTGAGAGATAGAAGAAGGAAGACCATCCTTTTGGGACTTGTGGTTGAGGGAGGGATGATGGCAACAGCAGGATGCAAAAGGATGAATGTAAAATTCACGAGACTGCAGCACAGCTACAGCACATTGGGGGCAAAGGAAGAGACACAGCTCAGGAACTGGCTGTACTTTCAGACTGTGAAACCAGACTTGTCTGATCCCCCTCAGTGTTCCAGCAACCACAGAAACTTTTCTCTGTGTTTATTTCCAGAGATGCTCAAGACTGTTTCTGTTACGTTGTGTATGATCCCTGTAGACCGTGAACAGTTCTGAACTGAAATACACCAATAAAATCACCACTGACAATTTAAAGACACCCAAGTTTTATCGGCTGCAGAAAAAAAATCTGTCCAGCTAAGTCTGTAAGGTAATGTTAGTGCTAAAAGACATTACAAACTTACAGACTATTAAAGAAAATGGATTTGTCTTGAGGACACTACTTTTTCCTCAGAGGGAGCTCTTCACCATGCAACCACATCTGCTGGCAAAGGATAACTGGAAAGCTGTTACTTCTGATTGATTTACCTGAATTTATATAAGTAATAACAGTTCCTCACAGAATGAGCTTTGCATCTGTCATTCACTTCTGCCCTGGTAGCACTCTCACCTTTTTTCGAGGCTCAGTAACTTTTTTGAAAATAATGTAAAATGTATTTGACAGAAATCACTACTTCTATTTAAAGCCAGCAGCAGTACATCCACTTCATGCCCATAGATACAAGGATTGTTAGCACATAAGTGATAGACCAAATAAAATTATCCTATAAAATTCAGTCTTAAATGGATGGTAATTATTTAAGATGTCCCAGGGCACTTTGTGGGCAATGAGCAAAAATTGAAAATATCATTGCTTCCTAAGGCATATATTTAAATTTCAGTATCTTGTCTTAAAACAAACTAACCAAGCAACCAACCAGAGAACAAATCTGCTGAAAGGCAAATACAGATTCCTCTGCCTTCCTATCAGGATGACAGTAAGCCTTAGATGAAGAAGGTTCATCTCTTTTTGAGTGGAATTTAGTGTTTTTCTACCAGGTTATACATATAAGCTTGCACTTGAATGAACATACACTTTTAATCTTCATTATGAGTTATGCAGAAAGAAAAGACAGATTGTGCATATGTCTTTCCTTAAGAAAATTTTATATTTACATGAATCTGTTCATGGCTTAAGCCATTTCTTTCAGATGCCTTCAGTTAAACAGTCCTGTTGTCTCTTCATTCCTTTTGCAAATTAGGCTGTCACTAGGTCATGCCTTACTGTTTAGTTATTTTTAGCCTTTCTATTACACCTGGAGATGTTTGCAGCTAAAGTGCTGCCATCTGGAGTTGTTAATGGCATGCTGGTGGAAGTGTAATCACTGCATGACTGTTCTGCACTTCCCCAGGGTGCAGAAAAATGTGATACACATTTAATTTATGTTAGTTTGGGCTTACAGCTGCTCATCATCAAGTGTGATAATATATACAATTTGGTGTTCTCCTTCGATATCTTGCCATCAAAAATTACTTTTGACATATCAACAGTTCCTACCATAACCAAAATAAACCTGTACACACTACAAATAGCTTGAGGTGAAACCTGTTTAATTTTTCTAGGAATTAGAAATCTAGGAGTCTTAGAAATCAAGATGCAATTATATTCATCTTAGTAGGAGGTTCCTCTCTTGTTTCTATTGCCACTGATTTGGGGATGGCAATTTATCTCTGCTTTTCATTCACTTTAAGCTGCAGAAAGGAGATTTTATCTGCATTATCTGATTTGTCTCTGCTATATGAAAGCAGAAAATGATGTATTATTGTCTTAGCTATAGCAATTTATAAACCAAGAACCAAAATTCTGCCTTCCAGCCAGGGGCTGTTTGGGCTTGGGAAAGGACATTTTCTTGTAGGTGCTTTGCTGTTTGATTTGTTGTTGTTTGTGGGGGTTTTTTTTAACTACAGCACTTTACCAGGGAGCAATTAAAACCATGCTCATTTTCAAAACAAATGGAGTTTTTTCCCATATTAACATGTTATTCTCACTCAAAGGAGACTTGGCCTCCTAACCAGAAGAAAAATGAAGTCTGAATTACAGGAGAGGAAACAAGAAGAGCTTTAGTAGGCATGTAACTACATAATTCATAGAAGATGAAACAACACATGCAGCATGGAACCTGCTGTACAGAAGACTTCTACTTGGAGCAGCTGAGCAGCATTACCAGCCACAGCTCTTGGCATTGCTCAGATGTATTTGTCTAAGCTTCTCACTTTGGGAAAAAATCGTTGATTTTCACATAGAGGCTTGACTTAATTCCACAGACTGTACTCCACTAAAGAATGTACCCCAAGCTTGGGCTCCATCCTCACAAGCTCTCTTCTTGGGCACCAAGCACCCCAAAATGCCAAAAGTCAAGCCAGAGGCAAGGCTCACTCATTGTCACTCTTATGTGTGAGGTCTGCAGTGATTCTTCTCTCATGGCAGTCTTGCAAAGAGCCCAGAGGTGGGAGGATATCCTAGAGTGTAAATAAATGTCAGGTATGGGGAAAGCTGGTATTTTACAGAATGGAAGGAGCCTTCTCGTCCCAGATAGGGAGGAGGAGGATTTTTCTGAGTTAACACACTCACACAAATTCTCTCTCAAATTAGAGGTACCCACGGATGAGGCTGGGGCCTCCCTTTCAGTGAATTCAGACTCTGCCCTTAGGAGGCAATGACACCCAGGGGGTCACCAGACCTCTCTTTCTCCCCCCTCACACAAAGTATATTCATTTGAGAAGCACTGAAGTGTAAAGGCAGCACTGAAATGAAATCCCAATGCTTCAGTCTCGGGACAAACAACAGAAAACTCGGCCGAAATCAGACAGTTTTGAAAAGCAGGGCACGTTGTTAGGCAGCCAAGCTGGAAATTTTTGACTTCTGACTTTTATACTAAATGTACATGTTTGACAAATAACAATTTGAGAATTCCACTTCATGTATAACCTACATGTTTGAGTCACATAAAACTCTAAATATGAGCCAATCTGAGGAACTGATAGTGGACATGTGTGGATGAAGGGATATGTAAATTTGTCTAGATACTACGTTGACGCAGTTGCCAATTTCCATATTGCATTACAGCAAAAAGACTATAATTTGTCACAGTCACACAAAACAAATTTGTAAAGCTGTCTTGGCAGTATTTTTCCTGAACAAACTTCTAGTATCTCTCAAATCCACTCTATATTTTCCATATTTGCACAAATGCAATAAGATCTTGTTTCTAGCTCTATGTTCCTTGTGTATTTTTTTAATTACATCCTATGTACAAGTAAGATGAGAATACACTTGGAGAAAACAGAAAAAAACATTAATGTTTTGAAACAGAGATTGCTTCATTCAGATTGGTGGGAGGATAAAGGCTACTCTGAAGATCTGGTTGTCCATTGAGATGCAGGTGTTGAAAATGCAAGTGAAAATATAAGTGTTATTGTTAATATTAATATTCTGCCAAGAGATAAACAAAGAAATTGATTTTTATATTAGAGGGTCTTACATCAGGAGAATGCCTGGAATGCACATGTGGAGGGAACCTTTATATTTGGTTCAATATTTACATACCATAATTTTAAAAAGGGGAGAAAAAAAAGAAGGAAAGACAGAAAAAAAAATAGAAAAGAGAAATTTGGAGGCTGTTCCTGTTACTAGAGTAGCAAGTTCTGAGGTAATGGAAAGAAACATCTCTGGCTGAACTTCATTTTCCACATTTGCAAAACACACATCTGTAAGTCTACTATCTTTGGACCACAACTGCTGTGCTTTGCACTCCAGGCTTAACTGAAAGAAAATAAATTAAATGCTTCTTTCTGAGAATAAAAACAGGTACAACCTCTTAACAGAACACACCAGGGTAAGACGGTTGTGTTATATGATCAGTCACAAACTTTGGCTTTTAAGTTCAATATGAAAATTTCTAATTTGTTTTTACTGCATTCTTAGGTTTGTATTCTTGAAGTAGGGAAACCTATAGATTCCCTTCTAGGCATGATTTTGGGCCAGCTGTAAAATTTGTCATAGGTGAATTGTCAACAGGATTATTCTCCAGTGTGATCATATTGTTCACATGAACATGAGGGCAGTGGGACTACTATGGTTTTATTAAAGTTTCTTAAATAGATATTTTTTTAAAATGTAAGTACGAGAAGGCAGTGTAAGACGCCAAATTGCTTTTACCATTCCTTAAAAAAACAGGGAAAAGATTTTATATGCCAGGTGGAAAAATTACCTTGTGAGAACTATTTACTAATGTAAGCCATCAGAGGATAGAATACTCATAATAATAGGGAACTTAATTTGATATCTGATGATGCTTAAGCAATTAATTTATTAAAAATTTTAAAAAAAGCCAGATCATCTAGGGTCACCCCTCCAATGAAATAAGTGATAGCAACATTTTCCTTACTATGTATTCAAAACTAAAGTCTTTAAGTATAATTTCCTTTTAAAATAATATTTTGACAGAGAAAAGTATTTTCTTTTGGGCTAATTTATTTCCAGATTTCAACTATTGTTGATTCTAAAGAAAATAAAGGAATTTCTCCTTAAATAGTCTGCAGTAAAAGAAAAAGTAAAGAAAAACAAAGAAAGACTAATATATCTCAGGGTGTGGGGTGCAGGTGCCCAGATATTGTCAGGTACATCTTTGAGGAGCATCCAGGCCTTTCCCATGCCAGGCAGGAGTGAAGGACTGAATTTGTGCCTGGAAAAGGCTGGGGTGAGGGTGGCTGTTTTAATTTTTTATTTATTCTCATTACCCAAATCTGCTTTAAATTGTCAATAAATCAAATTAATTTCCCTGCAGTGGAGTCAGTTTTGGCTGTGATGATAACTGGAGAAATCTCCCTGTCTTTATATCCACCCAGAAGCTCTTTCATCTAATTTCCTACCCCTGTCCAGTTGAGCAAGGGAGGGAGGGAGTGGCTGGGTGGGCGTCCAGGTGCTGGCCAAGGCACTGGAACCCAGCACACTTGGGGTGGAGGAGTCAGAGAACTCCTCTGGCTGTCACCTCCCTGCTCCCATCCTGTCACACCACACCACAGGTATGTCTTTTCCTGCTAACACGGGCTGAGGTCACAATAAGCAGCATAAGCCATTCCTATGGCTGCACTCCTCCAAGGAAAGCAACTCCCCCATTGTTATCAAGAAACAGCTAGTTTTTATTTCAGCACCATGAGTACAACTGATAAATGAACTTTTGGAAACCACACACAGAGGTCAGTACAACAGAAGTTAAAATTCAATGCTTGTTTTACAAAGTTAGTGAGATACAGAAAAAATCCCTACTATGATACAATAGAAGCAGCCTTTTCTACAAATAACTATAATTTGAAATTCTTTAAAGCACCAAATGGGGAACACAAAGCCTTCTACTTCCAGGCATATGAGCTAACCTTAGCAAATAGACAAAGGGGTATAATTTCATACGGGTCTAAGATACGTGTACGTGCCACTACTACATAGTAGCAAATTAAAAATAAAATTACTTCAAAAACCTTTGCAACCCACAATCCTTTTGAGTTACTTTACATACCTTGGGGGAGCCCTAAGCTTTAATAGCAGAAGGACATCCAAATTCATTGAAACACGAGCAGAAACTGTGCAAGGTCAGCAAGGCAAGGTGGAAGGTAGATCTCTTAATTAGTAGGGGAAAAATGTATTTTCTTCAGAAGATGTTCTGTTTATATCTTGGTTATTTTATCCCAGTACTTGCATGCTTCTTTACCTGAAACCTTGTTATTTCTCTTGTTAAGGTTGCTTAATCCAATTTCTTCTTGAAATAATTTATATTTATTGCTAATGCCTAGTTTACAACAGTATTCCTTTATGGGAAGTCCAATGCTTCACTTCAAAGCTTTGTCTACATTTGTCTCTGTTTCCAAGTCTACTAGTCAACTTCATGGTGTGTGACCTCACATTTTTGAAGCATCTAGTCTTAAACCATGGAGAGGTATCAATCTATAGCATTCCTTCAGTGTATTTCATCCCACTGTGAGATGCCCTCTTAGCCTCAATTTATCTATGCTGTCTAATATACTACAGCCTGTAGCTAGGTCTGTCTAATCTGTCTTCATAACTCATATCCTCACAGTCCTAAGCACTTATACAATTCTTTGCTGCAGCCTCTTCAATCTTGACAGCAGGTGTTTTAATATGGGACAGAATTTGCTCACAGCATTTAGAAGATGGGTGAAACTCAAATTACATTATTATTGATTTTATCATAAACTACAGACTCATTGGAAATTGTTTGAATTACTCAATTTTTTGCATATTGTTACAAAATTTAATAAAGATAAAACTATTAGAGTTCAGTTGATAGTATCTTTCAAACATTTAAAAGAAAGTAAGGGACTTACAACTACTGCAAACAATGATTTCTTCAGCAAGAACAACCAAGTGGATTTTTTTCAAGTGGATTTTACTCTATGTGGTATCCATTTGGGAATTTGCTCCAAAATGTCTTGCAAAATATACACACATATGAGAGTATGAAACTTCTAGAAAATTGATTAATTTGTATGTCCAAGGACAGTAATGTCAGTTTTCCCACACATTTATTACCACTGCAGTATTTCATACAAGTGTATACTTCTACAGGCAGACACAGGAAAGTTTATTTATGGGGATCAAACAGCACTGAAAGCACACTTGGACCCAGAAATGCAGTAAAACACTGAACTGGTATTGATATGACATTCACCCTGTGGGGGGGGATGCAGTGAGGCACAATCCCAGATCCAGGGTATAACTACTCTAAAGGAATCCAACAGCATTTGCTCTGAAGTCATTAACAGAAACACCTGCACTACCACATTTGTCTGGGAAGATTTCTGGAGACTGGGAAGCCCGAGTTGTAGGTATGATGAAGTCATTTTATCTTGCATTCTTTAACTGGTAGCTCATTTGCACTGGGCGAGAATCACAATAAAACCAGACCCCCCCATCCTTCCATCACCAAAGAAAGGCTTCCACTCAAGTGGAAAAAAACTCCAGCACCATCCCTTTGGAATCCCTTTTACCAGCATTGCTTTCAGCCATCTGCACATACCATTACACACACATAAAAAGGTGAACAATCACTTTACAAAGGTTCATGTGCAAGAAAATAATGCAAAATGCTTAAGTAAATCAGAAGACCCCAAACCTGCATTTTATAGGTCGCAGTAATATTTTGTGTGAAAAATCTGCTGTCACCCTCCTTTAGAACTTTGGGCTCTGTTACTTTGAGATAGAAAAAATCTAGGAATTACTGCAAAATGCAGTAACTGCAAAGCAAGTTTATAAAAGTGCATCATTAAAATAAAGTATTTTACTATTTAATCATATTTCATTGCTACTGTAGTTATTTTTTTAATAGAAACTCCCAGAAGGACAGGATCTGAACTGATTGCTTGACTGGATTCCCAACAAAGTAAAAAACATAACCAGAAAAGGATTAATTAATGGAGGAAAAATCACAAACAGAAAGAAGCAGAGCAAGGAAGATTTGGAACCTTGGTTACATGCATAAAACTGATGTTACCTAAGGCACCACTGGACAGCCCCATATATCACAGAAATCTTACATCTATTTCAGACAGTGGGCTATTATTCCTACAGAACAGAATGCTGTCTTGCCTATGCTTTGCAGCCTTGTGGATGTTCTTTCCAGTGACAATGAAATTGCACATAATCTCTTCTGATTACACCAAAATTGCTAGGATTTGCAAAGAACACATTTGAATTCACACATCCAAAAAGTAAATCAAGCTTATAATTTAGACAACATAACTTTTGTAGATCTGACATCAGACCACTCTGACTGAAAGATTTAAGTCTGACTGAAAGGTTTAAGGAGGCTATTTTTGGATCCATCAATAAAAGGCAGTTTCCCAAGGAATCTACGTGATATGATATTTACGTGGAGAGAAAAAAATCGATTCTGCCTGCAGAGATAGGAATGCTCACTCTTTATCTGCAAATGTGACATTTTCTACTATGCATTTTGAAATAAAGATTGTTCAGCAGTGTCAGACTTCCACAGCCATGATGTGTTGCATGAACATAACTAAGAAAGGGACTCTGTGCATCCAGTCACAGCTTCAACAGCAGTACAATACAGCAATAATTACCAGACAGCTCAAAAATAGACATAAATAGGTAACTACTGTCATCATAGAAGGGGATGGAGATACTCAAAAGATTACAGTAGCAAATCTACTACTTGCATTTTTAGCATAAAGCCATCTTTCAATGCTGAATTATCTCCCAAGAAAATGAAGAACTGCCTTTCTTCCATTCTGCATAAAGTTTGCTTCTGCAACACCCCCTTTTGACTTCAGAGGTGATTCATTAGGATTTCCAGACTTGGATAGTTAAACAATCCAAAAAATCCCTTGGGTTTGGGTCATTTTTCATTAAATATTATTAAACAAAACACTAATTTAATTAATTTTCTTGGGAGATACAAAATCAAATAGCAATCAGAATACCTTTAATTCCCTCTTTGCTGATCCACAGTGTTAAATGAAATGAGAGAATGGCTTTTGTTTCCAATATTACTACAGCATTGCAGTTTCTTTGCGTGGCTTTGCAGGTTTGGCAGCTTTATTCAAACAAAATTCAGATCTAACCTTGCAGAGATGGGAGGAGAAGGGGCTTTTAGGATTCAAATAGAAATAAAAATTCTCATGGAAGACAGGAAGATTTGTATTCCTAGTTCCCCACAGGAGTGTTAAATTTATGTCTTCTCACCATCAGGACACCCTTTTAAATTCCTACCCGTTAACAAAAAGGTGAGGTCAGTGGCAGTAAGTAAAAACAAGCTAGAGACAATCAAACAAACAGAGCCAGAAATCAATTTGCAGAATCTTGTCTGACAGCAAATAACTGTACATCTCTCCTGAGGTTTCTAGTTTAAATTCTCTGTCATTGTATCACACACAAAGTCCTGCAGCAGCTGATTTCAGTCGTCTCCCTGTCCTCCCCAGAGCACTAAGGACCAAACCCCACAAGCAATAGCATGGTTGTCCTCACATTCAGACGGCCTCACATGTTAGTCTACACTCATTGGAGTCTATACCCAAAGGCATGGAACAGCTCCCTTCCTGCCTTTCTGGGTCATGGGCTAGGTTTTACCTGTGGGGGAGACAAGGGCCACACCCTGGGACTCTGTGCCTGTTTCCTCCTCCACACTATTCATTTAGAGGCAAGTGAGAGCTGGAGTGGAAGCAAGTCATAGCTTTGAGTCATTCCTCCAGCTCAGCAGTTTGGCAATGTACTGCCATTACATTCTCTCTCCCCTGTTTCCCCCTTCAGAGGGGGATGTTCAGTCCAGTTCTTTCTGGCTATGAAAACTTTTGCTTTATCCGAATGCATTTGCTGGTTCAGCCACATCAATGACAGAGATCTTTAAAAGAAAAAGACTCCATTCTCTAACAATTTCTGCACCTTCACTGTCATGCTCAAGCTTGAGATTTTCCATATAATCAATCCACTTGTTAACAAGGTACTAATCACTGCACGTGATTAAGATCTGGACTTAGTCTTCACCCCGGAACCAGAACAGCAGCAGCAAGAAACCTCCTCATACTAATGGTACTCTTATATTCCATGTTCTGGATCTTCTTATCCTAAAATAATATAGACGTAGTACTCTTCATCACAAAACAAAGAAGGAAAGAAATGAATGAAGCAGTTCTACTAGACTCTTGACCTTCAGAGCAGTTTAAAAGCAGTGCATTGCAACTTTTGTAAGTTACTACCTAGTCTGCTTGATTTTAACATATAAAACTTGAAACTTTACATATTGTAATTCTTGTTTGTTTTTATTTATTTTAGACTTTGTTCTTTCAGAGGCTTTTTTTGTTGTCTTTCTTTTTGCTGTCCTTTTTTACCTTTCCAACATAATCTTCTAAATAGTCTAGCATGGTTTTTTCTGATATTTACTGTGTATCTGTATTGACTACAACAAAGACCCACAAATGTACTTCCCATAGAAATAAGTGAGCAAAGGAATATAAATCTCTTTTTGACTGTGGCCCCCAAGGCTTAGTGGCACCACCTACAAACTGGGTTCTGAACACACTTATTATTTTAAGTAACAGTCTTGTTCCCAGAACTTATCATCTCATTAGAAAAAACAGCAGGAGGACAAGGTAAGGTTTATCCCCATTAGCAGATGAGAATAGAGACATAGTTTCATTATCTAAGGTGATCCCAAAGATCCGTGTTATAAGCACAAGTTAAGGTCATTTCTTCAGACTGGCATCCAAGCAATGTCCAACCTCCATATAAGATGTTTTTCTCCTTAGTTGCAGTAATTCGTAGTCTAGTTCAAGTTTTGTTTATCTAAATATGCACAGTGAACAAGTCATTCTGATCACGAATTGAGTTACAAACACCTCTAAGCTGAACCAATGCATTCACATATGGAGCAAGGAGGGGGCACCAGTCCTTCTCTTGGACATGGCCTCTTTCTTTGTAGTGGCCCACACAATGCCAGCAGGACAAATGTCCTGTGCATGGGAACATGGGTCGTGATGGCTCCATGGCTGGAGCTGTTAATTACAGTTGACACGTCCAGCTGATGTTTATGAGCTCCATCAAACTGTTCCACAAGTTCTGCATGATGGAGTTATAACTTGACATTTTCTGCCTTAGTGTTGGCAAAGGTCATAAAGGATCCTCTTAGCATGACAATTTCAAGCTGAAACAGGGGTTACTGGAAGCTCTTAGCACTTCTTTGGTTCCTCTTTACTCCATCTCTTTGCACAGAAGACTTTGCAAGTGTCACTATCCCATATTTGGATAGTAGGAAAAATGAGAGCTGAGCTCCAGAAAGTTCTTTATTAGGCATTTTTGTAATGAACTGTATTAAGTACTATGCTTTTTGTGACCAACAGCTGCCATTTCTTTGTGAGCCAGGCTGTGAAAAGATGTCACCTAACCAATGGTGTGGCAGTAGAAATACCTGGAATATTGTTATATATGACAATTCTATTACCAACATAAATCATCTTTGTTCTGTTATACTTATTTATAATATAGTTTTGCCATTGAATCTGAATTGGGAGCACTGCAGTTACAGTATATCAGTATTCTTACACTGGTGTAGCACAAAAAACAATTCTGGAAGCTTTAATTAATTCTAAACAATCAGCTAGGAACCTTTCTTCTTCAGCACACAAGCAAATTCCCAATGACAGAACAGTGCAACCAGCATATTTACGTAAGGATTACTTCCTCCCAGAAGATGTAAAATGTGTTTTTGACCAGACAAGAGTGTTATTGTTCTGCAGTATACACAGAATCTTATTAACCTGGCTGAGAAGATAAAAGAAATGGCAATAGCACAGTTAGTGAATTTTAATAGAAAGTCTATATATACACTGACTCTTGTTAAAATGAAGAAAAAGCGAGAGATTCTTTTTACCATGATGAGACAGAAGACAATTAGAGGAGTCATTCCAAAACAAGATACAATTTAATCAAATTAGTGTCACATTTTGGGCTCTTGATAGGCCTTTACCTCCTTTTTGATTTTGCCCTATACACAGTGGATGAGTTTATGACTGATTCAAATGAGTCAATAAACATCAGGAACCTCACTACTGCACAGTCATTTTGTCTTCCCTACTGAGACCACAGCCTCCATTCCTATGTCAACAGCTTCCTCAGATCCCATTTAAAAATCCCCTTAACATAGAGGTGTTTCTTCTTTCTCCTCTATGCTTTTTCTGCTCTTCCTTAAACAGTTTTTCTCTGATCTTGGTTGAACAAGACTATTCTGCTGAAGGTAAGAGAAGTCAAAGTCCAAATATATTGACATGACTCAGTCTCAGAGTATATACTGAAAACAAAGAGGGACAGCAATTATTTTTACTAAGAGACAACATGTTTTTTTAAAAGCCCTACAAGGAGCTTGGTATCAGCATATTACTATCTGGGCAGAGAGAACAAGAAACACCATCTTTCAGGTCATACTTATGAGAAAGAAGATTCTGTGCTCAGTTCTTCAATAACATATGACTCCAAACAAATTGAATATTGCTTCATTATCAGCCTCACTTAATATTTTGTCACTTTTTGCTGATGTGAGCATTCACTTTAGTCCCCTTGCATTTACTTGTAATTCAATGTCCAGTGCTGATGAAACCTCTCACCTTCTTTTGTCCCTTCAGATCGCATTAAGCTCCTTTTGTTTTTCTCATGCCACACCTTTAAGGATTTATGATTCACAGGATGTTTCTCCTACAACGTTCTAGGCTACTCTTTCCCTATGAAATATTTACACAACCTGACTGAACATGGAAACAACCATGGCAGCACTTTCCCTGATTTCTCTGATTCATTACTGGGGATAATCATCTAATTTTACTTCCATTAAAAAATAGGTATTACATATAAGCAGCTGATTTCAGAAAGCAAAACTTCTAATAGATTTGGCTTAACTTACAGAGAAAAATATGTACCTGTAGCACAGCAGTAATCAAATGAGGATTTACGATAATTTAAGTGATGTTTATAGGAGAAATTTCATTTGCATTTGTAGTAATTCTTAATCAGGTCTCAGAAATACAAACTTAATCTCAGCCTTTGGAATCTTCAAGTTAATGAGCTTCAACCTGAAATAAGGAGAATGTGTTGATCAGAAAAATACTTCCCAGCAACAGAAAAGCCTGGCCTTAAGAACTATTCGCACCACATCAGGAGTTGTTACATCCTCTATATTTATAACATAATATCAAGTGCTAAAGCAGTAAGAGAATAGAAGGGTTTCAATCGTAGTAAAAAAGTTAAGCAGATCAAGGTAACTGACACTTGAAACAACACTCTCAAAAAGGAGTTCAAGTACAGTTCTGGTTTATTTTTCCTTTAACAATAATATTAAATGAAGTTGCCTGAAAGTAAACAAAAGTTTCAAGCCTTGAGAACTCAAGAGGATGCCTGTTTATTACTTGTGCTCTGTGAACTGAAACAAGCACGCTTAGACCTGCAGTGCATGGCCATGCTACACGTCTTAGGACAGGGCAGGTTTTGAGCAGGAAGGAGGGCTGGAGAAAGGCACTGGTGATCTGTTTGTGGCACACATAAAGAAACTCTGAAACAGCAATGCATGGCCATATTACTCTTACTCTGTTGTCACACAGCAATCACACAATAATTTAATGAACAATATCTGCCAAACAGATTAAATCAGGATTTCCAATTTTCTTATAATGAGGAGATAATTTCTTATTGCTGGTCACAACCAAAGAAAATGCAAAGAAGTCCACATTAGACGACTTCCCTCAAAATCCCTTGAGGAGACATAGAGAGACAAAACTGTCATCTGAGGTAGGTGAGACCTAAACCAAGAGAGAACCTTGGAGGGGGTGTAGAACCACCCACCAAAGATGCTGAGCTTTTCTTAAGAGATAAAAAATGAAAAGCCACCCACTCCTGCCTTAGGCCCAGGATTACCCTGAGCATCATGATAGTAGAAAGCAGTGATAAAAAATGGTGATTTGGAATAGAACAAACAAGGACAACTAATGCTCTACTGAGGCCTGAGACAGCAGAGTGATCAGAGTCTTTGCTAGGAAATGGCTTTCCATGGTCAGGCACTTTTCTCAGCAAGGTGCAAATAGCCTTCAGACATAAAAACAGAACAGCTTTTGGGAAACCTGAATTTTCATCAGAGAGTCAGAAGATGTAAAATTAATGTCAGCAAGCAACAAAAAAAATAGAACTGCATACCTTTTCAAGAAAGGGTTAAGAGATGGTCCAATAATCCCCTTGAGGAGGACCCTAGGGCCATCATCCCACCAGCTTTCCAGAGAAAAGGGAATTCATGCCAAATCCTCACACTGGGAGGTGGACAATGCTCCCTACAGTTACCACATACCCTAACATCAGAAGGGCACAGTTCAGGCCAGGCTCTGGGTCATGAGGAACTTCAGTGCCATTCTGTAGCTGTAAGCTGAAGTGCTTGTCAAAGGATTCATTGCGTCTGCAACATCCAGTCATCTTAGCTGGTCTTTTGGCTAAAGAACACAGAAAAAGAGGCCAAAGGATAATTTGTGAGCTACATAGATATACCTCCAAATGAAGGAGACTGATGTCTTGTGCAGTCTGATGACTGCTACGTTGTAAAATCTTCTTTTACAGTAAATTCTATCTTTACTGGTAGCAGCGCCTTTGAGGGTTTTTTTGTCGATTTTCCTTATTTGCTTGTTTGGGGAATGGTAATTTCGTAGACTAACAAGAAGTCATTTTGCTATGTATCACTACAAGTAAAGGATCTGTACAAAAATGAAACCAACCAAAAAAAAGCTACTTCAAGACACATTCTTAAGATAATGAAGCTGAGAAGCTACTGCAGTTACCAGTTGACAGATATGTAACTCTGGAAAAGAGTTAATTAATATAGTCAAATATATCTATCTTCTGTTGCTTATTACATCTTGTGGACAACACTTCTAGGAATATCTCATTTCCTTTGTCATCCAAGCTGAAGGGGGAAAATGAGCTCTGATTTAAGATCCTATTTCCCAACATCTACTTCACAAGCTAGCTACTATACTTAATCAACAAGGCAGCTATAAATATGTACACCTTGTTATTTCAATGTTTCACTTGATGAAACATAAGAGGCCACTAGTGGACAGCTAGAATAAGAATGAAAGATTACTGCAGTAGCTCCTAGATGACCTGATATAATGCAAACTTGATGATAGAGCCAAAACTGGGGGGAGGGCCATATTTCACTCTGCCAGGTTTCAGTGACATGGACCACATCAGGGCTATTATCCATGATGGGAATTTAAATATGTTGCAATTTATTTGGGAAAGATAGGCTGTTTGGTAAAGAAACAAAAGAAATAGATTAAAACAGCAGAGTCCACCGCTTGTGACTAGGCAGACTATCCCAGAAAAGAAGATCTGATAGACTTTTATGAAAGATGCAACACCACTTTTCCTCAGCCAGGTTTGATGTATTCCAATCTGAAGGGACATTTTACTCCTGAAATATTACTGAGAGGCATCTGAAAACAGAAAATGAGACCTGGTTGCACATAGGTGAAAATATTAGGATAAATATCCGCCTATGGGTAAGATATATAGAGAAGGATATATTGAGGAGGAGAGAATATACATATAAAGAGATATACAGGGAGTAGGTTACAAAAGTGACAATCCATTTTCTACTGAAAGTAAGGACAGTTTAAGCTTAAGTTAAGGTCCAGATCATCTCTTTAACACGTTATGGCATCGACACAGCACCGTTGCTATAGCAAAAGAAAGGGTAAAAACAAAATAGAGACAAAAAGATCAGTGAAAATGATCCACTTCCTCCCACACATGCCTTTATTACAGAATTTTGCTTCTGAATGAGGTTGCCCTTCTGTACATATTCACATGAATTGAGGAGACAGGGTTTCAAGGGACAGATCAAATAATGAAGCTCTGTGAAAGCAACTTGCAGAGCCTTAAATTTCTGAAATTTCTTCTATGAAAAAGCAGCACTGCTTAGAAAGGTCCACCTCTAACAGGGAAACATCAAGTTCAATGAAGTGTTTTCTCCTCAAATAATTCATTCTTTTCTTGTGAACCTAAAGGAAGAGAGAGAAAGATTTCACAGTAGCCAGTCGCACAGGGACATGATTCAGAATAGGGGCTGGAATACAGATCTCTCCAAATACTCCCAAATGTTCTAGCCACTGAATTTCTGGCAATTCACTTCTGATCCATGCTGGGAAGAAAATACATTCTGAACTATTACAAAAACTTAGTCTATTTCAAATTACAGGAGCTATCATCTAGTAAACCATAATCTCCAGTCCCAGAGATACAGTTAAAGGATCAAAGCTATTCCAAAATCCACTGTTGGCTATGTAGCCTCACATCATATATTTGCAACACTTGCATGGACATTCTCTAGGAAATCAGCAGTAACCCCTTTGGACATTAATTTTTCTCTCTTTGTACCACAAAAGAGCACAACACATTTTAATCCATTTTCAGTGTATGAAAATCTTTCCCTGTTGGGATTTAAAAGAGAAATTAATCCCAAAACAGTGATTCCAGTACGATTCACAACCCTCCCATAAACTCCTCAGCACTGTTTCAGGACTAATTGACAATGCAGTTACATTGTTGGTGATATAAAAAGAACTCTACTGCAGTATTTCTTCAGTGTCTTAAGACCTAAGTGCAGCAGGTATTTTCTGAAGCAAATAAAACTATCCAGTAAATCCTCTGTAACATTCTGGGGTAGGGAAAAGAGAGAATATTTTCAAAAGGCTGCTACCGTAGACTTGTTTTCATGACCCACCTGGGAAAAAAAGGCTATAGCTAAACTGAGTAAGACAACTTCACTTAGTTTCCCTGCAATAAAGATGAAATCATCCCTGGGCGACAACACATTGAATTTTAAACTCAGTGCATGGAAAGGATATTTTGAGGGGCATATATCTTTTTCCTTTCATGATGATCAATAAGTCAAGCACTCCATCATCAGAGTTCATGATCATAAATATAAAGTGATTTAGGCCCCAGAATTCACAAGAAGTCACAGGAAATTTTGCTTTCTTACCATCACATTTTTAATAGATTAGCATTGTGGCAGAGCCTCAATGCTGAATTGCAAACATCAGATTTAAAAATTCCTGCCTGTACAGCAGAGAACATGATGCAAAGGAGCTGGGCAGGGGCTGCTTTGCAGTGATCTGGTATCTGGGCCAACACCTAGTTCATCTGCAGACTTCTGCGTCTATTAAAATTAATAAATATTTAAAAGCTCCACCACCAGCTCCAATGGCAAAGACAGAGATCTGATGTTCTGATCTATTTTCCTATTTAGACATTCTTGAATAATTCCGTGGCAGTTGCAGCCAACTGCACTGATATTTCCAGTCACTGAATTAGCAGATAATGTTCTCTCTGGTGACCAATACCAGAATATGTAAAAGACTGCATTTGTACCCCTATAGAGCAAAAGGCTCAAACACTGGCTTTAATGGATGCAGTGGTCATGGCTTCAATGGGATCAGGATATCCTTTCATACTTATTTGTTTAAACTTAAACATGAAGAGTCCTGTAAATGTGTGTTGTAGTGTACCTGTCCTTATCACATTCAATTTAAGAAACCTTCATATTTGTTGCGCTTCTTTTGGTGTTTAAGACAGAAGCAAAGAGTCACTTTATCCAGTCTTAGAGATACCTAATTCAGTTTTGTTTGCATCCTGCTGAGATCATCCCACACCCTTGCAGACAGGATGCAGTTAACTATTAGAATCTGCCAGAGTGAATCAGCAGGATCTGTACAACTTCTTACTGCAGACTTCTATGTGTTGCAAATCAAGGAAGGCAAGAGAAAAATGCCTGGTTATATTCCTGATTTAGAAAAAGCCCAGGTTACTAAAAAGAAGCTGGGTCATTTTTTCAGAGAGAAAAAACAGATCAAACAAAAATAACCAACCAACTAAACCAAAAACAAACAGGGTAATTAGCATAAGCCAGAGATGGCACAAGTATATTGCTTCCTTCCAATAAATCACAGAGACACCAGCAAAGTCCAGCAACAGCAATCTTTGCATAACTGTTACATTATATAGCTGTTTTTTCTCTCAAGTACACAATTACCATTATTAATAATTTTATTAAATGAGCATGTTACACATAAAAGAATTTATTTTTAGTTAGGAATAAACATCTCTTCTATAATGCCTTTGGAAGATTGAGATTTTTGTTTGGTTTGTGTGAATGTGTTTTTCCAGTGGAATTTTTATAAGAACTAAGAACTAAGATTTTATAAGAACTAAAGATGACTCAGAATTTTTATGAAGAGAATTGGGATAAATATTTGTGATAAGACAGAGGGGACAAGTCTATTGCAGAGTCCCACAGTTTTATAAAAAATGCTAAAGCCAGAGCTTGTTGAATTCTGGACACTGTATTAGCAGGCAGAAGCTGGGAATACTAATCACAGAAAACTTGCTGTAAATCTGAGAGATAAACAACAGGGTCAGGGATTTAGAATTTCTGGCAGATAAGCTTTGTGCCAGAAATGTTTTAAAGATGGTAAAAAAATACTGAAAAACTGCCGTGAAATAATGGAAAAGGGTATCACTTTCTTTCCTGAGAAATCTGTTCTCATTTGGGTATGAATCACCCCATACTTGAATGTGAGACTCTCTTTCCCAAGCTGTAAATTACACAAGTACAGTACCATTCCTACCAGCAGCAACAGCAGCCAACAAGTCCTTCATGGAATTGCTTCCTATCCTGTTCATACAGGAAAAAAGTGCCAACATGCTGAGTGTACATATACTCTTAATCAGTAAAAAGGAGAAGCTGTTGCACATACATGAGTTTTCCCCCATTATTTACTTTTAAAAGAATATCCCCACCACCTTATTGGAAAACTAGAGCAGAATGGCAAGGAGCTAAGGAAACTTTTAGTGCATCTGAATGGTTTGAAAATAGAAAGGTGATGCCTATTGCAGTGAAAACCATGGCAATTAAATCACTTTGATAAACAAAATTATTACAATCCTCTGCACAGAGTCACTACATTGAAAACAAATGAGAAAAGTTTAGATTTGTAATCAACAGAGAAAAAGAAGTTATATAACTGTATTAGCTTTAAATTAATTCTGTTGTTGGATGGTTGAGATACATGCTAGTACAAGATGCCTGAATAATTAATTTGCTTTTTTTTTAAAGCAAGTGAATTTATCACTAATCAAGAGGACTGCATGACTCTTTTACATCATTTCAAGGTAATGGGCAGGAAAATAGGAAATGTAGGCTTTCCCCTTAGAAACTTGGGGGAAAAAACCAAATAATGTTAGGACGAGAACTGTTGGAGCATTTCATAATTAAAGCTGGGGTCCTAAAGTCTTTACTATGAAAATACATGATTTTTTTAAAGAACCAATACGTTGTTTCTCCAGCCCTCATTGCTAGAAGCTTGCACTTCAGTCTGCAATTCCCAAGCTTCAGCTTCCAGTTGTCCATTTCCAGCATATCTACTCGTCATGGTTTAACCCCAGCCAGCAGCCAAGCCCCACGCAGCCTCTGGCTCACTCCCCCACCAGCAGCAGGTTTGGGCACACAGTTGGAAGGCTGAAAGTGAGAAAAGCCGTGGGTTGAGTTAAGGCAGTTTAATAGGGAAAGCAAAAGCCATGCACACAAGCAAAGCAAAAACAGGAATAAAATCACTGCTTCCCATGGCTGGGCAGGTGTTCAGCCATCTCTGGCAGAGTAGGGTCCCATTGCACAAATCAGTGACTGGGGAAGTCAAACACCATCACTCCAAACACTCCCTCTTCTTCTACTTCCCTTTATACTGAGGGTGATGACACATGGTCTGGAATATGCCTTTGGTCAGTTTGAGTCACCTGTCCCAGCTGTGTCCCTCCCATGCACTCCCAGCCCCCTTCCCTGCATGGCTGTAGGAAAAACAGAAAAGGCCTTGGCTCTGTGTAAGCCCTGCTCAGTAATAGCAGAAAACATCTTCGTATTATCAACCCTGTGTTCAGCACAAATCCAATACACAGCCCCATACCAGCCACTGTGAAGAAAATTAACTCTACTCCAGCCAAAAGTAGCTCACTCCTAAATTCATCAGACTTCTGCTGTGAGACACCTTCCTGCTACGCAGGCACTATGTCTACTTTCAAATATCCTCTGCAGTGAACTGGATTTCCTTTTCCTCTCTCTTGCAAGAAAGACTATGATGAAGTGTGAGAAAATAGCCTTTTATTTGCCTTCTGAACTCTTCCCAGCTAGCCAACATACTTGTATGTAGGTATGTGGACAGCACAATTGCCCTGAGTATCCTGGCACTACTTTTATTAATGCCAAAACATGGCGATATTTTCATGGCTATAATGTCACTCGATATGCAGCCCACTGACATTTGCTAGGACCTCACTTGTCATTTCTGGCACCACCCTGTAACGGGAGCTCAGTTCAGGCTCGCAGCCACTGCACCTCCTGGGGCCCTGAGCCCTTGTCCTGCATCTGCCCAGACAGCCCCAGCAAGCAAGTGCTGCTCGCTGCTGGCTGCCCCTCCCTGCCTGTGGTTCACATGCCTTTCTGGAAAGCCCATCTTCTCCCATGATAAACCCTGATACTTCTAAACGACTCTTCTGCCTTTACTTTACACTTCATTAACCTCTTGTTCTCTGAAACTTCATCAGCAATTATTTTGTTCAACACTTGTAAAATTTTTTTTAAAAAGCATTTTTAGAGAAGGTGTGGGCTTTTTCACCCTACCGTGTTGATCTCCCACTCTAAGGACAAGCATAGCCGTTTCAAACAGAGCACCTGAACTTGCTCATTGAAACATCTTAATTATCACATTTTATTCATTTAATATATGCTATATTGATTTCACTTGGCAGTAATTATTTTTCTAATCAGAATGTTTCTCTTCCAAAAGTCAGTTGTTTTACTAGAGTCTGTGACAACAGTGTTGCCTTTATCTCACAGATTTGTAATTTAATTAAAACTGATACCAAAGAAATAAATGAACTGTTTATTACAAAACCATGTTGAATAACACTCATTAGAATGAAAGGATTACAGCTTACATTGATTAGTATCATTCTTTTCATGATTTGTTGAGAACTGATAAAAGGCTGGCAAATTTAAAGCTACCTAGCACAGCCTGTTATTTATAAACATACAGACAGAACGTTAGTTTTTATTGTCTCCCCCATATCTTCTGTAACACTCCCAGAGATGCCGAACTGAAGTGGTTTGGAGAACTCGGCCAGTTCTTTCAGCACTCCTGGCTGCATTGCAAGATTGCAGTGTGCAGTGGGAGCAGCGGCTGCTCACCAACAATGCTGCTCACATACACCACCACACTTCCAGGCACTTGCTCTTCCCTCTGGGTACTGACATTTGAATTTGTGCATTTGTGACATAGGTGAAGGAATGAAACAAGAGTACCACACTTCTGTTCTTACATATTTCAAATTTTTCCAGTGGAATCCACCTCCCAAAATTTAAATCAGTGAACATTATCTTTCTTTTCTTGAAAATACTTGAAGATTGAGTTGCTCTAAAAAGAGAAAACAAACAACAAACAAACAAAACCAACAGAAATGCAACGAAGAAGCCCAAATTCAAGAGGGCAAACACAAGAGGGGAGAGCAACTAGCACAGGAAGAGAGAGGTCGGCAACAAAGAGCAGCTGGGCAGTCCCCCGGGAAATCCTGTGATTGAATCACAGCTACTGACCTCCCAGCCAGGGCTGAAGCGCACAGCAAGGCAGGGCATCCTCTGGGAAACAGAAACCTTTGCTGTGCTGCCAGCCTGAAACCTTTCTGATTGCTCTGTTAGTCCTTTCCAGCAGCTCTATACAGCTCCATATTTCACCCTCACAAAGGAATGTAATACTTGTCTAAAAACTTTCCAAGGATGACAATAAGCACGTACTTACTCCTAAGAGCACAAAAATCACACTGAAGAGTAAATGCATTAAATGTCCCTTCTCTAATCTTAGCATTATGGAACCCAGCAAAGAACTGGAGTTCCCATCAGCATTGATGAAAGACTTGTATTTTACAGTATGAGCAGGACATGGGGTGAGTAGACACCACATTAAATACAATATTCACCAGCAAAGGTCAAATAAACCAAAAGTCTAGTAAGAAATAAGCAAATAAATGACCAGAATATCTTTACTGAATCAATAGAAACTTAGGGTCTCAGTGTGCTGTTATAGCACACCAGTTTAAGGAGCTGGACTAATAACTATCTCTCCAGATTGAGAGAGAATAATAACTTACACCTGAGAATGCTAACATAACTTTTAGAAGAAGGTGTCAAAATACTCCAAACAAAAAATATAGAGATAATGGTCCAAATCTAAAGTTTAAAATTGAATCACTGTACACATCCCTGTGATCTAAAAGCGTATCTTTTCTAAAATCCATGTCAAAGTAATACCTGCACAGAGAGCTAACCATAGCTTGCTATGTAAACAGAAGCACATAGCCTATTTTGCCAGAAGGATGTGGCTGAGTGTGAGGTAGTCCAGAGTAGAAACCAGCAGTCTATGCAGTACAGGTATCACATGCTTTCATCTGACTGCTGCCTTGAAAAGGATAGGACCACACAGCTTCAATATCCAGATGATCAGACCTTTCTTCAAAAGCAGAGTACTACATTTGCCAGACCTCAAGGCAGTGAGAAAATAACTACCCATGCCCAAAATATTTAAATACCAGTATGGACTCTCAGACAGGTGAGTTATTACTGATCACCCCACTTCTTCCAAGGTCTAGGAGCACAAACTTTTTCCTCATGTCCCATGGGTTTTGAGTCACTCCCACAGTCATATGGTAAATAAATGTTCTTAGATGAGGAGCCAGTCCCAGTTCCTACTAAATAATGACCCAGACTGCTGTGGCAACACAAAAGAGAGCTCCCTCTTGAGTCCAGGGAAGGGCCACCAAGATGATTGGAGGGTTTGAGCACCTCTCCTATGAGGAAGGGCTGAGTGAATTTGGATTGGTCAAACTGGAGAAGAGAAGGCTTTGGTGTGACCTAATTTTCGCCTTCCAGTATCTGAAGGAAGCCTACAAGAAAGCTGGAGAGGGACTTTTCACAAGGACATGTAGTGACAGAACAAGGGGGAATGGCTTCAAACTGAAAGACAGTGGGTTTAGATTGGATTCTAGGAAGATATTCTTTACTGTGAGGGTGGTGAGGCACTGGCACAGGTTGTCCAAAGAAGCTGTGGATGCCTCATCTCTGGAGGTGTTCAAGGCCAGGCTGGATGGAGCTCTGAGCAACTCGGTCTATGAAAAGGTCTCCCTGTCCATGGCACCGAGGCTGGAATCAGATAATACCCTTTCATCCCAAACCATTCTGTGATTCTGTGATTCTCTTCATGGCCTCACAATCACAGTCTGGTGTTTCAAAACTTCACAATTAGTCAGTCATGCAGACAACAAGAACTTTTCCACTATCAGCATGTGGCTTCACCTACATGCCACCTAGCATCAAAACAGAACAGTGAGGATGAAACTGTGAACAAGAACACAGGGGGATGAATCTACTGAGAGAGACCTGAAGATGAAAAATGTCCCCTGCATTGCTAAGAACCTAATTCTGCTATCTGATCTGTGTTCCTCTCAGCGTTCCCTGAAAACAAACAGGCTTCACTTGATTTTGAGATCACCTAAATTATCTTTGTATCCCAAAACAAGAGTTATTGTGTCTGCTGGAAATAGAAAAAGGCTTACTAACACACTACTTTTTACCCAGTCCAAGCCTCCAAAGAAATTTTGCATGGCAACCTGCATGAGCACCCAGGGGAGTCCTGTGCTTTTCTCATCAGCCATTAAATCCTGAGCTGAACAAAGCAAGGTCAAACATGTTCTGTACAGATACTGATGTCACTTTTTCACAAAAATCAGTTTCGACACTTTTCCTGTTGTTCTCCCTTACAAGGATGCTGTATTTCAACTGTTACAAGGAAAAAGAACAGCCTGAAGGCCAGAACAGAACTACAATGGAATAGCAACCTGACACACTGGAGATAGATACTATTAGATATCTATTTCAATATACTAAAATAAGCCCTTCTCGTCCTGGTCAACTGGCACTGGGGAGAGCAGCATTCCCAGGAATTATGTCTTGTTTTACATCACATGTAACCTCTGCATCCAAAACCAAGGCAGGGGTGGCTCAAGAGCTTGTGGGTATTTTTTGGATCAGTCCCATGCCAAAATCAACAGCAGCACTGCAAGAAGGTGACAGAGAAGGCAGAACTGTAAGTCTGCAGTCAAGACTAGGAAGGATAGGCGAGATTCTAGTCAGTTATTCTACCTTGTGAGTGACTGCATCTGCAAATGAAAGAGATGATGAACACCTTCTGAAGTCCAGTGAAGGTACCAGTATACAAGAGGAATAACAGAAAACTAGTCTTAGCTCACATTCCCCAATATCATCCTTACAGATTTCATGCTAGACAGATATATTTCCTTCTTTGTCTTCCCAACACCTTAACACTGGACCGAATGAACTTGCAGATGTGTACAGACTAGTGACCATGTGATTAATCCAGATTTGAACCTGCAATTATCATCATTAGTGCTTGTTCTGAGTAGTGTGGATGTTTTTATCACTAAGTGTTCCTTTTGCATCTTCCAAGCAATCAAGTGCTATAAAAACAGCTTTGAAAAACTACAGTAGTTTACACCTTCTTCTTCCAGTAAATACTCCTGTCAATATTGATTAATACTGAATAGTTAATACTACTCCACTTTAAGAACTATTGTGGAAATTACACAGCATAGAGAAAAAAAAACAATTTCTCACTGTTTCTGATTGCAGATGTTATTGGTTCTTCTTGTCTCATTGGAGAACTTAAAAAACAACTTGAAGTTGCATGTATATTTTCTCACTCTACAAAACATTGAGTGAATTATCCACTGTATTAAACTAAAGATATTGTCTCCAGAATATTCAGATGGGATTTCCCTGCAGACATTATTGTGTTAAAATCTTTGTAATTTAATTTCATGGTAAAACATCAAAACAGAATGAAAAGGTATGTTTATCTGTAAGGTGTCTGCAGATAGACAGTTTGTAGCAGATCATACTTTTCCTTTTAATCCATAGGTCAGATCTCAGGTCCAGAATTTTGCTCCCTTCTGAAAAAACCCACAGATTATCAAGGGTACAATGCATATCCAAGGGCTCTGAAGAAGGGCATCCAGTGAAATATTGCTGGGCTGGGGAGGGAACCAGGAGGGCAGCCTAAGTAAGCAAAACCCAGTCTTCCTCCTAAAGCTATATGCATTTCAGTACAGCATTTGTGCTGTGATTTTCTTCCAGTTCCTTCAATACTAGAGTAAAGAATAAAAAGGAATTATTCCTTGTGTGGCAAAACCATAAAAGAGGAAGTAATCTTACATCTATTCATACTTTATTTTCATATTTCCATGTTTACTAAGACAATTCATTGTGCTTTGTAAGCCAACCACTAGATGAATTTTTATTGCATTTAAGCTTCATGATAAATATAGCACATAGCATACCTAATTATTACAGCCTATGCTCATTACCAAAGGAAGCTACATTCCAAAATTGTTTAGGGTAGACAACTCCTCCAGTCCCAGGTCCTTCCTCATTAACCCACAATTAGTATGATAAATGGGGATGGTTATTTGGTTACAGGCAATAATGGCACTGCTTGCTCGTCAAAAATGGGGAGAAATAATGAAATATCACAGGAGATGGCTTAATAATTCATAATAGTACCTCAGTCCCCTGCAAATAAAGCAGAACTCTGTCCAGGTGTTCATTACAGGCTGCAGTTCAAAGCCAACATGGCCTTTACCTCCAAATAGCTATCTGCATTAATGTAGTAGGCAGAAAGATGAAATCGTGCTTGTCCTTGACAGAAGTGCTGCAAGGTGCTTGAGACAGAGTGTGAACAGTCAAGCTGAAGCTGGAGTTGCTAATCATTTTGGCTAAAGCAGCTGCAGCCTGAGGAGCCTGTGAGCACATCCTTGGTGGCTCCCTAATTTGTAAGCACCATCTAGGCCAGGGTTTCCTTGTCCACAAAGCGACCTAAAGAGCACTTGAGGATCCAATTTTTTAATATACATTGAATTAAGGAAGACTATTCTGAGGCACATGGTCAGTACTAGGTTAAATGAAAAAGGATTCACTTTTCTGGCACTTAGTTACAAATACAGCATTATATCATCTCATTTAATTGCACTCTTCACCTCTTTAACATCCTCAGCCTTCTGTCTCAACCCATCTCTCCTCAGGAAACACCTCCTGCTGACTGAAACTGCCTTCTGATAATTAAGCTCAGTATCCTCTTTCCTCCCAAGGGTACACAAGACCATGTCCATGTCATAGAAATCAAATGCAACAGAGCTCAGCAGCACCTCAAGAGGGTCACCTAATTCGCCTTTCGTCCCAAAGGCAGGATCAACTTCTTCTAAATTGTTCTTGACAGAAGTTCATTTAATCTGCTCTTGAATCCTCCAGCGGCTCCACAGCCTCCCTCAGCAATCCAGGCTGTGATCAGCCTCCTTTACTATTAGGAAACTCCAAATGCTCAAGGTACATTTCCTTTACTGTAATTTAGCCCATCACTTCTTGTATCAGTCTGTCAAAGTTCAACTGCATCAAGTCAGAGAATTTTACTTGACTTAATTTACTACCAACCAACACAAATATACAATCACTGGTTCACAGTGAGGGGAAAAATAAAACCAAACAAATAGAAATCACTGGGGAAAAACCTACTTAAATTCCTGGCCCTTCCCCTTCCTGCTCTCAAGTACTCTTACTTTTGCCTTTTTTAAATCTCAGTGCACCAAAATTCCTCCAGTGAGGCATGGCTGCATGGGAGGCTGAAGTAGTACAACGTATTCTAACCCTCAATGGTTAACGTTTCCTGCCATGCTCCTTTACCAATATGGGCTGCCCATGAACCCCAGTCCCTCAGGGATGTCCCATTATGGATCAACCATGGCCACAGTCCCCCTGTTGTGTCCTTTCCCCAAGCATGTTCAGCCATGCAGGTTTGTTGACTTCTCCAGGCAAACCAGTGCCCACAGCTTTGCATGTGAGTGATGGGCAGTTCAGGAGGAGGGGCTGGCAGCAGTGCAGTGGTGGGCAGCTTCCTCCAGCCTGGGGGTCCTCATCTCTAGGCTCTTAAGACAGCTGGTGGTTGATACCTGCAGGTTAGGTCCCTGGGTTTGGTTTTGACTTTTGTTCCCTCTGCTCCCAGCGCTGCTCCTCAAACCAGGGCAGTGTGGTGCTGGTCTCAGGCTGCACAGGCAGGATGTGACTTCTGCACAGGTATCCCTTGGGGTGGCTACATCCAGCTCACCTCCATCACTGATGGAGCCCTGATCTGCTCAGCTGCTCAGAACTGCTCTTCTTATCAGCCCCATTACTTCTGAAGTCTTTCTTACTTCATATTTCAATTTCATTGCTTCACTGCTGAACGGAACTCACATATGCAGTTAAGTACTTTCCTTTGCTTAATCAAAGCCTGTGTACTTGTATGCAAACATACTAATTGCAGGGAAAATTGCTCTTATGTAAGCCACTACCTGATGTTTTTCATGGAGTTGGAAATGCACAACAAAGACCTTTGCACCCATTAAACATTTTAGGAAAAGCTTTTAACTTTAGGTGAGGAAATGTGTCATGAGGAATTTGAGTGCATTATCATTAATATCATCAGAAGAGAAGAATAATTCATTCCTGACAGTTGTCTTTTACAGCATGTCATTAGAATGATCCCTTTATAGTACCCATTCATATACATGACATCTTAAGTCATATCAATCCATCTTCCTCAGCAGATAAAAGACTACCATCTTTCTAATATCTCATTTTTTTCATTTGAAAGCCTGAGTCAAAAATTATTTCACAAGCATGAACAAGTCCAGCCTACCCATTTCCTGGAATCCTCAAGTGCTTTCTAGAGCCATCTCTTGTTCTTTCCTTTCTGCCCCCACCCTGATCTTGTAAAAGAAAAGTAAGTACAAGAATGCAAGACGTTTCCTGAATGAAGGACTAAGTGAAGCAAACCATTTTTCCAACTCAGGTTCCTGATAAACATATGATTTTTTCATCAAGAAGCCTGTCTGACCAGATGGAATATACACCTCAACTATTTGGTTTTCAAAGCCACCCCCCACAAAAATAATCTCTGAGTTGGACAAGACTAACAGCACATATGAGGACAGCTGTCTCTCTGAGATGCTTGGAACAGACAACAAACCAGTTGGGATTTGATGACCAGCCTAGCAAAGGCTCTGCTCTGGTGCTATGTAAAATTCTCATAATAGTTAACATCTGACCTCGAGGTCTCCTCAGTCCTATCTTAGATCCCAACAGTTCATTTACTCATATTTCTCACTAGAAACAAATATCTCTCACTAAAGAGACAAATACGTACACCCCACATCATGTTTCCCTCCCTTAAATCAGTCAGGGAAACTGAGGTAACTTCCACACATATTACATCTTCATAACATGGAACCATCTTCCTGCAGAAATCAGTTTGTTCTAAGTTCAACCCCTTTTGCATTTTTGGGGTAAATCTCAGTCAACAAATATGCTTCCTCTATTCTGCAAGTAAATATTTTTCCATACTTGGGTTCTTGATTTCATGCCTGCCTTCTTCAAGGACTGTAACAGTGTGACTTTTCATTCCATACACTACATTTAGATGGGTAAGGTCCAATCTAACATCCACTCTCAATAATGATGTGATATTAAATCAGACACTCAGGATGTGTTCCCTTCATACACAGACTATTTCACAGGGTAACTGTATTCAGTCTATGGAAAGGCTTCATGAACTGACACAAAGTGCTTCTTTACATATCCTAAGGCTTAGTTGCCCAGTCTCATATTAATTGTTTGCATTGCTGGCACTTGATGTCAGTATGCTGTCATTGAAGAAACATGGTATTACCATGGAGCTTTTAGCACTAAGATTATTTATCAATGGAAGACAAAAAATGAAGCAAGAGTACTATTCAAGATCTTGTAATATAATTAGCACAGCACAATAGATAAGAGTTTTAATGCAGAAATCACCTCCTTGATTGTGGAAGGAAACATTAACAGTTTTCTCTTCTGCTGCATTAAAGAACTGAAGTTTATTCCTCATGGAGCTGAAGGTATCTCTTACAGTGAAGTCAGTACTACCCAGAAAAGAGACAAAAAATAAAACCTGTACAATTCTGTAAAGGCAAACCATCAGACTGGTAGCTCGTTGGGTGACAGATAATGAAATGCACATTTATTTCTCACTACCTCCTGCTCCAATAGGAAAATGGCAGTGCAAGCCACAATCCTCTCAGTCAGAACATAGAAGCAATAAAAGAAATACATGCAGAACTCACCTCATTGTGTCTAGTACATGGCATTGAATCTGAACTTTCAGTCATCCCAAAAGCAATCCTCTCCCTGAATTTACAGGGAAGTCTTCTCCCTGTATTTTTCCCTAGATATATCCATAAAAATCAGATTTACTAGTAGGCCATCATACATATTTTTGAAGTCCATGATCTAGCGAGTTCAATTTAAAATATTTAATATTAGTTAGAATTCTTTGGAGTTATATGGAATGAAAGCTATTTTCTCCTATTTTTTAATTCTTGCACATAATAGTGTTGCATACTTGAAAATGTCCATTTTTCATGCGGGATACATGCAAGGGAGTGAGGCTGATAAATAGACAGAACCAGGAGGTGCAGGATGCTGGAAAACTGCAAGTTACCCAACATGTAATAATTATGGATTTCTATCAAAACACACAATAAAAGATTGACAGCTCATCACAAGAAGAGACATTTTCTCTTGTTGCTCACATCAGTAGCAAGTAAATACATCTGTTCAATCAAATCTTTGTCCAGGTAATGCACAGAGTACAGTTTGCTGCTAAAGTTGAAGTATGTCTGAAAAGGTAAAAATACAATCCTTTGACTACTCAAAGACTCTGGGTATTTATATATTTTTACAAGAAGATCCTTCCTGTTACCCTTCCTATTTTAGCCAAAATTCATTTTGTGTAGATACATTTTCTGGTCTGCATGCTCTCTAGGTTCAATGGGATGCTTTGATTGGGACTCAGCTGGAAATTGAACACAGGACTGCGGGTGTGGCAAGAATCTCTTCTGCTGTACTCAGTGACCTCTTCAGGGGGACTCAGCTCACTGCCCTGTGGGCTTCTGCTCTGCAGAGGCCTGAATCACTCCTGGCCTACCAATCCACCCTTGCCTTTATGCTGGCCATGCCAACCAGCATTTAAATATTTTCCTTCATAATCTGAAAACTAAATCTCACTGTCACGGTCAAGCAAATTCTCCACCTTCCTTTCAAAACCTAGCAAGCAATGATGCTGACATTCCCACTTACATACACACATCCACACATTTCCAAATTTCAGTTTGAAGTGAAATAAAAACAAATTTAAAAGCCTTTTTTTTTTCAATGTTAGAGGACCACAGAATCACAGAAATGCTGAGGTAGGAAGGGACATCTTGGGGTTATCTTGTCCAATCTTCTCTGCTCAAGCAGGGCCACCCAGGACTGGCTGCCAAGGAACTTGTCCACATGACTTTAGATTATCTCCAAAGATACACAGATGGAGACTCAACAGCCTTCCTGAGCAATCTGTGCCAGTGCTTGGTCACCCTCGTGGTGAAAAACTTCACGTGCTCTCTGAAGCAGGGTACTTTTAATGGGAACTTTAATTGGCCACAAGGTTCCTTGACCATGTATTGGTGAGCAGAACACTGCCATTTGTGGATGAAGATTAAGAACTACTGATCGGTACAGCTGCTCTTGCCCCTTGTGACTTGATGAATAAAGCTCCCTGTACTCATCAATATCCCCACACTGTGAAGAAATTATCTCCATAGATCTTTATAAATCTATGAAGAGAATTGAGCAAACCACAGGAAACACTAATGTCTGTAGCATAAAAGCAGAACTGGCTTATGCAACCAGCTTCATGTGTATTTTAGTACTATTTCTTTGAGGCATAGCAGCCAATAGATTAAGTCTGAACTTGAAAGGTCATTTAACAAAAGTAGGAAATAAATACTGCCTTCTAATGTTCATATTTTTACATAGAAAAAAACCTTATATTTCAAGATCAAGCTGCTTTTTCTAGGTTCTTGCCTGTGGTAGAGGAGAATAGCTGTATTCACTTCAGTAAGACTCATCAGATGGTAATAGCATAAAATAACCTGTGTTATTAAGTTGCATAGTTTTCAAATCATATATATATATATATATATATATACACTTATGTTTTAATTCTAATACATGGTAAGAAGATGGAAGACCTCTAATTTAAAAAAAAAAAAAAAACCAAAAAAAAACCCAAGCAACCAAAGCAAACAAGTAAACAGAAAACCAAAACAAAACACAGAACCAACCTACAAACATTCAAATAGTAATAACTGCTCCTGGTGCTTAGCATGTGCCACAACAATTCTGGTCAGCCCTAGTTATTTATGTTTTGATTGTTTAAGGCCTTTGACTTTTTCCAACCTACATTGATTAGCTTGCAGGGAAAGGGACAGCACAGGCAACATGGCTTCAATTTGATGTACCATTTCACAAAACCCTTACATTAATCAGTGAAAAACATGCCAGAAAAGGAGATGCTGCAATGAATGTTGTAGTACATTGCAAAGAAAATCTTACTTTCTACACCAAAGTTGTTGTATGTCATGCAAATGTACATGCAAAGATGTATGTACATTTATCTCTCTGGTGAAAAACAATTTATCTCTAATAAGAGAAGGATGCACTTGAAAGCAGGAGTCATATTTCTCAGCCAAAACAACATTAGGGTACATCTGCAACAGTTTTCATGCTCTTATGTTGTTATTATTAAGTGACTGCCTATGGCCTTATCACATACACCAAGAAAACAAGATGTTTTGCCAGCACATTTCTAATTTGATGGATCATGATTTTTATCTCCCAGAAAGGATTTGATCTTTGCATGTCCTTTTTTATGGCTACTATTTAAGGCACTGAGCCATGGCAGTATCTCCCATGAACCATTTCTAGAATACAAAAAATACTTTAAAAATGCAACAGAGGGTACCAGCCATTTTTGCAGTAATTGGGGGTGTGACTGAGGGGTATATGACCCATGACATTCATGATGACTGACCCTTGATATCCACTTACAACACACTTCACTAGTGCTTGACAGTCAGTTTTCTTTTGGCACTCATCGTACGTCAGTGCCACGCTTGTAATTTAGCTGTTTTTGCCAGTGTGTCATCTTCATATACTGCTGTAAGTATACAAATAAGTGTAAAAGACAGCCACGTTTACTTTCTGATCTGCCCTATTCTCCAGTCCCTCTTCACACACCATATGGAGGAAAGGAATGAACACACATTGTGACCAGAAGTTACAGGTTTCTTGGGAGGATGAAGTGAGCCACATTATCCTCCAAACATTCTGTGGACAAGTAGGTACCAAGGTTTTGCATAGTGCCTGCATACCTAAAGCAGCAAGCAGCTTCTGCTAAGTACATACCCACCTAATCCCCTGCCATTCCCCACAAGAACTTGTCAGGCCCTGCTGACTTCTTGCAAAAACTCAGATGAGGAAAGAGCCAGCAGCATTTCTGGGTTTCTCAGCAATTAAGTATTTAAGTGGAATCAAATCACTTAAGAGAGAAACAAAGTCAGAAGTCTTGCAAAGGCAGCAGCTCCTGCTCCCTGTGTGTCAGTGCCATCCAAATTCACAAGTAGAAGACTATTATTCTACCATCCCAGAATATTACTCACATCAAAGAATAGTGCATGATGACGGCATTAGAACAGATTAATTCAGTGAGATCAAAGCTTAGCAGTCTGTTTCTAACATTGGATGTTTCATGATGAATGGGCCATGATGACTGAGCAGGCAAAGCATTTAAGAAGCCACACAAATGCAGAATTATCCTTCCCTCCTCTACCACTGGGGATTCTGTGATTTTTCTGAGGTGGGCCTATGGATATATCCTTTATTTTTCTAATATTTTTTAAGCTACTTAGATTTTGGTTTATAGAACATCCTGACAAAGATTTCCAAATTCAGTTTTCAAAAATTTATGACAGATCACCCACTAATTGAAGCCAGCAAGCAAAAACCAAGGACTGAGCAAGCCACAAGTAGTTTTTTCTTTGGTCTTTGCAAAGTTTTTCAAAGGACATGTCTCTGATTTTCTTCCTCTACTTTTCAGACTTGAAAATAGCATTAACAATTAGCTGCCCTCAGAGGATGCAAATTGCTATCTGTCAGCATCACTCATAGGGATTTGGAAGTGCTGCCATAATTGTACCCTATCTGGATGTACTATGATGCTCTCTAGTCCTGTTATGTCAGGAAGGAGCAAGAAGGAGCTGTTCTATGAGGAAGAGGAAGCTGCGAGCCAAGCATGGTGACAAAGCTGGCAAAGGCAATGGTAGCAGCAGCAAGAGCCATCTCACCACACTGTTTGTTAAGATCCCAGAGCAGGCAAGTCTGTAATCACAGAATCATATAATACTTTGAGTTGGAATGGATCTTTTAAATATCGTCAAGTCCAACCCACCTGCAAACTGACCATGAATAATTCCATGGAGAATCTCTGGGCAATCTGTTCCAGTGTTTTGTCCCTCTCATTATAAAAAACTTCTTCCTTATATCTAAACTAAATAGACCATCCTTCATTTTAAAACCATTACCCCTTGTCCTATCAGCACTTGGCCATGTAAAACATTCCTCTCCCTCCTTTTTCATAAGTTCCATTTAGGTACTGGAAGGCTGCTACAAGGTCCCCCTGTATCCTCCAGGCTGAACAACTCTAAATAAATAATAAGGCATCAGGCCTGAGGTCAAGAAATCAGTTCACAAGTCAGGGCCAGGATCTAGTGTGTGAACAGGCACAAGCAACAGGCAGCAACATCTACTGCAGAGTGTCCCAAGCAGGAACCAATCTCATTCCCAAGCAGCTGTGGGAAGCTCTACCATGGGAAGCCTTCTTCCAGCTTTTGGTCAAAAAAGCCCCAAGGCAAAAAAGGCTTTTCAAATATCTCTTTCTGACCAGAAAAGGTCCAGAGGGCCAAACTGCTGGGAAGGGTGTGGAATCATGTTCCAGGCTCTGCCACTGATATTCCAGAGACAAGGGGGGCTTTCCCTGCTGTCTGCATTGCTCCATACATTGCAGTTGCTTCTGTGGAAAATGCTTTACAGGCTGGATGACTGACATGACTTCCTTGCTTAAGTCTCTCCTCTCTGATGTGGCCCTTTATTTACTCTTTAAAAAAGCTGCTGAGTGAATTTCAATTTAGATTATTTGAAATAACAAGATTTAAAAAGCAGGTCAGGTAGAGGAAATCACTGTTGGAAGGCCATAGCTGAACCAATTTCATCTGCAATATGGATTTATATCCCATCCTCTTAAAACTCCTATTAAAAAAAAAAGCTTCAACCCACAAGAGTTGACATCAGGTCAACAGTATAACGTCTTCTGAAGCATCACATTGATGGTACAAGTGTGTTTTCAGTGACATTTAACCAATGAAAAATTCCCCTGTACAAGTGTTGCTATAATTCAAAACCTAACTGAAAGCTACACAAATACCTCAACACTTTTCATCACTTAGAATAGTACTTTGTAAGCTAAGGGCAGATAATTTCAAGAAAAAATATGTGCATCAAAGCTACCTTAAGGAACTGGTACAGGCAATAATGACCTCAAAATAACTACTCACAAGATTAAATACTGTATACAGGAGCCAGCAATTTTAACCTCATTAACTGCAGAGTAACCTCAGTTCACTAACTCAATTACTTAAATAATTTGCACAATCACTATTCCTTAATTACTAGCACAACTTTAATAGAAAAGGTGTAAAACTGTGGAGACATCATTAAAAAATAAAGTTGCTTGAGAATATTTACTAGGTTCTCCTCCAGTGCTTTAAATTCATTCTGCCTGAAAATGGAGCTTGGAAGAACATTGACTGTTAAAGCTATGGTCCTTTCAAATATGTCTGTTGCTTTGGAAGAATTTGAGATGCAATCTGTGAAGATGGAGAGAGATTTAACAGACTGGATCTGATATAGGGAGGTCAGCTTCATGATGGTTTTTTTGTTGGCAATCTTGTATACAAATTTAAGAGGGATGGGAATGGACTCTGGATCAGTTTTTCAATTTGATTGATGTGGGTGGTATGGTGGTGGTGTTTGACCGTTTAAGAAAGCAGTAGAAAAGTTTGTAGACAAATAAGTAAACTGTCTTGAACTTGGCACCCACTGAAAGAATCAGAGGTGGGATAAAATATTATCCTGGAAAGAAAGAGACAAGACAGCAATAGAGACACCTGCAAGTTGTCAGGGTAAGGATCACTGTTGAACCACCATCTTAGTAACTAGTTCATTGTGCATGGAAAAACAAAGGGATAGAGGAAGAAATTTCAGGATATCTCTTGGAAAACTAGCAGGGAATGGAAGGGTAGAGAGAAGGAAAAAGGATTTCTCTGAGGAGTGTACTGAAGAAGAAAAATCACAGCGTGAAGAAGAGAAGCAGTACCACAGTTACAGCTGAAAGCAGCAGTCAAGCAGATCCTTTCTTTCCTTATAGTGCTTGAAAGAAACTGCCCTGTCATGTAATTGGAAGTCAGATGCCAATTTTGAGCTTAGGTGCATAAGGAGGCCTTGGGAATGTTTTTAATAGAACAGACTGTGACACAGGACTTGCTTCAGTTTTAGTGCAAAAACAAAGTTTGCATGAATTGGTTCATTACAATACTTTTATATGTTGTTTTTCCCCCTGCTTTCTACAGCTGTATGGCAGTAATAAAACTGTCCCCATTAGATCTATTCATTCCACAACAATAATACATACAGTACAACAACAGAATATGAATGAGCCACAAAATAATGAACTTGTAAAATCTATGGAGGAAAGAAGCCCATTTTTTTAACCTGCTGAGAAATAGACTACAGAAGCATTTAACCAATTATCTGTATACTCTGCCCTTTTCTCAGCATATCTGGAAGCACAGGCTCTCTTCCCTGACACCTCAGGAGAGAAGCTGCCAAGCATGGCTCTGCCTCCGCTGCTGCAGCTACACCCACTCCTGTACTTCATAGCAATCAGGGAGCAGCATTCTCCTTCTCCTTCCTGCGAATGTGAGTGAATGTCCACCAGTCCTAGGACTGAGAATCCAGACACTGGATTGCTGCCAGGGGCTAACCCAGCCTTCGTCACTCTGAAACTTGGAGGGAACACAATGAATCCCTCCATAAGGTATCTCCACCTTTTTTGATTGCCACATTTGTGGGGTCCCTTTTTAACACAATGCACTTTTAAAACTGTCGTTGTTTCACACCAGATAGGTGCACATGTACGTAATTTTTATGAACTACCTTCCTTTCTAGAATGAAAGTTATCTGCCTTTGGTGCCTATCTCTCTTGGACTTTGGATCCTTAGTAATGTTCCCATACAGGAGATCTGTTTATCTCCCTGTAAGTGCCAGTCTGGATTGATTTCCTTTCCTCAGCAAATTCCAGTCACTCCCTCCAGAACAATTTCCAAATCTTCCTGTGATCTCTCTCTGGCTTCTGGCTGCAGTCCAGGTCCTTCTGGAACCTGACATCGCACTAAGGTCACTTTCTTAAGTGTAAGTTTGTGACTAAGTCGTGATAAAAGAGGAAATAATTTTACTTTCTGCTTTCCCCCTTTACTTAACAACGTGCTGTGTATATATATATATATATATATATATATATATATATATATATATATATTTCTGTCTCTATACCAGCTCCTGAAAGGTTTTCATGCTCTTTCACATTTAGCAGTAATATAAAATAGCAGCAGCTCAGTTCAGTGCTTTAGCAGTATTTCTATTATTTCCAGTGCCTGATCCAGCTATTCTAAAGTAAGTTTGTGGATCTCAACGTTGTGCCTCTGCCTGCCTTTAGACCAAAAGCTTCTCAGAGCCTGCTGTGTTTGTGCAGTCCTGACCAAAGATCCTCCCTCACCCACCGCAACTGTTCTGAGACTCGCAGTAATGTCTGCAATTAAACTAAATATGGGCTTTTTCCTGTGTCACACAGAGTGTGTCAGGCTTAGAAATGTTCATTATACTGTCCTAGGAGAGAAATTTAATGTGTCGAGCTACTCTTAAGTTTTGCAGGGTCAGTTTCAAATCCAGGGAGGCATATGCCCAGCACAGCCACTCAAACGGACACAACAACCACTGCTCCAAATTTTGGCTTCACTTCATCTCGTTACAAAAAGCAGCTCATGTCCTGCTGTGGAGGAGGTGCAGGATTATGCAGGAGGTCAGACTCCATCATTCTGCTGATCACTTCTGTCCTTTACTGTCTAAAAATAAGTTTTCAAAGCCCTTCTTAGGTCTAATAGAGGCTTCATAATAAATCCTTGAACCAAGATCCATTTCTGGATTCATGCAAACAGCTGAATGGATCCATTTACAAGTAAAGCCTCTGATCCAGCAGAGAGATCCATTATTATTCCCTTTACTGACAGTTTTCAAAATTCTAAATGTTGATGCTTCATTCTGCACTTTCTGCAATTTCTTTTAAGTGACATTCACAAAGGACAGTTGGCTAATATTCAGTACTCCACTTTGTGCAGGAGCTGGTGGTCACAAAAAGTGCAAAGAAACATTCCAGCAAATTTCCTTGTCCTCCTGCATTTCAATGGGTTTGTTTGCTGTTGCTCATGAACATTTGGTTTGCAGCAGCAGCACAGGTGATATTACCAGCTTCTTCTTATATCCTCAAGCTAATAATTCATTGTATGATGGGAAGCCAGTATAAAAAGATTGAAAATGGCAAAAAAAACCCCCAAAGTTTTGGGAAATATCTAATTTCTGAAATGATAGAGGTTGGATTAATTTTCTTTTTTTTTCCTAACCAAAACTCACAAATTACTGTTTTCACATTATTTTTATAGCAGCTGCTGAATATGCTTATGGCAATTTCCATTTAAAAAAATTAACATGATTTTGAAGACTTGCCCTGCATTAAAATGTTTGGTCCAAGAATTATCTGGTATCTGTGCAATGCAATATTACATAAAATTCTTGGATTTTAATAAAATTTCTGGATATGGATCAGTTAATAAACTTTGTTTCACCAACCACCCAACAGATACCCAGCCGTGACTGCTTAATGAATGTGTCCCTGAAATGACATCTTGAACATTTCAAACTACCAGTCTGACAGAAAAAATAATTCTCTGTAAGAAAAACCCTGTTGCAGATTCAGTTCTATATAGCCAAAGCTCACTTTATTTCAATTGGCAGCATTTTTGCCTTTAAAAATCTTTTCATATAGCATTGTGGCAATCTTTTATGTTCATGTGATTATTTACTGAACAATATATTAAATAGGGTCCTGGGAGTGCAAGGCCAGCTGTTCCCACAGCTCCTGTCCAGCTTCTGTAAGTGCTGTATCCCTTCTAGATCTATAGGTCACACAGATAAAGGTAGCACAGAGCCTTTCCCAGGGGCAGGCTTGAAATGCTTGAACATTACATTAGGACTAAAAGCTTGCACACTTTGCAGAGTGTTACACAAATGCAAGTGGCCCAACTGCAAAGGTTTAAACCTTTCCCTGCTCCGGGCACAAAGTGCAGAGCTGCACCTGCAATGGGAGCTGTACCTGGTGATGGGAGCTGCACCTGCAGATGGGAGCTGCACCTGCAGATGGGAGCTGTACCTGCAACGGGAGCTGCACCTGGTGATGGAAGATGCACCTGGTGATGAGAGCCACACAGCCCATGCCAGCTGCCTTCTGCTGGCCTCAGCTGCAGGTGTCAGGTACATGAGGCCACCAGCCAGGTATCACCTATGCACTGTCTGGAAGGTGTGCAACATGCCCTGGAGAAGACTGTGACTGCCACACTTCTATCTTTCCTTTTATGAGAAGGGAAGACTGGAGACTGGGAACAAGCTCCAGTGCTTGAGTTTACATTACAAACCTGACACAGGAAAATGCCAACCAGCCCTAGTAGAAATCCAAGCTGGACCAGCACAGTCTTGCTTTGTAGTCCTGTTGTACAACCCTGAGCTCAAGGCAATAAATCAGTTGCCTTGTTCCCAACTTAACACTTTTATAGCCTCTGCTACAGACACTGCCTCATAATATTATCACAAAAAATAATATTTGTGATGATGGCGGAGTTGAATCAGCAGTGAGTGCAACTTAGGCACTGGGCTGATGATGAACAGTGCATCTGACTGTGGAGAGGCAGGCATAGCTACAGTAATGAAACACTGGGGACTGTGGTTCCTGTGATAACAAATATGCCACTTCCTTGCTGCTTCCACCAAAGCATTGTATAAGATACTACTGATCAGCTGCATGTAGGTGACATAGCAGTTGCCAAATTGCTAATTTATTGGGGTTTGTCAAGCAAATAGCAGCAGTGGCTATGGAAGAATTATTAGTGGATGGGAAAATGGATTTTGCTTCATAAATGTCAGGACATTGTAATCCATTGGTAATGAGACAGTTTTAGGCAGCTCCACCTTTTTTTCCAAAATCATTAATTACAACAGTTCAGCTAAGCCAATGGTGTACTTTTCTCTTGAGTTCATGAACTGGCTTTTGACAGAAAAACACACGGACAGGAAAAGGGGAAGTAAACACACAAAGGTGGAGCTAAGACATCCTAATTAGGGACTAGCTTTATTTTTATGACATAAATGAAAAGATACCAAAAAGAACCTTTTCACTAAACAAATACCTTCAGTCTTGTCAGCTTAACATGAGTGTGGATATTTCAGCTGCTAGGCTGAACTAGTAAAATGTCATGAACACCAACTGCTGGTGAATCCTCTCTAATACCAATACAGGGGTTGCAGTGTCATTTTTTGCAAAAGTAACAAAACAAAACAGAGCTTACTATACCTGCTGAGGAAGGAAGGCAGCACTGGAGTACATCTACTCCAAGAGATTTCACAGCCTCTCTGGGCAACCTGTGCCAGTCTTTGATCATCCTTTGAGAAAACGTTTAAGTGGAACTTCGTCTGTTTCAAATTGTGACAATTACCTCTTGTCCTGTCACTGGGCCCTAGAGTCTGGCTCTGCCATCTTTGCTTAACTCATTCCAACCCAATCAGGTATTTACACCAGAGGGTAAGAGCCCCTGACCCTTCTCTTCTCCAGGCTGTACAGCCCCAGCTCTCTCAGGCCCACCTTATATGAAAAATGCTCCAGTCCTTTAACCTTCTTTGTGGTCCTTCAGTGGACCTGCTCCAGTACATTCGTGTCTCTCTTGTGCTGGGGAGCCCAGCACTGCAGCCAGAACTCCAAATATGTCTCACAAGTGCTGAATGGAGGGGGAGGATCACCACCCTCAGTCTGGTGACACCCTGCCTGCCACCAGTCAGGTCCCAGGTGCCAAGAGACAATACAAAACTTGTCATAGAATCATAGAACCACTTAGATTGGAAAAGACCTGTAAGATGATTGAGTCCAACTGTTAATTTTGCACTGCCAAAAACCCTGTCCCAAGCGCCACATCTACACATCCTGCATATAGCTCCAGGGATGGTGATTCCACCACAGCCCTAAGAGCCTTATTCCAATGTTTGACAACCTCTTCTTTGAAGAAAACTTTAATTGGTAGAAATTGCAAGCCACTCAGCCAACCAGCTGGGAATGTGAAGACAACATCAGAAAGTTGGTTGGAGGAGAACTTTTTCAAATATTCTGGGACATTATGCTGAGGGATTTCTTTTATTCTTATACCTAATCTACCTAATCTTTTGCCATTTTCAGATAACACTAGCAAACTTTTGCATAAAAAACCTATTCAACTATTCATGTGGAAGCCATTCTCTAGCCCTTATTGTGAAGAGACTACAGTTGTCAAATGTTAACACTTTTATTTTTTGGCCTGTTTAGGAGACAATAAATTTATAGAAAAATTTCAGAAGTCTATGTAGTTTATCTTCACAAGCCTTTTTAGTTAAGCTTTTGGATTGAAGCACTTTAAGCACTTCAAACAAGTATCACATGGCTTTCTGGAGCCTGCTACAGAAATCATAATAGAAGGCCTATTGCAGAAGACACATAGCTAAACACACAGGGAAGACATGATTCATCGAGACTGGGAAAATTCAATGTCTTCTGTGGGCAATATTTACTTCTTCCTGATGCACAATCACCTGAGGTATTTCTCCAAGCAGCAGCAAAGTGTCAAAGGCAAGAAGAATTTTAACAGCTCAACATATGAATAACAGACTTATACTGAGACACAGAAGCTGTCATAAGGAAGATGAGATAGACAGGTTTGCTCAGGGATTGAACACTATAAGCAACTCAGTAGTGCTGGCTACAGATGTGCCCTGTGCACACACACATGGGAGAAAGGCAATGAAAGCCCATAAAAATGGATATAAGATGAGAGAAACTTTTACAGATGTACTGCAGCCTGGAAAGGGTTGACCAAAACGAGACTCCTACTCTATTCAGAGAAATGGAATTTTGTAGGTGTTTGAAATAACAGATTTGTAGTGGAAAAAATGCAGACTCTGTATCAATTCCTTTTTTGAATGAAAAAGCTTGTAAGACCCTGACTAACGATTAAATCATCAGGTCAAAGGTACACCTAACTGGACAGGAGAGAAATTGAGATGCTATTCTTGTTGAGCCAACATGGAAAGAAGATATTAATTGAGCTTAATCAAAAAGCTAACTGAAAGTATTTAAACAAACCTGGCAGAAGAACTAGAGGCTTTACTGCAGGAGTCTGGGAAGTCTGAGAATGCCTCCAAAGGGCTCAACACTTATAGCTGCAATTTTTGCGGGGTAAAAGCATCCAAAGTAATGCTGAAACCTGGCTTCTGAATTGATTTTGGTGGTTTCGAGAGGTTTGATTATATGTTTGCTATTTATAAGAAAGGAACCAGAGTCAACACATTTCTGGAGTAAAATCTCTGTAGCTATAAAAAGCCAAGACAGATCATTTCTAAATATGCATTTTAAGTATCAAGTAGATACTTGATAGTAGATACTCACACAAGAAAGAAGTTCAACTATTGATTTACACAACAAATTTTTGTTCTGGGAAAAATGAAAAAATCCTTGTTATCTTGCACCAAATGACCCTCAGAGCGTATGAACTAGCTTCATTTTTCTTTGGAAGTCTCTCAATGCCTCAGCGCACATGCAGCTCATATTAAATCCCTTCAGAACCAAAGATGATTTTTATAAAACAGATAAAGCCAGAACTGAATTCTGGGGACGATCAGGCAGTAGTTCCATGTGATTGTAGAAGAATCATAAATCAGGCAAAGATCTGCCCAGCAGTGTAACCCACTTGCCAGCAGAGCTATCTGAAACATTCAAGTCTCTGGCAGCAATTTTAACTAAAGAATCCACTGTAATTAACTCATTAGCAGTTGTTCCAATGAGTTTAGCACTGTAAGCCTCTGAGACTCCAGAAAGCTAGATATTTCAGAGGCTGTAAATTCTGCTAGAATATGGCAGATATTTACACAAGGCTTTGCCCAGTAAACAGAAGTGAGTTTAACCACCTTCCACTTCTTGGGAAAATGTAGCCTTTGTGGCAACCCTTCCTGGCAGAACACATCCTATGGTGCTTTTCCATGGCTACTCAGGCTACATGGCAAGGCCAGCAATAAACACACATCCTTTTATGCTTAACAGTCAGGTCTTTCTTTATTTTTGGGGCTAAAACAAAACCTCCTACAGCTACAGCTTCATTAGGGACTACAGCAGCTGGCAGTACTGTGTGCAGCAAAGAACAATAGATGTATAACACACAAAGGTCATTTCTGTGACGGAGTGGGACCTGCTCTAACAAGTAATGAATATGTAAGAGAAAATGGAGTTTGACAGGTGTTTTCTGTTCTCCAGGCTGAAGTCCTGCACAATGTGGAAAACTCTTCCCTTTACTGGGTCTTGCAAAAGATATTGAAACCCATTACACCATCACACCGAGCCCATATCAGTCAATGCTGCTCCTTGACCAGGAGTGCATGACCCTAAGGCTGCCCTAGCAAAGCATCCCCTGTCCATTTTTATCAGGGATACAGTCTTCCAGTAAAAACATATTGCAGGAAAAGAGGGAGAAAAGCCACTCCACACCAGGACAGCTATGCTTCCCACACTTATCTCTTCAGAATCCATTCTTGCCAGTATGCTCCAAGGAAAACACTTGCAACTCTTGGCCTTCCCTAGGCTGGACCCCTTGAAGAGTCCATGAGGAGTGTTCTGCTCCAAGTCTTTCTGGCATACGTGTGTTTTACCACCGTCCCTGTCAACTCTGCCTCTACCAGTTATGTCACAGTTCTCCCCGTGGAGAAGCAGGGAATCACAGAGCACACTGTGCATGTTTTCCTAAGGGATTGGCTCTGACATTCACCACAGAGCTAGAAAAGCCTACCCTGCCCTCGGTTCATATGCCTAGTACAATCCTTTATACTTTAAGGCACAGGATCTGGACAGACTTGCTGCTTTGAAAATAACAACATGTTTCAACACTTAAGTTGTTTCTTTTATCAGATGCTCAATGCAGAATTGTCTGCATTTTATTTTTAAATATTGAGAGAAACATTTTATGAACTGTCATTATCTAGTTTGGCATATTAACATATGCAGCTGGGTCATAGTTTCTAATTTCCTCACAGTTCGGTAGTAGTTAAGCATTTTCTAATGAAAGCTAGAATTTGTAGACACTGACAACATACCAGAACTGCAGGGGGTAGAAAAACACAAAAACAGATAATTCTGAAAGATATCAGTGAAGATCACAAGAATTTGTAGTCCACCAATGCCTGTCCAGGTCTGGGTGCAGCTAAAAACAAGCACCCTGGTGTGCGCCTCTATTTCTTTTAGATCTGGACCCTGCTGACACTAAAAGAGAACTGGGAGAGGAAAGGACACCTCTGTTAGGGAGGCTGGAAGGAACAGGACAGCCCAGTCAGGACACACCCAGGGTGCTGGTCTGACTTTGTTTAGCTCTGCCTGCAGCCAAACTCTGGCTTGCAGTAGTGATTATAGAGCTCCTAGTGCACCAAAAACTTGGTTCCTCAAAAGCCATGAGGAGATGTGAAATGTGTTGAGCCAAACATCTCCCAGGCAGCGTTCAGGACACCTGGCAGCTCAGCCCCAGAACAAAAACACACTTAGAAGAGGCACCAATCTCCCTTGATCTGCTGCCAGAGCAGGAGCCCTGTGTTGGTGGGCTTGAGCCCTTCAGACAGATAACCTTCCACCTCTCCTGTGTTGGCACTAGGTGACCGGGCAGACAGGACAGATGACCCCAGAACAAAGTAAAAAGCAGCAGCGAGTGCCAAGCAAGACAGGAGCTCATTTCAGCTCCACCAGAGTGTGCCAGGTAGCCCCTTAAGCATCAGTCTCGAACATCTGGTGTAGCTGATAGATGAGCTAGCTGCCCTCACATCTTTAGCTAATTTTCATATGCAAATAGGGCCTCGTCAAATAGGGCATCGTTGATGAATAACCTTTACTACTGCTGTCCTCTTCAGCACAGATAGACTGTGCACTTGCCACAATCAACTGTTACAAACCTAGTCTTTCTCGGTCTGCTGCATCCTTGTTTTTGGAGGAGGAAAAGACTAAATTTGAAGCTCAATTATTTAAAATAAATTAGTTTCCCTGCTTAGGAGTTAAAGATGTGATTTAACAAGTTGGGGACTGACATTTAAAAGTTTAGTGGTGAGTCAGACTGTGCCAAAAGGGTGCAGTTGAGAACAGAGTGAAAAGTGAATGTAAACTCTCTGGAGCTTTAATCTTGATTGCAATATTACTGACAAAACTCAGCCCAGAATTGACCCAGATTCATCTTTCCTAGCTTTTTAAACATAGATATGACACCCCATTTAGAAACTGTTGTCCTACACACCATCTGTAGTTTATGGAGAAAAATCAAGACCTCTGGGGGAAATCAGCCTGATCTGAAATCCAGATTTCAACAGCCTGTTAGCAATATTTCCTTCCCTTTTAAAACAAATCTCCTGATTGCATCACCCCTTACATCTGTGAGCTGTAGGAGTCAGGCTGCTCATAAAAATCTGCTTTAGACACCAGAGCATCTCGAACTTACCCCCTCTATTCAAGCTAGCTACTTCCTAGCTTGCTGTCTTGCTCTGTCACCCTCCAGCAATGACCACTGAGGATTGCTGTGGCTCAGGGGCACGCCCCAGCAGGTGCCAGTCTGCACACTCAGCAGGTATTGCTCACATCCACACTGGCATTAAAGCACGGAGTTTACACAGCCATCTGGAACACATGTCCAGTTGATTCGAGCACCCACAGGCACAGGACTCCAGGTGAAGCCTCATGAGCCTTGTCTAACAGCTGCCAGTTTGCAGTGGCCCCCATGGCCACCAGGGACACTGCTCTGCTGTCCATCAGGACCAACACTCCTCTTCCAAAAGGCTGCCCTGGCCTATACTGGTATTTGGGGTTATCCTGCCTCAGCTGTTCATCATTTTGGCCAGAATGATGGGATGCTTTTGAATAGTAGCCCTGTTCTCCAGCCTATCAACCTGGTGTCATACAGGGAGGGCTCTGCTTCCCTCTACAATCCTCCAATATATTCTTCCAGGTATTTCAAAAGGTAAAAACATCCCACCTTTGTTTTCTTTTGCATCTTTCTGAATCCCCCCCGACAAGGGGGATCATTGCAAAGTGAAATAAGAAACTATGTGTGACAGAGGCAGATTACATGAAATTGCATTAATGAAGCTCAGGAAAAGGAATTGAATGGGAAAACTTTCACTTTCTTGTGTTTTAAATGCACATAGACAATGCAAGATTCCTGTTTGCTTTAAAGGTACATAAATTTTTACTGGCTTTATTTGTTGGAAACAAAGCATAATGTTCAGTATCACAGCAGTGATAGGGGTCTGTAAGTTCTATAGTCACTGGCTAGATCAATAAAATCAAAATGCAGTTTCAAATCAACCAAATATAAAATAACTTCAATAACTTCTCTGAAGGCAAAGAAGCAGAACAAGGTTGATGGACCATTGAAGAAAAAGATTCAAGAGTTCATTCAATAAAGTTCTTCAATACAACAAGTTATAATAAACTGGTATTTAATAATACCTTTGTATTTAAAAGTACCATTGTATTATGCTTAGCCTGGAAATCCAGAGACCATAACACTAATATAATTAAATAAATAATTTGATTTTACTATCAAAACACTGTGATCATTTTGCCTTTTCTTCAATAGGAAAAAGTATAATTTCCTGCAGTGAACTCAAGGTGAAGAGGGATTAAAGTGATAACATTCAAAGAATTGCATTTGTTTATATCATCTAAAATAGGTGAAGAATAGTAACACAGAAGAAAATATCAAGATGACAATGAAATGGAAGATTTTAAGATGCCCTTCCATGCTGATAATCAATGCTAAAATAGCACTTTCCAGTTCCATGTATCTATGTTTTCCCCAATATTTATCCAAGATTCTCCAGGTTTGTAAGTGGTTACTGTTTCAAAGTAATCAGACTTGCAAGATATCTTATTTTAGAATTGGGATAGTGCCCAGTTTCAGAATTTCAACAGGAAATTAAGATTCTGCAATCACATTTTGTATTAAGAGATAAGAAAGCATAAGTTGGCCCTATCCTAGAAACCAGCTCCTCAGTTAGGGAAAACTGAGACTCTAAGAAGATCTCCTTGTTTCCTCTGAAAAAAACTATAGGATAATGTTTAAAGCACACCCATATTACATACGGAAAATTGAATTCCAGGTGATTCTTTGGTATTGATCACAGCAGGGATTCAAAGAAAAGGTGTCACAGGGCAGTGTCCTAAGTGGAATCATACAGGGCTATTAGGAGCATTTTGCAAATGGTCCATGAGCTGGGAACAGCAGGAGCACATCCATATATTGCACAGATGCCTCAGGATTTCATGGAGTGAGAAGCACAGCAGAGCTGAGAACAGGACTCTGGGGTCAGGCTCCCGATTGTGAGGATTGAACTCCATAGGAAGAGATTGCTTTCCTTAGAGTAAAGAGAAGAAAGTCACAAGGGTACTGGTTGGAAGACACCTCCAGTGGTCACCCAGAGCAGCCCTCTGCCCAAAGCAGGAGTGCTGCCAGCACCAGCTCAGCTCTGCCATGAATTTGTCTTGCTCATTCTTGAATACTGTGACAGGCAGAGAGGCCACCATGCACTCAGAGATAAGGCTTCTCCTCACATCTAATCTGAGCCCTGCAAGCTTCAGTGCAGCCATTTATCCTTTGCCATATGTTTTGACTCCACCAGGAAGACTTTGGGTCTGTCACCTCTATCCCTGTTCTCTAAATAGCTATACACTTCTCTATACTACACCTGCCCTTCGAGTTCTTCACTGATTCCCTCTGTCTCTCACTGTAATCCCTGTTGACCCACTGAACCCTCTTCTGTATATAAAGGACTGCTACTGCTCCTCGGAGGGATATCCAAACAAATCAGGAAACACATTAGGTCACTTCAATGTTTTTCTCCTTTTCTTTCCCTTCCCTGAACTTCTTTTGCAAAACAAGCATATTACCACAAATAGTTGTAATGATACAAATTAACCTTATCTGATAAAAATTAACATGACCCAAAAGCTGTTCCATTGATCCATGACAAAATAGGGGTTATCTTCTTTACTTAAGGTGCCTAACAAAGAGAAAGAAAGAAACAAAGAAAGATTTAAACTTAGGCTATTCTTTTTTTTTTCTAGCTGATAATTGAAAAAAGCACCTGAAAAGAGCAATTAATCTCCCTTATCTGAGCTGACTTATCATAATTGGCATTACCTTCTGGAGCTGTCTGTTCATTTCATTGCCTACAAGTGGAAGGTGATAGACTGAGGCTCAGACATCAACCTTAGTGTAGATGACTCCCATGTTACTAGCAATGTTTGCTAATAATATGCAAGCTAAACAGACAAGCTAAGTTCCTCTCCTAAATTCAAGCTGGTTTGATAAAGCAAGCAGGAGTAAAAATGTGATTATGTTTTGATAGAACAAGAAGCAGTTGCAAATCTAAATGCAAAGATGGCATTAATGGTGCAATTTGCATCATTCTCCAAAGGTAATGTGCAGCCATTACACATTCTTTTACTACAGTGTAAAATGTACAGCATATATTTAATTCAAGAGTTTGCAGACTCTGGGAAGTTTCACTGCATTCTTACCACAGTGGACACCTTGACTCTGTTCTCTTACTTCATTCATATCCTCTATGAAATTCCTATATATTATTGTAAAAGGAACACATGACATCTCCTAATTTTAATCCAAGCTGCACAATGTTATTTTATATGATTTGTCAATATTACACTCATGAAGTGTGGAAACATAAGCCCTTCTCTACTAAAATAACCCTCCAAATCCTAAGTTCTAGCATTATTCATACTCCTGCGGCATCATGGAAGATTTAATTTATCAGCACCACTGTCTGTTTCAAAGCTGCCAGCAAGAAGGAAGAGATTGTGAGGGGTCATCACATTTCACAAATGTTTTGGCTGGGAGAGGTAGATCAAAAGGCATTTTGGCAAGGAAAGAGGATCCCTAGGAACAGAAATGTAAGAAAAGTACCATAGTTAGGAATTTCTCTGCCTCCTCGCTGCAGAGTAGAAGCAGTGAGGAAGTGAACTGGAGCCCTGGCTTGCCCTCAAGCAGTCAGGAGGTGTGATGGACTGGACTAGACCAGGACAACCAGAACACACCAAGCAAGTGGGCCAGGCAGGGAAGATGAAGAGTGCTCCCTTCACTCCCGTGCAGAAGCAGCTCTTCCTGAAGACATGATGCAGGGCCATCTGAAAGTCATAATGCAAAAGCTCTGGTTTTTAGACAAGGTGTTTTTCAAAGCCCTTCAATTGTGCAGATCAGTGTTGGATGACTGATATTGCCATTCTGTCAAAGAGAAATCATTGGGACCAGTGAAAAAACTTAAATCCTAACTTTCTTCTATAAAATCTTATTTTAAATGCATTTTTATATGGGAACAAAGTAGATGTTATAGAATTATAATTATGTGCTTTTAACAGAAACGCTATAGTTCTGCCTAAGCCAAAGTTATTCAAAGGAGAAACATATTTAACTGATGGGATGAGAAATTCAGTGTGGCAAAGATCTTATTCAGCCTTAATAAAGTCTGAGCAAGAAAGAGAACGAAAGAGTGACAAATTCACATAAGCACTGGCACTGAAGATACAGAGGTGGGGGGAAGGGCCAGGGAGAGATGGACATTTAATACCACAGTTTTGGCAAAGATCCATATCCTATAATTTCAGCTATCAACAGAGCATCCTCCAAAGAGCAGTGTAAAACACAAATTCAAATTCCTCCCAGTCTGAGAAGCAAAGACAAACTAATTGCTAACACAAGGATCTGTATTTGTTGACTGGAGTTAAAGGGAAGTATTAATTTTCTTCTGTCAAAATTAAATAGATTTATATTTGGGTTACTAAATGTTTTCTGGTCCATAATGGTGAAAAAAAAATCCAGCAGAGAATTGATAGAAAAAGCAAAATACCTCAGAGTTAAGCCCTGTGCCATACCTTGCAGTCACGACCTTCAGCTCCTGCAGGGTCTGCTTCTCCAGCTGCCTTATCTACCTTTCTATATAACGAGTCCAGTTCTCAGAAAGTGAGTTCACTGAGCACATTTTCAGATCAAAAACCTTATTAAAGGAACAAAATGTGAAGTAGATAGCACCAAATGATTGACAGTAATTGTACTGGAAATGGGAAAGGCTGCATAGCCCTTTTTGAAATGCAGATTTCCCAGGACTGTGAGAGGCTGAGATCCAGTACTGCATTGGGCCCATTAAACAGCTTTTTAGGCCAGAAGGGATATCTTTAGAGTCTCACTTCACAGACCACAACATTTCACTGTTTAATTCCTTCATTAAAGCAATAAGAGTTCATTCTGCTGTATCATATCTAGATTTAAAAGGATTTTCAAGGAAAAGAATAATCTATAAAATGCCTAGATAAAGTTATTCCAGCAGTTATTTAGCCTTGCTGTAAAAAGTCCTCTTTTTTGTCACCTGAAATAATCTGGTTTTAGAGATTGAGTAGCATCATGCTTTCATTCACTAGATTAAATTGTCATCCTGTATCAAAAAATGTCACTGTGTAGCAACTCTTAAACCACGATAAAATAGCACGTCAACCTTCTCTTTGTCAAAATAAAAAGATTGTGCTTCTTCACTTCTCACAGGCAGCATGTCCAGACCTCTGACTGTGCTGGAAGGATTTCAGAGGAATTTAAAACATCAGCACCACAACTGGACTCAGGCCCCAGCAGCAGTTTCACCAGGACAGAAGTGACATCATACCTCAACTCCTACAGGATATCTCTTCACCAGATATATCCAGGTATGCCTCGTTTCCTTAGTACCACACTGTACACGGGGTGGTTCCAGAGTTCTCTGACAGCACAATGGCTTTGTTAGAGGTAGCAACTGTGGAAAAGAAGACCCTGAAACACCTGAGTGAATGCTGTCTAGCAGACAAGTAACATTGTGGTGATGCCTAAAGACTTCCAGCTTTTTCATATATTTGTAGCTTTGTAGATTTTTCATAGATATTTGTATAGTTGATACTTATTTTCCTGCCCTTTCTCACATTTCAGAATAATAAGCTAACCCTTTCTAACACAATCTAGAAATTCTGTTTATTCTTTGTGGAGGTGGAAAGCCTCTCAGCTGAAGAGTCTGGCTCTCTCCCCTGGAGGTTATGCCCTTAGGCACTCCCTCCTTGTTATGTAAACTATAGTTTTGCTCCCAGCATGCCTTTCTGTTACATGTTAATTTGTTGTACCCCATTGGCCCTTCCCCCCTTGTACCGCCCCTGAGCCCTCAGACCATTCGCTGTTGCTCTACCCTGCCCCTCTGGCCATCCTACATCTGCCCTGCTCACTCCTACCCTGTGAGCCAGTTGGTCTTTGGAGCTTTTGAGGAAGGGGAATGAGTCTTGCCTTGGAACCCACACGGGGCTCCTGTCTCTGCTGTGTTGTTTCAGCCGAAGCAGAGCACTCACAAAAGAGGGAAATCACTCACTGCCCGGGAGCGAGCCAGAGGACGTGCCTGTGCCCAGAGTCGTCCTCCAAGGACACTTCTCTGGAAGGTCGAGGCACTCCACCACTGCCCCAGGGCCTGCCACGACAACTCTTATTCTCCAGAAGAGAATTTCTGACAAGAACATCTTGTTTCTCACCAGAATTTGACAGACGTAACAAGACACAGGGCAAAGAACCCCCTGGACCTTCTCTAAGGGGCCCCATAAGGGTGGGCTCCTGGGGAAACTGATCTCTTCTTGGATGTACCTGCTAGATATAGTAATTAACTAATCTTTTCTAAACTGCAGAAATCCCGTATCACATGTGCACATAGCCATATTTGTGCACCTGAAGGCGTCCATTAAAGAACTGCTTTTTATCTTACCCCTCTTAATATTGTTTGGAAAGTTTTTCTTGATTCTAGGGAACAGTGGAGTCGGAAATACCTGAGCTAGCTTTTAAAAACTTCACTGTGACAGCACGGAGCTCTATTCAGCTAAATATATCTTGCTTTTTGGCAGTCTACAGCATAGGCATACTGGGTAAGATTCATCTGGCCAAGTGTAGACATTCACATCTGAGCCAGACACCCTTGGCTCCTATATGGACATCTTCTCTGAGAGTAGGTGTTTGAAATAGATTACATGAGTCACCCCTTAAAAGAGCCTCCTTTTCTCCACAGATCACACAGGGAACCTAGAATAGCTCAGAGGTAGGCACCTCCAGGCTGTAGTAAAGTTTGCCAAATTGAACCCCACCCCCTCCAAGGAGAGAGGATAGACTCTGGAAAAACACATCAGAAAATTTCAGAAGTCCTGGTTTTGCCTTTTCTTCTTCCCCTTTCCATCAGTCTTGGTATGAAAACATGGAGTGTTTGAGGGAAAATTGAAGAGAGTTTTGTCAAACTTCTTCATTCAAAATGAATCTTTCCAAGTACCATATGATACTATTAGTACTGCTTCACTTCAAACTTATGTGTATTAAGAATTTCAAATTATTTTATTTAAAGGATTCTAGTGGAAAGTTATACTTTTCCATATAACTTTCTGCCTTGTTTAAAACTAGCAGCCTTTTGTCATTTCAACATATTAGTAGTTTCTTCCCTTTATTCTGTATAGTGTCAGATAAGTCTGAAAAAAGGAGACTGAACACTTCAGTGTTTGCATTATGACACTAATGTATATCAGTGTACTGTACTAATTGCAGCTTGGTTATTTTGGAGACTTTTCTGTTTCTCATTTGATTTTGGCAAGCAACAATGGTGGTGTGCAATGTGTTGCTTAGGAACTACATACTAGATAATGCGTGAACTCAATAATTATTACTGCAGCTAGCCTTCATTTCTCTGTAGACATTAATAATTAGAGTACATATTTTCATTAGTATTTGGGAAATAAACCCAACAACTTCAAATACACAAATCCAGATAACAAACTATTTCTTTCTGCTTACAACTGTCCAGTCTCATAATGATTAAAAACGAGAGTAGTGTGTAAGTCATGCTCACAACTTGAGATTCCAAAGGGTCCATGCACCTTCTTCATTTCTTTGATTTATATTGTGAGAACAAAGTGACGGGCCATGTTGAGGCCATGGTGCTGGAGAGAAGGTGCTTTAAGATTTAGTTAAAGAGATTTTAAATTAGGTCCTCTGATACACATTGCTTCAGTAAAAATAGAAGAAAATATTTTTAGCTGAAAAACAGTTCCTAATTTTTATTTTTTCTTCCTTTAGATAGCAAAATATTACTATTTTATATTAAAAATAGCTATTTTAACCCCTCTTCTGTGCTGTTCTCCTGAGATGCAACAATTTAATAGAATCAGGAAGATATGGCCACAGAAATGCCATTCATTTGTCAGTATCAATTACCCAAAGTGCTACTGACCTTAAAAGTTGTGCTAAGCAAATGAGCTGGAAGAGACAAATACGATGCTGCTATTGTCCTCTTTGGTAATTCTGATTCATTCATCTTGCATGTGCAAAGTTTTCTCTTACTGGCCTATCAGGCAAGTACATTTGAAAGAAGTAATACTTTTTCGTGTACTACAGCTGTTTTTCTCTTTTTCCTTGTGTTAAGAATCAACCATAGATGTTCTTATTCTAAATGAAGACTGAAAATACAATAAATTCTCAATATTGCTCTAAAGCAGGTTAAATTAAAATTTTGCCTTTGAAGTGGGATGGAACATTATAAGTCAAATTTTCATTTACTTTGGGGTATACTTAAACTTGAAGTTTTGGATATTCTTTTGGTCTTTCTCAGCAGCTTTTTAAAGTTTCAGCAATGAAAAAAGTTAGCATGCAAAATCTTAAAAGTGTAGTATTCCTGAGTTCACTAAATGAAATGCACCATTTGCATCATACCATAAAATTAATTATGCCAGAGAGAAAGCAAACTTGTTTTATACAAAGTCGCAAAGAATTTTCCATGAAAAGAATTCAGACTGATAATCAACACACACGTTGGAAACTGCATTATTACAAAGGTTTCCTCCACGGAATTTATGATTAATGTAAATTTGAATTCCACACTGCAAGATAATGCTGAATGCCCAAAAGATAAATTACGGCAAGGCAGATTTCAAATAGAAGAAACTAGGAAGTATTTAAGAAACAAGATTACACAAACAGTGCCACATTATAAGCCTCCAACCTGTGTGGTAGAGTCCATTTTTATTTAACAACAACATGATGAGGGCTCATTTACAGATAGAAGAGCAAGAACTCAATTTTTAGACAGAAATTAAATAGTCCTCATAGAGACATGTATCCTCATGTATTTATTTGAGTTAAAAACAACATAAAGTCTTATCTGAATACACTATTGTTTGACTATGAACCATCACTTATATCTTTTACTTGCCAAGTTGTCAAACTTCAAACTTAATATGAGTGATATCTGAGTTTCCTCAGTCATTCTGTGATTGGTATACAAGCATAGAACAGTATTAAGTTTTTCACCATATAACTGCATTTGTTGGCTGACTTGATTATTTCTGTTGTGGATAGGACAAATTACATTGCACTGGGCTTTGTTGTGGTACAAGGTTTGTGTCATCCCTTTTCATTGTTTAAATTTTTTTTCAATAGACTCACACTGTAGCTACATTAATTATAATGAAAATTACTAATTACAGTAGTAATACTCATTATGTTGTGCATATATTAACAGCACAAGAAGCACTTGATTCCTGGTGTACAGCACACTGGAAATTCAGCTTGATTTCTGTGGCTCTCACTGCATCCCAAAACTGTTCTTGCCCCCAGACAGACAAAGTCCTTGTGTTACAGAATAAGTTTGTTTCAGAATCTTGTACATTCATTTTATATACTTTGAAATTTAAGCATTTTCTCTTCACTTCCATATTTCCTCACCCCTTGACACTGGTTAGCTCTTCAAAGCACCACCTGACAAGGAGACAGAACAACAGCGTGAACAGAGGCATCCTGCTGGGAAACAGCAGCACCCCCCCGACACACATCTGCCACAAGTTTCTTCTAGCCCGTCATTAAGACCAGCAGTCATAGACCATGATTTTTTTAAATCTAATTTGATTTCACACATCAACATTCCATCTATTCTATTCATCCAACAGGCCTAGTGCCATTATTTAAGAGTGTGATTTTAGGATGTACACAGAAAACATTTTCCCAGGGTGTGAATTTTTTTATGGGTCAACATACAGAAGCCAAAAAAAAAAAAAATTCCAGGATTTTATGTTTCCACCTTGGAAAAATTTTGTGCTTCTATCCTGGAAAACAACCAAACATTTGAATATTTGTAGCTTCTGTACACATGATCCCCACATGATCAAGTTTGAGAGCTTGTTCTGGCGATGCCAAATAGCCTAGAGCCCTGAGTGCTATCACACATGCTGTGTCTCTCACCAGGCATGGCTCTGCAGCTCAGAGTCCACAGAGAGGGGCAGGGGGGCAACTGGAGGACAGGAGTTGCTGCAAAAACTGAAAGAAAGACAACCCAGTAGGACAAGACATCAAGATGAGCAGAGGAGAGCTCATATAATAGTCTCCTCTACTTCTCAAAAATACTTCCTTGTAAAGTCACAGCTTCTCCAAACTAGCAACAGTTTTCTGTGTAAGAAAACAAAAACAAAAACAAAAAACAACCTTAAACCAAACAAACAATCAAAACAAAAAACCAGACAGATGGCCAAATGTATATTTATAGTCCTGAATACTCAGTAGCAGCTTTAATTGGACTGAATAAATCCCCTAAACCATAAATCAATGACCATAACACGAGCACAGATCTGCCTCCTGTGTGCTACCTGGTATATATGAATATACTTCCATTCAAAAATTCATAAGGATTCACTTCTATCTCAATAGGGACAAGGCAAAGGAAGGGAAGAGATGATGGTTTAATGTAAGAAGTTAAGGCTGACTGTCTAGAGCAGTCCTGTTATTTACTTGGCTCTCAAGCAAACCCAAAGCACAAGGCTTTTGTACACACCAGGTGAAGAGAGCTTTGCAGGGTGCTTACTGCTGTAGGGCTGTCCAAGACCTTCACTTAGCTGCAGTATTTGGCATAGTTGTTGCAGCAATCCTGCACGATGCCTGTGTGCTTCTCAAAGGCCTTTTCCAAGTCTCTGCATGATTTAACTGAGAGCCAATATTCTATTTCCACAATATTTTAAGTTAAGAGCAAAAAAATTTCTGGACGTATCTTATTACTCTGCTCGTCTTTTCCCCCAGGGCCTTTCTGCTGCCTCTGACAGCTTTCTGATTGCAGCCTTTCCTCACCCAGCAATGCCTCAAGTTTCATCATCCAAATTACTGTACTTTAAGTCCCCTGCAGTAACTGTGTTTATTTCCAATATCCCAACAGGAAGACCCCCATCAAGATGAGTCATTCTTATCTCCAAGGGTGCTGTGCTGAGGCCGCTCAGAGGAAGATGCAGCAGCAGCTGCTTTGTATTAACCTAGTGGGGGGAAAAAGGCACAAGTCCCTGCTTTCAGCTAAATTTCTTTCCAGCAATACAGACATTTTTTCCAGAAATGATGAAAATGACAAACACTCTAACAAAAACCCTGTTGGAAGCACCAGAGTCCTGAAAATCTCTGGAATTGTGCCATGATGTGTGGAAAAGAGAACCGGCTATTTTAAACTTGCTGCTGTCTGGGCAAAAAGCGATGCTTTGCTGTGAACTGCTGGGCCTCTGAACTATTCATTCATGCATTATTTTTTGGCAGCCTTCACCATTTCCACAGAAGCACTGGCAGCAGCCTCACTAGAGAGCAGGTAATTCCGACCCTGCAACTTATCTACCACTATTAATCACAAACAGGTTTTTAGCTGCCTCATAGCAGTGATTATTCAGAGCTGGTTTAGGATGGTGTAACACTGCCATGAAATCTCACTCACACAGATTCTCTGAAGATTCAGATAATCCTTGCTTTCCACTCAAAGAGCACAAGAAAAACCTTTCAGCATGTTATTGCTGTAGCACAGATAGAGCCAGCTCATGCAGACCTTTAAAGAAGTGAGCTAGAATTGGGTCAAGATGTAGCAGAAGTCTGAAAAGTTTTGATTTTAAATCAAAGATGAATTTCCAGCTCTAATTCTGCTATCTTGGAAAAGAATCCTTGCATATTATACATAGGTAGCACAGCCTAGTCACTGGAGTATCATATAATTTACTCTTGGGCTCCAGAGAGGCAGCCAAAAATAAACAAATGCCAGTGTGTATCAGCATAAGAACCCCACATTCCCAAAACTTCAAACATCAATGGAAAATTTGTCACCATATACATGCTTTGTTTAGGTGTGATATGATGTGGCTTTCTGGAGCCTCTGCAATTAGTCAGTAATATACAAAAAGAGGATTCATGGTCAGTGCACAGTAAATACAAGCAAGGCCAACCAGCAAGTATCTGGATTTTCAAAGAGTTGCTGAAACTCTGGTACGGGCAGTTCTATGAACAGTGGGACAGCCCGAGGTCAGAGACACAGGATACCATTTCAGGGATGTGGTGGGGAAACATCTTCTCTTAGAGTCCATCTCACATATGTAACTTTGAAAGATGTCATTTTAATTGCAGACATTTGTACATTTGCTCTTCCTAGCTACTCTCTACTCTTCTTTTCCCAAGTGGAATGGAAGTGGTGCCTGACAGGCTGTTTGGAAGATTAGGGATTTCTTTGTTTTTTGCTCCTAATGTTCTTGCTGAATTTATTTATAGCTTGGCTGGTTATTAGAACTTGTTCCATATGGTAATCTGGCAATACCAAGCAAAGGATTTTAAATTAAAAAATAGATTATTTCAGCAAGAATATATGTTTTTGTGATTTGGAAATTCACTCGAAAGTATTGGAACACAATTTAACCCAGCTTTTCAGGGGAGAAGTGAGGGAGGAAAGTTGCCAGAGGGTAAATAGGAGACTATATGAAAGTAGACATTTTGTTTCATGTTGTTGGAAAGTGGCCCAAAAGCTCATTGTGTTGAAGCCTACTTCAACAAGAAAAAAGAACACAGCTTTTCTGGATTAGAGGGTTTTCCAGTCTTCTGCTTCTGTAGGAAATGCAGCTATGAACCCCTGGGAGGAAAGCAAAAAGAAAACTACCCAGGGAGCAAACAATTTGGACCTAAACTAAAAGAAATTAGATACATGCCTGTAAAACCAGAACAGAAAATGCTAATAAACTACCTGTTTTGGAGTTTAAGCATATAGAGAAAAGGCTATTCTGTAATGCCAAGGAGACAATAAGAAGTAAGAAATTATATACATCTAGGTTATATTGAAAATTATGCTTTAATTTTTTCAAATGGCATAGTAATACCACAATGAAGGTTTTTGACCCCTGCTTCAGAGGTGGCTAGACTAGAGTTGACCAAAAATCTCAGATACAGATTTGATGAGGGGGCTTTGACTAGAAAAGAGAATTTCTTGCTTTGTGACTGGTTAGAATAGAGATTTGGTTTGCAGCCTATCTTCAGCACATATTTATAAAAAAAGGAAACACACAAGTAGAACATAACAAAACAGAAAAAAGATTTCCAAGTCCCACATGCTTTTCAACAAGTATGTCACAATTTCCCCAGAGTATTCAGACCAGGATGGCAGAAGCACTGGAAAAGTATATTGTACAGACAGCATCAGTAAGCGAAAATTGCATTTTTATTACCAATAAAGTTAAAAGTCTGATCTCACAGAAAAAGTACTTCTCCCACAGACAAATTCTTTAAAAACAACATTGAAAGTGAAGACAACATCCTTTATTCCTCCAATTACAACAATGGAGACCTATATGTAGAACAGAAAAGACTGATCAGTACAATCTTTGCCAAATTCTGGCCAAAACTTTACAGGATTCAATATTATCACTAGCAGTAAGGTCAATGTGACATTCAAGCAAGACTGATTGCAGCCATTAGGTTTGCTTTTTTGATTTCATAGTCTTTTGTATACCCAAGTAAAAATACATAGAAATCAGGTGTGCTGTGGATTTTGTTTCTATCTTGGCCACTGTGCAAAATACAGTAGCCAATAGCATCAGGCAAAAAATACAGGTATTGGTGTACTGATAAATAAATCAAACTTCAGGTTTCATTTCCTCACCTTGCACTTAAGGAACAACGGAGTTTGTCACAAGTCCTAATAGGAGTGCTGACGCATTCTGCTCTCAGTTTCAAGACTTTTTAAAGACATTCAGTTATTGTGTTAGACAGAGTTTTGAACAAAGGCCAAGATTTGTCATCTTTTCCAGAAGTCTGCGAGAGCTGGTTGACTTATGGGGTTCAAGAAGAAAACAAAACTGTTCCAGGGAAGGGGGCCTGACACACAGAGATGGGATATCATCTGGTTTGATTGTTGTGTTGCTGCTATCAACAAGACCCAGCCAAGGGTCCCCAGGCCCACCGGTCCCAGTTCCTGGGAATCCCCTCCAAGCCAAGCAGCAAGGGGGTGCTGGTGTTCCCTGCCCAGTACACAGAGGAAGTGCACAACACACTGAGGGACAGTATTATGGTGGGTCAAATCATCCCATCCCTGTCTGCACCTGCACAATGACAGAGCCCTGAGGCACATAACCCCAACAGCCTGTCCACCAGGAACACATCCATCACCCTCCAGTGAACCGAAGAGATGAGTGAGAGCAGGGAGGGACAGAAACGTTACACTGTCCTTGGAAGACAAGAAACCCTGCTGCAGGAAATGGCACAATCTCAAGTGGAGGTTTAAACCAGCTCAATACACCTGAAGAGAAAGCAGACAATGCATCAATAAAACCATGGACATTAGCAGTGGTCAGGCAGATTTTGTACTCCATATTCGAGGGGAGAAGAAATCCTCTGCTCTTCCCCTACTCCAGCAAAATCCATGTGATTTTCATGCCATACTAACTTGTTCAATAGTTTGCTCTTCAACACATCTCAACTGCCATCAAGGTTACACTAATTACATGGAAAAGCCCTTGTTTGTATGAAAATGTATCTTCATATTTACAACTGTTTGCAGTTTAAGACTGCCTGGCAAACCAAGGCACAATGAATTTAACAATTACAGGTTTGTTTCTTGCAACAATTGAAGGTAAATGATCCTTTTCTGTTTCAGTCTTTCATGCTAAGGCCAAACTGGGAAGTGTTCTAGGTAGGTGAGACCACAAACCTCAAGACAAGATTCCTCTTTGGCCTAATCAATGGGGAGGTCAGGATCAAAGGTTACTGCAACATAGAATGGGCAGCCAACTAAATTCTAATAGTTTCTTTTCTCTCCACATGAAATTTCTTACTGAGACATACTTTCACACACATTTTATAAAAGTGCAAAGGTAAAAGGCATATTAAGGTCATAACAGGAAAAACCAGTACATCTGTGAAAATTAAATTTTTTGTAAGTATATGCTGCATTTTCTAATGTCTTTCCCGGTCCTGCACAAGTCAGTATCTAATTGTGCCATCTCATGTATGCACCAGTTTTCCATTTGCCAAATTCTTTTACAGTGAATGCAGTACTAATAGTGTTCTTTTCCCATCCAATAGAGCGCATTGCAGCAGTAAGAGTACTTCAGGCAAAATGGGATTATCATAGCTTACATCCACAGCAAAGGACATGTAAGGTCAAAAGTTTTCCTTTCTTATGGATATCCCAGTTGAGATACCACCCACCTCATTTTTTCAGACTACTTAGCATTCTCTCTGCTATTGCGCTGACAGCAAAAACTTTACGGACTGCAGTTATGGCCATGAGCACTCTCTAGTTTCTAAAATAAGATCCCAAGAACATTTAGTCTAACAAAAAATTAATGACAAGCTTGAGTCGATGAGAGAGTGGTTAGTGGGTGTACTGGTGTTATAAGAGAACTCAAAGCACCAGTAGAGAGATTGCCAAGATCTCCTTAAATGTGCTCACCTCTCCCCAGAAGGAAACCATTTGTCCTCTCCTCATCCAGTTCCCTGTGTCATCCAGACCCAAAAAAGACACACTTTGGTGTCAGGACCACCTCTCCAACTCACCATTCCTTGATGCAATTCACAAATAAGCACAGTTTCCCTACAGAGTGGTTCCACAGTGCTTAGCCATGCATTACTGCAGATGGATTTACATGATTTCCAGTTCACACCACTGAACAGGGAGGTCTCCTGCCAGCAGCAGACACAATGCCAGGGCGAGATCTATAGTGTGGACCCTGCTCAAGTGCCTGCATGATTCTCCCAAGTAGGAGCACAGAGCTTTTTCCCACCAGCTGACAAAAGATGATCAAGTGGGAATGAGAGCAGCTCCTTCCAGTTCCTCTGCACACAGCCTGTCAAAGCCATGAGCAAGTAGGTCTGTGAGACAGTGCTTTCCTTCCTGCCACAGGAAAACAGGGAGGACTTTGAACTTCATGGAGGATCACTGAAGAAAAAGGGAAAAGGCTCAGGTATAATCCAGTCCATGGAATAAAAAGTATTTGGGATGAGAGATGCAGGACACAAAGCAATCACTGCTCATAGCTGTGTGCTGTCTGGGGAAAAGGGCCGAGAGGAATCAGTTTTATTACCCCATGACTTTAGCCAGGGGAAATGCAAGGTGATTTCTGACATGGATCATTATCAGTGAAACTGCATAGCTCCTACCATAGCATGTTCATACCACATCCCTGAGAGACATAATTCTGCCTCTCAGTGGCCTGCATATGAATGAATTATAGGGAAAATTATATGGTGCTCAGTCTTGTTCTAGTCCGCAGGTACTAAATCCTTGCTGCCTGGCCTGGAAAGAGAGATGAAGTTTAGCACTCCTCTTTGGCAAAAATCTTAGCAGTGAGGTATCCAGCATTCCATAAAGTCCAGAGGAAACACTTCCAAAAATGCCAGCAGAGAACATCCAGAATCCAGTTACAACCTGCTGCCTGCTACTTTCATCATGTCTTCTATGTCCTGGAACAGCTTAACTTTCCTACACTGCAGAAAATGGGTGGTGAGGGGAGAGGATATAAAGTTGTAAACAAGTGAACAGGATGGACACATCGACCACGCAAAGCTGTAGCTTCCATATGCTAACACAGGAAAAGAAAAAGAGAAAGCTATCAAGGTAGTATCAACATGTAATCCTGATGACAGAGCATTACACTTTAACCCAATTCCTTCCAAGAAGGTTACAGGAGTAGGAATTGCAGAAAAACCTCAAAGAGCATTTCTTTATTCATGGTAGGGTTTAAAAGACAGTGCCTATTGGCTCTGGCACAGCTACTATATGTGCACACATACAGGGACAGGCAGCAGACTCAGCCCTTCTGTGCTGTAGTATCAGAACAATGTTTGTGTAAGCCTAGAAAACCCTCAGCTCCTGTCCCACAGGGGACACTCAGACAAACCATAAAAGTGTGTCTGAACATATTTCTGGCTTCCCACATTTCTGTGCTGCTCAGCATTCTTCTTGAGTCTACCCCAGATCTGCAAGTCCATACATACACTCTCTGGAGGCCTGCAAAACACTCTGAGCATGCATTAAAACATGTTGGTTTAATCTTCTGAAATTATCACAACTTAAAACATAGGAGCAAAACAAATTAAAAGGATCGGTTGTCTGGATAGCCTGAAACCCATGCATGCAAAGTTTCCAGCAATGGAAGGGAGGTCTCCAGTGCAAAATGGAATTCAGCCCTCACCTCATCTTTAAATTCATTCAAACCTCTTGCTGCTTGATGATCAGTAAAGTTTCAAAAAGGCTGCTCTGTGTGTGAGCCACAGTGGCTGTTCAGACATGCATACATGTGTGTGGGACAACACAGTGCAGCAGGGAGACTGCAATCACAGGGAATATGAGTAACATGCATAGGCATCACAGAGCTGCAGCATGAAACAGTTCAGCAGCAACCTTACAGCTCTCAGTAGTACCTAAAGAGCTGCTGTTTTGTCCAGTGAGCACCACTTGGCGAAGTCTGGAGCCAATCACTGTCTTCAAGGAAGAAAATTTCCATGTCATGTCTTGTCTCCAGTGAAAACACCATTATAGCATCATTAGCCTGAAAGGATTTGAAAAGAATTCCCATAATATGAAATCTTTTAGGTTTATAAGATAGGTGAAACCAGGCTTATGTATTGACAAATTTATTTCTTAAATATTTCTCCTGGTTCCTAGAAGATGCCCAAGCTGCTTCACACCAGTCACAGCTGTGCTGGACAACATGCTAAAAAGTGAAGAAAATACATGGTCATGGTGCAGTGTATAGTTTCTGGTAAGCCTAGAGAGATCATATGAATGATAGATACCTTGCAACCACTGCCTGTGACACCAATCAATACCAACAGCCCAGACAGGTAACAGATAATGCTTTGTAGGTGTCCTGGGGCATCTCTCAAGTCTCCATTTTCCATTCATCAAGGTTCAACCCAGAACTCTTCCAGTACTGTTGTCACACTTTCTCTCTCAGCACAGATGAAGCTGCTGCTCCCTTGATGAGACTGTACTGTTTTTTACCAAAATATAGACTAACACACTGCCATCACCCCCCACTTAACCACTGTCAGTGGGAAAGAACTGCAAGTACAGACAATCACTTTATGACATAAAAGAACACAGAGGTGTGGGAACTATCAAGTATTTAAACATTAACCGCATATCTCTCAGGCTGGGGGAACCAGGAGATGAGGCACTTGCCATAACAGCATCAGCAGAGTCCCAAGAAAGCAAAGTCGAATTTGATGCCAAGCCCTGTGTGCCTGATCTTTTGCTGCAGATGATCCCACTGGACTCCCACCATTTCCTACAATGCCTTGGGGCGTTCCTGTACTCTGCTGTGCAATGGAAAGTAGCATCTGCTCCTCCCCAGGACAGTCTGATCTTGAATCCTCTTAGCTGCAACTTCATGTTCTTACAATCAGGCAGTGTGTCAAAACAATGCCTTTTGGTTTATTTTGGGTTTTTTATTTATAAAAGATAAACACCTCATGGGAAAGACAGGCTGGCAAAACACAGATCTACATCCTTTCTCCTTTTATTAAGAATTGTGAAAAGCAAATAAATGTTTTGCTAGGAAAAGTAAATGTTCCAGTAGCCACATATGATCTCATTCTGGTACTGTGTTCATATGCTGGTGAAATCTCACAATGCAGTTTCAGACACCTGCATGCTGTGTGTATCTGTATTTCTCTCCCATATTTATGCAAAACATATTTAAGATAGGTACAATGCTGTCAGAAGAGAGAGCAGAAATTGTTCTTATAAACACATCAGTAGTCATGGAATTTTCAGAGCCTAAAGAGAGAGTTGATAATTTCAATACCACAAACCAGCACATTCCCCAGAGGCAATATATTTCTAGCATCACTAGGAACTACATGTTCTTCCCACAGCTATTTTCTTCTGCATCTGTAACACCTTGTTTTCTGTAGTCATTTCATTGTGAATGGAGAGAAGTCAGGCAACAGCTGTAGAAGGTGAGGGAAACAATCCTTGAAAACCTTTTGTCACTCTCTGATCTTGTTGCTGCAATTTCAGAAAGAGGTGGCCAGTTTGTGTGCTTTACAGCCAGCAGAATAACACTACAACTATGAGCTAGAGCCTGCTAGATTTTCTACAACATCCCAAGACCAGAAAGAAATTAGTAACATAAATAAATATATAGAATATCTTCTTCATTATAGATAGGAAGTGTGCTGAGGACTATTAGCTGGTCAGAAATCAATAACCTAAAGAACTGGCTGACTAAGACACTTACTTGAAAATTTCACAGAAGTGCCAGGATTTGTTAGAGAGCATTGCAGTGGCGAGTTTGGTCAGCTCCAGAGTTAGTGGAAAATGCCACCCATGTTTGTATAAATGTATGACCAGAAAGCCCACTCAAGATGCTGTAATATCTGGTGCAGTTCTGATACTGTACTGTAGGTATCTGATAATAGCATTGTTTCAAAATGATTACCAGCAGTTATCCATATAGCTAGGGAGGGAAAGTTTCTATTGTGTGTCTTCAGAGAACAGTTACAAGAACCTGCTGTAAATATAAGTGCCTTTGTTCCTCTCCCTTTACAAGACTACCTTCCATAGCACTCCATCTTTTCCCTTATCATATTCCAGTAAAAGATGGCCCTAAAGCCTCTTTTGTTTGTCCCAATACTTGCAGAAACATTTTTCTTTTGATCTTAGGGCTGCCTCTCTCTGTGAACTGTTCTAACTGAACATCCCATTAAACCCGTCCTTCCTGAAGTACATCCCCCTGTACACAGAACCTTGTAGCTGCACAGAGCCTACAGCCCCAGCCCAGGCTGAGGGACTCTAGCTGACCTCCTCACCATAAGTATATGCTGCAACACCACTAAATTGTTCACATCATCCACAATACACAAGGTATTAAAGGGTTCTCAGCATAATTTCTCAGTGTGACTTCTCACAGTAACACCATGTCTCTTGAAGATGACTACTACTGCACTATTTACTTTCTGGATAGGAAATAAAACTATTTGAATCACAAGGAGGAAGAATTTAACTAAACCTAAGAAAATTATTTTTCTTAAACTAATATCATTTATGTGAGGGTTTTTGAATGCATACAGTTTCATATACACACACAGTTTGAAGCTGCAGTAAGTTAAAGAAAAAAATGACACTGCTGAAGAAACCACAGTCCTAAAAAAGTGCAGAGTCCTACTGGGGTTTTTCTCTCCTTTTTTCATTCACAGGTCCTATACTACAAATTTTATCCCTACTTCTAGTTGCTATAGATGGTAGGTGATTAAGATTTAATTCACAACCATTTATGCTAGCATGTCTTGAGACAAATCTGTAAAGGTAAATTGCATGTATTCATCTAAGTCTCAGACATCAAAGAAACTAAGATGAACCTTAAGCAGATTGCTTTTCAAAAACTAATTTTAAAGCCAGTCTCATGTTTCTGATCATTTTGAGCTGGAGGTAACTCAAATCGTTTTCTCTCCATCCAACCTTCAGCATCGTTCACTGTTATTCCCATGAGCTGAATGAGAAAGGAGATCAGCAGATCAATTACTTAAAGCCTTTTGTAAAATGGCTGCATGCATTTCATAAGATTCATATTTGCTGATCAGTACAGGATGATCAGTACAGATATTTATCGTGTAGTGAGGATGTAGCAGAAAGATTAATTCTTGGAAGTAATTCAGTGTGGCAAATAAGGTACTATGAAGATACTGTCCATATATCAAACCATATCCTACCCAGTGAGATTGACAAGGCTGTTCACACATAGCAGCAATACCTAGGCCTGACCTGTCTGGAAGAGTGAAGGCACTGCATCCAAACAATGCTGTAATTCCTATTGTAAGTCCCACCTTTCTACAAAGAGACAAGCAAAGTACAGTCCAAAGATTATCTGTGGTCTGAACAGGGTTTTCACCCCTTCCAGCAAAATTGTTGCCAGTTTCACTTTGTCAAAGGTCTCTCATCAAAATGTGCTCTTCTGAACTGATATAGCTCCTGTGCTACCCATAAACAAGGAAAGTTTGAGAATCCTTTTAAATTCAGAAATGCCACAATACAAAAGTCACTGAAACAAAAATTTTTAAGCCCTTTCCTTTTTTTTAGATTTAGGATGCTTAATGTCTTTGCTGTCCCAATAGACAGGTAGTTAAAAGGAAGGCAAATTGTTTAAAAATAAAAAGAGCAATGTGTGGAATCCATACAACAAAGTAACTACAAATGGGGCACTGCTGTAGAACTCCATTTTTGAGACACAGGAGCAAGGGAATAAATCAAATAACTCAGACTGTCCAAGGCAATATGATGGAGCGTGGAATTTTTGGCACATAATAGTCTCATGATTAATGAAAACACAAATAAAAATCAATGGCTGAGTTGTTCAAAGAACAAATTTTCCCTAGCAGTAAAAAGACTTGAATACTGGCTGCCAGCCTAATTTCATTAGGAAATGCATTCCAATTAATGGAAGCTCTGCAAACAAGAGATAATTACTAAGGCGAGACAGAGGAAAGGCCTTACAGCCTTTCAGCTTCTCTTCTTTGGCTGCAGCTTGCCCTTTTCTCCATCCAATTCATTTAAGATGGGGTTCATTGGAATTCTGTAAGTGTATTTCCCAACCTCCTCACCATTCCTGCTGCACAGGAGTCTCCTTGCCTGCTTCTGTCATTGGCCTCATCCCCCATACACACTATGTACTGTGAAGTTTCCCATGCTGGGGAGGAATATGTTTGTTCTCACATCTCAGTGTCTGAATGCCAGTTGTGCCATTATTTCTGTGCTACATGTTCATATTCATTTTGATGCTACATTTCCTGTGCCAAATTAAATACTGGCACAGACAGGTGCCTGAAATCAAAGTTGTGCCTGCTTATGCTCTGGCAAATTTAGTTTTTTCACTTCCATGATTTCATTTCCCAGGAAAACAGCAATTATGTAACCTTGGTAGAAACAGACGCCAACAATATTAAGCTCACAACTGTACTCCTTTCACCCCAAGGGCCTCTTTCAATGGGAGGATGGAAAGTTTCTTAAAACCAAACAAGCAACCCAGACCTTTTGTTTTAACAGACATGTTTCCCTATTCTATCTGCACGTAGGCAGACACTTGAGGTACTTTGCCTCCCTCACACTGTCCCCTTGACTGCTGTGCTCTTACAAAGTGTCTCTGCCAATCTCTCTCACAATCAGTACTAGTCTTGACCCAGAGGATATTGGACAGACCACCATGAAAGTGTGCAAAGTAGTGCCTTCTGCAGAGCTCAGCAGTGAGGAGGAACCATCCTTGAAGTCCCTCCACTGCACACCAGAAGATGCTGCTGCCAGGGACAAGGATACTTGGCAGGAGCTGCATCCCACTTGGATTTTTTCACCCTGCAGCTCTGCAGAAAAAGTTCAGTTACATTCATCTATACAGCAAATAAAGCCTAAGAGGCTGCAACTCCATTCTCTTGATCTCTCTTTGGTGTCCAGCACAAGCTGAGTGTCCATGGACCCAGGGACTGCTAGGTTAGCTTACACGGGCCAGCAGGGCACCCTAGGGCTCAGCATTAAGTCCTGTGCAGTGAGGGTGCTGCCGTTCCCTCAGCTGCTGCCAGCTAGCCTGGGTATGGAAACATGTGGGTAAAGGCTACAAAAAACAAACATGAGCATAGAGGCAACCCTACTGCTTTTCTGAGACCTAAATCTCAGCAGGACACCCACTTCATCATCTGTTTACATTTAACTTACTTATTTGAACTCTCAAGTGTCTGTCCATAGACACCATGTGGCATTACACACTTCCAGTATCTTGCCTAACAGGCAAAAATAAAGGGTATGCACAGAAGAAGCACTGGGTTTCACAGAATTGTTACAGTTGGGAAAGACCTATAAGATCAATTCCAACCATCAATATAGCACTACCACCATCTTCATCATTAAACTATGTCCTCATGTGACATATCCTCATGTTATTTGAACACTTCCAGGGATGGTGACACTCACCTCCCTGGGCTGCCTTTTACAATATTTTACAAGCCTGTCTTTGAAAAAGCTTTTCCTAATATCTAAGCTAAACCACCCCTGGTACAACTTAAGGCCACTTTCTCTCATCCTGTTGCTTGTTACAAGAGACCAAGCCCCACCTGGCTACACCCTCCTTCTGACAGCAAAAAGGTCTCCTCTGAGCCTCCTTTTCTCCAGGCCAAACAACCCCAGCTCTCCCTGCATAGGACTCATAGTCTCATAGAACTTCCACTCCTGCCCCTTCACCAGCTTTGTTGCCCTACTCTGGAATCACTCCTTGTGACAAGGGATACAGGCCTAATTCATGTAATTCTAATAATGTGAGTCACTAATTTAAAAAAATTAATAAAACAAAAACCAGGCAAAAAGAATCAGCCTGTATCACAGACAGCAGTAGCACTATGCTAACTATTGTGATGCCATACAATGCCAGTTTCCAGAGGCTGATAGCTCACTACGTGCATTTTAGACGTGGCTCTGCAGTTCTGAAGTGTTGGGTCAGACATGTAATATATCTTTCTCTCCTACTGTGGCGATACAAGATCATAATTTTAAAGGTCTTCCCTGGCATGGCTGCCAGGCTGTTTGTCTGAGCTGCAGTGGTATTTTTGGAGACAAAGACTTGGACGTGGTGCAGGACAGGTGGCCTGGCAGCAGTGGTAGGAAGCTACCAAACCGCGCAGCGTACATTTCAAAACACAAACCAGAGGGAGAGGAGATAAATCATTTACTGTATTTAACTTAGCATATTGCTACTTTTTGTGACTCATATAGTCTTGCGGAAGACTCTCCAGACAGGTTAAGCCAAGTTTGAAAGAAAGACGATGTAAAGCTTACAGACTGCCAGGCATTTGTGAAGTTAGTATGAATAAATGCACAGAGGTAGCAGTGCAAACAACAAAATTGAAAATGAGAAGGAATCTGTATTAGCCCATCTTCTTTCACTCTCCCTGGGTTTCAAGGACCTTTCTATGCTTCATTGGTCAAAAATAAACCTGAACCATCCTCTGAAGGTCAGTGCAAAGATGCATCAGCCAGAGAAAAACATCAGTACCTTGCACTCCACCTGAAGAGTCTGTCCACAGCACTGCTGTTGGTTGTACCAGGCCAAACAAACCCCCACCTCCTTCCAGTGGCAGGGCTGGACACCTGCCATCGTGTCACCAGGTCACTTGGCCAGAGCTGGTATGCACCCACAGCACAGTCAATCTACAGGTGGTCTCGACCTGCAGCTGAGGCACACACAGGAACCATCTGGAACCACATTCACAGCAGGAACAAGAGTGTGGCAAAGCTGAGGCTCAGTGGAAAATGTCTCACACAGCCTCTCTTGTTGTGCCAAAGCCTTGAGATACTTATGCATCTCACACCTGGTTACCCTCTTACAGAAGGTCTTCTCAGCAGCAAGCAGCAAACAGCAAAAAGACTTCTGAGTGAACTGAAAAGACATCCTTCTCTTTCTGGGGTACTTAGAGCCTCCAACTCAGCAAGTCACTTGAGATGTACTTGCAGTGTACAGGGGACTGTCAGGGACATCTGACTGGACTACACATGACGTGAGATTTGCAAACCCAGGCACAGAGCACATGTTTTTCCCTCTCGGCCCAATTCAAATTAAAAAATTCCAAACTAGGGGTCTCCTTGGGAAGACTCCATTGCATAGCAACTCTTTTGAAGGTGATGCCTAGAGGAGCTGGAACAGAGGCTATATACTCAGAATAAAATGGGTATTTATTGAGAGGCCTATGAAAGGCCACACCAGCAGTATCAGTGCCACAGTCGTGGCCCCTGCCTGGATGGCTCCAGGATGGAAGCAAAGGAGGAGTTGGTCACGAGTTCTCACACCGTTATAGGTTTTAGTCCAGTTGCATGCAGGAGTCAACTGTCCAGCTAATAGTCTCAAATAGGGAAGTTTCATCCTCCTTGCTTGCTTGTGTGTCTGCCCTCCTCTTTTCACATTGTTTATGTTTAGGGCTTGAAGTTTGAATAAATTGTCCTTGAGTCCTTAGCTGGAATTGGACTGTTTTGTCTTCATCACCCAAGCGCAACAGAAAAGCACATCCAAGCAGAATAGAACAGAACAGAAAAACTTAAAGGCATCAAAGGGAGTAGTTTTAATCCAGTTACTAGGAGCTACACTAATTATGTGTTCTCAATTTTAAGCTGAATTCCTTGAAAAACAAGATTTTCTGCATACTGGCACTTTTGTCCCCATGCTTTTAAATGTGCAGGCTGTTCTCAGCTAAATATGACAAAGGGGAGGCATCACCAACCTACTCAAATCCAACAAGATTCATGACAGATGTGGCCAGACAAGGGAAGCCCAAACTGGAGTCCCTGCACGAGAAAAAAATAATCCCATTAAAGCAACCACAATGCCAGATACTAGAGTGCTCACGGAGCAGAGAGATTTTATTGCAGCTCAGCAGTGCATAAAGCTTCAAGCAGACCTCACTGCTAGTTAGTCACAGGGTAATGCAAATACAAGACACAACACTATGAAAACAATCTTGTGCAGAGCTGGCCCCATCTCACAGAACAATTTATGAAAAAATTAGGATGTCACACAATGCTGCATGCCCTACAGCATGTGCAATTCTCTTTACTAGACAAACTTATAAGAAAAGTCATCAGCTATACTTGGCTAGACATTTTCCCTGCATCCTTCAATAATTTATATTGCATTCATAAATTTACTGACTGCTCTGTCTCTCTCTCTCTCTCCCTGACCCATCTCAGCCTGGCCCAGAATGGACACCAGAATAACCTGCTGTCATTTCCAGGGTCATCACAATAAGTGTGGCCCTGCAATCTCTCATTATTTTATTGCAAATGCACACTGTTTCCATGCCTGGTTCTTTCTTCCATCTGAGTCAGGAGAATGAATCATCAAAAATGCTATTGTCAAATGCTTTCCATGAATTACGTTCTGCACTGCAGTGGCTTGCTCTGCTCAGGATTCTCTAGTTCATTGGTATTTCTCCATGGGATTGCTTTTTGAAATTGCTGAACCAAAGTCTGATTATCTCCAAAAGGGGGCAGCCCATTTTAAGCCATTTTTAATGGGCATGAAATTGAAAGCACAAGCCAGTTTGTTGCACGATTGATGTCAAAAAGTAACATCACCATAGGTGTCCAGAAAATATTATTCAAAAAAACTAGAAGATTATATATATAAATATATATATATAAATATATATATATATATATGTATATATATAGACATTATATAACTCAGCAACATCTGATTAATGGGATACCAGTAAGCTCCAGGAGCAGACATACCATACATACCTACTGCTGTATTTCTCAGTCTCACTTTGTTTCAAGGGCAATTGCTCACATCAGGTATCTGGGGTACAGAAGAGAATGAAGTGTTGCTGATTTTTGGTGTTCAAGTTTGTCCTATTAATATTCTTTAGCAAGTATAGACAATTAAGAATTCTGTGTGGGATTTGATCCCTCTGACCCTAAGTGGGGTCGGAACTGAAGGTGCTGAATGACCCAAATGAACTGAAATTTGCACCTCTTATAAGCCACACACACACCAAAATTAGACATCCTTGCTCATTATTTTGGTGTTGAATGAATAAAATACAAAAATATTGTAAAAATAGCAGAATATAGAAATTCAAACCAGATGGTTTTAGTCTAGAAATAAGGCATATGGTTTGAACAATGAGAGCTTATGAAATTATAAGTCCAGAAGAGCAGAAGCCAAATGACATCTGTGTATTAATTCTTCTTTGAAGATACTATCTCTTTCTCAAGACTTTAAATTTTTAAGATTTTTTTTCAAGGTTCCATGCCTGTGACAGGCAATTCATGTCACAAATAGAAAGTTGTTTCAGTTATTTTCAATTCCATTGCTTTTCTCCCAAATAAGTAGCCCTCCAAAATTGCTCTGCAAAAGCTTGTGTTAGATCCTCCATCATTTGCCCCTGGCAGATCAAAGCCAGCAATACAGAGTCAGATGCAAGAATCCCTGGATCTCTTTCATGCTGAAAGTCAGACTAGAGAAATACAGCTCTTTTCCTTCTTAATGTCTATGATGTGAAAGTCCTGATCACCACTTTTTATTATGCTTAACCAGGTACTTAAGCTAGGTCCTAATGAAAACATCATTCTAAGACAATTAATTACTTCTTTAAACAATAACGTATTTAGAGTGTCAGGAAAGAATATAATTTCTTTCCAAACTCCACCTATGCTACTTTTTTTTTTATAAAGGCACAGAAACAGAATATATTATGAGAAAATAATTATGTTGGGCCTCAGGAATGTATAAATTGAAAAAAACAGAATTGATAACATTTCCAGTGTAATGACTGTAAGGAGACCAGAAAATGGCATAAAGTGTATCCATTTTCATGACAAAGGCTGTAATGAGAAAAAGAAAAGTGAAAAACTAATCTGCTTCAGAAGTCTGCATGATCTGATCCTCCATCAATTAGCTATTCCAATCATGTAGAAAAGAACTTCTGTCTACACAGCAAATCCACTCTGATAGTTAATCCTGTTGTCTTGTAGTTCCCCCTGGAGACCTGAGGATACAAAGTATTATGTCTCCGGGTAGCACTGTTCAGATACAGTTTAACAATTCCACTCCTCAAATCCTTGCCGTGTGTATCTCCTGGAAGAACACGGACCATGACAATCCCATCTCAGCCACACACTGATTTCATTCCAAGCTGATGAAGCAAGAGCCCAACTTCCAGGTTTGTCTTACTCCTTTGCAGCTGCTTCTACTAACACGCTCCCTGCACAGCAGGAGGCTAAAGCCACAGCTTTGGCTCTTCCTCACACTATCAGCTGCCTAGTGAAATGTTCCAGGTCATGAACATTTGCAAATTAAACATCATAATGGGATCTCTGATTTACCAGATAATCAGATTAAATCTCTTTTTCTGAAAATTACATACCTCAACTGATGCAGAATTTAAAGTGCAATAAATAGGATACAACCTTTCCCACTTGTGCAGTACTGTTGGACTATGAAATTCCCTTCATTGTTTAAAGTACCTAGTTTCTAAAGGCCAGTAACTTTTCATCACATTTTGGTTTTACTTGTAGTCTGGTAAAGGCCTCGTTTTTTTCTTGCAAACATACCACTTCTGTGATCTCTTTTTTTTTTTCACCTGCCTTTTGTCACACAGACCTTTTAAGTGTGACAGTGGTAATTCCTTTCCTATCTTTTTGTAGTTTTTTCTTTTAAATTAGCATTCCAGGTTGTAGAAATAAAAAGCACCTCATATACTAACTTCAGCATGTCCATTTAGTTATAGCTTGTGCATTTTATTCCTTTCCTACTAGGCATCTTCTTCATTTGGGCTTTCAATTACACAGAATTTCATCTCAGCCGAACTTTTTATTGCATGGTGCTCAGATCAAATAGTAAGCCACAGAAGATGTTTATAGACAGAGTACACTGCATTTAATATATGTGAGATATGAAAGATTTTGTATATAAACAGCTTTTTAGCCCTAAATAATATATTTGTGGTAATTTTTTTTTACTGAACTAATATCTTCTCAATTATCTACAGATCAACACAGTATTTCCTTAAAATAAATATCATAATAACCTTCAAATGTAAAGCCTTTTCAATGTAACTATTTAGGTCCTCATGTCTTATATTTATCAGAGAACATGATTCCAAAACAGATTTCAGACTACAGTATTCATTTATGCAGAATACATCTCCATCTACTCCCAGAAACACCACTTAAAGAATTTAGGAGACATTAGGAAACATTTTCCACTCAGAGGCAACTGCATTAAAAAAAAAAAAAAAAAAAAAAAAAAGCTAAATGTTTTACTGATTTTGATTCAGTTACATGGAACCACAAAACAGCAGTAGATTTTTAGTTACAGATGGAAAAGGTTCTTTGTCATATCATTATTCCCTTTATCAGTCTATCCCCAAATACCACTATCTACAACCTTACCATTGCACATTTTTATGTTCTTCCTCCTCCTCTCTGTATCTTCCCTTCATATTTTAAGAAATAAGGTTTTGGCATCAAGAAAATTCTTTGTAATTCTTTGGTTTTGTAAGCTTTTCTGCCCTCGGCCTTGGAAGACCTTCAGTCTTAGACAACCTCTCCAGGAATTACCTTTTCCTTAGTTAACTATATTCATGTTAATACAACATTTAGCTATAAACATATACATGAAGACACATGGACCCATCTGTATTTGCCTCTCCGTAAACCAGCCTTCAGCTGGCAACATGTGCCCCCCCCGAACTAAGAGACTGGGTTGGGGTCAAAGCTATGACAACATGTTTTCAGATGTGAATTTGCATCAGGGGAGGACACAGTTCAGCCTCTTCAAAAAAAAGCACACAAAATGCACTTTATTTGATACATGTCTTCAAATAAAGTGTTTGAGCAGCTGAGGAACAGCTGGGACTGAAGCTCAAGCATGCTGCAGTGTGCCCCAGCTCCTGGGGCTCTGCCCTGGCACATTGTACCTGACGCACAAGACTTGTCCAGCACAGATACACTGACGGCGGCTGGGGCCCACCCATGTCCCATGGCATGCACAGGCCTATTGTTTTCAGTCAGCTGCTTACAATCACTCATAAGTCTGTCAAGATTCATGAGCACTTCTTAAATACAATTGTGGGAACAGAAGTTCAACTTCCATGCCATTTTGCTCCATGACAAACAGTGCTGATCTTTAAAGCCTGGGAAAAAAAAAGAACATTTTTATGACCTCATTGCAGTTTTTTCTAGCTGTGACCCCGATGTTTGTGGAAAGGGCAAAGAATCGCATATGGTACATCTTGCTAATTCTTTCAGATCTTGTGTTTAGGATTCATCCCTATATAGCTACTGGTCACAGAAAATACTCGTGCATCTAAGGCCAGGTGCTAGACTGCAACCAGAAATCTCCCAATCAGTATTGCTCTTGGCATATATGCCTATGACATTGGTATGTATTTCTTTTCCATCAAGGCTGGTCAGTATCTTTCACACAGATGATTTAATAATCAAAATGTTCTGAAGAGAGGTATCAGACAGGTGAACACAAGTTCTCTCAGGTAAGTTTGCAATGTCTGCTGGTGGGCAGATTACTGGAATATAGACACATACAGAAGCAGCACTCTTAAGTCTTCTCAGTCAGGACACTGATAGTCCTGGCTACACAAGATAGCCACAGCCAAGTTCATTCTTCTGGCAAGATAGTGAAGACAGACAGAGATAAGGATAGTAAATTGCAGACTGTAACACTACAATACCAAGACACAAGACTAAGAGAACAGTACACTAAGCTCCAGTTGAACAACACAGTCCTTTATCAGAGACACCTTCAATCCAGCTGTAAAACAGGAGGACACAGCTCAGCACAAGTTGGGGGCAGCAAAAGAAAGCAACTGGATCTTCTTTTTAAGCCTGATAGGAAATTATCAGTTCTCATAAAAATTTCAATTTGTGGCAGAAATTGGTAAGAAAAGATCATTTTAAGGCAAGACTTCATAAAGGAGAGAGTTCTACCAATGATACAAACAGTTCCAATGTGTAAGTGTTGCTGCAACTGGTGGAGAATGTAGACTGTGCATGTTGTAGGCTGCTACCACTGGTAAACTGTAATGGGAATTAACATAAGCACAAAGTAGGCTTTCAATGCAGTAACTGGAACAGGGATAGGGTGGGGAAGGAAGTACTTTTATGGTCACAGGAAAAAAATGTAAATTTGCTCTTGAGAACAAACATGGAGGGACACATTTTCTGTTTATATTTTTATAAATTTTTAAAAAAACTATCTGAAAAATAATTTATCGTCACAGTTTTTTTAAAAATTCTCACTATATTCCTAGAGAAAGACCTGAAATTGGATTATGCATTTGCTTTTGGGTAGTTACCAAATTTTGTATTTAGTGGTGTCATCAGCATGGTTCAATGGATAAAAGAGCAGTTTGAGACTCATTGATACTACCCCTGGCTCTGTTTCTAGGTGATCTGGGCATGTAATTTCAGAGTCCTCTGCAAAGCAAGCCAGCTTCATTATTTTCAATTTTAGTAGGATAGAAGGATAAACTGTTCCAGTGGGCAAAAGTAGGAGAGAAACGACGTGTACATTTACTAACTGTACTAATTGTATAAGAAATACCTGGATTCAATTGAGGAGTATTTTTCATTACTTTAGCAAAAAAGGTGAAAAACATGCAGGTGAACATTAACTGTTCTAAATGCAAACCATCTTCATGCATTACTCTCAGAGCCCTGTCAGTAGTGAACATTATTAACAAAAACTGAACAGATACTCATGGCTGTACTTAAATGCAATGGACTTTCTAAAGATCAAACTTCTAAATTCTAGTTCTTGAGAACTGGGAACAGAACCTCATTAAGATCCCTTGGGCTCATCATGATATCTAAGTTGTAACTCTGAAATTGTTTTTTCTTTCTGTCACCCAACATTTCAACATTAAGAAATTTCAATATAATCTTAAAAAATCACAGGTCAAGAGAGCCACAAAATTCTTTCATATGTAAGCAACATAAACACAGTAACAGGAAAACTCTCTACCAAGGTTTTCATACAACCTCTGTCAAGTGCAGTGCAGAATCTCATCTAGCCCAATATAAAAAGTTCATCTTTGTCCCTTACTGCATTTAGCCAATTCAGAAACCTTGCCTGAGTTGGGCACTACATTCATCTGCTCTGGTTACAGGCCAAAAACAGCTGCATCAGAGAACAGAAGGTCTCTTCTGTTCTGGCTGTTTAGGAAAGTCCAAGGAACATGGTAAGAGAGCAACAGGAGAGGGGAGCACAGACATCTCTTAAGTTCTAAAGTATACACATGACTTTCCTGCTCTCATTCCTGCCACTAAAAACTTTAACATAAAAACAATTATTTGATATAATATCTGAGTAGAGCAGGAGACTACATTAAGTTTCATCAATATTCAGAGGCCTGAATAAAGCTCCAAAATTCTCTAAACAAATAGAAAACCGTGGTCCTCTTAGAAATGGCCATAAATTGCACAAAGAACCACCCTGAATTGAAGTAATATTTTTTAATATGACAGGAGTCTTTAAGAGTTCACATCTGAAAAATACAAGTCTTTGAAAATCACAGTCCTTTTAAACTGGAATTTATTTTTGCATAATGTTCATACTGTTACTAATATTCCAGTGGTGAGTTTACCTCACTGTTACAAAGACAAACCTTGCTTGCTCAGTTTCACCTTCTAGACAGTGTATTTTATTAGGTTGGTGTTGACTACACTGAAGAATTCTTTTCCCTATGATGAACCAGAACAGGCACTAAAACAGAGCAAGCAAAACTGGGCCATGCCTCTTTGGTGAATCAAGGAGGTAGTGAGTGACTTTGGAGGTCCATTTTTCCAAATCCTTTACTGTCATGACATTATCTAACTCCTTTTCTCCCTCTAAATAGCAATACAATCTACATGTGCAAAATACTTCTCTACCCTTACTCAGATGTGTCAGTACCTGTCTAAGAGTCACAGTTTTAGCTCACTAAAACCCCACTCATGGCACACGACAGCTTGCACCCACTTTACTAAAACTGACAGATCCCTTTGCATCAGATAGCTTTCCTCTTTCTTACATTTACTGTGGAAAATTGATATTGTTACCATCTAGGTCATCAATAAAGTGCTAAATAGTCACTGCTAATCACCAGTTCTTATAGGATCCAACAGGAAGGTACACACTCAATGAGGATTCCCCATTTACAGTCGTGTTTCATAGCCTGTCTGCCAGCTTTTAGTCCATTTAAGGAGCATCAAATTGATTTCATTTCAGTCTAGTCAGTTGATCAAAAAATCATGCCTCACAGAAGCATATTATATATTACTTCAATGCAATGGCATTGATCAAACTGTATTTGTTATCTCTCAAAATAAAAGAGAATAAAGAAAGGAATAAAAAGGCAGGTTGATAAAATCTATTTTCCCAAAATCATGGGTGACTAGACTTAAAGAATGATAGGAATCTTAAATGCAGTCCAGTTAAAGAATTTCTTTCATTTTTTTCCAGGACCAGAGCCAAATGGATAGGCTTCCAACTATCCAGAAGATTCCTTTTGAAAGCATTGGTGACAAATTTCCAAGTTCATTGTAATTTCTCAGTGTTTCAGAGCATATTGAAAAATTCAAGCTTCATAACCAAAAGAATTATACAGTGAATTCTGTAAAAACTTCTGGGTATTAGTTGTCAGGTCCAGATGTTTAAATAAGCCAAACAGTAACACAACAGCAGCTCACACAGCAGAGGTGGAGGAGGCTGTTATGTGCTTCACCATCATCACCAGCTGAGATACAGTCTTGGTACTTTATCCTTTACTGACACCTGAAGAAGAGAAGCAATTCAATGAATACTTTTTTCTAATTCCAATAGACATTTTTCAACTAACAACAGCCCACTCTTTTGTTCAGACTCCTTTTGTTCTTACTAGGCTTCTTTAAAATAAAAAAAAAATTAAAAAAAGACAAGAAAAGGCTATTTCATCCATTATTCCATTCACCATTGAGATTTTTGTGTGCCTTTATCAATTTCCTAAACTTTCCAACTTAACTTTTATTTTATAGATCTTTTGTACTCCTACCTTTTCACTTGGGGATTTCCATGGCAATAATTTTTCTTTGTTGGGTTTCCTTTGTCTTTTTGGTCATCAAGTCTAACATTCTTGGACAGAAAAAAAAAAAGTTTTCTCATTTTTATTTGTCTTGAAACTTGTTTTCAGTACTATGAAATCGGTCATTTTCATAAACCAGTGAGAACAGGAACTTGAATATATTTATTACAGGAAAACAGAATAAAATCATGATCACTTATGCCTAATTAACTACCCATTAGTGATTTGCATGCCACATAGAGAAGCGCTGTAGGAGAGAAGCTGTGGCACTGCTGACTACAGCTACCATGACACTCAGAACAGAACCTCTCTGTCATGGAAAATCCTTGCGTGCATCCCCTGGAGTTCCGTTCTCTGCTGCGGAAAAAAATCACCCGAGAGAAGCTGCTGGTCAAAGGCTCATGGCACAGATGAGGCTCCTTGCAGGTCACACCACTCAGCTCCTCCAGGAGCAGCAGCACAGACCAGATGGCTCCTGGCTCACCCTGCAGCACCCCTGCACCATGGGTTCCCTCAGAACTGGCTTTATAATGTCCCTCTGATACACAGCAGAGCAATTCTGCCTGCAGCCCCCGTCCAGGGAAAGTTAAGGACATCCCCATTGGATCTAGGAGTATTTACCTGGCTCTGGCCAGCTGAGATACAAACTAGATAGCAACTTGAATGGCATTTTCAAGATAAGATCCCAAAACACAAATTCAAGAACAGGACACAAAATTCAATACATATCATACGCAGATCAAGTGAGGAAGAGAGTCTTAACCTGTGTGTGCAAGACTTTACAGTGGAAAGACTATATTTATTAATGGTAGTATATTATTTATACTATGTCCCAGGACTATTCTTTCTGCTGTGCAAAGATCAAAAAAAGCCTTTTTACTTTAGCAAGAGTAGAGTAATTTGCTAGATGTCAATGGACTGTGTTTTCTGTTCTTCTGCAATAGCTATTCTCTGATGGCTTAAACTGTTTGTTCTTTAACCATAATGTTGTTAAAGAAATGCCAGGAAGTTTATTCATGGTTTATTAATACTGCAGAGGGCCCAATGCAGCAAGATGTCCAGACTTCCAAAAAACAGGCTTGCCAACCATCCCCTTGGCCAGTTTCCAATCAAAGGAAGAACATGATAGCCAAGCTGCAGCTACAATGACTTCAGAAACTGAAAAAATAAAAAGTAGAATGATCCAAGACACAGAGCCCTACTCCAATTTTATACACACCAAAAAAAAAGTCCCAAAATTCCACTCGCATTTTATTTGCACCATCACATAAAGTCCAGACAGGGTCTGTAAGAAAATTTTTTCCCCAAATACTTTTTCAGAGTTCAGGTTACTGTTCTGACACCAAAAGACAAAGCCCCTAACCAACTGCAGTACATTTCTTCATCCTACCATATGCTTTCTTTCCTTGCAGAATATTGATAATTCTGTCATCTGGGTTCCTCTTATCTTTTTGATAAATGAGGCTATTGCCTTCCTAACTTATTAAGGCATTTAGCCTCTCCTTTACATTTGAAACACATATCTGATATACAAAATAATTATGAAGCCCTTCACTAGAAAACTATTTTGGTGAACACCAACTAGACTTAGGATTGCAGTTTCTGAGACCTTTTAAGATTGCTCTCTAACAAGATCACTAGCATTTCCTCCATCAGGGCCAAACACGTTTCCTTTTCAAGGTTAGTGCCTGCAGATTTTTTTCATCTCTGGAATATTACAGGATTAAAAAGGGGTTTTAAAGTGATAGTTTTCCTATGAAAAGTAGCTCAGCTTCTTCTGAAGGCTATTGATCACTCACTTTGCTCTCTATGAAAATTAATGACCATATGGTACATAGAAGTGTGCTATTGTATTCCTTAACAGATAGAGGTTCCCAGCACAAAGTCCAGCAACAGACTCCAAAGGCACTGCGAGGCTGTCCCTCACCATGGTTTGGGGAGCCAGAGGGCAGGGCATGGGACCTTCAACAGAACAGAACAGATTCCACTATGCCCATTCCCAAGCATTCAGCTCCAGCCACCAGGCAATGCCTCCTCGCTTCTTACTCCTCCATATTCCAGAGATGAAAGCAGAGACATTTCAGATGTGATTGCCTGTCCCAGTTGTTTCAACCCTTCATAAAGGAAAGAAATTATTATAAAAGTTGCCCACAAAAGGGTGGCTGTTCTGTATATCTGCAGGACGAAAACATCTGTCATTATATGACATTCAGGCAGCCTCTTTTCTTTTTCATTACATATGCAATGTTGGGAATAATGAGTTTACCAGGGCTCCAAGTCCTGTAAATACAAAGTGTTGATATTTTTTAGAGCATTCTCAAATGCGGAACTACTTCAATAATACGATTTAAATCCAAGGATTATGCATCAGTGTTTCTTCTGTAATCCTTTTTCTTCAAAGAAGTAAAAATTGACTTTATCAAACTGCACAATCACAAGGAAAAATCTGGGAGCCTGACAGGCAGAAGCCACTTACTTTCCATGGTGCACTGTTCCTCACCATCTCAGTGCCAAAACAGTTCTGCAGAGCTGTCACAGGGGAACTTGAGGTAAAATCCTTAAGATTTATATTAAGAAAGAGCTTGCGTATCAGGTGACAGTTATTTTTAAGTCCTCCTAATGAGGTCATGAAGAATTTTGTTTTCAAACACAGTATTTCTGATTCCAAAACTGTAACTTTTAAAGAACCTGACGAGATTTAGACTTAATTTTAACATGTATCTCTAGACGTTTTTAAGGTCCTTTTAAGGTGGCAACAACATTTGAATATGTACCCAGCGCTCCTGACATGTAAGATGAGAAAACTGTTCAGTAAATCTTGTCATTTAGCTCATTGAAATTGGGATTTCACTTCAGGTTTCAGCTTAACAAAACCAGGGATAGCATCCTAAGAGTGGATCTAGCACTTAGAAAGAGGACAAAAATCTGGAGAATTACAATCAAAAAAACCATGGGCAGCAGGTCGAGGGAGGGGATTCTGCCTCTCTACTTTGCTCTCATGTAACCCCACCTGTGGTTACTGCACCCAGCACAAGAAGAAAAGGGATCTGCTGGAGCAAGTCCAGAGGAAGGCCACAAAGAGGCCTGGAACACTTCTACAAACACAGGCTGAGAGAGTTGGGGTTCCAATACCTAAAGGGAGTACAACAGAGCTGGAGAGGGAATGTTTGCAAGGGCTTGTAGTGATAGGACAAGCAGGAATGACTTTAAACCACTTTTTAAGTTCAAAGAGGGCAGCTTTAGATCAGTTCTCAGGAAGAAATTCTTTATTGTGAGGGTGGTGAGGCACTGGCACAGGTTGCCCAGAGAAGCTGTGGATGACCCAGCCCTGAAACTGCTCAAGGACAAGTTCAATGGGGCTCTGAGCAACCTGGGATAGGGGAACGTTCCTTGCTTGAAAGGCAGTTGAAATGAGATGATCTTTAAGGTCCCTTCCAACCCAAACCAATCTATGACACTATAACTTTACAATATGGTTTATTTATTCAGTGATGCCAAGGAGACAGCCTTAGCAGTTTTGGCGTATTTCTCCTATAATGCACAGGAACTTTGTTTGAGGGTCTTTTTAAAGCACAACTAAATAGCAGTCCTTAACAATGCAATATTACTTCATACTGTTAAACACCAGTTCAGGTACTATGTGTTTTGTTTTCTCCTTTCTACTCCGGGCTATTATGACAACATAAAGAAACTTAAAACATTTGTTGCTATTTGTGCTATGTATTGCTGTACTCGGCCCAGAGTCCTTTTCTCTTGTTCATTATTTCTATCTGGAACTGGGAAACTTTTCTTGAAGCAGTATTGTTTTTCATTTGGGAAAAAAAAAAGAAAAAAAAGAAAAAAAAAAGGCAAGAGAAAATTAAGTACTTAAAAGTCTCATGTCTTACAGAGAACATACACCCAGTTATAAATATGCTACAATCAGCACACTACACATTTTATGTAGAAAGAACCAGATGATGGTGGAATTCAGTTCGTGCTAAGAAAGCAGGAATAAGGCTTATAAGAATGCTTACATCTGTCCCTAATTTGCTTGCACATAAACCCACGGTAATCTGCTTCATTGCCAAAGTCATATAAAGAAATTGGGCACCAAGCAGCCTAGGTAATCTTGAACTGGAGGCCCTCCAGCCTAATTAGACACAAATGTCCAGAAGGCCAGAGACTGAAATATGGCATGTAGATTTTGAAATATATGAAGAGACAGAACAGTCTCATTAGCAGCCATCCGGGTGTATGCTTAAGCTTCTGAAGTTCCTTTTTTGACTGAAGGAAGGAGTAAGCCATGTCTATGCCTGAGGCTAAGCACAAGGAAAAGCATCCTGCTCCATCTGGAAATGGCCCCGATCTCCCAGCCCCCATCCCAGCACACTCTTCCTGGGATTTGTGCAACTTTTGGCCACTCTCTTTGTAAAGACATACCCGCAGTCAGACAGCTGATTTAGTATCAATAATGCTGGAAAGCCAAAACATTATAAGTCACTGAAAAATAAGACAAAGAAGCAATTCTGTGGATAGTTTATAGAGGTATTGCTTCGTTATTCACTATTTAGTAGATACATTTCTTAAGAAAGTTTTGCCAGAAGCAATTTTTAAAGTGATAATTTTCCTTATTTCAAACCACTGGCATTTTTTAATTTTTATTGCATCAAACAACTATTGTTGGCTACTTTCTGACTACAAGCTTGTCTCTCTTTGATTTCATATATGTATCTGTTTTATCGAACAATGAAAAACTATGAGTGAATTAAAGAAATAGAGTAGAAGCCCATGACAATTTTTAGGCAGAATAGCTGTGTGAAGAACTGACCTCCATGTTGCAGATTTCAGGCACTTTCAGGGACTATCTATTTTTGGAACCATAATAGCTGCACTTAACTAACCAGAGGGTGTGATACAAATGTTTTTATCAAGTTATCTCCCTCTAAGTTATTTGGAGGAACAATGCAAGGCAACACATTATTTCCTTTTCCAATTTAATTTTTTACATTATCAGGAAATATCACACCGGTCACAAAACCATAAACAACTTTTGGTTTTAGTAAAGTAAAAGGGGCTTTGTGCTTATTTTCTTTTTCTGCAAACACAACACAAAGGAAACAAAGGGACACAGAAGAACCCATAAATCTTGTGTGCAATAAAAAAATGCGGCTAAAGCCTTCTGTTAATTGACATTCAAGGTCAATTTGTACCTTCATTTTTGATACTGTTGTTGTATCAGTCAGTGTCTGAGATCACCAATCAGCCCCATTTTCTTGATAAATTTTATGGGAAGACTATTTGACATCTAACCTTAGCAGCAAGCACCACAGAAGCATTATTATTACAAAATAGGCAAATGTTAAGCGGAGATAATTTTTTTAAGAGCTTTTCCTAAATATCATTTTTAATGTTTTTTGCATTTGTAAAGGTTTTGTTAGGGATTTTTTTTTTTAAGAATATGTACCAAGATATGCACTGTTCTTTTCTGGCCTTCGCTGTGCCTTAGGTTTGAGTTTCAAGGAAAGAAAATAAAGCAGTAGGAAAGGAGTTACTTGGCCACAACGTGGCAAGTCTTACAGCACTGTCCATGGCTGTGCGAGCTCACCCAGCAGTGAGAATCGGGGGATGCCCCTCTGGTAGGGGACCCGCAACCGGCGGGGGGAGCAGAGCCTTGGCCCGCGGGCCTGTCTGCCTCCGGGGACACGCAGACAGACATGAGCTCACCGCCCCCGCAGGAGCCAGCTCTGCTCGGAGCCACAGCCTCGGCACAGAAACCCGTGCCCAACCTGATGCGTCTGCGGCCAGCACGGCGAGCCGAGATCAGGCGGCAGCACCCACCCCGAGTGCCCGGGACACCGCCCGGAGCGCCCGGCGGGCACGGAGCAGGCACCGCCACTGCCCTGCTGACAGTGGGCCACAAGGCACCAGCGTGTCCTTCGCTAAGGACAGATGTAAACATGAAGAAATAAAGGGGAAAGCGGGCACGCCTTGGCTGCTTGAAGCGCATGAAAGGGCAGAAGGCACCTGAGAGCCCAGGCCCACGCTAAGGCAAAGCGCCCCGAGCGCTCCCGCAGCGGCGGTGTCTGGGACGGGGCGGGAAGTGGGGACGGAAGAACCCGCCCAGCACGAGGAGGCCGTCGGCGAAGCCAAGCAATGGAAGTGGGTGCGAAGGCAGGTTCCCCAGGCGGGCAAAGCAGGGTGGCAGAGGCGGAGGGCAGTGAGGGGGAGGCCTGCGAGCCCCGGCCTCAGGGAGACAGAGCTCAGCTCTGAACTGAGGCGCTGTACCCTCCCGAGACAGGTGCGCCATGCACGGCCCGGGGCGAGCCCCGGTGCCCGAGCCGAGAGCTGTCCTGGGCCCCTGCATCGCCCCGACCCCGCCACGGGCAGCAACCCCCTTACCTTTCGCTGCGGGCGGGGCCGCTGCTCGCCTGGCCCCCGGCTGCTCCAGCCGGGAGCGGCGGGGCCTGCCCGGGGCTCCCCACGGGGCAGGGCGGCCAGGCCGGCCCGGCCCGGCCCGGCCCGGCCCGGCGGCGAGGCGCTCCCGAGGCGCTGGCCGGGGCCGGCGGCGGCGCGGAGCCGAGCGGGGAAGCCCGGGCTCTCCCGGCTCCCCCGGCCGCCGCGGCACCTGTTGCCAGGGAAACCCAGGTGTCTCCTCATCCGCGGCCATCCCCGGCGCGGCGGAGGGGGCGAGGGGCGCTCGCGGCGCGCTGGAGGCGGCGGAAATTTAACAAGCAGGTTTTTCTGCGAGGGGCTGGGAGTGTGTCTTTGGGCAGGTTTTCTCCTACTTTTGGGCACAATAAGCCAGCTCGTCTGTTAAGCTAGGGCCTGTTTCAGACATGAGTAATTGTGATTTGGACAGAAACTGCCAGTCCTTGCGAGCCCAGAGAGGCTCCTGTGTCCTGGCCTTGCAGGACTCCGTGGAACAGGTGCAGAAATCATGAGCGGATTTCCTTTGGCTTTCTGACAGTAGAGAGCGATGTCATTGCATTGACTGGTTCGGCAGCAGTTCTGTCTGTAGCATAAGGGCATGCCAGTGTGGAGGAGAAGATCACAGAAATTACGCTACTCAAAATTTGCCTCCATTCCCTTCTGCTACACGACTATTTTCCTTGCAGTTAACAGCTAATCGGTTCCAGGAATTTGATGGAGGCTGTGTATTAAGGTAACTCTGCAGCTCGTTGGGCTTGCCAGCACCCACTCAGCCTTAAGGCTGACTCTTTGTGCCACTTCTGGCTCTCTCTGACTGAAGACTTCTCCTTTCTTTTGCAGCAGAAAGGGTGGGTCTCTCCATTTGGATCCTTATGGTACTCCTTTATTTCCAAAATCCTGCAGTACTCTGCCTGTAAACTAAAATAGTGCCTTACAATAAAATTAAAAATTAATTTGACAATTTCTGATCATATATTCATTACCATTAATTTTCTTATAAGCACTTGAAATTAACTTTTCCTACCCATGGAGAATTTAGAAATTGTTTTAGAAATATTTCCTGCTTCAAAAAACAAAAATGAGGCATGACTGTATATATTTTGGATATGTTAATAAGCAAGAAATGTATACGATTTTATTAAATTTAATACGTCAAGACCTGACAGACGGATGGATAGCCTCTGCATAGGCCATGTCCTGGCACTGGGAGCTCAGAAGTAGATGTTACAATCCCATATTCTTCTGCCAATAGTACTGGGGAAAACCTGACACTGGGCAACAGTGATTTCTGCCCCATAGGCTTTTTAATCCGATAAAAAGTCACCAGACAGTGGCTGGCACTCCCTAATCCCAGTAAAATCACATCTGATTTCAGCATGTGTACCCTCTCTCCCACATGGCTGGGCTGGAGTCACTTCTGAAGCTCCAAACCAATCCTATCCTAACAAAAACCTGCTTGTAGAGGCACTGCTGCTGTTGTCTTGGAAGGGGAGAAATGCGGTCAAATTAGAGATAAGGATATTTTGTTTCCTGATACATCCTCCTGCAGCAGTTGCTATGGTTTTGCACATTCTGAAGTTGTTTTGCCACATCAGCACTAAAAACTGTCATAAAACATCAAAGGCATCAGCTGAACAAGAGGCAACTCGGTGCCCGTGCTATGAGCTCATTTCATTTTCTGTGTCAAGAGATGCCACAGGTAGTTTTCAGAGTCTATCAGATCTTCAGACCCCCTGCACACTGACCCGCAAGGCAAGGTCCTGTACTTTTCCCTTGTTTGAGCAAGACTAAACACTCTTTTGTGAATTAGGACATATGCTGTGTGTAGCATGTGCACTAATAAATGATCAGTAATTCCTTCTTCCTCACTTCTTTGCATAATTATTTCACCTTTCTCATGTGAGAGATGAATCTTCAGTTTAATAAATACCCCTGAGAGCATGAATTGCCTTTCAGTGAGCTTGGGGGCAATCTATCCTCTTCAAGCATTCAACTTACTGATCCAAAAAAGAGAAACTTTATATACTGTTGTGGCAATTATCTTTCCAGGATGTAAGAGTGCTTCTCTTCTTTCTGTTGTTGTTTCTTGACAGGCTTAAAAAAATCACATAGAGAGGGAAACAAAACCAAACTCAAAGTTTTCTCTCAGTGCAGTGAAACTGCAATGGGTATTGTTTATTTGCAGAAATACCTGACATAGCTTAATTCTGAAGAATACAAAAAACAAGAGTAACTTTAGAGATTTTTTTTTCTAATGCTTTTTGGCCATGACTATTGTAAAGTTCATGAAACTTGTGTATGTGTAACGCCAGAGAAATGGGCGTTTTTAAGGTCCCAGTTGGTCACCTTGCATGAACTCACAGTTCATGAAATGAATAAGACCAGGAGTAAAATGAAGATTAAAAGGGGTATGAAAAGAACTGATGGTAGTTTTTGAATATGCTGATTCTTTGTGGCTGGCATTCAGATGACAGCTGACCTTATAAAACCTACCAGGAATAAAGATTTTTACCTGCCATTTTGTCTCGCATACAACAACAGCCCCAAGTCTGAAGTATTTTTAATCAGGTACCTGCAGAACATCACAAGATTTAGATATTTTGGTCTTTTGTCACATGCACTCTTTCATTTTTCTCATAAAAGAAGGATTCAATTAACTGAGTCACAGCAAAGAAACCATGCAGAATTTTATCAGAAGGGTTATATGCAAAAACTATGTGCTACTTCACTGAAAACTGATGGCACCAGTCCAGTAACTAACATATGCTATGGCGACGGTGACACCACATGGGAGTGATGGGCTGGGCTGCAGGGTGAAAGGAAGTGCTAAGCACAGTACACGGTAGACGGAGGGAGCTATTCCAGGTTTATCTTCCTGTGCTATTTTTAAGTTTTTAGATTAAATCTGATCTCGATACAGTCCTTCTTTCCACACATTTGGGAGTCAGCACAGCACACGCACATGGAAAATACTTTCCAGTTACAGCATGAACAAGCTGAGCAGGAGGGACTCACTGCAAGATTACCATCCAAATCACCATCTGCCCGAGGGAAGGGACAGCATGTAGTTGCACTATTCCTGGAGAAAAGAAAGGACCGGGTAGTTACCAAGTCTTCCTTGCTCTCTGCAGAAAGTTGGTACAGCCCACCTCAAGAGGTTTATTCCTGCAGTGGCTTGTTCATGCTGCCAGTGGCTTTAGCAAAGACACAGGTTAACCTCTTCTTGTATCCTTGCCTCAAAGTTTCTTTATTGCAAGCCCACACATTTTGGGGTGTGGAGGAGGGAAACAACAAAAACAGGACTAAGAATGTGGTTCCCTAAAACAGGAGAAAGAGGAGGTAGGATGAGAATATATTTCTCCTTTTACACCTATGGCTTTGTCCTAGCCTACATCTTCTGAGGATGTTCACAGGCCAGCCCCATTTTTTACTGTTTACCATGACACAGTTTCTTCAAGTAACAGAGTACTTAGGATAAATGTCAGACCTGAATTATGGAAAAAGTAGTCTGAACATCTATTCTTTACATAAACAAGGGCTTTTGTAAAAATTATTTGGTCATTTAACAGTGGAATTGGACCATCAAAGAAGAGGAAACTCCTGCGGACTATTTTCTGAAATGAATGATCTGTCTACAAAGACCAGTTCTCAGAGCAAACCCCTAAGATGGTAAAAGGGAAAGGCTGTTTAGTTACTCCGTGTAATCTCTACCATAAGCTCTTATCCCACAGGTGTAAAATAACAACATCTGATCTGAAACCATCCGTAGAGCTGCTAAGTAAACATATAAGAACCCAAAACTGTAAATAAAACTGCTGTCAATTGTAACCTGTTGCCAGTGGAAATGAAGGTGTAGGAAAAGTCAAGAAAAGGTCATTCTGTTCCTCACTTTGCCTCCCAGCTCTCAGCTGCTTTTACTCCAGAAGTAGTCAGACCCCCAAAGCTGTTTATGTTTATGTTAGTTGTTTCATAACATGCTAAGGAGCTGGCCTAAAAGGCACAGGCAGATAGCTTATTCCAGAGAAGCCCCTTCCTGTCCACGTCCATGACACTCCCTAGCTTTCATGGGGGCATAGAGAATTGCTCCTGCAGACCCACCCAGATCAGCAGGATTCCACTTTGCCATGGCACAGACACTGGGGAGCAGCCAGTTACACCAGCAATGCTCTCTTTCCCTGATGTCAGAGAAGCATGAAGAGCTTATAGGTAAACTGAGCACTGAGTCTGACGTTTACAAACCAAGAGCAAGGCTAGGTGAAATGTCTACAAGCATAGAACTTTCATTCACAGTTTTCAAATGTTGTGCTTCACAGAAGTCAAAAGCTCCCACTAGTCCCTCAGGAACCTACATGGGATCAGAAAATAATTTTACCTAGCACAGAAGACAGCTGTTACTGATGTTACTCTGATCAGGTTTGGCACGTTCCTGGAGGTTGGTAGCTCATTGGACAGTATCACCATTATGTTGGGTTTGCTTCTCTGCTATATGGATGCATAATTTAAGATGGTGAGATGAAACTTAGCGCACAGAATTCTACTTGCTTTATTCCTAGTTCAACAATTGCAGTCATTTTATATCTGTATATAGCACTTACTTCATATTGAAATAACTCATGTACCATGTTATATTTCTGCACTGAGCCTCTGCCAGTTTCAAATCAGTCACCTCTGTCAAGTCCCATAGGATAAGAGGGCCTGTAAGACCTATTCAAAATAATTTTTTTACCCTAGATGGCCAAACATGATCTAACTTCCATCACCAACCAGGTGCCAGGGGAAGAGCAACCAATGTGGAGAAAGGCTGTTGGAAATGGTATTCCTGCCTATGTCATACCAGCTGCTGAACTTCTGCTCTTTTGTTATCTGAATCTGCACTTGCAGTGCCTGCCTGGACAGCCTCTTATTTTAATTGCTATTACTTTCAGTGACATTAATCTGGGGGAGGGAACTTAGAGTTAAAGCAGCATATTTTATGTTTATGGAAATGATAATCATGTTCAGAGAGGAGATTAAAAGGGTTCTCGTAATGATGGCAGTGAAGACAGAAGATAGAGCTTTCATTTCCATAAAGCATTAAGCAAACCCTACTTTACTGCCAACACAATCTGCTGCTGGCTCTAACTATTTATGTTTATTTTTATGTATTTATTATGTGTTTGTCCCCTGCTGTCAAGGAGACAGACTTCTGCTCCTTACCTTTCAGGAATGCATTAATCCTGGTGATTGGTTAATATATGGGGAGGGAGCAGAGCAAGGGGAACACGAACTGCAGCAACCTAGTGCAGTGTAAATCCTGGGAAGAAGCTGAACTAGATAGAGATGTTCTTAATCCTGACGATTACAAGCAATGAGAATGCACAGAACTCAAAATAACACTCCTGGATAATAGCAGACTTTTTTGTTTTTTCTCCAAGTGGAAATTTTATTAATGCATCCCAGGTTGGAGTTTTGAGACAACAAAATACAAGTTGATGCAGAGTTAATTCTCATTTCTGTTGCTGGCCCCAAAAAAGCAGGTGTCGTCATGGGCTGTTGGCTGCCTCCTGCCGTGCACAGGGCACAGTGATTAGAACAGCATGAAAAGCCCGGTGAAGCCACCAGAGCTGGCACGGGGCAGTGTGCCTAACAGAAAAGCAGTGGGGGAAGTAGTCTCTTGATGGGTGATGTCGCTGTAAATAAGCCTTAGGTTAGCCCAGAAAAATTCAGTTAAAACCTTACTTTATTCTTGTTTTCTCGGTTGCCAAATTTGCTGAAACTCCACTGGCTGTATGACTAATCATGCCTGTTAGTATTTCCCCCCCTGTGGTGAACCTAAGTAAAGTTACATTCAGAACACTCATTACAAACCCAAAAGCATTGAAGGAAAAGACAAGGAAGGGAATCCTAAATTCTGAAATTCCCCAATCCTGTCCAACTGTACATCTGTCATCTTCTAAACCCTATGAATGCCTTAACTTTTAAATTATTTTTAATAATGTGATAGTTTAATCCTTTCCTTGCTGGTTCATCACAGGGACATCAGTGATCCAATCAGATGTTGTGGGAGGTGAATGGATCAGGTACACAAATGAGCTCTAGTAACAGCAATTTAAATGTCTCCCCCACTCCATACCTCCTCTCCACAGCCTCCATAGCAACCATGTTTTTCAGAATCTTTGTAAAGATTCTCAAAAATTGTGTCTCCAGGGGAAAGTAAACCCCTAAAATCACATTAAAATTCTGAAGCAGGAAAACCAGACAATTCTTGCACAAAGCATAAGAGGGAAACATATCAAAATCTGAACCTCCAAGTCACACATCAGTTCCAATTTTACAGTTTTCAATTCCATCATTGCCAGTTTTCAGCATCATTATAGCCTTGTGATGCTTTTAAATACTAGGAGGGAGGGAGGGCTTTTCAGTGCAGCTCTAGTGAAACCTGTGTCTAATGATTATTTAAAGTAATTTATAACCCATAAAGCATTCACAGCAAGGCCAGTATCGCAGTATCTAGTGATATTTATGAGTTTGCAGGTCCCAGTTCTATTAATATGAATAATATGCAGATTAATAATGAGATAAAAAAGTGGTTATTATTCGTCTTTCATTAAAAATAATAAGTGAGCAATCTGCAACCTACTGACATCTGGAATCATGGTTTGTGTTATCTGCAGATTTTGCTTTGTTTGCAGAGAATGGGTCAAATCATAAGTGGTTTATGGTGCTCTTTAACATACAGCTATGGCATGAATAGGCTGAGAAGACAGATGCCAGGCAAGTCAGCAGTTTACTGATTTGACATTCACTGCATTTGCAAGGTTAACACAACTTCTGTCCTGAACAAAAAAGAAATCAGGGGCTTCTACATTTCCACTGAACCAGATGAATGCTGGTGGTTGCAAGGAATAAGGACACTGCTGTCACACAAGAACCTGCATTATGGCAGAGAAAAAGCCCAAAGGGTAAATATAAAATTCTCTGCTTTCTGAGGCAGCATTTGTGCAAAATGTATGTATGCATAAATACTTCTAAACATTGTTTTATTGCCTTTCATTAGGGAAAAATGTGGTGGTTACAGAAAAGCAAGCATCAAGCTTTCTTTAAAAATAAATTACAGTATCAAGCCTAAATTAGCAAATCTGCAACTGCTCTGTAATACCCTCCTGAACCTAAATGTGTGTTGTAAGAGGTCTTTTATACAGAAAGCAGGCCATGAATTAACACAAAAAGCAAGGAATCTGATATGGAGTAAGGTACTTAAGCCGTGCAGAGGGGAGATTTAAAACCAGGTCTTTGTATACCAGGTAAATAATAACAAATACATCACTAGAGAATCAGGCAAAGCCAGTGGGAAGGCGCCCTTCCTGCATTTATCTCCTCTCTTTTTACAAAGTGCAGCAGCAACACTTTGATTCTATTTTGCTAGAATGTAACTTCTGGCATTGTATGTTGTCCAGTGCCTCTGCTGGCATTTTGTTTTGGATCTCTCTAGATCCACACCACAGCAGCAGCAGCAGCATTACCCTCATGATATAGTGCTGCAATCCCTACAACTGTGTATCATTAGTGGGAAATCATTTTAATACTCTTGTAAACACCATCAGAGAGCCAGGAGACTATTTGTATTTGTTTTACTGTCATAGACTAAACTGCCTTATTCCAACCCTGTCCATCAAATTAGTATTGGACCAGGTTCAAAGCACTCTAAACCTGCCAACTCCAGTCTGGCTTGAACTTTAATAGAACCAGGCAACCATTTTCCAGTGCAGACACTGCAAACATATCAGTTGCAAATACATATATTGATAAGGTGCCTTGGCTCCATCATACAGAAGGCTGCAATCTCCATGGTGGAGGCACAGCACTTTGTTCCAAAGGTTTTGTCACAGGTTTTATACTTCACATTGGCAGAACTTTTCGTTTTCCCCACATGGAGAAAATGTAGGTGTATAAAATATTGGATAATCTTCTTACATAAAACATTTTTATGTAAGAATGCAGTCTATATTTAGTCCAAAGTCTTCCCCTCTGAGGTAACTCTTGGTTTTAACCCAAGAAGAAGGAGAAATCTTGGCAGAGCGTTGAAAGAGATTTTCTGACCTAGTCACTGGAAGAGATAGTATGATTTTTAGATAAAAGTTACACTTTTCTTTCAAAAAGACTGAATATTCAGTTCAGCCCACCACAGTTAACTATAAAACAAAACTCTTAACCAAAACATGTTTGCTGAGAGGGGTTTTCAAGCCTTAGCTGGGTGGGAGGAACAGCAGGTGACCTGGGAGCACAGGTAGCCAGGGAGCTGAAAGCACCATCCCACAGAGGCACCAGGATGAAGTTTGCTCAGTAAAGAGGGGTGGCACTGATAGCTGCAGAGCATTTGTGAGGGTGTAAGGGTGTACTGCAGTAGTGGTGAACCTCAGTCTGCACTTCCAACTCTTCTTTTAGCCACTGCTGCTGGAAGTTTGGAAGGAATCCTCATCTGCCCAGTCAAAGGCCAGGTCTATATTAAAAATATTTGCCAGAAAGAACTGCAGTCACAAGGAACAGGAAGACATGAAGGTGATTAATGCATTTTTTTCAATGCTGAAAAAGCCCTGTGGACAGTTCCCAGAAGCAATGCTGGTAACAAGAGAAATTCTGAGTGACTGCACACGCAAGCACATTTCTTTTAGCCTTCATTTTTGATCTTTTTTGTTCACTTTCTGTCAACAGGAAAGTGTTCAAAGCTAAGCTCCACTGCTTGCAGAAATCAAGATGTTAGCTTGCCTCTCAGCTGCAATCAAAATTTGAATTGTATGTTTAATAAATTGGGGTTGTGATGGTTAGCTACAAGAGCTAACAAAAGTATCTCTTAGGATTTGCATAGCAATCCTATGCAGGGGGAGCTTCCAAGTACAACTATCAAATATTCACAAGTGTTTGTAACCTTTTCACTTGCGTCCAGATGCTCTTCCCTGTACCATGCTGTGCAGGAACTGCCACTAAAATCAGCACAATTCCCAACAGAAAATGCTACTCAGCTTGAGTAAAGGTGACAGAACCGAACCCTTGGAGGGGGAGGATGAGAAAACTCAGTATTAGTTTGAATAATTAATGTATCTGAGAATATCCTAATCTCCTTATGAAGAGAGAGGCAAAATCTAAATACATTATTCATGATGAATTATTCAGTCAGCTGTGTATGAATTATCCTGGGAATATTTCACTGGCTTTTAAAACTTCTTTCTTAGAACAAATAAATCTAGCTTGGGAAAAACATCCCCTTTAGTGGCCAACCACATTTTCAAACTTTCAAATTTTCAGTCTGTCAGCCAAAGATAAATTTGAAATGTTTCCTAGCATTTGTATCTACTGTAGCATCATCTAGGAACCCAAGCAATACATTTGCATCATAGTAGCATCATGTAGGAATCCCAGTAATAGCTTCTTATTATCTTCAGTACAGACAAAGATGTGACTATAATGCTGTTAGACTCAAATGAAAGAGTAAATGTATTCTAACACCATGAGATTTTATAAGACCATAACACCATGAAATTTTATAAATCTAAAATTCTGGAAAGAAGGACTAATTGTTGACTAAACATACAGTTGTATATGCACACCTTCAAGACCACCTCCACAAAAAGTAATGTGTTTTCAATGTCACACCTGCCACATGAAGTGAGACAATTTTTCCTAGGATTCCTTCACTTGGCAGCCCTACTGCCAAAACCTCAGAAGCTTAAGGGATGGATGCATCTATGAATAAACAAGATAGCTGGATTTCAATTTCTCAGCTCTGAAATCTCTTGAGTGCAATATACTTAATTTTTTTTTTTCGCAGAGATTTGTACACTCAAAATTATCAAGGTGGGAGAGGTTTAATATATTCATGTATAACAAGACAAGCCCACTCCAAATTCATCAGAGGAGACATCAGATCAAGCAACTTAAGTTTCTCCATTCTTTGCATCCCTCTATTTTTTTCTTTGGTAGGACAGTTGACAGAAAACCTTGTGTCCCTAGTAGAATATAGAAGGGTAACGCAGCAGATGTCACAGCTTCTCCTTTGCTTATTGTAATGCAATGAAAGGCTTATGAGACAGACTAGTGGGAATGTCAGGTGTTTAAAACTCTTACAGAAAATACCCAAGAGCAAAACCTTAGTACTACAATGCCACAAGAAAAGTTTCACCAAGCTCAAAAAAAAGAAACAAGCTGGAAAAAACTTCATAGCCTTTTAAGCCAAGACAGAACAAGGAAAAAGGGAGGATAAGAACTGACATCACAGATGGAAAATGGAAAACGACTATGACAGATCTCAAGCTTCAGTGAGAAACTCTGCTCTGTCTCAGCAGGGGGACCTTTTGAATCACATTTGTGATTCTTACTTCACTTATTTAAGGTCTATTTTGCTTTAAATCCTGTGTTCATTCCTAGGTATTTTCTCTCTCTTAATTAAACCTTTATATCAGACTTTTATTAAGATAGAAGCAAAGCCTGTATCTTCCTCATTTTCTCAAGGTTATCTTCTGAAATAGGATTGAATTCTTTTAATGGAAAGAGACAGGGGAGAGAACTGCTAAACCTATGGGAAAGTTGTAATTCCACAATTATTTCTAAGAATACAAAAGATTGTTGTATCTTGTATCTGGACAATCCAATTAGCTTAATATCTGGGTATTAAGCAGGCTGCTGATCATGTTGGAGAACTGACCTATTTCAATGGAAAACTGTTGTATTTGCACAGCAGTCTCAGTTCTGCTCAGTAGCCGTTTCTTCAGAATCGTCCTGAAATTAACCATGGGCCATCACTGCTCAAAGAAGGAATGGTAACTTGTTCTTGAAAATCACAGGCACTACAATACCTGTTCACTGACTCGTATGCACCACATCAATATGGCCAGATTTTCATATGGGTATCCCCAGCTGCTGAATTCACAGGTTTGTTTTCTAAACAAGGAATTTGCTAATGGTCTCTGGATCCATAAAATATTTTATCATTTTTACATTTCAGAGCGTGAAAAGTCTTGCTGGCTTGAAAGTGTTCAATAAATACATATCTCAAAAGCAAATTTCCCTCCCCTTTCTCTTTCTTTTTTCATCTTTGAATGACATGGAGTGACACAGCATTACTGAGTGTTATCATAACTTAGAAACTGTGTTTTGGAGGGGGCTTTTTGTCCTGTGCTTGGTTTGCTTCACTAGTTCACTCCACACTTTGGAGTGTTTCAAGCTGCAACCAAGAGCAGAGCCTTGCAAAGCTGGTTCCCCTCTGCCACCCACTGTGAGTGCTTTTCCTGTCAGCAAAGGTGCCAGATCTCTGGACTCCCCAGGATATGACAATCTCCATAGATGCTGCAGCCCCAGTCACAGCTCATCCCCCTAGAGAAGGGATAGAGCCAAACAAAGTTATTGTCTATGCTGGGACAGCACCATACACAGCATAGGGGATTTCTTCTTCCTTGCTTAAGTCTAGTTTATGATGCCTAAAACATCTGCATTTACCTCCACAAGCCCTCCTGATACTCTTTTAATCGGTGACAACAGAAATGGAAATTACAGAGATGTAAATCATCAACAAGAATTAGTTAAGTGTTTGGTAAGGAAAGTTTCACAGTTTCAGAGGTGAGAATTTTTGTGTCACCTTCACGTTTCATTTTCATTCTCAAGCTTTGTGTTGATCTCCTTCTAGACAAGGTAATTGTTGCACAGAAGACCTTTTTAAATCTCAGAGATCTGCATGCTTTAAAAAAAAAATAGAGAGAAAATTTTAAAAATCAGAAAACATAAAATTAAGTGATGTTTGGAAAATAAGTCCTATAGCAACATATCATGCAAAACATTTGACACTCACACATGACATCTTTGTCTAGAAACTGGAGAGACATGGATTTGACAGATTGACCACTTGGTGAATAAAAAATTGGCCAGATGGTTGCACTCAAAGAGTTGTGTCAATGTTTCAGTGTCCAGGTGGAGGCCAGTGACCAGTGGTGTTCCTCAGAAGTCACTACTGGGATCAGCACTGTTTAAAATCTTTGTCAGTAATATTGACAGCAAGTTTGCTGACAATGCCAAGCTGTGTGGTTGTCGACACGCTGGAGGGAAAAGATGTCATCCAGAGGGATCTTGACAGGCTACAGAAGTGGAGCTATGCAAACCTATGAAGTTTAACAAGGCCAAGCGCAAGGTGCTGCACCTGAGTCGGGACAATTCCAAGCACAAACACAGGCTGGGCAGAGAATGGATTGAGAACAGCCCTGAGGAGAAGGACTTGAGGTTAATGGTTGATGAAAAGCTCAACATGACCCGGCAAAGTGCCCTTGCAGCCCAGAAACCAACCACGTCCTGGGCTGCTTCAAAAGCAGTGGGGGCAGCAGGGCCAGGAGGGGATTCTGCCCCTCTACTCTGCTCTGCTCTCAATAAATCCCCCTTGTAGTGCTGCATCCATCTCCGGGCTTCCCAGAACAGGAAGGATACAGACCTGGAATGAATCCAGAGGAGTCTGTGAAGATGATCAGAGGGCTGGAGCACCTCTTCTACAAAGACAGGCTGAGAGAATTGGGCTTGTTCATCCTGGAGAGGCTCTCAGGACAACTTCTAGCAGCTTTCCAGTACCTAAGGGGCTACAAGAAAGCTGGAGGGGAATTTTTCACAGGCACGTGTAGGGATAGGACAAGGGGGAATGGCTTTAAGATGAAAAAGGGTAGGTTTACGTTAGATACTAGCAAGAAATTTTTCGCTGGTGGGTTGGTAAGACACTGGAACAGGTTATCCAGAGAAGCTGTGGATACCCCATTCCTGGAACTGTTCAGGGCCAAGTTGCCTGGAGCTCTGAGCAACTTGGTCTAGTGGAAGGTGCCCTTGGCAGGGAGATTGGAACTACATGATGATTTTCAAGGTCCCTTTCATTCCAAACCATTCTATGACTCCGTGATATTAAGAGGACTACTTATTCAATCTAAAGGTAATAAAATATGTAACTGCCAGAAATAAATAAAGTTAATAACTAAGAATCAAGATCACTTTCTTATGTGGCACTCTTCATAAACACTCTTCATAAACAGACCTCAAAGAGCTTTGTATGGGACATCACTCTCATAAAGACAAAAACCACTTATTTTCTATTATATTAAAAATATCATTTAGCATTTCAGTCCAGAAGGTGACACATCTCCCTGAAAAGGACTTACTTTCTGAAATTTCCTGTACATGGTCATAGATATAAAGTTGGATGAAGAACATTCAGGCAAGGAAAGAAATTGACTCATATGGGAAAGAACTGACCTCGTATGAGGTTACCAGAGCTATTTCTCTTCTTGACCATTTTAGCAGTTCTGTGCAGAAGGCAGTTTAATTGCTCATGCCTTTCATGATATAAAATGTCTTAAGGCATAGAGGTCATCTCTAATTTCCTCCATAAAATAGTTTACCACAGAGTTTTTGCAGGAAGGGATATACCAGAAGATCACTGGCTATTTGGATTACTCATCGGGGTCTGATATTATGGTATGTTTAAAATAATTATGAGAAATTTAAAAATAATGTCCACGTTAACTAGCAAGAAAAAGAAGCTGGGGCTGTAAAATGTGATATTTCCTGCTAAAAGATCCCCAAACTCTTTCATTCGTCCAGTGGAAGCTGCTCGGTGCCTGAACCCTCTCGTGCAGCAGTAGGCAATAAAACTCTCATAAGTGGAGAATTAGCCCAGCCATCAGAGCAGTGTGCTTCTTACCTCTCTCAATTGGCCCTACCTCTGCTTTGAACAGCTCACTTGATAGATAATTCAGCAAATCAGCATGTTACCTCTTCAGTGATTTTATTCATTCTAAGTCAGGACTATACTGCAGGATGAAAACAAATCCTAGGGAAGCCATCAGATCCAGCCAGGCATGGCTGGCTCCTGCGTTGTTCTTCTGCTGCCAGCTGTCATGGCAGAGCTGGATGTGATCAATACCACCTCCCACCAAATGCCAGCATTTGTCATCTCAGTGAAAAGTGACACGGTTCAGAAATTAGAACTGTAGAAGGAAATTCACATAGCAACCAATGAACACCAGTCACAGAACACAAAATCGTATTACAGCCAGTGGCTAACCCACCAGTGCCCACACACTCCAGCTTTGAAGGAAGCCTTATAATTAGAAGAATAGCATTTATTGAGGTGGTATCTGTATCAGGCTTCAGTCCTAAGGGTAGAGATGTCATCTCAAATGTTACCTGAATATCTAGGAAGGTGTGAGATCTTTGGAAGCTTTTAATCATTTTGGAACTCCTTTTAGGCTGAACTTACTGTCTCTGCCTTCTGTTTTCCTTTCCTCCTCAAATTCTTTGATTTATCTGATCCACTTTTTGCTCCAGCTGAAGTCAGTTGGAGTTTCACCTTTGATTTCACAGAGCTTTGGCCTTGCCAATATAAAGGAATTAGTCTTTTCTGATGTGGGTAGTTGGGTGTTAATGGTGTAAGACAAGGGAAAGGCAAAGGTCATGGACAGGAAGACTTGTCTCTCCTGTACACAGATAGATAAAGCAAAACAGAAGGGGAGAACAAGTCAACACTGATAAATGCCAACACTAAAGAGCCATCATATAAGGCTAGATGTTGATGGGGAAAAGGATAGGGTCCCAGATCAAACAAAACAAGCAAACAAACAAAAACACAAAACAAAACAAAAAAGAAAACCACATTTCAGGCCAGTGCCATCACAAGAGACATTACAGTAGTATGTATCAATGAGCTCTGGTGTGGATGGGGGTGCTGCTGCCCCAACTCAAATCCTCTCTATCTCCTGGGAGGGGAAAGACTGCCAACATCTTTGAATCTGTTGGGTTTATGCCACAACATCCACAGAATCTATGTGATTTACTACTGCCCTATGTGCAGTAGTTGTCACAACTACAAGGAGCTTCATTTTCAACTACTCACAGGACTAACACAGTTTTCATGCTAGAGTTTGTGTTTGCCACTGGGGCCCACCCTGTTCACCTGGCCATTTTGCAAAAGTGTCCAAAAGCTGGAAGCAGCACCCTTATGTTAACATCCTGTCTGTATCTCCATTCTTTCACCATAGTACCTGCCACCTTTGCTGGGAAGGATGTCCAAAAAGAGAGAGATTATTTACAAAATAGAAAAGGATTTATAAACAATGAGTCATTCATATTCCCTCTGAGACTGAGGCAAATCTCAACAGCTGAAGAAAGGAACATAAATGCCAATGGAGATGGTTTGGAAGGAACAATAATGTGCATGTTTGAGCCTCCAAATATGACCCTTTGGGATAGCTACCTGTCTACCAGGGATTTTAGGTCCCAAGCCTTAAGCTCATATTACAACAAAGTTAGGAAATGAGCCAGCTCTGTGATTAAAGCTAGGAACAGTGCAGCCCACAATACATTTTTTGAATGAAGCTCAATTTCATATTATACTGAGACTTTTATTATTTTCTGATAAGTATTTTCTGATACACTTTGTAAGAAAATTATGATACTGTCACAAATAGATAGCTCAAGTTCTTGCCTTGCATTTGGACATTTATTAGGGAGTGAAGTCCCTTTTGGGGGGTATTAGTTGTCACAGGTGGATACAGATCAGTGAGGTATAAGACCATTTATTTGTTTGATAGTCTGTAAAAACGTCAGGTAAATTTATCCTAGTATATTAATACTGAGAGATACAAAATGCAGAAGACACAAGGAAAAGGGAGAGGAAGCAGTACAGGAAGAGCTTGAGCCAGGGAATACAGAGGGTAGCTTCCCGTCCTTAAACTGATCCAAGTCAGTGAGGACCACATACAGGTACTTTGATGCAGACACTACTTCTGTTTGGAATGCAAAACAAACCTGTGCATGGCTGAACTCTAATCTGTAGCAAATACAAACTACTGAACCACTACTAAGTGACAGAAGCATTTACTTAGCAGTTTCTCAGACAAATCTTCACTTTGCATGTTGACAGATTCCCTTGTAACAACAGTCTAGAGATTTGCTTGGTTGACTTATTGATTATTGAAAGCAGTGCTTTAATGCTGACTTTCCCAGAAGACCATGCAGCATGTTTGATTTTAACTATCCCTTGCCATTAGTAAGTGTAAATATTCATTTTCAGAATTTAAGCTTATTAGGCACATATCTACGAAAGAATAATGGTTCATGAGAGATGAAAGCAACCGGGGATTTTGTCAGATGAGATCTAATAAAAAAATTAATGTTATAAGCTCTTTGTCTCCATCTGCCATCAAGCAAAATGAGCTTAAAATATTGGCAATGATTAGCCTGGGACCATTCAGGCAATATGTTCTCCGTGGAACAAGGTCCACTTCCTGCAAAGATAGGCACATATATATGTGTGTGTGTACACACACACATATTCTTACATCCATGAATCTGGATCCCTTGTATGATGGGGTAAGTATTTACAGAATCAAAGCTCAAAGGTGCCACAGGCCGAGAGTGCTGCTGCCTTGACAGTGGCTAAACTAAAGGTTAAAATATAGTTTTTCTCTCAATTTTGACTGAGAGTTATTTTTACAGTGAAAAAGGGAATAAATTCAGTTGCGAGGTTTTTTTATACAGCTGTCATGGCTACCTTTTCATGCTAGCAATGCCTTAGCTACAGGGAGAAAGGGTCTGGCCACAGCACTGCCAGGGCAGGTGGCAGGGGCAGGAGGGCAAGTCAGAGCAGGGACCTCTCCCCACAGCCCCATCCCACTGCCCAGAAGTGGCAAGCAGAGCTGGACTGGGGGCTGTGGCCCCAGGCAGGGGAATGGAGCAGCTCCGAGGCCAGCAGGGGTTCAGAATCAGTGTCAGATGTGGGCAGGAGTGGCAGAGCTGCAGAAAGCTCGGACAGTGACCAGCGGTGAGGGCTGAAGATGAAATGCAGCTGAAGCTCCTGAAGGCATCCCAGCCCCAGTGAGGTTTCCTGCAGCCTTCCTCCCACAGCTCTGCCTCTGAGCTCACACTGGGTTTCTCCAGTGCACCCTGCAGCACTGGCCTTGGACATACATCTCAAAATCCTCTGGGGCTCTGTGTTTCTTCAGGACCCCATAAGAAAAGGGCAACACTTTATTTCTTTTAGAAGACACTTTTTCTTCTCTGTGTAAAAAAACCCGTCAGTCATCATGAACAATAGTTCATGGGTTTGGTGATCAGGAGTTATACTTTCCTTTTTGTTTTTGTGGCTGTTATTTGGTTTTTTTCTGAATGAAAGATGTGATTTCTGGTATGCTTTTTGCCTGTTTTGTAGAAAAGGCCTTTAACATCTTCAACTATTGTATTTCTTTGAACTCCAAATAGTGAACAGTATTGAATTGCTGCCATAAAATACGAGTCCCCTAAGGAGACAGACATGATTACCATATTAATATTCCATGTAGTAACAAATATATGAAGTGGTAACTCATTGCTCTGGGAAGAAACACACTCTGATGATTAAAGAAACACATCTGGGAGAAAGGCTGCTATCAACACCAGTAAAAGTGACTGGACATACAGCAAGCAACAAACCACTTGAGGAAAACTTTTATGGATGGGTGGAGACTACAAATATGAAATTAGGCAACTCCCATCCTTCTAGAGTATTCAGTAATAAGAATGACCATAAATGCCCTTCATCTGATATTTGTATTCACAAATGCTATGAAAACCATAACGTAATGCCTCAAGCAGAAATAAATTTTTAAACATCTTTCTCCTTGAGAAGAGACTTCTTGAACAACTTCATATCCCACTTCATGAATGATGGGATTTTGTGGAAAGATGTTGTATTTTTTCCTTTTGGCTCTTAACTCACACATTTCATGTTTCTGCCATTCTTAGTATTGCTTTACTCATCCTATATATGCATTCAGCAATCCCTTATTGCAGCCTTAGAGCTATTTATTAACAAGGATTTTGATCCTGCTCTGGCAAGTTGCTGTTGTGCAGCAGTGAAAGCACATCTTCCCTCCCTCACCCCACAGCAGTGTTGTCTAAGTCCTCCTTTCCACCCTGGCATCGACCTTTTCCACTTCTGTAAGGCTTCCACAACCCACCCTGAGATCAGACAAACTCCAGTGCACTCCCTCTCACACCACACTGTTGTGAACAACCTCTGAACTGCTGACAGGGCCATCTGCAAGCTGTGCACTGGCACAGGTGGCACAAGGGAAGCACCACTAAGGCACCCCCTTATCTTTTAGCAATCTTCTAATGAGCATGTTTCAAAAAGCTTTAGATTCAAAAAACAGAGGCACGAAACACCTTTAGCAGACCTCAACGGAGAGAAGTTTGTGTGTGACAGCCCTCCATATTGTGTCTCAATTATTAGTTTAAACGTAGCCAGGAATATTTCACATTAAGCTTCCAAGTTTGGTGCCCACAAAGGGAATTGCTAAACTGAAATTGCTGAAAGCCATTACAGTGAAAGAATGATGCTTCTCTCTGTCTATATCTTGACATAAGTATATGAAATACATATGAAATGTTTTTCAAAAATACCATAAGCCAGCATCTAGGAAGCCTCTGATAAGGGCAGTCACACACTTTGCAGAAAGAAGGTCTATCTATGTAATTTTTACCTGCTACATTTCTAGAGTGACAATTTTAAACCCTAAAAGATTAAAGATACTTGAAAAAGGCCACCATTTCCTGATAAAGCAGCATTTGAGCTAACAACACTTTTCTTCTAAAGTTGTTAGTGTTATTCTATTGACTTCAGGGCTTCCCACCACTTATCACACTAACTAGCAATTTGCTTTGTTGCAAAGAGGGTGAATCCATCTTTTCTCCATGGTCATAGTGCCTAGGGGAAGTTGCCTAGGCCCAGATCACAGCAGGAAAGATTTGGACTGGATAATAGTGGGAAAACTGTTCTAACAGTAGAGCTCCTAAGTCACTGCAGTGGTAATTCAGGAGGATGTGGACTCTCTCATGCTGGAGATTTGGAAGAACTGGTAAACATTTCCCAATAATTGTGTAAACATATCTATGAGGGGACAGACTAAGGGAGGCTTCTTATTGTCTATGGATTTCTGAGACAGAACATGTCTTAAAGCATTAGACTGAAATAGAAGAGCAGTTTTCCTTTTAGGCTGGTCCCACAAGAAAAGCAATATTCCTGTGCCTCACAGTGCTGCAATGAACTCAGCTGTGAAAGCTGTCAAAACAACGTTCATCCAACTGTGCATACAAAATGCACACTCGGTTACCACCACCAATGTAAGACTAAATGTGTGTTTACCTACAGCCATTCCCCGCCCAGCCTTGCGTTTTTCTGCAGGCATTGACTGATAGGTACAATTATGGTGGCTGCATGCATAATTCAGTGCACAAAGACCGGACTAGGTTCATAATTTTTTTTCCCAAGGAAGCATCAATCTTCTCCTTAGGAAGAGAAAAAACAGGGAAAGGCTGGTTAATAAAAATAGCTAGCTAGCAAGCAAGCAAGCTAGCACCACTAGCCCAAGTGTTTCAATTATAATTCATTCCATTTCAGCTGCAACATTCAAGACATGTCGTGAGCATCACGCAGTGATGTGCATACTCCCACACCCGTTGAAAGTGGATCATATATCAATATACCATATACTATAGTCACTATCTATATTTTGAGTCTCCATTCCTTCATAAAGACTTAACAATTTCACCAGATTCTGTGGAGTTAATCTAGATTTACTTTGGCAGAAAAGTAAAGGAATGTACTCCAGACATGTCTGTTTCACTCAGAAGTAATTTAGTTCTTAGAGAGAAAGGTTTGGCTGAAAAAAGAATAGCAATCCAAAGATTTAAAGTATGTTGGAAAAAAACAGAGCAACCCGTCATAACCAAGCAAGAAATTTTCAGTGACTAATGCCATAATTTGATGGTAGTCATGAATTTATCAGAGAGCTTGGGAGTGTGTCAGAAAAAGATGCTTGACTCACAAATAAACCTCTTTAAGTGATGTCACATTTACAAGCCAAGATGCATAGCCTGCATTTATTCTTGTTAAATGCCAGGCACTTGGTGAGTAAAAAATAATTTGAATTACAAATTTTTCTTTTTTTTATTTTTTTTTAATTAGGCTTCTGGATTGGCCAATCATGTCATATTGTGGAATCTTGAATGGCTGTTTCACTGGCATTTCCTTCCCATGATGCTTCTGAAAAAGCCATTCTTCTATTCTTATTCTTATTTCTAGAAAATCGGGAACTTACTTTGAAACATTTGTTCCTGGACTGATGTTACAGAATCTTAGCTGAAAGTTTTCATCAGTCTTCTCCAGATGATTCATAATCAGCTTAAAAGAAAGAGCTTCTAGTCTTAGACAGGACTAAATCACCCTTCCCAGTCCCAGTGGGCTGAACCCCACCCACCACCTCATAGGATTGTTCCTTCCCAAAGAAGCTGCAAACATCAAAGCAGTCTGATGGCAGCAGTCTGGCAAAGCCCAGAATGACATGGAAGGTTTTCCACTCACATGCTCTGGATTTAGTGTTGAGTCTCTCGATGTACAGAATCATGTCTTGACCCTTGACAGTGATCAATGATTATCCTACAGAGTGTACTATTGGTAATCTCCTTGTTGTTGCTGCAAATGCCAGCAGAGCTCTGCTGCTTTTACAGTCTGTCCATACTCTTGAACTTGTCTTTGAAGACTGTAGTTACACCAGAGCTTGGCTGAATGACTTGGAGTCTGCCACCCACACTCATGACTCTGCAGATCATCTTCATCAGCTGGTATTGCTTCCAGTCTTCATCTGGCTGAACCTATTGATTGATAATTGTATGAATACAGACTTGGGGAGATGTGCAGTGCAACATTTGTGAGGCCTTCAATTCTACTTTTGAACTGAAAATTTTATTTTTTACAAGGCAATGCATTTAATTTGGCAAGGCTTACTTCAACAATATGCATGCATTTTCCAGAGCAAGCAAAAATTAAGCTTCTGTGTCCATATACCAGAATAGGAACTACGTATGGGTTCACTTGAGGCAAACAGTGAGAATGTGTGTGTGCATGTGTGTATGTCTAAGTTCCAAATGTATAGTATTTATCAGCCACGTTATCCATACATTATCAATGGACATCGGAATTCCCAGCCATATTCCAAACAATTTTCACAGTTGATCTTTTATGGGCTAAATTTTCCTCTCCATAAAAATTTCTAGGACTTATGGGTGAAGAGTCTTTAGCACTGTTTTCACCTCTCAGTGTCATGTTGTCACATGAACATTAATTTTAATTGCAGATTTTTTCTCTCTGCTCCATCAAGAAGCAGGTTTGAAAAGAGAATACAGTTACTTTAAGGCATATTGAGGTTTTTAGTGCCCACTGGTGACAGCACAACAAATACCTGTCTGAATATACAGTGATATCCACTGACTGTTGCTTGTCCACTCATCTTACCCTGTATCTCTGCCAAGATTCAAGTGACTATTTTTTGACCTCTAGGGTGAGAAAGGACAGACTAGATCCCCACAGCAGCTGGCTGAGGGATATTGAGGACTGAGGAAGCCAGTGGCAGGAGCCCAGCATACCCACACTAGGTATTTTCTCACTGCAGGGTTGGAAACTGGGAGTTGCTGACATGGTAATGAAGGGAAAAGTGTGATTTTGCATATGAACAGAATCAAAGTTGCTTCTTGATTCTCTGGGCCACTCTTTCTTGCTGTGCATCGTGGCATCACAACTCTTGCACAAACATATGTGCAGATATATAAATATTATATATGATTGAAAATGTATCCACACAGACACGGAGCTAATTTCAAGACCCATAATCAATTGTTAGTAAGGGACAAGGAGTGAAAAAATTCCCAGGTATGACTAAAACTGTTTAAACCCTCAAGTAAAAACTCTCATTAGTATACAATACTCATATTCTACATAGCTCTTGAATATTTCAATTCAAAAATTATCCACATAATTTATTTCATACATCCCCACAGGCTGAGCCTGGGTCCACCAAACAAGGTACTTTCCTGAAGCTTGAAAGCTGTTTAATCTTCTTTTCTGGCCCCTCTGAGATAACTTCTGAATGGACTCTCTAAGCTCCTTATCCTAAAAGGTGACCACAGTGTAAGGCCAGAAGTTCCAGGTTCCCTTCAGAGGATGGACACATGCTGGGCCTGACCAGTTATCTGTAAACACAGATAGATTTCAGCCTGTTGTACAAAAGGATTTGTGTATGCTGGAGCAAATATATATATTAGAAATTTCCTCATGACAATAAGAAATCACTAGGAAATTACCAGGAGGGAGAAGAAGACAAATATTTTTAAACGAGTGGTCTGAACCTGTCCCTTTGTGACTGATTGAAATGAGAATTATGAGGTCTGGATTCAGCCTTTTATTATGAGACGCTGAGGTTCTGCAGTATATTTTTTCCTTTCTTTAATTTAGATCTGTGCAAAAAATTGGCATGAAATACAAATAAATGACAAAGCACTGAGAATTAGGCCATTTGTCTGTAGAACCAGACATAATCCCCAAAATAGCAAAATACAGAAAAATGCATCAAAATGTATTAGTGATGACAGGCCATATATTACACAGGCTGTTAATGCAACTGTAGGTCACTTATCAGTACCAGTGAGTCACAGAAGCCTAACATTAAATGTAAGAAGCAACATACAGAAAAATATTAATTAAAATACCAATTACTGCTAAGTGCAGCATTTTGCTAGATACAATGACAGCTAAAAGACTGGTGAGGTACTCATAATAATGAGCAAAGTAAATATTTCCACCCTCAAGTATATACATATAGACATATATATGTTTATACTGCTTGTAGGAAAGAGCTGAAGAAATATGTAAATCTCTATGAATACATCATTTTAAATGCTACAATAATCTTCCTCATTTCAAAATCCCTCTAAAGAGAGATTTAAAAGCCCCATAGCTGTTGCCTTGTACAGACACCCATCGGTCTGAAGAGCCAGTGGAGTTGCCCAGTTCATGTGGGTTTTCTTTCACTGTACTTCAAACCAACTGTGCCCCTAAATGTCTTCATTTGTCTTCACTTGCCCCAAATGTCTGTTGTCAGCCCAGTGGGGCAGTGGGGCAGCCTGCAGCAGAGACCTCTCCAGCAGCCCTGTCCCCCCCACTCAGAGGTGACCAGCAGAGCCAGGCTGGGGCTGGCCATGGGGACAGGGTACCTCTGGGACCAAGTCAGGGAGACAAGTCTGGGATCAGCAGACAAGATTCATAGGGCTGGGTACAACTGTACCACAGCATGAGGGCTGGAGCTGAAATGCAGCCCCAAAGCCTGAGGATGATTCTTCTCACAGCTGCTTCTGGCCATTCACTTGCTGCTTTCCCAGCATCAAGAGCACAGTTTGCACACGGTGCCAATATCAGAGCAGCCAAACCACTCGTGTTAGAGCACGTGGCAGAGCCTGTCCATGCAACTAGGGTACCTCATATTTTCTTCTGGAAAGTCTCCAGATCCCCAGTTTTACTTGGACAATACAAAACATGAAGGGCTGATGGATGTGGCCCCCAACCTCAACGTCAGAGTGCCACTGAAGAGAAAAGCCATGCTCCAAATTTAGCACAGTGACAGTTTTCTGTCCAATTCTCCTTTGGCATGTTTTCATGAGGCACAGTTTGTTTTAGACACAGATTTAAAACATTGCATCCTCTCCACCTTTAAGCCATATGTGGGAAGGATATTGGCATGTTCACAGTGATTCTGCATTGAGTTCCTGTTAATGTACCTTAGCATGAGAGGTGAGTCAGACCTACTCTTCACACCATTTTCATCTAGAAAGCAGTGACTGTGTTTCTGTGCAGGCCGAAACGTGGGGTCTTACTGGCATAACTCTGCCACAATGACTGCACAATGCAGGAAAGCTGTATGGATGTGACAGGAGGAAATGCTGAGTGTGCTGCTCTCATCAGTGAGGATGTGAACAGAAGTATTTCCTAATGAAGGTTCAAGGGGATTTTTATATCACGTGAATTTTGTGATTATATCACCAGAATTATCACCAGAGTTTTCACCTACTGATACATGTAGGCAGGGCCATAGGTCAGAGCATAAACCTGGTGGGGGATGTTCATGCAGCTCCTGTGCCTCAAGGCATGGCAGGTGGAATCACCTAGACTGAGTCAAAAAGGAGCTTGCAAAAAACATCATCATCCCATGTCTCTCAAAGACAAGCCATCCACTTGGCCTATGAAATTTCAGATCAATATAGCAACTGTTTGAGTAATTATGGCACTGTTTGCTGAGGTGGTAGTAATTTCCCATTACAAGATTTCTGTTCTGATAGATTAGAGGTATTCTGGTCTATCATGGAGCTGAAAGGGTTGTACCCTTTCTGGATAACATTTGTAGCTAGAAGAGAAAAAGGTCATTCATAATTATTTTTCAGGTATACTGGTTTAGCGACTTGTTTGATTTATCACGTGTCCTTTCTGACACAACATGAAATAATAAGAGAGTTAGATGGTCTTTAGAGGAAACAGGCATCCAGCTCATAGAATATATCAATTTCAATAACTCAATTCAAAGGAATACAGCTCCTTTCAATATATTCAGGGATTTGCTCACCAGTTTAGGTTCAGCTGCTTTCAAAATAGATAGAAGAAACCTCCTTGTGTGGTACAACCAGATGCCATTTGCAGAGACTGTGACATATGGTCCTTCAGACGTGGAGATAATCACAGAGGATAATTCTTGAGAGCCCGTTAGGATTCCAGAGTAGCTGTCTCTGCCATGTGGTGCTTGCTGATGTCTAAATATGATAAATTCACTCACTTTATTTTCAAAAACACAGCTGAAAGAGTTTTAAAAGGAGTAGCATGAAAGCAAAAAAGTATCAACCCTAATTACTCGATCAAAGTGAGAAATATATTCCTGATTCCATCCAACTTCAAGGCAAGTTAATGAACTAAATAGAAATCTGCAGCTGAAACTCACTGATATGAGAATAATCTAATTTTCCACAATGAATGCAATAAGAATTTCAAGGGAGCCTACACAAGCTTTTCTTCAATACATGGTTTGGGCAGGCAGTGGGTATACCTCGTTCTTTAATCCATTTCTGCCCCTAAAAAAAAAAAAGAAAAAAAAAAAGAAAAAAAAAAAGAAAAAAAAAAAACCACAACCACCAAAAAAACCCCCAAACAAACGAACAAAAACACCCAAAAAAACCCAAACCTTGAATTCAAGGTAAGAAGCAAAACATTTAAAGTTTATGTTGTTATCACAAGAAGTATTTTAACAATGGGCCTTAACACAGAGGCTGTAAACTACTGGCTTCCCCCAGCACAGGGGTCCAGGCTGGTATTTGATGATATGCTTCTCCCAGTCTGATATTCATCCATTAGCATCGACAAAAATAATTCTCTGGAAGAAAAACATCATAGTAGATGGTTGTGAGCATCTGAAACTGCAGCAGTGCCTACACTGTGCACCTTTACCCTGCACAGAAAAGGGCCAGGGCTGAAGAATTAAACCCTTCTAGCTCACTCCTGCCACCATGCCTGGGCAGGTACTGGGGCAAGGACTGTGCCAAGGACTGGTCCCAAAGGGAGTGTGGGCAAGAGTCCATGGGCTTGGCATGGGCCCACCACATCACTGGACGCATACAGCCACACTTCGTGCCATGAGACTACTGTGGCACAAACCTTACAGAGCACATCAGATCTCAGGCATTTTGAAATAAAACACATGCAATGTAAATGCAACCACTGCTCTGGAGTGAGCCTGCCTTACATTGTGTGGTGCAAGGCACTTTGTGCTCCCCAGTCCTTAACCTGTCAGGCATAATCTGTAAATCACTCCACTGGTCTGAGATACCTAATGCAAAAAATCAGCTCCACACACCAGGATCGACAGAGTTAGAAGTTTCTTTGGGCATCAGATTACTGCCAAAACAGTCTAGAAAGCTATGAAGGGGCGTGGTGTCATCACTTGAAACACTGAAATAAAGGTTTTAGTGATTATTGCCACAGTAGCTGAAGCATGTTAAAGTCCTACAGACTTCACAGGAAGATGTAGCACATAGGAGGACACACTGACAATATCAGCTGATGAGTCTCTATCTCCCATAATATATTTACTGTCCTATTATTTGGTCTTTCTTCTGATACAAGGAATCCTTTCTGTGTTGTTTTTTTTCTCTGTGCAACACAAGACACACTGGATGGAATAACAGACAGAAGGTGAAAGTCCTTCTGGCCTTAAACACCTGGGAAAGCAATATGTGTCAAAATGGTGCCAAAGTATCCCATAGGTATTTTTAAACCTATACAGTTTGAAAACTGCTGAGTACTCAGCTTACCTGGACAAAGGAGACTAGAATACCCTTTCTGAAGCTAGAATGGGGCCAGCTGTTGACAAACATGCCTTTCTGTGGAGGCACATTCTGTGCATAGTGTGCGACTAATCAGTTTTACTGAGTGTCATTGCTTTGCTCAGGTGTGGGGAGAGTGGTCAGGAGGCCTCTTCACATCCTTTAGATCCAGCACATCCCACTGCAACTGAGGAGTGCAAGAAAATTACTCGAGTCTTGAGTCTCTTATAAGCCTTTCAAACATAGGGATGGGCTGCCCAAGGAGATGTTGGAGTCACCAGCCAAAAACTGCACGCAGCACTCGGTGCCCTGTTGTGGTTGACAAGGTGGGGTTGGTCAAAGGTGGGACTCCGTGATCTTGAAGGTCTTTTCCAAATTAATGATTCTGTGATTCTGTATTGCCTGAGAGGGCAATCAGTTATTCTGTGTGCTTTAGATAAAGCTTGGTGTGCAGACTCTGGAAACCTGTGCTTCAAGACATCAGCCAATAAATGAGGGAAAAAAGACTGTTTCTGATTCATTTGTGAAGATTTAACTGCTCACAAGCTCCTCTGTGCCACAAGGCAGCAGCAAATTGGCATTATCAGCCTTGGGAATATGAATTTTGTGCATCCCAGAGTAACAGAACATCCTCTGTCTGGAGGAAGAAACTAGTATGAGCAGTTAACTTTTCGTATTTGTCATTTCTTCCATTTTAAGAAATAAAAATGCTTAAAGTGCTTTCATTAAACTCATTTAACAACAGAGGAACTAGAACAAAAACACAAGATTTCCATGCTGCAGGAAATGCTATTCACCCTGGATTTTTTTCCTACAACAATGACACAGAAAAATAGAATGTATGAATGGAAGGAACAGAAATTTTGGACACCCATGATGATTAAGGAATTTTTGAACTTCTGGATTAAAATAAAAATTTTCTTGGCATTCAAAAACCAAAGCTTTCCTCTTTGATTCACTGACCCGAAATGAAACTTTTTGTTTTCACAGAAACAATTCACAATTCACAGAACAGCGTGAGCTGGAAGGGACCCTCAAGGATCATTGAGTGATCAGAGGCAACATGAATCTGTTGATCTGTGTCCAATCCAGCTGCCAAAAAGCCTTTGGGGAATTGACTCCCCATGCCTTCCTGTTCTTCAGATGGGCACTCTTCCTCAGCCAAAATGTATTTTCCATGGCCCCACCACACAGCAGACAATCCTGTGATGTATCACATTGACTCAGCCACAAGAAGAAACAGCCATTGTTTCTCATTTTTCATGGGCACAGTTTCATCAAAGTCTTTTTTCCTGTGGCAACTTTCTATTTTGATGAAACACACTGTTTCTCATGGAAAAATATGTGATGTTTTCTATAGGCTATTAAGTGCCCCTCAGAAAAGAGATTTGAAGAAAGAATGAATGAAGACCTAACCACTAAAGGCAAATTTTCCCCTGTCAGGAAAACAAAAATAATATTTGAATTAATTTGGTAGGTAATTCTTCTAAAAAAATGGAAGTTTATGAGCATTTATCTGTATATGTTACACTCAAAGATGGAGTAACATTTTGAATTTAATGAACATGTGTGTTTATATAGCACCAATGACTTCTTTAATTTTATATGGCATGGCTTGTATTTTTAGGAATTATTTATTAGTAGTTTAGGAAAAATGTACAGTCTGAATGTTAAACTCTGTAATCAGTTCTGTTGTGCTACTTGTTTCTAAGGGGCAAATTCAATTGAATTCATGTATTTCCACTGCAGACATATGTCTAGGAAATCACTTCTAATACCATGGCAAAATTAATTCTTTAAATCTTCACATTCCTCACAAATTCCACTCTTCTTTTTGCCTAGTAATTACACAGTTATAAATCACAATTATCGTGAAATATTGCATTATTAATAACATGCTGTCCAAAAAGTCAACAATAATATTGAGAGCTTCTGTAAATTTGCTCATTTCTGCTACTTGTTGATAATCATGATGGCTCATTAAGTCATATGAGCTTGATTTTGTTACCTGTTTGCCTGACATCCAAATTGAATGAGAGGAAAACCAGCTAAGAAATTATGGAGAATTGGAAATTCCAAGAGTATTTATTTTCGTTATCACATATAATTTCAAATACTCCCTCCAACCATTCTGGCGTGAGAATAGATTAATGCAACCTCAGAATCACAGCTCAGTGTTTCAGTTCTATACATGAGCATTCGAGGGCATTCCTGTCTTCTGTGAGCTTGTCTGCTTGGGCACTGTGCTAGAGGCTAGAAAGTGGAGGTCATATTTACCTGACAGACTGTAGAAAGAAACCCTAGAGACAACAGGGGCTTTGATATATGTGGGAAGCTGGTTTGTAAGGATAGTGCAGAAGGCAATTTTCCTCAGCTGTACTGATTGCTGAGCAGTGGAGACAGCCTGGCCTGCCCATTGAGGATGGGGGTTATAAAAGAGTGGGGCAGCTGGTCAGGAGTAAATTGGAGTTGGAGCTTGAGAGCCAGAGTCTGCTGCAGCTTGGGATGGAGTCTGCTGGCTGTGCTGTGAGGAGGAAGGGACATGTGGTTGTGTAAGGGACAGATAAGACGATGCTGTGTGAAGGACAGACAGGTAAGGAACAGGTTGGGGTTTAGCCAGTCATGCAGGAGGATGAAGGAAAATTGCAGAGAGGAGAGAAGGAGTCGGTGCTGTGTGGAGCTGCCTGAGAGAAGGCACAAAAAGTTTGTATTAAGGGACTGGTGATGGTACCAGCTGTGTCCTGACATAATTACTACAGGTACAAGTGTAGGGGTGGGTGTGGGTTTAGGCGTATACTGTCCCAGATAAATAAAACTGTTTTAGAAATTGTACCTTTCCAGAGTCTGGTGAAAAGAAGGACAAGGAAGACAAGTCTCCTGCTCACTGTCCACAGTGGTTCTCCCAGCACTGCGCTGACAAGGAGCGGGGAAAGGAGAAGGTGCATGCTGTCTTTGGAGACACAAAGCCTTAAAGTGAAACAGCAAAGAGCTATTTATGCAAAGGAAAAACGTACTTGGGGCTCCCCTCGCCCGTCGAGGGGGATGCGGGAGGTTCTGATCACAGGGCTGTGGTGTCTCCTTGTGACAGGGACCGCACACACACACACAGCTCTCCCCGGCAGGGCGGGATGCTCCTTTGGGGAGCGGGAGCGCACAGCGAGCGGCAGCAGCGCCAGCCGCCCCTGCGTCCCGGCGCGGCGGGGGAACCGCTCGGAGGGAGCAGGAATCTCCTCTCTCCGGCTCTAGCAGCTGAATTCCCTCGCCACCACGCTGGGAGCTGGCGAGGAGGACGGCCTGTGCAAGGACTGTCGTTACCGATGTAAATTAAACAGTTACCACCGCAGGGTGACTCTCTGCTCTTTTCCCTGAGCAGACAGCTGCTCCAGAAAACACATGCTCAGGCTGAAAGGAAGAACTGCAGAGATTTTATTTATAGATACAATAGACAGGTGTTCCGCATTTAATGTCTGCCCAGTAAGAACTGGAATCGCCTCTTTGCCCACAATGATTACATATTTGATTATCTTCTGTGTACATAATGCATTATATATACTCTTTGCATCTCCCTTCCCATTTGGATTCAGCGCATAACCTCTGTGCAGCTGCGTTGCCCTCTCCTGCAGCAAAACACTTACTGATCTTATCAAGAGAGAAAGATAAAGTGCTGCAGACTGTGGAAAACTAAACTTTAATGGAGGAGTTCACGCCAAGGTGTGCCTGCTGTGTTTCTGGATGGCAAAAGGGAGTCGTGCAAGGAACATCCGTCTGTCATTTCAGTACAAAACATTTCATCAAGGCTTGGGAAGCCATGTATGAAATATTAATTAATTACCACTAAGTCTCACTATACCATTGTGAAACTGGCACAGTGCAGCTTTGTGCAGGTTGTTTTCAGAAATTGTTGCCTTTTATTTCAGCTACTTGATCATAGCATGCTGCATAATTTATACATCTAAGAGCCTTTTGTAGGGCATGTTGGTAGAAAAGCTCATAAGTACCACAGGAGCTGGGATCTTGTCAATATTAACAAGGAATTTTGAGGCTGGCAAACAAGAACAGCAAAAGCAGTTCCTGTGCTTGTTGCCATCCATGATTTTGGTAACTGCAGGTTTGTTACAATTACTTGTGACAATGCAGTAAGAAAAAAACTAAGCTCTCACAAATCCAAACAAAACAAAAAAGACACCTTACTTTTAGTGCAGGATGGCAGCCATACTGTGGCACATATACCTTTTGAAAATATATGAAAATGAACTTTAAAATGGTTTTCATTTAAGCTGAGGGAGAAGGTAAATACTTTTGGGATTGCAGTGCTATGCACCAGTCACAGGAATGCAGAGCATAGGAGCACAGGCAACTTCCACTACAGACTGCCACTGACAAAACTAGGAAATGTTGTTTTCCACATCTCTTGATCAGAATAAACATTCTGCATGCCATTTTTACACTAGGGAAAGGTATCATCAGATTGAGGATAATTTCAAAACTCTCTCTCTTTGGAAACACCTTTTTTTGTGTTTGAAAAAATATCCACAGGAAAGAGTAGAGAGGACTGGGGAGGTCTGGGGGTATCCTCAAAGTCTCATTGCTGCTCCTGGATGGGCCATTAGTGTCAAAGAGCCCATCTGGTGAGCAGGACTCAGCTGGGAAACATCAGGAAGCATCATCACAATGCACAAGCAGGTAAGCAGCAGTGATGCAAAAGTCAGGCCCAGCAACAAGACAGCACAGCTCCAGACCCATGAATGTGAGGGGGATGTTTATGTCACCAGAGCTGCCTGCCTAAAAGCTCAGTGTCTATCCCCAGCCAGGTATGCAAATTCCCTTGATCCACAGTGCAGAGTGCACCTTCCTGTCCTCCTAGGCTGTGGAGGGAACCTCCATGGTGAGCTTGGATCAGACCCCCTAAACTTTACACAGCTACAGCTGGGTGAGGGGGATGCAAGGGATGTGCCAAGACTAAGAATAAAGCTCACAAGTCTTTGCTTTCCAGCTCTACAATTAAACTGCTAAAACATGTTGACAATATGCCTGAATCTTGTTGGAACATCTATGGTAGAAAAACAGCTTATGCCTGTGCCTGTAATTACTTATAATTAGAATGTGTAATTGGGATGTGGACAAACAACTAGGCTCAACTGCATACTGAGGCCTGTGTCTGCCACAGCAAAATTTTTAAAAAGATCAAATAGTAATCACATTCTGTAGGTGCTAATTTTCATAGCTTAGTAAAGAAGCAGATACAATAACCAGCTAAACAATTCTGGTTGTTTATAGTTCTGCACCCTTAAAAGACAGACTGTAATCAAGATATTTTGAGAAAGCCAGTGTGTTCTTTCACCTTCTTGACAATGTCTATGCAGCACAGAGCATCACCCCGGTCTGCGCTGTGCACAGGGCTGTGTTAACATCCTTGAAAAAGTGATGGCCACCGGAGTAAGCAATGGCCTCTAGAGCCAGAGCACAGATGAGCAAAAGGAGATCTAGCCCTGGGTATCCTGCTGGAGAAGGGTGCAAAGAGGTGTGGTTGATGCCATTTCCTCTGCTGTGGCTTCCCAGGAAAAGAGAGTCAGCAGCAGAGGCTGGGGGAGCCCCAGGCAGAAGACAGTCCCTCAGTCATCACAGCCCTCTCCTTGCCTCTGACTGCCATCCCTTGATACTCCAGGCCCATGTGCTTTCTCCTTGGCACCCATGGGCAGAAAAATATCTGTGTATAAGACCAGAGGCAAAGGGCAAGCTGGGCAAAAACATGACTTGGAGGAGCAAGGCATCTGGAGGATACAACACAAATTGTGCTGAGACAGCTCCTGCAGGCTCTGCCTGGTGCTCCACCTCCTGCCATCTGTGCTCTGCCCCATCCACCAGGCACAGACCAGGAACCCAAACACTGAGCTACTGGTACCTGTCAGAGAGGAGATTCACATGGAAGTGAGGCACTTTGCCACTTCTGCTCCCCATTTTCCTGGCAAGGGAAAGATTCTCCAGAAAATGGAAATATCATGGACGTGGAGCTGCCACAGCATCTCCCATGTCTCACCAAGACAGGATGCTGGGAAAACAAAGCAGACAGCACTTTTGTCCTAACCCTTAAGGCAGGGTTGAAGGGCTGAAAAAATGTGGAGGAAGAGGCTTAAATAATAATAAAAGAAGTCACAATATCCCTGAGGAAGGTATTCACTAGATATTTCTGGCTGGTACATAATGAAGCTGTTTCTCTATCACTGGTGGGTTTTATTCTCCACAGGTTCCCTACAGAAGTGTAGGCAAGTACCAAGCCTGATCAGCATACAGAAAAAAAGCAACTGGAGACTAGCAAGTAGAGCCAAAGCCTAAGTCAAAAATAGGCTGGATTTTGGAATTCAGTCCAATAGAAAGAGGAGGCACAGACCTGGAACTTACAGGTGAGTTTCTAGAGAATTGGAAATGCATCTGAGAAAGTGCAACCTACCTGACAACATTCTCTGTGCACTCTGCATCAAAATGTTTGCAGGGAAGTTAAAGAAAGGGGAGAGGAGAAGGCAAAATTTGGCCAGCAACATCCCTTGCTGCACAGGAGACTTGAGGCCTGTGCAAATATTCCTAGTCAAAAACATGAACTGCAGCCCAAAATCCAAATATGTGCTCAGAGACACCTCTTTCCCCTTAATCTTTACTTTTCTGATGTATATTATCAGATGGCGAATAAAAATTATTTCAGATCCCTACAGGCACCTTCATGCTGACAAGAACTCAGTGGATTGTTTAACTTCTCCGTTTTCAATGGTGGCAGGCTATTAAATCAGCTTGGAGCTGACTCGGTACGATGCCCTCCAGTTGCAAAGCTGAAGATTTGTTCTTGTTCTCCCTAATTACTTCAGCATAATTAGTTTCTACATTGCAACTGATTCGGCCTCTCTCTTGCCAACACAGCATTTTGTCAGTGGCTACTCCAAAGTTCACATGTGCCATTTTGCCCTTACCTACCACATCCTCTATCCCCCTAAGTAATTTGGAAGAAGACACATTTTGCCTGTGGTGATCATTTAAGCATTGTACATGTCCCTAATTATTTTCTTTACTAATTTATCTAATAGTGAGGTAAAGTTTCTTTGTAATAAGGGAACTATAACTCTTGTAAAATTCCAGTCGTCCTTTATGGTAGCTGGCTTTAGTGATAGTTCATGTACTTTTGCTACAGAGGAACCACTCAAATGTTTTCAAAACTCATGGATGAATACTATCTGACCCTAGTGATTAATATCATTATTAAATTGTTCCTTATTTTTATTATCCACAAAAAATAAAGAATCTCTAATGCAGGTATTTCCCCCTTGCCCACTGTGATGAAGATATATGCAAGAAATTTATTTCATTTTGCTGCAATTTTCTTATTATCCCAAACTGTTCCTTTTCAAAATGACAGTATCATCTGATGGACACATTTGATAGAATGCATTTGTTTCTCACGCTGTATAGTTTATGCAAGAAATCTTCTTTTACTTTTCCAACTAGCTCTGTGGTTGGCAAGCTATCCTATGTACTACCAATGTACTAGTAAGCAAATAATTTGATTTTTCCCTCCAATGATGTGGGTTTTTCCCTTTTTTTCCCAGCTAATTCCTACTGGTAACCTATTGAAATGCTTCACAGACTCCTGATCCTGAGGTTCTTCAGAAGATTTTCACTTTCCCCTTCCTTCTAATTGCAGTGCATGTTCCTTCCTATTGACTTCACACAATCTTAGAACTCATTGTTTTCCTCTTTTGCTGGCTTAAGAATATGAAACACTCTAAAAAAACCCATCTAGCACCTTGAAAGTGTTTTAGCTCACCTTTATAGCACAAATTTTTAAGATTTCCACTTCCAGGGAGTTCTTGCACTGAATGAAAACTCCTGTTAATCTTCACTAAGCCAGCGGGCCCCAGGCCATCCACAAGATGCTGTAGACACACAGAAAAGACAGAGAGCCCCAGCCCCAACCAGCAATGGAAATAAAAGCATACACTATGCAGCAATTTTGCAAGACTTAAACATTCACCAGACTCTATCACACTTCACATAGTACAAGATAATCTAATTTATAATAATAGTTCAGCAAACTAAACCAATAAATATATCTTCAGTCTGCACAGCCACATTTGGAGAAATGTCATTGTAGGCACAGTAGGAGCAATGTATAATAAATGTTTCATTGGCTCCCACAGGTAATATTTTTGCCAAGGCAGCTGGAGAAACTGTGCAAGTTTACTGGTCCTCATATTCAAACTCAGCATCTATTTGGGGAAAACAGCTGAGGACTACACACAAATTTATATCATAAAAATAATAGAAAGCCCCAATTGCAGTGACATCTTTACCTCAGACAGTATCACTCTTTATTATTTTGTTGTTGCTAATAATAACACCAGTATTACAACACCCAAAGCAAGGGAAGTTTCAAAGTTTTATGTACAGAATAAAACAGCTCTTGCATGATAGGTGTAAGAATTGAACAGGGTTGGGAATCCCACCAATTGCATTCATTCAAAATTGATCCAAAGCTTTCTTTTATGACAAACCTTCTTCTAAGTGCAGTAGATCAGGATGTACATAACATAGGGATGAAAGAAGGTAGTAGAAGACAGTATATCCTCTTATAATAACTGTAGTCAACTGTAATGTTGACTTCAGAATGAGTTTAATTGGCTTTTTGATGCCAAAAGTACTGAAAACCATTACTTCCAATGACTCCAAAGAGTTGTAATATTCTCCAGAAAGTCCAAGACTTCTGAAAAGTCAGGAAACTTAATTTCCACCCATTGCTCTCATGATTTCCCTTTGCCATGCTCACCTAGAAGGGATATTTGATGGAGGGATAAGTGTCCAAGACACCATCCCGTCTCTGACCTTGCATTTTCTATGGTGGTCCCTTTTAAAAGAGGATCTCTCTTCAGGAGAGAAGAAATCAGACTTTTTTTTTTTTTTTAATTGGCCTGAACAGACCAACTAAACATGTACATGGGAATCACTCATTGTTAATGCCAGTGCAGGCAGGAAAAAGTGCAGATAGCAACTCCTCCAGGAGGACAACAACATTCCAGGAGGCTGACTTTGCTGATGTCTTTCATCTTTACCAAGAAATGGAAAACCAGAGCTGGAGCTGAAGTCCTCATGTTTCTGCTGTGGGCCTTTTATAGAACACAGTGCCAACTCCCAGAGCATCACACTGTCTCTAAGAGAACACATGGTGAAGTTTCTGAAGGAGCCAAAAGATCATGGAGTGTTCTCCCACTTGGAGGAAGGACCATGTACTCAGAAGGATATTTCAGCCCTTTCGTTGTAGGCACCTCACTCCAGCATTTACCTTGAAAATATATATCCACAGATCACAGTAGCCACAGAAAGAAAACATCTTGAACATTCACCCTTTCATCTTCAATGCACATATAAACAAGAATGATCTGTACAAGATTGGACTATTTCTGTTTGTCTTGTTGTTGTAATAAAAATATTAATAAGATAGGTATTAAGTTATAGTGTTCCCTTTTCCTGCATTAGTAATTCTGATGGAAAACAATATGGACACCTTATACTGTCCCTGGGCAAATATTAAATAAACAAAAGGCTCAAATACAATAAGCATTAATATTTCATGAAGTTGGGCAGACCATCAAGAAAGCTTTTCTTGATCACTTTACCTAGCATTCTCCCTGTGGGACTGAAAATAGCATTAATGAGAAGCAGAAAGAAATATCTCAAGCAGCAAAAGTACACACCGAGTATGAAAATGAACTCCTTTTTGGATGTCTCAGAGGAGAAGGGCTGTGTGAGAGACAATATTTCAGATGTCTTAGCAGTATATTTTGAAAAGTCAGGCAGCCAAGTTCTGTTTTGCTTGTTATTTTATCTGCTGTTGCCCACCGAACTTTTCAAAACCCTGCTCTATCAAAACACTTTACAAATGATGTTTCAGGATGCTGACAGCTACTCAATATGGGGCAATTTGGACCAGTGGATAACTCTGAAAATTGTGGCAACCCACAGGTACTGTGCACTACCCACAATGGTTTAACCATTGCCTGAAGGGGTGCTGGAAGTCCCTTCTTCTTTCACTGCCGATTGGAAGGGATCCAGCCCTAGGATGCCTAGAAGGGAATGCCTCAGGAGTGGGCTGGGTCTGCTCAAGTCAGCAATCTTATGGTCACTGGTGCCCAAGGGGGTTTGCATTTGAAATCTGCATGGAAGAGTGAGGAAACTCAGGCACCAGTGTCAGGAGAAGCCGAGACCCAGCTGACTCTGCCAGCATGTGTGCTGCAGCTGCAGAGCAGGAGGCTTTTGGATGAGTGCCATGGCCAGGGTGCACATGAGGTTAATTTCTGTCCCCTCCACAGGATTTGTTTTGCTTAGCACAAACATCTTCATCTGGGCTGGTTGTCTAACTCAAAGAGGAATAGGTGCTCCTGGGGAATAATTCATGTTCTCCTCAGATAGATGTCTGAAATAGAGCAGATGAATCATTTTCTAGGAGCACCTTCAGACTCTCCGTTGTCTCCAGAGTCATAAAGGAGGCCAGACAATCAGATCAGATGTAGACTTCTGCTTTTTGGGCTTATAAAATTAAGTGAGAAGAGTTGCATTAGACTTGTACATGGTTCAATGTGAAAGCAGCAAGAATACAACCACCTTCATGTAAAACAAAGGATACCAAAACTATAATTTTCATCAGCCTATGTTTTATTGAGCTGAGCCACATACAGTTCCAAGTCCATTTACAAGGAAAATGCCAAATACACAGTCTTCCTGAAAAAACTCACAGAATAATGTATTCTTGAAGCATCTCTTTATGTCTCCTCTGGCATTTGTAGTTTCTCAGAGCATGCATTGGTCCCTACTTGCAGTTTCTAATGCCCTAGTTTGGACATCTAATATTCAGAGGGTATGTGCTCTGTAGCCAGTTTATTTTTTTTTTCTATCTGAAAGTCAGTCTTTTAACAGATGTGAAGAGTTTATTCTGGCCATGGCCATTTATAATTATAATAAAATCACAGTTTTATTGTGACCCTATATTCTTCAACTATGTGTACTCCCTACAGATTTTCCCGATTTCTAGAGCACAAAATGTGCTGCATGCTCTAAACAGTGGTTGATGACTACTGCTCTATTCCAGTAACATTCTAAGGCATAAAAATATCTTCAGTCTGCAGCAGAAATGATATTCTGTAGTGCTCTTTTATTTTAATTCAGTTCAGCATTGCACAGTGATTCTGTTCCCGGAAAAGGAAGAGCTGGCAGTCAATATGTTTAGACTATCTGTAGACTCTACCCTGAATTAATTACCAATTAACGTATTTAGCACATTTGTAAAGCCCACAATGGACATGCTACATATTTATTTATGGTTATAGACGTCTGTTTCTTACCCAAAACGGATCTTCTAATCTTTATGTAAAAAACATTATTTTTTTAACATTTTGAGAAAATGTTAAATGGTGTCCACAGTAGCCTTTATTAAATGTGTCAACTACTTGCTGCTAATTGACTGCTAATAATTCAGAGAACTAAAAGTCTACAGTAGATATATCTGCTCTGATTTCTCTGGCAAAAACATTTTCTCATTAATCATCAAACATCATTGTAGTTAACTTCAAACACTGCTCTTCAACCAAGACCACAGCACACAAGTATAGAGCTCTTATTCTTGTGCTCCAGGGGATTTAAGTGGCAGGGACCAGAAGTTCACAGTGCTCCACTGGCTGAGAGTACCTGCGATGTGACATGAACTCCAGACATGTCCCAGCTTTCCTGCATTTTCTGGGCCATCCTTTAGCATTTAGAAACAAGGAGCATTTGAAGACTGCTGTGAAGCAAAATGGACAAATTTCAAAAAATGAAATTAAAGTTAAGATGCTCTGACATAACATAACAATTCACAGAACTTACAGGTAATTCAGTAAGTGATTGCAAGAACACGTTTCCCACTTGCTACTCATATATATCAGCTCCCAGGGAAGGCTTCATTGTTCACCTTTCACCACAGAAACATTTTCAAATTAATTCAATTTCCTCTGCACTTTATACTAGAAATAGAGTTTCACAGAGTTTAGAATAGAGTAGTGAGCAAGCTTTAATACACTCATTATGCCATAACTTGGCCTTTCCTTGATTTTAGCATTTTAAATTCACATTGTCTTATAAGAACACCTTACCCAAGGAAAGAAAGAAATTTTAGGGAAAGCATCTGAAAAGAAAATAAATGAGTTTAATTAAATAGCCATTTTTAGGTTTTGTGGTTTATATTTGAGGAGCAGGTTCTTTCCTAAGCACTAAAAGTGCACATTGTTACATTAATTTAACTAATAGGCATTAGTTATGACAGCCTGCTTGGTAAAGGTTCTGAGCCAGTGTCGTTTCTATAGATTTATACACTTGGAAATGTGCACTTTAAATGAGAATCTTGCCGGTGTCAAAATTAAATTAAACTGAATTAAATCATATGCCTGATCACAAAGACCTAAGATTCTTTTCAGAATCAGGTCCAAATTATAATCGTAACTCTAACCCGACTACTGAAGAAAATTAAAAGGCAGTTCCAACTTCATTATACTCTGCTGAAGTTGCCGGCTATACAAACAGGGCAAAGTCCTTAGCTGCGCCTGGTGACTGGTACTGGAGCATTTCCAAGACAATTACTGCCACACTCACAATCTGAAAAGCTCCAACAGCAATGATGTCCTGTGGAGAACGGCTCTTCCAGGAGCCATGATTACTGTGGGGTCAAATGCTCACAACAAGATGAGCATCTAAGACTAAACTTCAGGTCCATCAAGCCCCCACTCCTACTCCCCACCCCCTGACTCCCAGTTCCAGTTTCAGACCCAGAAGGATCTAGCAGTGAAGTGCTCTCAGGATTTGTCTGTCAGTGTTGACAGACAAATGTCTCAACAGGTGGATGTCCACTTCATCTGAAGTCCTGTAGTCAGTCACAGTCAGTCCTGTCTTGCCTCAGAGCAGCCTCCACAGAAAGCACAGTAAGTGGTGCTCTGCCAGCCTTAGTCCAGTAGTCCTGTGGTTTGTGGCACTTAGGTGTGGCATTCTCATAATGAATATACAATGGAAGCTAGGAAAGGCTTTTCCTCAAAGATGGAAGATGCTGCTACAAACTCAGGGATGGATTAAGGCTCAGAGTAAGCCAGGATGCATCCTGCTAAATTTGGACTCCTGTAGAAATCAGGAGCTGGAAAATGGTGTCTCCCAAAAATATTTCATTTTGTATTTATGTGGTTCCCATATGTGCTGGCCAAGAGCAGCCACCTGCTACTTCTGTATCCATGCCAAAAGGCTCTTACCTTACCTTAAGCTACTTGAAACATCAATGCATGAGCAAGCAAATGCAACATCTGCAAGGTAATGTATACTGGGAGCTTTCCCAACAAGAAGCCTCTCTCACCTGTGCCATATAGAATCTTGGACCCTCCTGCTACAAGCAAATGTCCCAAGAACTCTCAACAGAATAACAGAATCATAGAATTATCCAGATTGGAAGAGACCTTCAAGATCATCTATTCCAACCCAGCATCACCATAATTAGCCCTAAACCTCAAGTGCCACATCCAGGTGCCTTTGGAATACTTTCAGAGATGGTGACTCCACAGCCCTCTGGGCAACTTACTGCAAAGCCTGACCACTCTTTCAGTGAAAAACAAATTTCAGATATCTAATCTGAATCTGCCCTGGTGAAACAAAAGGTCATTTTCTCTTATTCTTTCATCTGAGACATGGCAGAAGAGACTGACCCTCACCTGGCTACAATCTCCTTCCAGGTTATTGCAGAGAGCAATGAGGTCTCCCTTGAGCCTCCTTTTTTCCAGACTATACAGCCTCAACTCCTTCAGCTGCTCCTCACAGTGATAGCATAGGGTTAAAATGTTTCTAAAATCATGGGAACTGCATACAATAGAGTCAGGGGGATAGGCCTGGGAAAGTGAACTAGGCCCTGGGAACGAATATTGAGCTTTGTTTTTTTTCTAGATCATGTAAAGCTACACCTGCGTAATCAGCATATGATAAATGATATGATTGTTAAATGTAACGACTGTTTGGTAATTGAATATGATTATTGTTTAATCGTAATAAGAATCATGAGAAACGATGTAATCGTAACAAGAATCATGAGAAAGAGCATTTGGGGGGACCTAATGAAAATTACAAGAATACCTGCTTGGATAAGATCAATGTATACAATAGAACAATATGGGTTTAATAATTAATATATAGTTATATAACGAAAAGGGTATAAAAACATGTTCATCTCGGATCCATGTCCAAGTCAGGTTTGGGTTTGCACCCCTGATTCCCACCTGCACATAATC